>NC_079338.1:9124644-9741206 GCF_029582105.1 Oenanthe melanoleuca | reverse complement strand
TTTTTCCTTACAATACACTAATTAACTTCGGGTTTTAAATTACTCGATTATTTATGTGATTAGAAATGTTAAGAGAATTGTTGTATTTGAATTAATTCACAGGCTTTGTGAGCACACGCAGAGATAGCCTGCAGCCTCAACGTTGATTTTATAGCTAAATGCACCCAACATAAGCAAAAGCAGTAAATAATTAATTACTCAACATTACTAAGAAGAGTAGCTCCTACTAAAGAAAATATTTGTCGGTAGCTAGCACATGATAATTTCCAGAATACCACTCAGCCCATCCTGCTAAAAAAGCACTTTTTCTGCAATTAAAAAAATTTCTGTTATTATAGTATGATTAAAACTAGGTAAAAAGTGGGTTGATTCTATACGCCTTTGAGAACAAAACGTTTGCTCAACCTCTGATATTGTTTCATAGTGCACAATCACAAAGTAATAATCATAATTAGTATATAAATTATTTACCTTGCGTGGACTGGTCAATGGCTTTTCTTTTTCTGCTATGACTGTTATAGTTAAGTCTTAGCTCTTGGCTATATTCATTCAGAGTTTCTCTTGAGTCATAAGATTGCCTTTGCTTTCCACCATCTTCACTTTCATCTGAAGAACTTGTGTAAGTTAGATCCACTTCATGTTTAACTTTTGACAGTGGCTGGTAGGGTTTGCAGTCCATCTGTTCCATCTCTGATTAAATAGGCTCAAAGTCATGAAAACAAGGAATTGGAATGCCTTAAGGAAACAGTCCTGGAAAAAAACAACAACAGTAATTAATTTCAGACATACTATATGCTTTTAGGTCAGATAGGTCCAATTTTATTTTTTATTTATATAAACCAATTAAACTTCATTAATATCACTATAATCCAGGAAAGAAACTGAACATGTCATATTTTACTGTTTGGGCTTCTAAAAATAGAATTAAAATAACAGCTACTTGAAGGACAAAATTAAAACCAAATCTTAACCACTGTCCTATAAGACTAAGCAATAACTGTATTTTATCTATAAAATGCATTACAACAACATATATTTGGTATCAAAGCTAAGATGGAACAGTTACTATTTTTCTAAAGGGATGCACAGTCATCTGAAGTGAAAATAACATTTTATGTCTTTTAAAATATGAAGTCTAGAGAGCAGGAAGTTCACTCTTTTCAAGTATTCTCCCATGAAATACATTACATCTAATCAAGAATAAGAGACTTCAAACATTAGAAAATGACAAAAATTTAAAAAAAAAAAAATATACCACATTGTTACTCTAGAAGAGCATGTAGTGCTTCAGAAAAGGGCATTTTCTTTTAGATTTTGTGGACATTTCCAGGAAGAAATTTCTACCCTTCAGTACACCCCCCTTTCTTCCCCTCCATCTTCCATCTCAATTTCTGCCCACACGGGGGCTTATACTTGAGTTTCATGTATGTATTTCTATAATGGTGTTCAAATCCAATATCCTTGAAATCACGTGCACTGCAGCTGCAAGTGCAACTGGGGCACTTGTCCTGTATCCTTGCCTTCATTAAGCTGTTTCCATCACTAATTTTAAGACAAACTCTGTAAGGAAATAACAGGGATTATGGCACAGCTTTTACAGCAGCATGGCTCACAAACAGGGAGCTTTGTTCTGTCATTTTTGTTGTTTTCTTTTTAGATTAGCAGATATTAATAGCCTAGAAAAACAAATGTAACAAAAAAAAGGCGCCTGTAAACACTATTGCCAGAAGACAAAAAAACCCCATGGAAGTTCAAAGAGATTTTGCTTAATTAGAAAGTAATTTCTCACAGCTTATTCATGATTTTAAGGTCAGCAGTAGATGGAAATAAGTTTAATACTCAGTTTGATATCAGCCCATTTCCCACCTGCAGCAAGGACTTGAACCCCACATATTGCCAGCTGCGAGCATAAAAAACAGCATCTCCAAAAGCAAAACAGAAAAAGTGAAAACACACAAAAGGTATATAATAAAAACCCCACAGAAAGCACTTCTGAGAGAGCTAAGGAGATGACCAGCTGCTGAAAGTGTCTGAATGTTTGAGACACACCTGGTGGTACTGCACAGTGTTCCAGAACTTCATCTCTTGCTTGTGTGTCCTCTCAATGCTTTTGAAAGAATCACTTTGCTGAGCAGGAGTGGAAAACTCTACACATGGTGTGAAAAGGGAATAAGGCTTCTAACATTGTAACAGAAAAACAAAATCCAGACCCTCAGAACCCTTGGAGGGAAGAAGTGAGACAGACCATTACAGCAGAAGTAACACAGTGGAGTGTGTGCCTCGCTTTCTTTGTTTTCTCCAGGTTTCAGGAGGTTATCTGGGGAAAGAGGTTGAAGATATGTCTTTGCTTGAAACACAAAATCTCAGGGAGTTATGTCCAGCCCTTTGCCCTGACACGGAACAGAAACTAATTGCACCTGGATAATAAAGAGCTCTAGTATAAAAAAAAAATCCCAAACAGACCCAAACAAAAAGCAACTCCTATCTCCTACTCAACAAAGTGGGCTTGAAAGCACCTAAGTTGATAAAATCTCTTTGAGAGAGAGACAGAATCAAAACCATGAACCAAGGAGATGCCAGAGAGCAAGGCTAGCTGACAGCACGTCATGGGGCTGAAGCCCTGAACAGGGACTTGTGCTGTGGGTTGACTGCGTGTATCCAGTTGGTAAGATGCTTCTGTACAAGTTACTATTACTTGCTTCTCCAAAGCTATTTGCTTAAATAATTTACTGTTATTTCCCAAGATTGCCTATAATTGGCTAAGTTCGATACTTAATCTGTGAGTTGCTTTAACAGCAACAGAAGAACACAAAGGGGCCATGACTTGCAAGTACAGAGTTGGCTTAAAAGATGAAGTGATGACTCTGTAGAAATGGTTACTGACAGGAAAAAGCCTTCCAATATATTCTGTCTGACAGAATAAATGGAGACAAAGCTACAGAAGTCAGAGGAAAACAAGGAGAAATTAAGAGCCTCTATTAAGAAGATGCAGTAGAGAAGAAATAAATTTTGCCAGGAACGCAACAAGTGCGAGTAGCCTCGGACGTAGGCACTGCATCCTGCTTTCAGAAGTTCAAAACCATGAATCTGATAAATCTGGCTCATTACTGAAACAAACAAAAAAAAACCCCAAAAAACCAAAACACAGAAGTTCACCCTAAAAGCTGCTGTGCATCTATTTTGTGGGAGGTTTCAAGTGATCTATTTTAAAAATAAGTAATAAAAAATTATTAGGCTGCACAGAGACCCGTAAAAACTTAAGTTGCTATGAACAACTACTTAAAGGAAGATTTATTTGTATTCTTTTAAAACAAGGTTTAATAACCAAAGTCTTTAGTTTGTGAGGACTGTTTGTAGCAGGAATATATTTAATGATGTTAACCAAGGCAGCAGACAGATGAAATAATTTAATGCAAGCAATTAATATTAATTACATATTCTGTGTATTTTCTTTCACTGGGGACTTTCATATGCACTACCTTCTTATGTAAAGGATGTGCATTTTTTCAATTCTAAACTAATGAAATATGCCTTTAAAAGCTGTTATTTTTATTATGCCTTGTCATATAAGGACAAAGATGATTAAAAAATATGATCAATTTCTGAATACCACAATACCCCATTGCCTCTGCTCAGGGATGCTACTGCTGCCATTGCTGCACGAGCCCACATTTGCAGCAGCGGGGTGACAAAGCCCTGGCATTTGTGTGTGATGCCACAGCTCAACTTTCCCCTCTGCAGTTCTACCACCAAGCCACATCAGCACCAGGCTGGAATCCCCATTATCTTCAGTGTACTCTGCACAGACCAGAAAAACACAGCATGAAGTTTATAGCCTTTGTGGTGGAAGGAAGTGGGAAGATAGGTTGTAAGCATAATGCAGGATGCAATCTCCTCCAATGAATTACAGCTGTACTGATTACCAAGGAGTAGAAACAGCCTTGCCTGCCCAATGAGGCTGGGTGTTGTAAAAGAGTCGGCTAGCTGGCAATGAGCTGAAGTGTCAGTTGGAGATCCAGAGTCTGCTGTAGTTTGGGATGGGGTCTGCTGGCTGTGTTGTGAGGTGGAAGCAATGTGTGGTTGTGCAAGGGACGCACAAGGTAAGAAGATGCTGTGTGAGGGACAGACAGGGTTAGGTGGCCATGTAACAGACAGCTTGGGGCTTAGCCTGTCATGCAGAAGGAAGAAGGAAACTTGCAGAGAGGAGAGAAGGAGTCAGTGCTGTGTGGAGCTGCCTGTAGGAAGGAGTCAGTGCTGTGTGAAGCAGCTAATTAGGAAAAGAGTCAGAACTGCCTGGAAGAAGTTCATTGAGAGAAGGAATGTAAAGTTTTGAATAAAGGACTGGTGATGGTGTCAGTCCAGTGCGCCTCAACATAGTTACTACAGAAAGATATGGACACACATGTAATGCAGACACGTCCCAACTCACCTATTCATTCATCTCACCTGCCCAACTCTTCCCTCCCCATGCCAATCACATTTTACCACAGTCATCAAAAATTCAGCAGTGCTAAAGGCTCCTGTAAGGACTAAAGACACAGCACCAGAGCATGGAATGTCAGAAGAAACTTTGGCATCCTTTCCACAGGCACCAAACTTGTGTTTCCTTTATTTTTGCTTAGGGTATTAGTGTCTCATAAACCCACAGCCAATTGGGCCTGACATGAGAGCAAGTGATAAATAATCTTCAAGAACTGGAAAAATACTTCATAAAATTTTTTCGTCAAAAAATGCTTTTATGCATCAGAAACACAACTTAAAACAGATCAAATCTTCAAGTTTTTCTACAGCAACAGATTCAGTTAAATTTAACAAAGGATGGTATGGTAAACTGAATTTAAACACTGGCAATCAAATACTTGAACTTAATTTCATATTTTGTTTGAAAAAATACAACACAGTAAGCAACTCAAAATGCTGAAATAGGGTAGGAGTATGAAAAATAGTGCTTGGATGTTTATACAGGTTTCTTCAAATAACTGGCCCTCAAGTAACTAAGCAGAACAATCAATATCAAGTTGACCTTGTCAGCAAAATGATAAAGTCTCATAAAAGCTTACAGTTCCTGTAAGTGACCTTTCTGTAAGTGTCTTAATGCTCTCTTCCTCACAAGTAGCACTTTTTTGCCCTTTCCACCATGTTCTGCTATTGAAAGGTTTCACTAACTATGTAATAAAAATACAACAGAAAAATATTGTTTATTACATACACAGGCATATAAATATATGAAATATATATTTAGGCACTGAATATATATCATATGCATCTTACAGTCAATTTTGTAGAAGAATAATAACTTAAATTCACAATGAAATACTTTTGCAAAAAGTTCTAATGGATAGGAAAATACCATCCTTGAAGTAATGGAACTAACACAGACATATGTACAATTTGTGCAACCTTCTAAGTGCACATTGTACATGTTACTAGAAACTATTTTCACCTTTCACTTACATCAAGATCCTCTCCCCTCAGTCCCCTACTTCCCTGTTCTGCTCAGATCAGGCTTCCTCATCCAGAGCTCAGTAAGGTCTGGGGAACTGGTTATGAGAAAGGCTGAGCTGAGGCTGTTTGCAGTGCCCATCAATAGATATTTGAGAACAAAACTCAGTGTGCATTTACACTGCACAGTGTCTCTGCACTCAAGTACAGTGGTGCCCCAGAGATCACATTACTGTAACAGTGCTATTTATAAGTTCTTAATAGACTGCTCTGACAGGATGCCCATTTAATAAAAAAATTTTCAATACTGATTACCCATCATCAGCTCCATCAAACCACCAGTGGCGTACCCAGTTGGTTTCCAGTAAGTCCAGAATTATTTAGAGAGGTCAGGTTATGGTTGCTAATGAGTGTCATGTAGCTGAACAGGGTGCTCCAGAAGCGTACAAGATCAAAAATGAGAAAAAGTGTAACCTTTGTTGGCCTCAGCTAATCACTGTTTAATATTCAGATATTCCAGACTACTTAGAATTAAAATGTAATTGCAGTTATAATGCTAAAATATAACCAGGGAACTGTGCTCCTTCTCTCCTGTATTTCTTTTCTTTCAACACATACCCTTATCTGAGAGCTACCGTTTGCCTATTGCCTTTTCAGCCCAGTAGTTTCTGAAAATGAACTGCTAAGCAGCAATATCAGCTCTGGACTGCTGAAGGCAAAAAGAACAGCACCTTTATTCTGCAGGTCTTTCTGAAATACAAAACTGTAAAATATGAAAGGCAAAACAGAGCAAACACTCTTGATTTAAACCTTTGAGAAATTCAATACCAAGAAAAAAAAAGTAAAAACATTCTGACCTTGTACATACCTTCAAAAAATTTATCCCTCAAATATTTGTCTAGAGATTATAAACAAAGGAAGTTTCTTTAAATTCAGTCTTACAGAACACAGCAAGGAGGATACCAGCCACAGGAATTGAAAAAAACAAAATAACCCCCAAACCTACCAAAATTCATATAAATATTTTCTGTGTTTCGTGAAGTATTATTAACACACCAAAAGATGTCTGAAAATGACATAAGGTTGCATGGATCAGTAGGTACAACATATCCAGTCTTTATCAGGGAATGAGTGAGATTATAAGATGACATGGTGTTATTCCTGAAGGTGGACTACATAGCATCTCCTAAGAACAGATGCACAGATAAAAGACGACAATCTTAGAATACGTTTTTTCACATATTTTTCTAAATCAGACATGTAGATGCAAATCAGAGTTTTCAGGGCCATGCTATGGGTTTAACAGACTCTCTAGAGAATGTGCTCTTTTAACTTTTGGATGGATTACACTGGCTCATACATTTACATGTCATTGTGATAGATGCAAGCAGAATAAGGTTCATTTTCACATTTAAAGATCTTCATTTAAAATTAGTCAAAGTCTGATTTAATTCTAGTAATTCAAAGTGTTGTCCATTATATCTCAAGTTTCAGAGAGAAAACACTGCAGTATAAAATTGCAGAGAAAGTCAGGTTGTTGCAGTATTTTTTGGCATATGGCAAGACTGAAAATAATCTTAAAAACATACGTTATGTCAGCTACTCAACTGTGATACAGAGTTCTTGTCCAACACATGCCCTTCACTTTACTTGGAGAACTGCCACTGATTGTAAGAATCACACAAGTCCCTAATGTTTTCTTTTGGAAACTCATAATTTGATGTTACTGAGACTCAAGGACAAAAAGCTCAAGTTCTACTTCTGTTGGACAAAGTACTTTCAGCATTCAGGGTGATATATCCTGGACAGGTTCAGAGTATCTCTTGAGCACAGTGTCTTTCTGAAGAGCTGCACTTTAGGAAATACAATTCCTAATTATACTGGAGAATAACTCATAGTCTGAACATTTTTGCATTTAAAAAAATGAAAACACTGTGAACAGTCTCCCACCATCTAAACAGTTCAACTAAGAATCCTAAAGAACATGAAAAAGTCTAGGCTTAAGTAAAACTAGCTAAGTGCTTAATACTTACAGATTTGGTCCCTAACACATGGTCAAGTCCTTTACTGCCTTTTCAACTTGGTTCCTAATTGTATGGCAGGGACAATACAGGGAAAGAGATAAAGGAAATCCCGCCTACATTCGAGTGTAGTTTGAGACTACAAGAATAGATATTCCAGTGTGGATCTCCCAGAACTATTTTTTCCTTCCAAGGAGGATGTGTGGTCAAAGCTGCAAATTTCTTAGTAAAAGACATTTTAAGAAGAAAATAGAACTGAAGAAAAGGAATGTTCCCCCCTCACATTCAAGAATGCTTGGGACAAACTAAGCTTCCTTGGGCTGTACAGGTTATTTCCAATACACTCCAGGCACTTCCTTATACTAAAAACATCCACATGAAGTGTTAAAATGCTTGCCAATGGAAGCTCAGCTTGTTCTCTATTGTTGTAATTACTACTCTGTTGGCAAGAGCATATTTTTGCATTGTAAAGTGTGGGAGTTGGACTGGCAGAGACTGACAGTGGGTTGGCCTTGGGCGACAGTGAAGTGGCCGTCAATCTGAGGCCATGGGAGATGGGATACCAGGAAGGGAAGCATCTGGTTAGGTTATGGCAAGAAGGACAGGATCATGGCAGTAGGTAAGATAATATATTGGTTCTGTATAAGGTTATGTTTTAGTTCTCATTAATGATTGGTTGGGAACATTTTACATATAAGGCAATGTTCTGAGTTTGTGTTGTTCATTGGTTTGCTGTTCTGTAACAGAGGTTATATATTGTCATATTCACCCCACTGGAGTGTCTGTTTGAGGTTGTCTCATTCTGTGTTTGGCTTATGTTCTTTTGTGGTCACATTTTTCATTAAAATTCTTTTCGGGGCTTACTCAATCAGACCTGTCCCTGTTTCTTTTGCCGCATCCAACACCAAAGCGACAGTAAAGACCTAAAATTAGAATACTCCACTTAGTAGTTGAGTTCTATGAAAATACAGTTGAATGTTGGTGCTCTTCTGAACTAAAGAGGCAAATACTATCAAAATACTTATATCTATATGTGTGTGTATATATATAGCTACACTGCTCTAATTTATCTAACAATGTAATACAATAGTGAGGTGTACATGCACTTGGGCATATACAGATAGGAAAAGTGGAATGTTTTTAATGTAGGAGTAACTTTGGAAGGTACACTGTTTTAAATATACCAGTGCTTGGCAAGTAGTATTTGTATGTGACAAGAAAACTGAATGTGCTTTGGTTATTTTTTGATAATGCAAATTGGCATAGCCATCAAATTGAGATAATTATTGTTACTTTTCCAACTGTGTGCTTCATTAAGAAGACCCAGTAAGGCTTAATTAGCAAAAAAGTAATTGTTAAAATCAGGTTTAGCTGCTCAGAGATTACAAAAATTGAAAATTACATGTTCTGTGTAGATACTATTAATTTTTTGAGACACCAATTTAAATTTTGTATCACAATAAGCTTAGCACACAAGAATAATTTACAACACATGGATACCGTGCAACATCTAAACCACAGTTCAAGTATTAGATTTTCACTGATGCAAGGATGCCTTGACAATGATTTTTAAAAACATCCAGCTGACAATTTTTCCTTCATTTTCACTTCCCCTGTTTTTAATTAGAATAATGGAAGTCTTCTTTAAGCAAACAAGACATTCACCAGAGTATTTATGGACTATCAAAGCATATGAACAAGTCCAATTATCATCACATTTGAGGAGACAAAGGATTTCATTAGTTGATTTCACAATAAACAAGGTCACAATTTTCCTGGTAGATTTTTTCCCCCCTGGGCATTAGGAGCTGTTTTGGTATATCTCATGGGGCTTTAGCAATTTTCATTTCCCCTTGCAAAATCAAAAAAACTACCTACTAAAAATCTCTGAAAGACAATTCTGACACCAGCTGTCCACCTCTGGGTGAAGTTTCCTAATAGGACACATTATCTTAAATATTATCAGCATCTCTTTAGCATTGTCCACTTCTCAGATTTGATGTACCCTGTTCATGTTTAGACTCGTGACCTTTTCGGGGCAATTTATTTTTTGCTGCTTTCTGGGATTTCTAGAAACAGCACTGATTCAGCAACTTGTTTTATTACCAGCACAGGCTTACAATATTGGTGCACTTAGAGAAAGCATATAGTTTAATGTCTTGCAAGATTCTCAATTAAGTTATCACACCAGCACTAAGAACTTTCATGAAACCATTATTTACTGCACCTAGAAAGTGAAATTTTCAGTCTTTTCCAAAATAGTGTTCTTAACTTCTGCTCTTCTAACTCTGGGAAGAAACACCATCAAGTATTATGCAGTTCTGACATCACCCACTAAGTTAAAACTTTAAAAGCTTTTCAAGCATTTGAAGTACTTTTTGCAGGAAGACCTGACTACTGCCTGACCACAGCACCAGCATCTGCTTCACCTTCATCTGAAGCATCACTCAGGTTGCCATTCGTGTGAGTGACACCATCATGCCTGAGAAGTGATCTTTCTGTTCCTTTTCTTCTTGCTTTGATGTCTGTCAAAGTATTCAGTGTCTTCAAGTGCCATTGTTCTGACAAGCAGACCCTCCCAGTAGACTTGTACTATATCCTGTGACTCCCAGAACTGCTATTATTTGAGCTGGTGTCAGATTGATTTTCTTTCTGTTCATGATAGTGCTATGATCTTGCAGGGTTGAAATTACTGCTGATTTATGCCTTGATGCAACCCCTTGAGAACTGGCTTGTATCAGCATGTCACCTCTGAAAAGGTACATTTGAATCCTTTGAGATCTTTTTAGTGGAACCTTTGTTCTCATTTCAATAGAGAATCCTTTGTAATGAATGTTTGCTAGAAATTTCTCCTGCAAGTACCAAGAGTCTTCTGTAGTGCAAACTGGAAGTACATTATGCATCCATCTATCTTCACCATTCTATGAAGCCTTCTTGGCAGAGATTATTTTAAGTTGTCCATCCAAAATTTCACAGTTTTTGCAAATTGATTATATAATTTTCTTTAGGACTCTACAAAAAAATGCAGGTATTACTGGGACTGAAGAATGGGGATATTTCCCAGTTGTGTTCCCAAAGGCTCAGCTACGTCTGGAATGTAACAGACTACAAATATACAAACATGCCTCTAGTGTGTTTGTGGAAGATTACTGCCCTTTATTCCAGACCTTTTTTTATTTAGACTTTAGAACAGCAAAGATACTTGTTTAAGCATTATTCACATTTCTACACGTTCTTCATATTAGCATCACAGTTTTTGCACTTTCATCACAAGTAGCTTCTTGACTACATCCTTGTGAGCTATTTTCAAAATAAAAAAAATAAAAAAATAGGGAAATAGTGTCTTCTGTAGAAGTACACTAACAGGGAGGACACTGATTTTACATTTAAACAATTCTAATATGGTAAACTCCAGCTGAAATAATCTTTCTGCTCTTACCATTGGTCTCTGAAATACTATTTTTATTTTTTTTTTTTACTGTTGGTAGAGCTGTTTGCCCATGCCTTTTTTCAGTGTATATGCTTCTGGTACAAATACTGTCCTTTTTCCTTCTTTAGGCTGCACTATCCCCAAAATCCTTTTGAAGAAGGACTGAAGCAGCCATTTTCTTTATGGAAACTGGTATTCTGCAATGACCAATTCCAGTTCAAAAGTAAATGGGGCTTTGCTGCAACTGCTTCTTCCCACTAACTAAACGGAGGTGTGTAAAAATCAAGTGGTCTTATTCTTCTGTTTGAGTGTTGGCAGGAATATGAACCTTCAGAAAGAAACTAATAGCCTCTGAACCCCAGTGACTGCCAAGGGAGAATGGCACGACTACAACCACACCACATAAAATAGGAAAAACTAAACCATGCCACACTTGTTTTTCAATTAAGTGCTCAAAATTTTCAGCTACTTAAGCTCTTCTATATAAAATACATTATTATCACTATAAGCACCCTACTTGGCAAGAACACATATTCTTTGCATCTGTACAATTACTCCTTTTAGCTCAGCTCCCTTTCTTCAGTTGAGAAATCACAGCAAGGAGATGAAGGATGAAACTGAAATGTGACTCTTGTCTGTTGCTTTTATATATGTGTACACATACAGGCATACATATCTATCTATACTAGCTGCATTTAAAAAACCAGAATCATTATCCTTGTGGATAACAATTTTGCTCCTGCTAATTCTATTTACATTAGGAACACCGTAGTGTACATTTAATGTGAAACTAGCAAGGAAAATGTCACTTTCCCAAAGCACCAAAAGACTCCTTTCATTGTCACAGAACACAACTATATGTTAGAGCTCTGCTGTCTCTTTCCAGCCAAAAAGGCAAGAAAATGACCTATGGCTGAATTACATCATATTTGGTTCAGTGTTCCTTTTTTATATTCTCCCATATCAAATACATCTGTACCAAAGTTATGAAATGGGCACCTGCCTTTCACAACTGCCAGTGATTTAATTTTTTCCAAAAACCTGATTTCAATTGAGGAGGAATGTTAACTCTCATTTCCTGTTTTATATCCTAGTTTGCAACATTTGTAAATACCTGAAAACACTCAAAGCTGCAAGGACGCTCTGCAAGCAGAATTTGGTTATTGGCTGGTGCATTTTGCTCCACAACATGATCACGTAGAGGGTCAGGAAGAAATCTGCCACACACCCACTGTGTGCCACACTGTGACCCTGTGCAGAATGACAGTGCCCTGAAACAGTCCCCATATTTCTTCTCATTCTGTGAAGCAAACCTGTATTTCTGGTCTGTCCTTATTTATGGGCAGGTTGGCAACGAAAGGAGGGACTGTCTCAGCACAGGTAACTCAACTGTGCTTTGGTTTATATGCACGAGTTGCTGGGGGAAGCAAAAAAATGCAGCTGTGACATTAATGAAGTAAGCCAGTGCTGATCTGCACAAGAGAGCAAGTCAGCAGGGGAGGATTTGCGAACACGATGCTGAATGGTAAATACTGTTCTGAAGAAAATTGTGCCATAGAGCTTCACAGAGTATTTAGTCTATTTTTAAAATTAAGAAAGTTCAGAGACAGAAGAAGCCTGTGAAAATCATTGCTTACACACATAATTAATATCACAAGTAGCCACCTAAATAAGCTCCCCTAGAAAACATCTGGCATCACTGCTGATCTGGAGGCAATTCTAAATACACATTTCAGTGCTTTTAGGTGCAGAGGAGTTCTGAGGTTCAGCAATTTGTTATGTGACAAGGTTTATGTCAACTGTTATTAAAGATGACTCATATTAATATAACTGCTCTAAGAAGAAAAGCTATGTAGCCTAAGGATACCTTCCTAAATGCTACCATTTAACCAGCACTCTGTTGTAACTGCAGACATGCACCAGAGACAGGCTGGAAACATACATTAACCTTGTGAAGATCATCGTTCTCTTAAAAGCTTATGTCTGATTTTCTGCTATTACATTACACTAAAAATGGAAAGTACCAAACATTCAAAACAAAATGAAACAGTAATTTCTTGTTCTGTAGTTAAAGAAATCTCTGTATACAGTCAAAGAGCAATTTAAGACCTTTTTGAAATTCATAATGACGTAAGGATATGATCTCCATTAAAAAATATACCAGAAATGTCTCCACTAATTCCTCTGAAGCAGACCAAATAAAATACAGCTTCATGTGCACCTACAGCAGCCTGTGAAATTAAGGAACAAAACTGCAATGTTCAAGATGAAACAAATAAAAAAAGCCAGCTACAAAAAAAACAGCCACAACAAAAAACCACAACCAAACCAAATGAAAAAAAAAAAACCCAACCCCATCCTAATCACTATAGCTGCACAGTGTGATCCTCTTCATACAAGAACAAGTCTGCAGATACTCCCAGAGCATAAGTTCTGACACACTTATTAAACACCTGGCTCTTGAGTGGTGGTATCTGCATGTGGTTTTTATAAACGCATGTACATCTTCTGGCTTCAAAAATACTGCAAGTAGGAGAATTTTAAACTATGCAAATTTTTCACCTCCTAGAAAAAACAGAAATTCATTACACACATAGAATCTACTTATATTTTTATATTGTATCCTTAAAAAGTTACAAGGAGCTAAAATCTTAGTCTAAACTATAAACACTACCAGGAAATTTGATACCAAAGTCATCAACAAAAGGCCTATTCCTCATTTCAGTTCCAGCAATTCCCCAACATTATTAATGGACTTTCAGCTGTTTTCATCAGGATTGAAGACCTAATCATAGTTAAATAAAAAAATCAAACTCTTGTTCCTATACTCCTGCACATAATTCTTACAACAGTCAACCTTGAATTACATGTGATGATGCTGCTGCCAGACAACCAAGGATAGAAATGAAGTGGCTCTAGTTCTTACACTATTATATGGGGGCTTTTCTGAGAACAGCAGAATCTGAGCAGAGGGTGACACCCCAGCTAGAGCACTTGATAGGGGAGGCAATCATCAGCTGATCTATATTAGCTGATTCATTCCCATTTTAGGGAATGGGTCATTGAATAAGCATGACAGAACAAGCATAATTAAAAAAAAAAAAAACTGAAAAAAATAGTGAACTTGTACTGGAAATTGCTGAATAGTTGGAGGAAGGAAAAACAATCATCAGTAGACTAAGAGAAAAGAGAATTAGTTTCAATTTTATTTCTGCACTTAGTGGAATATATAAAAAAAAGAAAGCTAAAACCAACCAAAAAGAAAATTAAGCTATCAGCACATCAGATATTTATGTAATGTATATTGTTGCCTAGTAATTCAATTACACCATTCAATTCCTTCAAATAAATTTAAGGATGAACACACATATAGAAGTGGACCAAGAATTCCAGGGCTCACCAGAAGTATTTGCAGGTATTGTTACATTCAGTACCATGATGGCCAGTGGGCTATGTCTGACAGGAAAACACAGAAGTATTTCTATTTTGATTTCCCCCAGTTTAATTCGAACTTTTAAAAAGTTTCTTTGCCTTTAATTCCTAAGACATTTATTATTCTTCAACACGTTTATTTCAATTGATCTCCAAGGTCAGTTCCATAGCCCAGGCATTTTTTACTTATTCAAATCCTACATTTGAAAAGCCAGCTCTCAACAATACATCCATGTGCATGACTTTCTGTGAAACCTTCTTGTTTAACAACTAAAACTGCAGAGATCGAAGCATGGTTTGTTTCCCTGTAGCCCTTGTGAAACTTTTTTGTCAAGTGAAGTACCAGGACTCTTGAAAAATCTTGTAAAGTGCAAAGGTCTTTTGTTCTTTAAAGTGACAATCCTAAGCCTCTCGCTTAAATGAGGAAGTTGGTAGAAGTTCAGAATATCTGCAACACCAGTACCTCAGCAAAGGCAAGAAATGCTTTTTACTTTAGTGGGAAACAAGAGAAATCTTTATACATTAAAGAGAAAACACAAGTTGCAGCTGCACTAACCAGACACCAAACACCCTGTAGGAATGTGAATGCTGTCATAGTGTTTTGTAATTTACTTTGGAAAAATTAGCTCATTAAGAGTAAAAAACTTAAAAGTTTCAGAATTAAGGTCATCCTCAATATCATCCTCTTAAATGTTTTAACATGAATTCTGAGCATATAGAGTGAAAATGCTGGAGCTGCATCTTCACCACTTCATTGACTTTTAAATTTAGAAATAATATCCTGATTTTTTAAAAAAAATTTTCTGGGGTGAGAACACTCATTCCTCTAACTCTGAATTAGTTCTAAAAATTTACATGCATTCCTCTAAAACTCAGTGGGAGCTGCATCAACACACAGTAGCATAAATGAGTTTAAACACAAACTTCATGGATTTAGCAATCTGATGATTTCTTCTCTGCAGCTCAAATAAGAGAACCATTACACTGGGAGAAACACTGAAAAAAAAAAAAAGTCTTATTAGCAGCTTGAGAAGGTCCATTTTACAACCACAGATGTTTTGAGGCTAAACTGCTTCAGTAACTTGGCTTTAAATCAACTTAAGCCGTATTACAGTTCAGAAGTAATTCACATAACAAACTGTATTAGGTGAGTTTGGAATTAAAAATCCTACTTTATCCATTCAGCAGAATGAAAGTAAGAGACAAGTGAATGCCTAGTGAAAGTGCATGGCACACAAGATGTTAAAAAGTGATTTACGTATGCATTACTTTTTCTTGATAATATTCAAATAGTGGTGCACACTGATCACAAATTAATCAGTTGACCAAAACACCGGGTAAATTTATCTCCCTGATGAGTTTAAACATAAGAGAAAACACAAGAAATTGAATTCTTATACCATAAATATCTTAGCTGAATTTGGAATGTAATCAACATTATCATATTTACTGAACATTAAAGACTTAAATTAATGAGTACCATGTGTTTATCTACCAAATTTCAACTTGCTAATCTAGTCTGATCATTTCCCAAGTCAAATGGTTATGAGAAATGCTCAATGAATGTTTAATAATGATCAAATGACTTTTAACAGCAAAACAAACAACCTAAACTTAACACAGAATACATTTTCAATAGCACAGGAAAACAGGAAACAGATCTGCCAGAGATATTGGTGTTCATAATCCAAAGTAACCCATTAGGATAAATGTGTGTATTCCCTGCAATGACAGGATAAGAAAGCAACACATTTAGTGATCTGTGTGGCTGAATTAAAAAAATATTTGGATTTTAGCTAATGGATACTAATACTCATTTTAAAAAATTGTTTAATTGCAATATTAAATATATTTCTGAAAAATTACCTGAAACATGTAAAAAGTGAAGCATTCTGCCCAGAAAACATGGATTGATTGAGAAAAAGCCTGAGTAATGATGGCAAAATATGAAGAAATTTCACTGCTAATTCCCACTGGCAGGGTCAGCAACATCAGGATACTGGTACTGCACAGTCTGTATCAAGTGATCCTTTTAATCAGGTCCATATTTTTTCCAAAAACATAACTGAAGAAATAACAAACAGTACTCCTGACTGTCAGGTTTTTCAGTTCAGTATCCAGACCTTTATATATTCCCAAACCGATGAAAGATTATTTCTGTGTGCATTAAGCAGTGAACGCCACAGTTGGTTTAGATTTTGTAATTCAGAGTTCTTCTTAGCAGGATTAGGTTGATCTCAGCAGGGATGCACAGATTCCTGAGAAGTTAAGGTCTCCCAGATTTAAAATAAATAAATAAAGGAGTCCAAGTTAATAATCAGAAACAGCCTAATCAGATTAAGGTTGTGAACTCTGGACTACCACAGTGTTTTCCAGCAGCCTTGTGTGCTTAATCCACAAATGGATAACTCAATACAAAGCATTTCTATCAAATGTTTCCTTGCAAAACAAGGAAACAAACATCTCTGCTAAATTTAATACGATATTTAGCCAAGATCTTTAAGCAAGCTATAATTTAAACTGCCTTTAAAAAAAATATTAGCACCCATCAAGAAATTCTTCCCATATTATCTATTCTTTAAATTACTTTATATGAAACATTTAAAATAAAATATTCAATATATTTCAAGAAAATATATTCTTCTTAAATTCTTCTCCTTTATCTATACTGATAGTAACAGGACTAAGTACAGAGCCAATGCAAACCACCATTTCATTAGAAGTGGCTTGGTTCACATCAAGTATGGTGTAACTCCCTTATTAGCAAAGGTCATCTTCATAATCCAATATTATTTGGTACATTTTACTTGTCAGTTAAGCTTGGATGAACACATATAGTTAACAGACTGAACAAGTTGTGCAGATGTTTCCTATCAACTCCTGACAAATGAGAGAGAGGTAAGGACATATTCTTCACAACTACAAGGAGAAATTACATCTGACATGGAGTTCAACTTAGCTTGCAGCTGAGAAAGTGCACTTTCACAAATAATAAGCCATTAATATATGTCATTTGCCATCAAGTTTCAGAGCCACCTAAACAGTCAAAACTGATGTATCTATTTATTTTACAATAAACACATTAAATTAAACATCCCTGAATTTTTAAGTAATAATCTTTTCTAGGATCATGATAGCTGTTTGGCTTCCTACACCTCTGAATAATCTTCTCTGATTTTCCTGCTGCTTTACTTTCATGTGCAGTTTAACATGCAGTGTCTTCTTGTGTACCCCCAGCCAAACAGAACGTTTGGAACATGGGATGATGTTCCAAATTTCAGCCCTCACAATCTGTAATAGAGGGTAATTCCTATTCCTGATTCATCTGAATCATACCATTTTTAAGGTTGGTAAAAGCTCTCAGAGCAATCCAGTCCATCAATTAACCCAACACTGACATGTTCACCACTAAACCATGTCCCCAAATGCCACATCTAGACATTTTTTGAACACTTCTAAGGATTGTGATTTCAGAATTTCCCTGGGTAGCCTATTTCAATGACTGACCTCCATTTCAGTTAAGAATTTTTCCTAATATCCAGTTTCACTGGTGCCACTTCAGGCCTCTTGGCCTATTACTTATTGCTTGGGTGAAGAAACCAAACTACACCTGGCTCCACCCTCCTGTCAAGCAGCTGTAGAGAGCAATAAGGTTTTCCTTGAGCCTGCTTTTCTCCAGGCTGTCCCCACAGTTCCCTCAGCTTCTCCTCATCAGACTTGTGCTCCCAACCCTTCCCCAGTTCTAGTGTCCTTCCCTGGACATTGAAGGAAAACGGAGTGACAGGAACTCTTTTGCACTAGCCCTGAGATTTCCCTCAGCCCTCTGCAGAACAGCACTCTCAGCCAAGACATCCCAGGTTGGATTCATTTGCAGCAAAGCAACATGCAGGACATTAAACTGTGTTCGTGATGGAAGATGAAACATGATCAGCCATTTTACTGCCCACCTCCAGAATATGAGAGTTTATCCAAGAGTTAATACTGATAAATACTGAAAAGAACATTAATTTAGAACAAACGAGGATCACTTGAAAGAACGACACACAACTGAAAACATGTATATGTGACTTCACGGCTATGAAAACAATACTTAGTCAGTTTTTCTTCAACTATAAAGCAGCACTCACACTTATCCACTAGATTTTCGTGGAAATACTCTAACATATATTGGACAACTTCTAATTCATTTTCACTTGTCTTCTATGACAAGAACAAATCCATTTTTCTTCAGAACAAAACAGTTGTCTAAACAAAAAACTGTAAACCACACAGCTTTTTATTCTCCAATAATACTCATATTTCACAAGTAACAGATTTAATGCCAATGAGCATATGTTTAATTTCTAAATAAAAGTGCATCACCTCTCCAGTATTGTCAATAGGGAGCTCCTTGATTCCAAGCATATTTTTGAAGAACAGTTTAAGCAGTCGTAAATGTATAAATATTGCCTGAATTTTCCACTGCTCATTCTGTACCCATGAAAGTTAGAGATAAACTTGAGATGTGCAGACCAGACATACTCACACCTTCATTCATCAAAGAACTGCCACTGACAATGAGATCATACATTAAAGTCATACAAAAGCATCAGCAGCTTTAGATTCCTTTGATAATATTTATCTTTTGTTGGTTTCTGAACAGGACCCATTACTTTATAACACTATGGTATTATCAAAGCCTGTAAGACCTATTCTACCACAAATAATAACATTGTTCATGCCAGCCTCATCAGAAGGAAGGGATCTTCACTGTGTTTGGAAAAATATATTATAAACGTCTATATGAAGTTTAAATTTCTATCAATAGGTGGCAACACTGTTACGCACAACATATGAAGTACACATGTTTACATATGTGCATGTGCCCAGACAATTTCTATACCCTCTAGCACATTTTGCCCATGTTGCTTCATTTTGTTTTAAATGTTACCTGAGACCATTTTTAACAATGTAAAACCAGTTTAGTTTGTGTGCTTTTTATAGAACATATGTATGGATTAAAGGAATATTTTAAATTATTTTAGTAATTCTCTCTGACAGACTGCAACCTATGCTACCTGGATTAGGAGGCTAATATGAACATTTGGTGCATGATCAATATGATACCATGGTTGCTCCTTGAAGACCAGTAGATTTTTCAGTAAGATCAAGGAATTTCTCCTTGCCCCTGGTGAAGCCCACATGACAGCCAAGGCACTTACAGAATTTTAGGGGTATTGAAACTTTTGCTTGTTTGTCATCACAAACTAATTTTATATTGCAATGTGCATCAGAAAAATTCCAATTTTCTGAACACGAAACTTTAAACATGTTCACCTGTTTAGTGTGTCTTATGTTGAGTCTCACTTCCCAAATGTGTTGGAGATGTGCAGGGGGAAAAAGGGTTCTGGTTGGGGATTTAAAATTGCTACTTCACAGAAGCTCCTGAGCTACTGTCAGGGCATGAGATTCACTCGAGGTCAGAGGAGCTGCCACACACAGGTAATCAGAAACAGAATCTGCCCCTCCTGCCCCATCCTGAGCTAGAGCCATGAGCAGGTGTCCCCTGGCAGATCACACTGTATTCACCAGTCAGTGAAGCCAGAGCTCTTTTAAAGCCAAGGTATCTTCACACAAGCTCAAAGCACAATGGAATAATTAATTCACTTTCCAATATGTTTTTTTAAGCTTCTATCACACTGAACAAAAATAGCTCTAGAAGGCCCAGTGCTACGAAACCTACATTTCTATATCCGCTGTTATAAAGAAAAGCTAAACCTTCAAAGAGGCAGGATTATACAATGAGATAGCAGCTCAAAACACACAGACTTTTGTTATTTTCTGAAGTACATTCATCTCCATTTTCAGCAGGAGCTTTTTTTTTTTTAACTAAAGAAAAATCCAACTGTGTATTCCAAACTGATAAGAAATGAATTTGGGTGTCAATGCAACAGGAAAGCTATAGGAATTTTGATAAAAGCTCTTTCTGGTAGGGGAAAAAAACCGCATCAAAAAGGTGATATTGGACAATATTTCAGGTACCATGGTTACAGCTGCCCAGAGAAGGCTTCCTATGTTACCTCTCTTTGGATGTTGCATTAATTTTCAGTTTAAAAGCAACATCACAAGCTGAGTAGAGTCCAGGTATCATAAAAGCAATTTACAGATTACTTGGATAACATTTAAAGTGATATCACAATTTATACTATTCCAAGTGTTCTGAGGAGAGTTAAAGCCAATCAGAACTAGTATGTAAAAAGTACACAAACTGCACTGTTCTATAAATTTACGTACATAGATACCATTGTGTCTCAACACACACACCTGGACACACCACAGTTATTCTGATCAGAATCACCATCTTTGCAGTGCCACCACACTTTCATCAGAATAGCAGTGTTATTCTAAGAGAAGTCAATAAACAGATTGACTATATATTTTTATTGATAGCACAATGTAACCATTTCGAGGTTAAACAAACTGAATTCAAAATATGCATATCTACATGTGGCAGCAAAAGTTAGATTTAAAACAGCAGCCATTATTTATCTTGTCAATTACATTTCCAGCTGGTGGGAAATATTTGGTTTATTAAAAAAACAAGCACTTTCAAATTTAAATTTTTCCTCCATCTCTCTTCTGCTTTCTCCTTATTCACTTGTTTTTTAAACATGGCTATACATGATGCACATCCTGAGATGGCAGCATTTCAATAACAGTAAATCAGGCTGCTGTGCTTACTTGAAGTTATTTTCATGTTTGCAGATGATGAAAAATGATGTCTCTAGGTCTGCAATCCACAGTTCTTTGTGAAGACAAACACATAACCTTGGTACTGCAGTAAGCTTTGGGGAAATACATTTGTCACAGGGAAACCATGGGATTTCTTGTAGTCAGAAAGGCTGCAAAATTCCTCCGATTCCTTGTGGAATCAATTCAGATTTATACAGTTTTAGGCTGGCCATTTGTTTATTTACTGCCTCCTGGGCAAAACACTGTGCCAAGAATCAGTATGCAGAATGAGACTCAAGTACATTTTCCTCACATAGACATATTTGTGTTCTACTCATGTATCTCACCCTCACAGAACAGGCAGATCAACATATCTATTTACACCTTCCCAGAGAGCTGTTAGTGGTGATTGATAAAAAACATATAGTAACTACTTATTAAGGTAACCCTAACAGGTTTATCATTCATGAAAGCCTACTAAATTCAACATATGTTTGGAACTATTTACCCCATCCTCTCTGGTTTTTTTACTGCCTGCAGAGTAAGAATTATCATAAGCCAGTGATAAAAAGAAAAATGAAAAAAAAAAGATCGCCAGTATCTATGTAGAAATGCTCAAAGAACTACATGTAATTCAACAGTGTCATAGAGCAAATAAAAATACTCCTATACACAAAATCTTTACAGAGAAAGAACCACATACATGTGCTGACAGTAATCTGGTCAGTTTATGGAAGATTCTGAAGTTTAAGTTGTTAGAAACCTACACAATGTCTCAAAAACTAGCTGTTGCTTTCCAGCTTTTAGTTACCTGAAAACGAACAAAATATTGTATCATTAGACAGCTCTTTACAGGCAATCCACCTGAAGACACTCGTGAGAGTTATTCTAGAAACAAAAATGGCAGTAATTTATACTCAAAAAAAAAAGAAAAAAAGAAAAAGAAAAAAAAAGGCACCAAAGCTCAGTAGATTGAGCTTTTTTTCTTTAACCCCAGAGTTTCAGGAACTAATCAGATCTGCTGTGTCTTCATTTCTGCAGGCTGCCCACACATTTTGTGAAGGGAAGAAGAAGGGCAAAACAATTCTGCAAGTCTGCTGTTGATTTCACAGACAGAAAAGTTGTTAGGAAGTTCAGAAATGTAGAACTCCCTAACAGAATTTGGCTTACCAAACATCCTTGGAGAGGAAAATCCTGGTTTGCATTGACATTTTTAGGCTGACTTTTTAACAAAGAGAAAAATTGAAAACTTTCTTCAAATATATCATATTATGAAGTATAGAAGAAACTTCCCCCAACGGGAAGCCCTGGCAAAACAATTCTAGTAAATACATCTTGGCTACACTGAAAAATGTAAAATCTGTTTTCTTCCAAAAGCCTTGCCATACACCCCAAAAATGCTTCATCCTTCACTGATGCACAGCCATCTTTAACTGAGAAAGCAATTTTATTTAACAGTGAGTAAAAACACCTCCCTCTGTTTAAAGAGGAAAGACAACATACCCAGTAAGTCAACTTAGTTTATGCTAAATACATTAATGTTGTAGAAACCAAAAAGTGTGTTTTCTGAATGTTTCTAACAAAGACTGTGACATAAGCAATGATCACCTAAAATACACAGAAGTCCTAAAAACATTCATATAACGTGTATGTGCAAGGGCAGGCTTAGAGAATAGGTCTGGAAATAGAACATTAATTATCATACCTTGAACAGAAATAGCAGTGTGAAGTATAATCATCCTAAAATAACACATCCTGGGGGGTGGAGGGAAAGAACAGAATTACTCTATAAAAATGAGTACATCTTGTAACAGCTTACAAGTATTTCCAGTGCTAACTCCAGTATAATTCCTTACAAAAATGCCATCAACTATCCTGCTATAGTAACTCCCTGGAGTTAAAGGATGCAGCAGTTCAGTTTTTGCAGACAAATCTCTTGAGGGGAAGGGGGAGCAGGAGGTGTTGAAAATAAACAAAGAAGTATTTCTGTGCAGTTTCTAATACGCTGAAGTGATTCCATCCTGACTTGCCCTCTTAGTCCTTTTCAATTTGATTAGGATAGCAAGGTCTGCTTTTACATGGTGTTTAGAAATAATCACAGCCAGAGTTCATTTGATGAACCTTGCATGCCAGATTGTCAAAGGCACTAAAAGTTTAATTGATAATAAAGATAATATCATTGCCTTACATTTATATGGCCCCTTTCACACAGAAGGATCCCAGAGGCACAGTTGACTTACCGGTACCACCAGACTGGAAATGTGATTGCTGTTTGCTGCCATAGAGCAAAAGAGCTACAACAGAGCACACAAAATGAAATCACCACCCATAAATGCAGAATTCTCCTCTATTCACTCCCCAACCAACCAGCTTTGGTCCTAGTTAACAACCAGCTTGATTTAGACAAGCAAAAGTAAGATTTAACATCCAACCTTTTTTTCTATCCATTCACTGTCATTGATGGCTGGAAGAGACTCCAGGTTTGAAAGATGCTCCAGTTCTGCCTCACCATAATTTAATCACCAAAGTGCTCTGAAGCACACATACTGAGATGAAGAAATTTTCAGGCACCATACTGACAACCTGGGCTGTGGCCTGGGCTTCACAGGACCTGGGTGAATTAAAGGCTGCCCCTGAGATCACCATTGCGGTGTCTGGAGAAGATAGCAGAGCCACAGCACCTCGAGTCCCTCCTAACTCAACCAGTCCTTGTGCAGTGGAAAGCTGCAGCTGAACTCAACTGATTACTGAAAAAACTTCTCAAAAGCACAGAATCGCTCCACATTAAAAAAAAAAAGGAAGTGCAAAATCATCTGAACACAATCAATGCATCTTCGAGCTGATGGAAGAGTAATGACTGCCTTGTCTCTCATGACTGAAATGATCACTGCCTCAAATAGATGGGAGCAGGGGCAAACCTCTCCCTTGCTTTTCAGGACAAACTGAAATTGGAGACAGTATCAATGTACTCAGAATGTTTCTAACCAGTGCCTGCCAGCAAGTCTGCTATTCAGAAAGTCCAAGTGTAGCCGATGACCAGCTACCCTCCTAGACCCCAGTAAGGTCAATATTCTGCTCAAGGCATGAAGAAAGAAATAGTCTCAACAACACTGATGCACAACTCTCTCTCCAGTGATGAATAGTAAGCAGACATCTGTGCCCATCCTCCTAGACTCCCCTACAGCATTTACATTGTGGATCAGAGAGATGGCAAGGATCCAAAGAACTGTACTGAAGTCATTTAAGTCCTTTTTGAAGGCACACACAGAAAGTAAGGATGCAAAAGGCAATCTCAGCAGTGCAAACCTCTCCTCAGAGGACTGACAAAGACACAGTCTCTCCATTTGTATTCACAACAATATAGACTCAAGCAACAACAGACAAATGGCACTGAAGCCAAAGTGGCACTTATGTCATGTAAGCATAAAGACATCCCAACCCCCAATTTTGTAGTATTTAGCTGAAATCAAAACAAGAGACTGAATTTGAACCCAGGCTCAGGCAAAGATGAAACACTGAAGACTATGCAAACATCAGCCCTACAACTGAGGGCAAATTTCAGCAACAGGCATTGATGCTTGACCAATACCATTCACAGTTTCTGCATGCCTCATGATTTCTCATTACCACTGGGGACATGTTGAAAGGGATGTTTCTAGTTCTTTTAGTCTCATCACTCAGCAACATAGTATATTTTCTATAAATTACTAAAGCCAGTCTAGTTTCAAGACAGGGTAGGAAACCTTCCAGGAAAAGCACCAGAAAAGTAAGCACCTATTAAATTAAGCACCAAACAATTTAAATTTAGCTCTCAGTTTCCTGACTTGAAGAAGTAGTTACTTTTCTAAGCTCGTGATCTTGGCCTTTGTCATTAAGAATACAAGGAGGGCAAGGGACATACTCTCCTTTTTTCCCCACATCTGGAGAACAGTGTAAGAAATATACAAGAATATTCTTATATATAATTTAAATTGTTATTTAAGAAAAGATTAACAGATTTCACCCCATATCTCTACCTGTCAAGTCAGCTTATTTTACCAAAGGATACAGAAAGGAAAAAGTAGTCTTTCATCTGCAGTTAAAATATAAAATGGTGTATTTCAGAGGAAGGAAAAAATGCTGAATTTGTTGGTCTTACTTTAAGCTTTTTCAGTTCCTTAACACATGAAGGCTACAGCAGGAACTAAAGTAACTTACCTTTTTATAAAAAATAAAATATCATACAAACCAGACCCATTTCATTCACAGAATTAGCTCCCACACATATAAAATTTTCTACAGACATGATAATGCTCTCATCTTAATTTTCTATGATTATAAAATCTGTTTCAATTGAGTTACTGTGGATGCTAAACATAATCCCAGATATTGATTGACTCCATTTTTACTGGATACACATACACTCCAACTTTAGACCTATACCTTTCTTGCTGACATTAAAATACATTAGAATACATCTTCATCTTGCATTTTCTTCTTGGGTATTTCTCAAAGTACTTGTTACCTCCATGTATTGCAGAAAAAAAAATCCACAACACAAAACTTCATTATTAAGATAAAAGCAACATGAATGTATTTGCTGGTTTACACTTATAAGAGCAGATGTATTTGGCAACAGAAATACTTTTATGGATGTGGTACATACTACATTTGGAGGAGAGGGAAGCTGTCAGTATATTCAGATTAATATCACTGTATACAAATCCCAGGCAAAGCATTCACTGCATCATAGACACAACTGCGATCGAAAATAAATTTATTTACTCAACAGAAAAACCTCACTAAGCTTTTACCCTAGACAATTTAATTAACAGGGCACTGCTCTCATATCCCTGCACTGGAAAATAACACAAAAATAAAAATATTTAGTTGCATTAAAAAACTGAAATACAAAGGGAATCATTAAATATGCTGAGTGTTGGGGGATGTGACTAAAGCTAAGCTTTCTTCTGTAATACTGTAGTTACACTATTTATAGTGAAAGCAATAGCCTCAGAAATGGGAAATTAATTTATCAGTAATTATTTATTATTTTAAAAATACCCTTCAGGTTTTGAATGCCATGTGGATGTCTTATCTGATGCAATCAAGTGAAGATTCTTATTTATTGATCTATTGGACTATTAATCATTACAAGCAGATTCACTTCTCTATTGAGCCATAAACTTGACACAAGTCTCCCAAAAAGCAAATAATAAGTTAAATGGAAGTTTAGACTATGCATATAACAGATGATGGCAAATTTCCATCCAGATCTGAATTTCACAGCTCATAACTGTCTCTTTTGCAAACCAAGATACAGAATGTGAATCACATACTTACTCTCATTTAGAACATCTAGAAAGAACAAAGTAAATTAAATATTTCTTGGGATCTTAAGCAAAAAAATGTTGAAAGGCTTGGCTTCAGCTTAGAAATCTGTTATCACATGTGTTGTGTTTTTATATAAACACTGAATGCTTTGGCAAATTCATTTTCCTGCAATGAATTATGTATGAACTGCTTTAACCCCCTTCTCCCCCCTTGCTAAGGGCAGCCAACATGATGCTCTCAGGCGAATCAGTCACTGAGCTCATCCCTGGGTTTCAGTCACACACGCAGCTGAATTTGTCACACCACTGTGCATGAGCACCTCCGTGGGTTGGGTTTTTTTCAATGAGAAAAATGCCTGATAGTAAACTCTTCAGCAACAATGACTAATAAAAGGTACTCTCATCTGTTACAAATGTAAACCCTCACTAAGATTCATATATCTCTTTTTTTTTTTTTTCTTCCTTCTGCATATATTACCACAAGGGAAACTCTAAGTCATTTCTCTCTCACTGATCCTTTAAGAGCCTGTGGCCACTGCTGATCTGTATTAATTGCTAGTGAGAATTCAAAATCTGCATCTTCAAAACAGGCCAAAATAGCTCTCTTCATCATTATGTCAACTGCAGTAACATTTTACCATAGAAACCCTGAGCACAATGAGGCTGGAGCCTTCTGTGAGTTCAGACTACAAAATTATTTCTGGTGAATTACAGTTAAAACACAATTTAGTACTCTTTCCTTAAGACAGTAATTTCAATAAGCACTTCACTCTTTTTTGTTTCTTCAAAGTATATCTGAACCCACCACAGTTTGTCAATCTAGAACATAAAAACTTATTTGTACTCTTAAATCATTAGGCTTACAATTTCCTAGTCTCTGAAACAGACTTCCCAGTAAAGATCATTGAAATTTGCCCAAACCTGCACAAAACCAGATATACAATAGGCATACTCGAATACTGAGTTCACTGGGATTAAACAAAACTACAAACGTGCAAATATGTACATATCTGTATATTATATAAATATAAGGATATCTAAAATTCCATATACATTTAATATACAACATTCAGGCAAGCATAAAAACCTAGCTTTTAGGGTTCAAATACTCTTATTCAAATAAGAATACACTTAAGATTTTAATAGAAACTGGATTGCCAAAGAAGCTTATCAAATTTAAGAGCCCAAAGCAGGAAATGCTTGATTACATTGTTCTATGTTTACCAGTATTTTTTAAGCCATGAGATACATTGTAGAGAGTAAAATCTAAATAAGATGTGGTTTAAAAAAAAAGATTCACCCCCAAAGCTGCATAATTAGAAGGTTTGACCTATAATTAAAAAGAATTTTCTGTTCAAGTTAAAAAAGAAAGATGAAAAATTAGGATACACAGCTATAAAAAAGTTAAGAAGTAAGGTCAGTAGCAAGGTTTAGAAGCTGTGCTTAGCTGGACATCAAACCTTGTTTAGACTCTCAAGTCCGTATTTTCCAAAGAGAAAACAAAATCCTAAAATCTTCCCCTTCTTAAACTACACCAGCAAACAAAGACATATACCAGCCACAGGTGTACAGTGCAAGCATCTGCAGTGATTTCAAGACAAGGGTGGACATCAATAATGTACTTAAGCCAGAGAGAAATCAATGGCCTAGATGCAATTCTGAGAGCAGATTGCAACAGCCATGCTCCATCTTTGAGTTACAGAGGGGTCTTACATAGAGCACATAAATGTAGCATCTCAGCGTTGAGAGCTCACAGAAAAATGCAAAAAGAAATTCTAGTTTGTAAGTGGCATAAAGACTCTGAGAAGGTAGCTTGGTAGGTGGCATCTAGATCTTCATCTCAACATTTTATAGACACATTACAGAACAGCCAGCATTCTATAAGAAGAAAGCCTAAATAATTTGACTGTTATTTTGCAGTCATTATCAAATCTGCTAAGAAAAAAAAAAAAAATCAGTCTGAACCCATTTATCATTATTTTTAAATAGTGTCAAGGAGCTCTCTGAAACTCTTCAGTCATACATCATCTGTGTCCTGCAGAGGATTCAGATGGCAAAAAGCAAAGAAAAACAAAACAAAAAAAGAAAACAAAAACAAACAAATAAACAAGTTTTTTTAGCGAATCAGAAAGACTCTGGAAATAGCACTATATATCAACAAAGGAAAACTTCAGGGATGTTATAGTAAAAAAAACCCAACAAAATCAAAACCAACAGTCTAATAATCCTTTATTCACTGAAAACAAAGTCCTCCTTAAAGCGCTGTGTATTTCACACAGCTTCATCTAGAAATGCATCTGGGATTTTCAGTTTTTCCTCTACCTCTTCATCCTCAGGATTCAAATACTGATCAGTGTTGGACAGTTTCAATTCAGCTGCTTTGATCTCTTTCAGGAGCAGGGCCAGTCTCAGCCGTGGCCACTCAGTCCTCACTTAAAAGCATCAACTCACACCCAGCAGCATCCACTCTTAACCACAAAGTACAAATTAGCCACGTACTAATTAACCACAATGACTGAGTGTGCTCTAGCCCTTCATTTATTCTCCTGGTGTGGCATAATCCACTCACATAGGATATAAAATAATATTGCAGTATGTGAGACACTACACCAGTCCATATGTGCAACACCAGGGGCCTGTCACCCATCAATGTGTTTCTATTGAGTGCGTCCACACTGAGGGTGCTGCTTTTCTAAGCTCACTCAGAGATGCATCCTGAAAATAGTTTTGATCTGCTCCACCTTCATGTGAATTTTCACATTTCTTTAGCTGCCACGTTCTCTTGTTTTCTACCAGCAAACTGAAATTTCTATGATTGTACAAAGCTAGCATGCACTTTAGACTTCTCCCTAAAATGTCACCACTCCCCTCCCAAAAAGTAAGCCTAATTAGAAAATTGATTTAAAGATCTGTGTAGTATTTGAGCTATTAAGTAGCCTTTAACCATAATTTTTCAGAGAGAAAATAGAAAAAGACCATGGAAGTCAGTTGCTGAAGTCACATGGTATTTGATTCTCTTGCAAACCTTCTTCTCTTCCTTTCTCCAAAAATATATTCCTAAAAGAATGCAGACCTTTTGTTACATATAACATGTGATTTGATGCCTCTCTATGGCAAACCCAATAAAGCGCTCAGTCTAACACAAGCATATCTGTTGTAGAAATCTCGAGACTTCTCCATTAGAAGAATCCCAGAGGTGTTTTAGCCCCTGGAGCTGGGGTGTCATGTACCCTGGAACACTTAGCAGTCTCCAGTCTGTTTTTACTGATATTTACCTTCAGCCCAGGTTAGCTGTCTGGGCTGCAAAATGAGATCACTAGCTCAGCTGCTTTCTTACAGCTTTAGTATTGTTTGCATGGCAATGAGATTGCAAAGATAAAAATACAGATCTAATTTCCAATCTTCTTTTGTTAAGGCCATAATACTGTATGTATTATAGAGTAACCACCCTACTAATGCTATGTTAAACTGAAAACCAAACAAGAACCCTTCCACTCAAAATCCCCAGCTTGATCTCTTCCAAAAATAATACCTGAATTCTGGTATTGTACAAGGCTACAGGAGGAAGTTTTACATGATCAAGCAAAAGAAAGGGAATCAGGTCATTTGCTCTCAGCACCAGGACAATCTCTCTGCGTGGGCTTGGAAAAGCTCTTCCATACTGCCATCAACTAAACAGAAGATTTTAGTATTTTTACAGTGAGGCTACATCACTGCATCGACTATTTACAGCTGGAACTGTAAGATTCACATAGGTGCCTATTAAAGAAATCAAAAAAATGGGGTTTGAAAAGGGCAGGTGCAATCCAGTACCAAGCTCAGCCAGTCCCATGCTCTTGCAACAGTTCACATGTAAGTAATTCTGGGGATATTTAAGCTGCACTAAGAACTCTGTAAATATTCTAAGCTACCTCCAAATCTTAAGGGCAAATGTTGTCCCTATATAAATTGCAAATACTGTCAATTTGTTTGTTTACTGACATCTTGAGTTTAATATAACAATCACCTTGACCCCTGCTGTCAATTACAATGGTAATAATTATACAATTAATATTTCTCTTACTCCCTTTTCAGAAAATTAAATTATTTTGGCTAAAATTCTACAATAGGGAACAAGTCTTCAAGTGGCTTTTAACATAAAATATCCACAAATAATTCCCCTTGCCTTTCTGGTAATTCACTTATATTACGTAAGTGGAGAGTTTGGATCTACTTTCCAGTTTTCTCTTCAGCTGGCTGTACAAAATCTTATAAACAGAAAACTCCAACACTGTTGTCTCTGGTAGAAATAGAGGCAGTTCTGTTAGCACTGTCCTCCTTTTGGAGTTTGGCTTCTACTACAGCTCCAAACATGGGTCTCCTGATACCCACACACAAATGCTTTGTGACAATGATGGAGAAAAGGGTGTTAGCTGGGCAGAGAAGAAAGACTTAATTGAATAAAACACAGAGAAAATACATGTCTCATACAATGAAGTAATTTTTCTTAATGTTTTAAATAAATGCTGCTTTTCATTCCTCCCAAACTGCATTTATAGTATAATTATACGATTGCTGGGGGTTTCATACAGCTGAATTATAGGGTGTCTCTCCCACATTTAGTATGTGAAAGAGTCTCTCCACTTCCCTTCATATCTCTCTAACCACCAACAAGGATACTCTCAAGGCATTCTATAATTCAATTACAGCTATCCTCTGAGAAACATATAATTTTATAGAAAGATTTAGGCCATCATGTATCTCTTTTTTTCCCTGTTATGAAAGCATTTGTCTAAAGTCTGGTATTAAATTTAAATAGGTCTGAAACAATCTAAACCCAGTAGTTTTCAAGTGTGCCATTTGACAGTCGTCAGGCTGGCACAACCCCCGAGCTCCCTTTTAAACTCAAGTGCTATATGGGCTAAGGATGTGTTGCACAGAAACCACCACACAGGGAGTGTTGGATGGGTCATGTGTGTAAATATATAGATGATGCATCTCTCCACCTCAGTTTCCATGCAGCTAAATTGGACATAAATAGACACAAACATTCAACACTGTTCCACTGTAACATCACATTCTTAGATGCTGTACTGGATGCCATGCTAATTAGAATGCAAAATACAAATGTCTGAGCTAATTAATAAACACCACTATAGTATCAAAAATGCTTCCCCATCATAGAGATCTTTCCAGGCACAGAAATATTGGTTTGTAACAATCAGAAAGCCTTATATATGTTTCTTTTCCTAAAGGAGTGATATCATGCTGATTGCAGTGAAAAACTGAAGAAATACAGAATGGATAATTCCCTCTCAGCTCAATTTCTCACACTGTTCACAGCAAAGGAAAGTCTAACTAGTGCAAGTAACCACCTCAAACAAGCTAGAGATGGCCTGGATTTGTATTCTAATAGAACAGCCATAACTTTTCAAACAGCAGGTCTATGATCCCTGGACAACTCAATGGAAGATGTAGATGGAAAGTGGGTTAGGATTTGCAAATCTCAACCAAAGTTAATATCCATTATTTATACTCAGTTCTATCACTCAAATGAAATTAAGTTTCTTGCAGCTTCTGTTTTAAATGCATTGTAGGGACTTCAAAAATTAGTTCATTTAAATCAGGTTATTATTTTACTGTTTAAAATTTTTAATCTAGTCCTATTTTTCTAAAAATCAGTATTTATTATACAACTTATATTTCCTATTATACTATGTGGGACAAAGTATTATAAGAGGAACAAAAAATTTGAAATTTGCTCTTCAGCTTGCTCAAACATAATCACATGGAACACTGAGTAAATTGTAAAGAAAAATAATGCAAACATCTCATAAATGCACACAATTTTAAGAGGAAGAAAAAATAGTAAGAAATCTGCTCACAGTTCTGAAATGCTTTGACACCAGTGAGCTTAATCTGACTAGAGACAGAGGAGTTTGCTTACTCTGGTCTAAGTTGGGCTTTCCAATGTCAGATTGCTCATGGTAGGGATTGGAATTGTTTTTACAAGGCTACCAGGAACAGCTTTTCCAAATGCCTGAGCTCAAAGAGAAACAAGCTTTGTTCTCGGTATATTCGTCAGGAACTTTACTAACTTGAGGCATTTAGTCATGTCTAAAAAAACATAGATGTGGAAACAACAAGGCTTGTTGTAGCCAACTTGTGGAACACAGCAATGAACCTAGTGCCAAATTTCAAACCCAGGGAAATAACACTGAGCCTTCCTGACAACATTCTCTTGGTCAAGTCTTTTCTCATCTAGGATTCTGTAGTTATTGTAACCGTGAGGCTGGAAAGCAAGAATTTTCACTGTTAATACATACTACTTTGTTTATACATAACAGAAATACCTTTGTGTATTTAAGTCATCACTTGTGCTTTTTCACGTCACCTGAAATGGATTCTGAAAGCATCCCTGAAGCACACAACTCCCACCGTATCGTCCAGGGAAAACAGACCCTGTATGTTTTTAAGTCAACTTTACTTGAATTTATTGTAGTGTTTTTGAAATTTGCAGCCTCAAAGCTATCTCTGACTCATCTCTTTCTTCAGCAAAATCAAAACAAGCCATCAGAATAATTCAACTACACCATGCCAGTTATTTTCTATTTCCTAGGTTTTCAAGCATGACTGGATGGCAGCCAGTGCCAAATGCTGATTTTCTTAAGGATAACCACAAGCTACCTAGGGAAGGGAAGAAAGTTGCCGGTTAACATATCATATTTCATCTATCATAATTTGTCAGCTAAACCCAAAAAGGGTTTCTAAAAATCTCGACAGCATTTCAAGAATTTTATTTTTCAGATAATGCTCACAGTTGACCAAACCTTTAAAACTCATTCAGATTCTTGATGAAATTAAGCAGATATCCTGAGCTATTTTGCAATTATTTTTACATGCGGAGGTTTTCTGGATCAAGCAGTTCTAAAATGGTGATACAAATGACACTGCAGTAACACTAAATTGACACTTAAAAATAGAGCAGAATTTAATTACCTTCATTTTGCAAAGCAGACTGAACTACCATAATTTTTACCACACAATCTGACTGTTGCTACAGAACAACAGACCAAGCAGCTTTTCAGAGAAGTAAGGAAAAAGTCAATATTATACTTAGAATATTAAGTATATACCTACAGATCAGAACTGCTGGCAATATTTTATATTCTATTTTAAATGGACAGCTGCTCTTCAGTAGAAAATTTTGGTAGTAAGAAGTTTTGGTATCAATTTTAAACCAGTATTAAATGGTCTGTCATAAAGCAATCAGAGCATAGAAATAATGTTTATTTCTGTAATGAAGGCTATCCTACTCAGTTTGACTGGAAATACATTTTCATTTGACTTCTTTCATTTAAGAAAAGCTGTGCAATACCCACCCCTCTAGCCTAAGGCTTGAACAGCTTGTTCAGCTCTGCTCAGTCATTAACTGCCCATGTGATCTTGCACAAACAACTTTTCAATGTGTAAGGCTGAGATAATAGCACTTTTCTACATCATAAGTGTATTTGGTGGATAAGGGTGTTAAGAAGTGCAAATTGCTAGGAAGGCACAATCCTAACTTTGCAGAGAGGGAAACATTAGTTGCCTGTTATTCCACAACACATTGTGAAAATTCAGGTGTGGCAGAAACAGGTAGAAAATTGGTGAGAAGATTACTGATTTTCTTAGATTTTCAAGTGCCTTATAGCCAAGTAAATAGTTTAATTTTGTTAAGATATTGTGGTGATTCCTTTGTAGAAATCAAGTTGTTGGTGCCTTGAAACCTGACAAAATCAAGCAGTAAAAAGGGAGGCAGATGATTCCAGGTGGGTCTTGGCTTCCCCCTCTCTCAATTTATCAACCTTAGCAAGTGGCTTTTCAGGTTTGTTTTCAGTTTGTGATGACAATGGGCACCAGAGAATTCCGCCACTAATCTGCCTCCAGCTGTGGTGCTGGAGAGCACTTGACACATACAACCAAACTTAGCATTTAATTTCCTTTCACCTACATGGCAGGGTCAGGGGAGAGCTGAACATTTTTCCTGCATTTCCATCCTCCAGCTCTGTGCCCCAGTGCAGCTAATTGGTAATTCCAGTGGGTGACCACTTACTTACCTTGCAGAGCCACCAGACTCATCTCTCTGAATACAAATGCAGTGAGTTTGATGACAGAACTCTTCCTTAAAGACAAAAATGTATTTGAGGATGATGTAGAAGATGTCAAAATAATGCCTCAGATTTGCTACTGGCCCCCATGACATGGAGAAAGGTTAGCTTGGTATTGCTGGCAAGCTGCCTGAACTCCACTGTCAAGTGTAAGGACTCAATCTCTTGCCATTGCTAGAAAGAACCCTATGCTAAGACAGGGAACCAAGTGGGATGGAGGAAAGAGATTAGTACAATGAGGAAAAAAAAAAAAAAGGTAATGAGATAAATAATAACACTGCAGGCCTTTAAAGACAAAAAGATTGCTAGAAATAAAATACCACATCCGATTTTTTTCTAATAAGAAAGTGAGCTTCTGCTAGGAAGCCCTGAAGAGAAAAACTACTAAATCATCTTGACACTGATCCTTGGAACACAGTGGAATAATACATTTTAATACAGTGTTGAATTTTAACAAACAGCAAAGACCTTATTAAAATGTTAAGCAAAGAAAAAAAATTACCAAGATTTTAGAGTCTGTGAATTCCTTGTAACTGTAAACATAAAAGGGAAATAAAATACATTTACCCTACTGAATTTTTATTAGTGTATCAGAAAGCGTCCTGATAGTTAATGAATAATCAACAAAAAAAGCATAAGCAGGCTTAGATTACTGTTGTGACACTTTATATCTAGGGGTAAGCTAAACAAAACAGATTTCCTCTCCTTACTATGTATAATATGCCTTCAAAAAATTAAAATAATAGCTTTGTTATTACATAAATTCAAATATTTTTGAAGGGAAAATCTCTTACACATTAAAGACCTTCTATGAATATCATAATTTGGCATCTTTGCAGCAGGACAAAAAAAATGATAAGAAGTATATGATATTCCTTCTAAAATTCTAAAAACATTGTTTTCCTATGGCTTCCAGGTGCATTCAAAACCTAAGGAAAAGTTACAGCCTTATCCATAGCTGGCATGTTGTTAACACAGTATTCTGAATGGTAAGGATGTTAATGGCTGCTGTGCCAAGTCCTGTTTACAAACATCCAGTTTTCCAGTGACTCAAAAGAAGAAAAGAGCTCATTGTGTGTAATATCTGCAAATAGATATAGGATATTTTCCCATTAAATGAATTATTAGCCGACCTAATTAGGTTGAAAGACGTAGCATAGGCTATTAATAAAATGAATTAAAACCACTTAGCAAATAAAAATTTCCCAGTCACTGGGTAGTATCTGAACTGAATTTTCACTCAAAGGTTAACTAGAAATCTCAGCAGTATTGTGTATGGTCTGCTACAGCTACATAGATTTTTATTATGATGCCAGTATAAAAATGAGAAAAACTTTTCAATTTACCTTCTGATAAGTAGGTGGTCTTTGAACAAGACTACAAAGTAATCATCAAATAAAACGAACAACAAGGAGGCATGCCTCAAAATGGTAGATCAACTGGTTTCATTAAACACATACCAGAATTCTTTCAAAGATTCATTTGTTTTAGACAATTAGCTGATGATGAAAGAATTTTCCAGATCTTTTAAGGAGTATATAAAAGACTAAAAAACTGAAAAGTTCATTAAACATCCCCCCAACAATCCTCATCTGGTTGAAAGTTGTGGCAAGCCCTGCTGTGTCTGGTCTGTAGCAATGCTGGCACATTCTTCTCTAATAAAAGGAAAACTTTCCACAACTGACAAGCCTCCTGAACTCTTTCTCACAATCCCAGTGGTTGATCATGTCAACCCGTGATAGTTAAGTGAATCTGCGTGGAGGTTTTTGAGAAAATGGTGACCTCTTTTCACACAACAGTGCAAATATACACAAAACTGTCCAGCTTAGAATCTGCAGGCAAAAATATGAAAATGTAAACCTTAATCAGACAAGGAATTTGATCAAGCTATGAAAGCATTGCTTTTACCATTCAATCAAGTATTTATGAAAGTCCAACACAAAGCTGCATTTACAGAAAAGCGTAACTCCACCTTAAATGTAAAGGCATAAAGGAAAGAACTGGGTAGAATTTTGGTTGCAAAAACAATTAATCTTGGCTTTTCCCTTACTTTGGAAATGCTTTGTTGTTTAATAAGCAAACTACTATGCATTACAATTTAATAGCAGAAACAACTGGCCTCGCTAAGGGATTGATTTTGCATTAATTCATTTCACTTAGTAACATACAAACACTGTTGGTCTTGTAAACTTTCCTTCAACCCTTTTTTTGACTCTTCAGACACATCCAACTGAGATGCAGGCCCCTATCAGAGGATTATCTGAAGTTATAACCATATCCTTTACCAACAGGGTTGTCTTTGAGCCCATTTCTATCCTTGGTCTGCATTTACTTCCCCTTTTAAGTTTCTGAACAAATGTTGACATTCTCAGACTGCACAGTAGTCAGAAGATGACTAATTCTCAATTCTTGTATTCTTAGGCAACTGCCTCAGTAAGGGGAAGAGAGACAGGCTGAGATTTATTCTTATCAATAAATGCTGCTTCCCATCATCATTTTCACACCGACCTTAATGCACATACATTCCTAAGACAAGGAAATACTTAAGATCCTTCTCCCCAAATAATAGCTATGTTACATTTTTCAACGCAGTGTTCTGATTAAAGTACATACAGTGTTAGCTCCTTTACAAAAGCACAACTAAATCAGTGCGCTCAGTACGTGTAACATTTTTTGACTGCTAAGGCCCCCTGGAAAAAGACAAGGCCTTTCAGCTCTAGCCCAGCTGCTCAAATTTAACTCAAGTGTCTGGTATGAGCTAAAAGATAAAAAAACAATGAGGCTGGGGTTTAGATGACCTTTCATTCACAGTATACAACAAAATCAAGACACTGACTGAACGATTTTATCCAAATTCTTAACTGTCAGTGAACAAATGTACTCTAATTTGAATCACGGGCATCAATGGGACATAGAAAGGTGTTTATCTGATTCTAACGAAGAGAATCTCTAAGGTTAACTCCCTGGAAAGAGGTCTGTATTCAGCAATAAGTGACAGGTGAATGGAGCAAACAGGACCCTGCTCCTCTGTGAGCACGTCTGCAGTCACCACCCAGCCCTGGGACAGACTGGCCAAAGGCACAGGAATTCAAGGACAGCATTGCTACGGAGCAGCAGCTGTCAGCCTCCTTACATCTGCTCTGATTAGGACAGAGGATTAAGATATTTGGATTTAGATATTTTAGATATTTACGGATTTTGATATTTTCAAGAAATGCTCCAACACAAATGACTAGTGGTGATACATTTAGTATTTATTATTTTTAAAGAAAATCACTAACTGCATTTAGATTTCATGGAATAAGAAATAATCCTACAGCTAAACAATCATGTAGCCATAGGATGTTAGTTTATAAACTAATGGAAACACCTATCTCAGACATTAAGCCAGCTTGTCACTAATAAAAAACCCAACATCCTACAGAAAAGTAGTCAAAAACTTACAGAACAATCTCCAGAACAATTTTTAGCATATAAATCAAGAAAAAAAAAAAAAAAAAAAAATTAAAACCCAATGAAAACAACATAAAACTAAAAAGTTTTGCTTGTAAGGAGCCTTGTGGAGGTCCAACACCACTCACAAAGCAGGCGTAACTTAAACAATAGGCAGGGTCCTCTGCAGCCCTATTCAGTCAAATTTTGACATTCCTAGGATCCCACAACTTCTCCAGGCAATGCATTCCCAGGTCCACACCAACCTTCATCACCAAGAACTCACTCTCATGTTTTCCTAACCAGTATCTCCCTGTATTCCCTCCTGCCTGCTGCCTCTTGTCCTGTCTCTGTGCACCCCCAAGGGCAGCCTGGCTCCTGCAGCTCACCACCCATGGGCAGGCAGGAGGCTCAAGAGTAGGTGATGAAGTTCATCAGAAGGATGAACTCAGCTCTTCCATTTGTCCTCCCCTACAAGATCACTCTTCCCCAGCCCCCATTTAGCCCACTGAAGTACTTAAGAGTGAGAAAGACCTTGTGTGGGATAGCTTCAAAACCACTTGGTATTGACTTCACACTGCTACTATGCTAACATCAAATGCATATGCAAATTTCAGCCTACCACCCTGCTAGCTGAAAATGCTATTAATAATTAAATTGACTGAAAAATACTCTTTTTTCCCTATATCCTGTAATGGAGGTGCCATCTATTAACCCTTAGTTTGTAAGCAAAAACACTGAAGTTCTTCCTGTTCTGTGATTCCTGGCAGGCTGAGTATTTACAGCCCATCTGAATGATTTTCTTTCAGTTTTTACTGGGAGCGAAAAAAGTTCTGCAAAGTATTTTTATTTATCCTTAATGCACTATGTCGTCAAAATGTCTGAGAAAAAGGGTCAAAATATCTGCACATCACAGAATTCTTGCACTGAAGAGATTTTTGCCTAATCGAAGTTACACACAAGGCATGTATTTGTAGGTTTATATGTAAGTAATTTCACATGCATTTCATGGATGGATACCTGCTCTTTCCTCTAGATGATACCTTCAGGTTATTAATCTTCTGTAGAAAAACACTAAAGAAATTACCAATGTAAATCAAACTAAGCAAAACAGAAAATTCTTCTTTAAAAGGACTGACTAATCTTGTAGTCAAATCCTGATAAAATATCAGCATGTGTCCTGGGTTGACGTTATGGTGCTTGTATCCCCAGTCGTGTGTTCTGTTTATGCCTGGTATTATGTTCTGTGCTCTCAGGACTGACTCTGAAAGTGAAGGTTTGTTTTGTCTGGTTATCAGCCAGCTCACCTCCCCCATGGTCTGTGCTTAGGAGAGGCTAGGCTTGCTTGCTTGCTCGCTCTTGCTTATTAGCTAGTTTAGCTAGGCAGTCCAATTTCTTTCTTTATTTCTTTCTTTCTCTTTCCTGAATACCATCTGAACCTGTTCCGGACTGGGACCTGGGAAACACCAAGGAACACCGGGAGTCTGAAACTGTGATCTGCAGCAGTCATCCCCAGCGCCGGAGACCGATAACTGGCCAACCACTCGCAGGAGAGACTTTCTGAGTTTGTCATCCTCTTAGAGTGTGAAAGAGATTTTTTGTCATCTGGGGCTTCATTTTCTTTTCTTGTGTTGGAGAGTGTTTTGTTTGTTAAATAAACAGGTTTTTTCCAATTTTCTCTGAGGAAATTCTTCCCGAACCCAGTGGTGGGGGGAGGAGTCGTGGGGGTTTGTTTTCTGGGGGCTCCTTCCAAAAACCTCAAATTTTCCCTAAACCAGGACAGCATGTCTCCTCCAGAAGCAGAAGAAACCATACATAATGATCATTATTTTCAGTAACCAGTAGCACTGCCCTGGTATTAGACACTCCTTTCTTAAACTGGCTGTGACCCTTCCTGGTGGACCCAAAGTGAATCCTACAGGCCTATCCAGTCTGAATTATTTTCTGACTTCACCAATGAAGCTTAGAGCATATACCTAAAGAACCTTTTCTGTAGCTACTGCGAGTTATTACAACATTTCCGATACATTTCAACACATACTTTTAAAAAATTATATATATATATGTATTTTTATTTATATTCATATATTTTATAGACATTTTTATATATTTTATATATATTATCTATTTATATATATATATTTTAATTACTTTTAATTAAACTACTGACTACTACTTTTAAGGTTAAGAAAACTGTCAATATTTGAAAATAGCAAAACAGTATTTAGTAACTGGGAAAACCAGGAGAAACTCCTAAAGAACTTATTTTAGCATGTCAACAAAAAAACTGTATATAGTACAAGTGTAGATCTAAGAGCTCCTCTACATGCACTCTTATAACAAAGAAAATATTTTTTTCTTTTTACTGCAGTAAGATAAATATATACCCAGTAGTAAGATCCAACTACTGTTCACCCTTCCACAATATCTTCAACTCCTGTTTGCATTTGGGCTTAGAAAATACTATCTTTATTTTGCATTTCCATTACTTTTTGGGGGGCTTCTGCCCTTCTGGGTGTCCAGCAAATTTCAACAATATTGGTCCAAAAATGGTAATCCACAGCCACAAATGCAGCTGTCTTTAAATGCAGTATACTTAATAACTGACATTGATCAGAAGCTCTGAATGTTCCTGCTGGGATTTAGACATGTGACAAAATGCTTCCCTGTGAAATCACACTGGCTGATGAAGCAGTCAGAACAAGATGATGTGTTAGAGCCGATGTTTCTTTGAATTTCAGCAGAAGAGGAGTTCCCATTCACATCTCATACCACTTCTAACTGAAATATATTCAAAGAACTTCTTAGCTCCATATCTCACCACCAATTTGGCAAGTTGAAGAGTAAACCCCACAGTACCATATGGTAGAAGACAGCTGAGAGATAAACGTGTTGTGTAATGTCAATCCTAATGAGTGATAGAAATAAAACTCAAAGAGCTAAATATCTGGCTCCAGCATCAAAAATTCACAGTTAAGTATAAAAGCCTTGTACATATAGTGACAAATATTTCCAAACTATGATATTGTACCTTACAGATGTGTGGTACCACTTTTGCTCCTCACAGCAGCCTGACTAAAAAAATATGCATTCTCCCAAACTCTCAGTGAAGAGCTCAGCAATGCTGTAAGCTATGCCTAATAGCTCAATGCTGCTGGAAGAGAATGTAAACATGCTTTTATCTTTCTTCATTTGAGTACAGAGATGAATGGAAGAGAGAAGTAGAACCTATTTTCACACTAATTCAGTACAGCTTATTGCATATGTAAAAATTCAGCTTGAAAAAGCAGATAGCAGGAAACACTTAGCATTTTAGAAAATGAAGGTTTTAAGATGTCTCAAGCATTTTAGCTGTATTTTTCTTCAACATCAAATGCACTGCTGACAACCCCAGACACAGTTTCAGTTCAAGACACACAGCAAGCAAATCTGTTCTCCCTCCTACTCCCTCCACCCCTTTAAAAATGATTCCTATAGTTCAATCTTTCACACTAATAACATAAGAGACTCAGATATGATAATGCCTTCAAAGTTCTGATTTTTAAAAATTTTTTCCTGGCCTACTCTTTCTTTTAGACTACACCTTAAAGCTGGAGAAAATTAAGTCCCCACCAAGAACAGTCATTCCTGAAACCCATCTGTATGAGTCAAGAGTTATGAAAGCATCACAACCTGACACATTATTGGGCAGGAAAAAAGGTACAGAACACTATACAGAAAAAAATTTCTCTTTCAATATACAAGACAAGTTTATATACAGGAACAAGTGCTGAGGAAACCAAGCCTTTTGAACAGTCCCCAAGCCTGTGGAGTGCATTACCTACATTCCCCAAAGAAATCAGTCCTGGCTACTATGTACACCTGCATTTAGTTGGCATCAATGACAAGAACTTCTTAAATCCATTTGCTTGTACCCCAAATCCTGCATTCAATTCTGGACCCTCATGACAGAAAGACACAGAGGTGCTGGAGCAGGTGCAGAGAAAGGCAGTGGAGCTGGGGAAGGGTCTGGAGCATAATTTTGATGAGAAGCAGCTGAGAGTGTTTATCCTAGAGGAAAAAAAAAATGCTTAGGAGCAACTTTATTGCTCTCTACAACTCCCTAAAAGGATACTGAGACCAGGTGGGGGTTGGCTTCTTCTCACAAGGAACTAGCCATACAATGAGGGAAATGGCCTCAAGCTGTGCCAAGGGAGTTTCAGGTTGGGTATTGGGAAAAATTTCTTCACTGAAAGTGTGGTAAGGAATTGGAAGAGGCTCCCCAGTGAGGTGGCTGAATCACCATCCCTGGAAGTGTTCAAAAAAATGTACACTTCATCATCTTGAAGTTCCTTTTCAACCCTTAATGATTCTATGATTGCCTCCTGCTGCCCTGTGTCCTACAAACAGGCCCTACACTGCCCCAAATGAACTACTTTTCCAGAAAGCCAAAACAAAAGGTCTCTGGCTTTTCTCCCTCAACTACAGACAGGTGTCTAATATAAGTTTTCACAACTAATAATACTAATAATCCGGCACTGTTTCTTTTTAGAAAAAAATCATAAGCTCATGTTCAACAAATCCAGCTGCCCCACATTCTTGTCCTCTTGGCATATATGTTACCTATTACTATATTCTGTTAGCTTTATTTCATTATTTCATTGTTAAATATGCAAAATGAAGACTTAAGAATTCTTATGTGTTTCCCTTCCAATATTTGGTTCTACTTCTTGAATTTCAGGAAGATTCTACAGTGTGACTTCTCCCTATTTAAAAATATTTCAGTTACGCTGCAAATGTGCATATCAATTTAGACTTGTATCACCCAGCAAAGAAAGCAGCCAACAACACTGAGCTCACAAATGCAGAGGAAGATCTAAGCTCTTTGGTACTCAGACCGCTTCAAATGTGGTCAGTCAAGTATCAAAAAGTTTCCTACATGTTTTACTCTACAAAATTATTGCTGCTCTTCTATTAGTTCTTAATTGAAATTGAAACATGGAAAATTTCAATTTCCACTTAATATAGTAAGAGACATTCACTGAAAGGATTTACTATAAAAGATAACTCAAAGTAAAAGGCACCTTTGCTCAGATACCAGTTGCGGGCCTATAGAGTGATAACGTCATGGGGACAACCTTGGACAGCACAACAAACATCATGTTCAGTGACTCGGAAGTTGGATGCCAATTTTTGTAAGTGTTACCTCAACCATGTTTTCAAATGGAGTAAATATGTGTGTAATATCAGAACAATTAGAGCTTAGTTCAAAACTATTAATACATAATGCTGAAGAGATCAATGCTTTACTTCCATTTTGCCACTACGTAAAATCAGAAATAACTTCAGAGGCTCCTGTGCCAGTCACAAGAGTTTTATGCTCTGACTTGTCCCTAAGCTCCAACAAAATGTCATCAAACAAAAATTCTGAGTGAAGGGGCAAAAAGGAAAAGGTAAAGGAGTATAGGGAACAGCTTTTTCACGTGTTCACTTGAAACACTTGAAGCTTGAAGTGCTTCAAACAGCATTCACTTTTCCTTAGATCCATCACTTACTTCAAAGGACTCCTATCCAGCAGACACTGCCCATATGCAAAATAGAAGTAATTTGAGTCAAACAGTTTACAAATCAAGAATGAGGAAGGAGAGAATAGATGAATACAGCAAACAGGAAAAGAAAAAGGGAAAAACTAATGAGACAGACCTGGTTAAAAGGCAGTCTCAGAGCAGTCTGGAGTGATTGGTGTTTAACATTCCAGAGTTACCACAAATGCAGTCATACACAAGCACCTGAGGACAATGAACTTGGCAGACATTTATGGATAACCTTTTTGTTGAGTAAATGGGACAAAGGTGATCCAAACCCTTCACCAGACAGAGATAAAGCTTGGCACAGGCTGATCTGTGCATGAATTTTATCTTCTTCTGGGCTACAAACAAGGAAGTAGGCCACAGAAATTCAAGAAGAGGAAAGTTAACCAGCTTATATTTCATAAGGCAGAGAAAGTGAGTTGGAAGAGATGTTAAAGTGACAAGCCAAAAATCTATTTTTTACACAATAATTTTCAGTGGTTATGTAAGGAATGTGTTTAGGGAAGGGAAGAGTTTGTTTAGGGGCAAACAGGCACCATAGTCAAGAAGGACAGAACAAGATTAAGAGATTTAACTCTTCTGTCAGAGGGATGATTTTATCTGAAAATGTAATTACAAAAAGCCCACTCACTAGTTTGGGTCAACCAGAAGTCATAGAAATGCAATGGTGAGCCTGAGCTATCAAACCCTGCCAGAGTCCTTCAGGCAGGATGCAACTGCAGACAGAAACAAACGAACCAAACCAAAGAAACAATGAGTAAGTCTTACTGTCAAGACTGTAAAAACAGAAATGGGCAAGACAGCAGCACTAGAAATATAAGGACAACAGTCAAAATTCATCTGTAAAGTAAGAGGAGGAAAGGAAAGCAAGAAAGGATTAGAGACAAACAAATGATCTGGCAGACATTTGAGTCAGAATGTCCACGGAGGAAAGGATTTTAGGAACATGAAATGTTAAAAGCATGCAAGGGCTTTCAGAGGATAAATAGCTTTTGTTCTGACCTTTTCTCTGGTATTATTTCCTAAGCAAAACAGAAGTCATTCAGCAACCCACCCCAACTACTGCCATTGGATCCTAACAAGCTACAGGAATGCTTGGTCACAAAGAGCTACCTTTAACAATCCCATACATCACAAAATGTCATTGAAGTCTTCACAACAAAATTTCTACCAGTAGTTCCCTACTTCCAAGAAACTGTTATTAAACTTCAGAAAAACAAGCTCAAAAATATTTTTAATTGATATTTATGCTAAGGCACAAACATCCTTCTGCTCATTTGAGCACCAATGAAAAATCAGCACCTGACAGATACAGAGGCTCCCAAACACAATAGAACAGGAATGCAAAGTACAGAATGCCTAATGCATACTCACTTAAAAAAATAATTGTCCAACCAATGTCAGAAGTGACTTGACTTTTAAGGGCAAGAAGATGCTGAATCTGATCCAAGTTTGTTAATTAATAGCCTCCCTAGATAAATTTTTACTGTTGTACTTGATTACTAAATCTCTCTGCTTCAAGGCAACAGATGGCTTTAATTCCCCAAAATTCAAACCAAAAAGTCCATAACTCTTCATACTACAACAATCTAAATTTAGTTAGATGCTTAAATATTAGTATAATTTTTAACTGAGTAGTGAAACAGCCATGGATAGATGAAAAATTCACTCTTAAAATTTTCTGGACACTTACAAGTTCAGAAACTTATTTCTACATTCCTGTTATTCAGTGAATCCTTGATCAACATCAGGAACATAAAAAAACCAAACCACCAAATCCTTGGCAGCAAATCTGAAATCACTACAAGAAGAATGATGAATCACACTATTCTGTCAAGACTGTCAGTTAAACATTCTGTGTTGTAAGAAAATCAAAACACAGTACACACTCTCAAGCTTTCAGGCGACAGCCTTTCCAGCTGACCCACGATTACTGCATCGTTTAAATAAAGCCCACAGTAACCATTCTCTTTCAGTGACCATACACATGAAGACTCCAAACACAAATACCACTTATTTCCTCCTATTTCTATGGCATCATGACCTACCAGCCACCAAAGTCATCAGAAACCTTTAAATTGATTTGAAAATATGTCCTCTGACCCTGGGGTTGCAAAGACCTGCACAGACAGATCCTTGCTTCAGTGATTCCACAACTCTTTGTAGATTCACTGTTTGTAAAATACAGAGGGTGGTTCTTTGTAGCAATTTTAGATTTTACACCATTCCAGTTATTGAAAATGCTGTGGAGTTTCTTTATTAAACTACATAACCCCATAAAAGGATAAACTGAAACTTCTGGCATCGTCCCCATGTGTGTATCGGAATCTCGGAGCAAAAAAATGGGTCTCTTGTCAGACACAAAATGAACATTCTGAATAGGTCCTGTCTAGCCATTTATTAAAGCTTTTACAGTAACATTTTCAATACATATCATTAAAGTAACTATTTTAAATTTGACCATAACTATGTTCATTTTCCTGCTCTGGAGTTCACTTGTGTTTAATACCTCATGCATTGAAATGTTTTCAAAACACTGAGGTTGAAAACTTCGAGATAATTTCATTTTTCAGTACACCACTGCTTGTTGCTGCATTCTGCGTCTACAAAATCAAGTCAAAGAGAAGAGAATTCATCGACACTACTAATACACTAACTTTTGGTGGTTTTTTTTAACTTAAAATTTTTAACCCATTTGTAAGAGTCTGTTCTATTTAGAATTTAAAAGAAAGAATGTCAAACCTCAGGGAAATGGAATTCAATTAATATGTGGTCCACTGGTGCTGGGGGAGAAGCTGATCTGCATGTGGAAACCACACCACAATTCTCCATTGGTTTATGTAAGAAAAACAGCTTTTGTCTGCTGAAATGGTCAATATAAGAATATAAAACTTCTAATCTGAATTTTAATTAGAAATAGGTCAAGCAAATGCTCTTCCTCTCCCCCCATGCCCCCAATTTTCCTAGCAAAAATCTCATTATTCTGAAAAGCATGGTGTGAAGCATATCTAAAAATAAAACTATTTAATATACTTTTAGCACTGCTATCAAGAGTGACAGTTTTCTGTCAGTTTTGCAAAACACACACATAAAAAGAATATTATTTGAGAAACCTTGATTAAAGCAGTTACTCAGAATTACTGCTTGACTATTAAACAAAAAAATAATTTGCATAGAGTACTACCAGACTCTCCATATGTAGTTATTTCCTTCCCAGGAGCTCTTAGAAGGCAGAAGTGTGGAGATGTCCTAGATACAAAGGCTGCCCCATCAGACACACATGCTGTAGTCTCTCAGGCACCCCGGATTTCACTGCATTACTACAAGTGGGACAGCAATGAGACACTTGAGTTCCAAGACAAGCCCAAGTACTGCAAGAAGCAATCCCAGCTGAATAACATACCTGTCTCAAACTGAGCTGAAAGTGAGTCCAATATTAAAGGTAAAGTAAAGAAGAGCTGAGAAGTCATGTTTCTTGTAAGAAAAAAATCATCTAGTAGCAGGAAGGAAAAGTGCCCAGTCCTGCAGTTCTTACATGAGCAAACCCCCTGAAATCTGTGAAATCACAAGAGGCAAAACTACAGGCTTCATCTCACAGCTATGAAAGATTAATCTGTGAATTCCTGTAAAGTTACTTACATAAGTGCATTTAGGTTTTGACCTCATTTGGAGGAATATCAGAACTGTTTGGTCCACAAGGTCCACTACTTAGACCTGTATTTCAATTCAGAAGTCAGTAAATTAGTTTAAGCCAATGAAAGCTAATTATTTGATAAAAATTCATCTGTATATTAGACAGCTGAATTGTTATCAGCTCTACATAGGCTGTTATAAAATAGATGCTCAAAAACACCAACATGATTTACTTAAATAAATCCTTAAGTACCTACATATAATAAAAGTTTGTAATTGGGAATGTTCAGCCTGGAAAAGAGGCTTTTGCATCACCTAATTGTGGCCTTCCAGTACTTGAAGGAAGTTTACAAGAAAGGTGGAAAGTGACTTTGGACAAGGGTACATAGTGGTAAGACAAGAGGGAATGGCTTCAAACTGAGAATTGGTTTAGATTAGATTTTAGGAATAAATTCTTTACTGAGAGGGTGGTGAGGCAATGAAACAGGGTGCCCAAAGAAGTGGCGGATGTCCCTGGAAGTGTTCAAGGCCAGGCTGGATGAGGCTTTGAGCAGCCTGGTCTGGTGAAAGGTGTCCCTGTCTGTGGAAGGGGTGGATTGAAACTAGCTGATCTTTAGGGTCCCTTCCAACCAAGGCTACTTTATGATTCTATGAACTTGGAGGAAAACTAGATATACTTAGTGGCATTATTTCTCAATTCACTTTCTTTTACTCACATATTTAAAACATACTAAAACTTTAGTTTTTTATTTTATGCCTGTATGCTTAGTTTTCCCAGATAATTACTGCATACAAACTGGTTTATGTGAAATAACAACAGAATATCATAGTTATCTTGCCATTTATTTAGAAGCACATTATTATTACAGGAAGACTCCTCCTTTGTTGAATTTAATTGCCTATGAAGATCCTGCCATTTGAGTCTGTCTTCTGGAACATGCATTTCATCATTATTTTTTAGCCTTGTTACATCAATCACTGCAACTGCTACAGAAGATTTCTGGGCTATGAAGTGATAATTTCTTCCAGCGATATTAATGAGGCAAGCAGTGGTCTGGAGGGAGGTGACAGCCCACTGCTTTACAGACAGCAGCAGATTAAGGTGTTGTACTATACATTGTTTGAAATGTATCACTGGAGCATTCAAAATACTATTATCTACACTTAAGGTATTTTTGCCACCCACACTACAAATTACCCATTTAGTAACATCCCTCACCACAGTGTACTGTCACTTAAAGAAGAAACACCAGTGGTGGGTGGTTTGTAGCTTCTGGGAATGACACTACAGAACCAGGAAAAAAACAACAACAACAACAAAAAAGGAAAGATTTGTTGATGCTGTAACGGCATTTGCAGTATACTGCTGCAGGAAGTGGAACATCTGGAAACAACAGATGGACTGTGTTTAAATGGGAGGGAATAGAGGATTTTAATACCCATACATCTCTAATTCAGTTCTACAAGTTTGATTTCTACGTTTTCGCAGATTATGGAGTGTTACAGGATCTGTATGACAAGCTTTACCCATATTACTGTTACTATCAACATAGCTAGCTAAAGCCCTAATGTTGTACTATCTTTATCTGTGAACTCTGACTTAGCCATATGTGCACTTTCAGAAAAGCAGACTTGGTCTAAAAAAAAAAGGCTTACACCAGAAATTTATATGAATTAAAACACTATTTGTTACAAGACAGATGTTCTATCATCCTGAACAATTCACAGTCACCTATTTAGCCTTTTGCACTTGTTTTATGACATACTTTGTACAGGTACACATGGTTTTATGGAGTATTTTTAACTTAAAGGAAAAAGAAAGGAAAAAAATGACAGAGAGTACAGGATTTTTTTCCACATATCCTTTCCACATAAATGTCTCAGGCTCTTAACTGATTTATATATAAGAGCTACTTACAGGCATTCTAAAGAATAATCCTAACCATGCATGATTTACATTTACACATTTTAACTCGAAGGAGTGGAGGAAAGAGGATATGGCCATCTGCATAGAAAGCCTTCTGCGGATAACAGCTAGTGCTAACAGCTCTCCCAGCTACTAATGCCAGATTGAACCATTTGTGACTGGTGCATAGGCAATGGCTAGCTAAGTGATGGAAGATAAACTTCTAGAAAAAAAGACCACTTTCTTTTTTTTTTATAGCAGAAAGCACAATTATATTCCTGATGATTAATCTCCAGCAGAAATACAAGATGGTAAAGATGAATGAAGTGAAAATATTCTAAGAATTTTCATTTCATATTTTCAACAGCCTGTGTTCCAAGTATTGGAATTTTAAGCCTGAGAAATCCTAAGACAAATTTAACAGGTATGCCATACTGATCTATACCCTTAGAAACGTAAAAGGCTCCTTATAGGTGGCCAAAATTGGAAATTTGTTCAAGAATAATTAGCCCTTATGCCTTTGTAATATAGAGGTCAGCATCTGTTTGAAGTAGGATTTGACATCAGTTGAAGCATATGGATAGGAATCCAAACTCTTTTTCTCATTAAAAATACACCATTTAATTTGGCTCAGTTCAGGACGATTAGCAATATGTGCTCAAAGAGAAGCTTACAATTGGCACAGGGAAAGTTGGCTTGGGCAGAAGACCACAGGCAACAGAGAATCCAGAAGCTTGTAAAGATGGCCTATATACCAGTCTCTTGTTAATGCTATTAGCTCTTCATTTTCATAAGCACTCAAATATATTAAAAACATTCAGTCAACAAGAAACATACAATAACAGTTATATATAAATAAATCAAACAGTATCTCTCTCCTTAAAATATCTAGAGACCTGTCCTCCAAGCTTTCTAGAAATAATAGACTTCTAAAACTAAGATACACCCTGAGGTTATTTACTCCTAAGGACTATTAAAATCAATTAGACAAAATATACATTTAATGAAGAAAGACATAATGCTCCAATTTGTGGTTTAGAAGAACATGCAATCATTGCTAACATTGCTAAGTTTAAGGCTTACACAGTAACTGGACTGTAAGGTTCAAAGAATGTTGCAATGCAAGAAGTATTCTGGAGAAGAGGTTTTAAAGCAAGTTCTAACACTTTCCAATCTCTGTCCTAGAAATTAAAATAACAAACTCAGAAATAAATCCATACTGAAAAAATACACCTGTCACGTTAACATTCTCCTGTCTAGAACTTCTATATATGCACAGAAATTACTGCAAAGAATCCATCCAAAATCCATCATTTTGTATTGACGTACAGAAAGTGGTGGATCCAACATTTTAAAAATTATTCGCTGTTTAAAACAGATTACATGTTTTCAAAATTACTCTGAAGCCTACTACTGAAACCTCAAATGGTACCAAATAAAAGGAGATCTAGCAGACATTTGTCGAGGAATCTTTTTTCTTCCCCCCACAGAATTACTGAAAGAATATAAAAGGAAAAAAGTGCATTGTATTTTTCCACAGTAAAATGGACAATTAAAAAAAATTATGGAAACTCCCAGGTGTAACTTTACATTTCACTTCCTGTAATTTAATTGAAGGTGTCTGGAAGACTGAAAATTCACTGGCTTAAAGTAAACTGACTTTGAGATAGGATTTAGTGCAAACTGCTCAAAAGAAGGCAAGAAACTAATTTCATCTCACCTCCTTGCACGCTCCCATTTTATGTGCTTAATATTTTATAATCTTGCTATAACACACAACCAAGCCAACAAAGAGAGTACACCCATGCCTCCTCCTACTGCACATGTATTTTTTGTCCATCCACTCTTTATCAACTGGATCATCTGATTGAGTCAACCAAACATGTTCAGAAGTGCTATGACTCTGCCATGACATAGCGACAGCACATTTGCTCACAGCTCTTCCTGCTTTTACATAAAGTGCTGAGAAATTACTTTTCACACACCACACCTGTATTTCTAGCAATGATGCTGGCATAATAGCACACAAATTCTCTCACTGTGGTCCCAGGAGTACAAGTTCACTTGTGCTTCATTTTTAGCTTTGTTTTAGAAGGACCTCTATGAAAAATCTTGCCTTGTTGAGTTTCATAAAAACCCTTTCTTGTTTCAGGGGCACAGTGTTATGACATAAAAATGCAAACCTCCTCACTGCCTTCCTCTTCCTCTTACTAAGAAAAAGTAGAAACAGGGTGGACTTCAGTGCACCTTCACATTTATTATTAATGCATTCACATAGAAGTCACACAAAAAATGTACCTCTATTACAAATTATGTTTTTTGTTAAAAAGTTTGTTAGTTTTTTTTTCATACAGACTCTTCTTTGTCTATTGGGATAACAAACAGTGTTTTGGAGAAAAAAAATGAGCTTTGCAGTAAAGCTTGTTTCTGGGTAATTTAAAACCCCATGACAGCCTTTGACTGTCAGACTGAAAAGCAGAATAAGCTAACCAGATCTTTCTTAATAGGACTGACTGCTCTAATCAAATATGTAGAAGAAGAAAGCAAAAGGGGTGCTCATTTTTCTCCCTTGGATTCCTCATGTGGGAGAAAATACACTTACCAAACAGTTTCAAGAATATCAAAGTAAAGCCCAAATCTTCAGTTGCATAATACAGTGATTTTCAAAGGCTATTCTTTATTGATGTGCTGAATGCAACAGTATTAATGTGTACTTAGAGCAGCATTGTGATGTACCATTATTTTGAAGGAACAATAAAGCAACAGGCATGGCCATCCAAATTGGAATTTTAATCTACATAATTCTAAGAATTTTCCAACTTCTAAGCAGTTGCTGATTAAAAACAAAACAAAACAAAACAAAACACAAAACAATTACCAAAATTCCCAAACGAAACACATACACCCCACCCCACCCCCCAATGAGGCCTATTATTCTGCAAGATACTTTCATGTCACAACTGCTTCAAAAATTTAATGTATGCAAAATTCTGATAAATGACGTTTATAAAGATTCAAGTAACTTAATATGATATAAGAAAGAAACACAATTTCTAAAGAACTGCTGCTATTCTAGAGACCCAAACAATCACAGTAATGATCTACTGCATTAGGGGACAGCCCACAGGTACTCACTGAGTGGTGTCCTGGGATAGGCCCCCTGTAAAACATGTAAGGCACATTTAAAGACTCGAATTTTCATAACTACAACTCTCTCATTGTTTTTCAAAATGGCATATTTGTAAAACAGTATAAAAGACAAGTATACTAGGTAGAACATGTGTTACACTAATTTTTCTATCCCATAAAGCCCAAATAAATTACTGAATTAATCAACACACGGACACTGAAATCTGCTTCAAACTGCTGAAACTGTACAAAATAACAACAAAAAATACTTGAAACTAATCAATATGGTCGCATAAGAAAACAAAACATGGAAAAATAATTGGAGATGATTATGGAGAAACACATACAATTATTCTGAAAAGAAAAAAATCACACATAGTCAAACTCATGTTTTCCAGTAGTTTCTTTGTCCAGCCCAGAAAACAATTCTAATCACAAATGAAGAAGTTTAGTATATTTGAATAGACTAATTAAATCTTCACAAAGTGCTTTTCTGTTAACTATTTCTCATTACAGTTAAATATTGCAAGTCTCACTTAGCACAGATTTGGTGTTATGTGTAGAGAAATCCCATTTCTTACATATACATGAATCCCAAAATGATAGTAAGTGAATGTCTTAAATTTTTTTGGACAAGTCTAACAAGTTTCAAAACCGCTCTCAACATCACGCACAATTACAACCACTCATAATTCACACTCAAAGACCAAATTATATGTTAGACTCAAGTCTAACATAACACAGCCTTAATTCCTTCTAAAGCAGCTACTTACTGAAAACTGTTTACTGCAGGTAAGGAGAGATTCAACTATTTGTTTCCTTTTTGCAGTATTTAAGATTTCTTTAAAAGAAAACTGATATATTTCCACAATATGCAACTTCCTAATGCATATTCATGTTTTGACTCCCCTAAGCACTTTGTAGTATTAGGTTATAATTCATTATACAAACTCATATTCACCCAATACTTTTTCATTATATACAATATTAATACAAGTCATCCTTTTTGTCTTTACTAACAATGCTGATAAAACTGAAACAATGACTGATATCTTTTTATATCTGAAAGCAGAAAGAAATTAGAATTTTCCATCAATTTTATTGCAAGAGAGAAAAATAATATAGAAGCCATACTAAGTATGCATGCTTTCACAAGCCAGATAATGCAGGCTCAATTTAAATTACACATGAATTCTGTAACTGAAGAAAGATCTAAATCCTGGCCACAGCTTTTCTGTCTTAAAGGGAAGGGATGGATGAAAAGGAAGTTGCAGCACCTGCCTCTTCCAAAAAAAAAAAAAAAAAGACTGCTCCTAGCATAAAAGTACTGGAATGTATTTAAAACTTCATGGTGGCACTGCCTTGCAATCAGAAACACCACTTCTCTGGAAATGCAAAATACTAAATCTACACATCTTTTAATCATCTGGTCTCAAAACAGAAGACTTGAATTTGCTGGTTGATGACTTAATTTAATCTATAAATACAAATAAATAGACGGAGATTCCATTAGTCCAAGATAAAGCAAATGCTCTGGGTTAACTCTCACAGGCAGCTCAGCCCCTGCACAGCTGATCCCACAGTCTCCTCCTGTGGGATGAGGAAGAGAATTGGAAGAGTTAAAGTGTAAAAATACATGGGTTGAGATGAAGAAAATTTAATACATAAAACAAATGTTGTGTGCACAAGCAAAGTAAAACAAGGAATTAATTCCCTATGTGACAAGGGTGGGCAGGTGTTCACCATCCCCAGAACAGCAGGGCTCAACTGGGATGAGGAGCAGGAAAGGTGTTGAGCACTGTGCAAGCATCACTCAGCAAAAGCATCTCTGTGTTATCGACACTGTTTGCATCACAATTCCAAAACATGGCCCCAAAACAGCTACTCTCAAGATAAATAGCCAAAAACCAGTAAAACAGATCACATTTTAATATGAAGGGTCACAGATAAAGTCAGTTTCATATCGAGAATTCAGAATGAATTCCATTAATTACAATTAACTCTGATAGTTTGGAAAGTTTTGACTCAACTGAAATAGCCAAAAAAATGGTTTTATATATGGAAATTTCCAGCAGACAAAATTATGCAGGTCAAAAGAAAGGAAATATCTAGAAGCACTGGAACCACTGCAATGCCTACTTCTCTCCAGGCAGGGAGCAGATACCTGGAGGCAGGGAGCACTAGCAGCACTGCGTGCAGATTTCCAGCACCTGCCTGTTAGTTCCTCTTGCAAGAATTAGGACTGTTTCATATCCTGTCTCTGCACAAAGATTTCTCCCTATGTTTCAACCAATATTTAAAGTTCTGGTTTAACATCGCTTTTTGTAACTAAAGGCAGTAACTCAGAAAGTATGGGAAGTTAAGAAACTGGAAATCAAAAGCATGATTTTAACTACTACCAAATCTTAACACAAGCCTCAGCTCTTTTTAATAGCCATAACAGTTTAAATAACTGATGCACAACAACAGAAAGAAAACATGCTGATATTTTTTAACAGAAGAAGTCCTTTAATCAAAGAGTACAGGAAAATAACTTTGCTTTGAACAATTCCCTTTCTCTATTTTCACTACACCAGAACATTACACACATCCTCTTATAATCACTACAGAGACATGAACATGAGTATTCTTTTCCTAAAGACAAATAATTCACCCACAGAAGTTATTTTAGAGCATGTTTTAAGGAAATTTACTTCATGAAAAAGACTGTTTCAATTATGCTGCAGTAAGTATACATGAGAGCTTTACATACCATATTCCTTCAAACCCAACACAGGATTTGGATCATATCCTCACATTGCAGAGTGGGAGATTTGGTAAAATATGGCATCTATAAAAATGCAAAAGAACTACTGCTGTACATTGCCTTCAGCAGCAGCCAGTTTTACCAAAACCTGAACTGAGGACAAAAACTGACAGGAGACAAAAATTTACACCAAAGCCCAGCCAGCACACATGAAGGAGTCAAACCCAACTTCCATCTTCATTTGCAGCTATTTCTCCTATCATAAAGGAAAACAGTGAGGTTCCTGTGGGAACTTAAGATGAACAAACACAGGAAACAAGCTATAATGACTTGCTCTTCTGCATTCCAGACCACCAGGGATGTGCCTGGCTATATGGTAAAGCTACATCGAGACAATAAAGCATTAGCTATAATATGACTGCAACATTTTTGAATTCACAGCTATGAGTCAATCAGAATACTAACCTGAAGCAAATAAAAGCATTTTTAGTAGAAAAAATTTCCAGAATTATTTTTATTATATTAAGTAAAACATTAAAATACATAAATATTTTCTTTTCCAGATACAATACACCTACTTAAAAGAATGGGGAATTATGATGTTAGTCCTACCTTTATCTTAACTAGTTATGTGTAACAAGTATAAATAGTTTTATAGACATATTCCTTCTCAAACCTCTATGTGATCACTATTTCTGAAAAACTACTTTAATTAACTTCATTCTCTGATGAAATCTACAAAGTACTACTCTTATTAATAAACATCTTAATCATGGACTAGTACAAGGATAAGAAACAAGAAGAACATTGCCACCTAGCTGTTTCAGCAGTGCCCATAAAGGATGGTATGTTCAGCTTACATCTCTCAAACACTCCAGGGAAAAATCAGTCCATACAAAAGAGGTAGAAAGGGCTACCTAAAAACACGGGGAAAGGATAAGTTTCTGTCACTTTTATCTTACGAGCTCTGAAAGAAGGTGGTCACAAAACACATTAAATGAAATGTACATTACCATCTCTCCTTCATGAGTTCTCAGCAGAAACACAAACAGACCAATATATATGTGTTTACACTGACATTTGACAATTAAACAACACTGTGAAATGCCTGCAAAACCTAAAATATCCTTAGATAAGGTATCAATGTATTTGCAAATAAGTATCTCTGACAGGGAGATGTGTTTCTTCAAAACACATTTCCTGGCTTTTTGTTTTAAATATATTTAATAAAGGCTCCATTTTAAAAGTAGTGCTTGTACAATTTACAAAATGCAACTAGCTACACAAATAATATCAGGATTTCCCAGAAAAATCATAGTAAGGCAAAGCAGCTGAAGCCTGACATTGCAGATGCCCAGATTGGTATTTTCTAAGCAAATATAAGAAATGCCATAGCAGAAGGGCATTCTGCCCTGCCCCACAATACAACAAGAGCAAAAGACAGCATCACAGAACTGGCACATCATCTGCTTTGGCAGCTGTGTGTTCCAGGTCTGCAGCCCAGAACTCATGCTTTCCAAAAGCATTTGGTAGTTTCTCTGAAGCTCTTCAACCTCATACATTAAATTTAGGGAGCTAAAGTAGTACTTCACTAGTACTGACTAAACAGAAAAGGGGATAGAGCTTCTGTATAGCTGCAAGGCTTTAGATGGTGATTTATCTTCCCTCCTATGAACTTTTTTATCATCTTCTTTCTAGATTAATTTTTTTTTTTAAGAATGAAACTTTGCTATGACTTGTTACGAAGTAATGTGTAACATCACAAAATGTCCAATTTTGTACAGTTTTCTATTAAAAATAGAACCTTTACCAGTTAACTGCTAGTTACTCCCCATCACTGCAGCTCTCTGGTCAGGTCAGTCTGTGAACCTCATCCTGCTGACTGATCCTGTGCAGCTCAGCCTTGAGAAACAAGCTCTGGACTTCAGGCAGTATCTCTCCAGGTTGAGCCTCCCTCCTCACAGTGCAGGGAAGTCAAGAACAGGGTCCCAGATGCCTCCAGCCTCCAAAGGGAGCCATTCACTTTGTGTCACTGGAGGAGATCATTCAGTTTGGAGCACTTCACTCCCCAACAATACCATGGCTCAGCCAAGCAGGACTGTAATATTCTCATCTTTAATACCAACATTTTCATTATAACCTAGAGGTAAGTAACAATTTGAGAAAGAACAAGGGGTATTCTTTTAGCACTTAACACTTCACCTCAAACACAATAAAACAGAAACTGACTGGGACTGTGTAAGTTTATTACAGGCATAGGTAACTACCAACTCTTCCTAGAGTGGGGTGCTGAAGACCTGTAGCTTCCTCAATTCCTTCCTTAACCTGGAAATTCAGTGCAATTCCAAGGCTGTGCAAGGATATATATGTTTATGCTACATTCAAACATACACAGAGACTTGGCAAACCTTGACTTATATACAGGTGGAAGGAAAAACAAGGAAGTGGAAGGAACAAGTGGAAGGAACAAACTCAAAAATACCATTACCACAATGCAGGTAAAAACTGTCAGTTTACTTGGAACTAGTAGTAATTATACTCATCTGCTACAGATATGCCAAATAACTAGTTACATATATTAATTGATAATTATATGGAGACACTGAGAGATAAAACCCTAGAAATTAATTTAAGACAAAATAGCATAAGCAGACAAAGGAAAAAGCCTTACACTGCCCAAAGTGGTTTTCTCTAGCTAGAGAAAAAAGCACAAACCAGAGTGCCAGTGGTGTCACATCATTTTCTTTTGAAGATTAAATACGTACAAGGAACTTGAAAATCAAAACCACTAAAAATTAAAGACACTCAGTAAAACTATGTTAATCACTTATGCAAGCTCCTTAAAAAGAAAACTTCTTCTCCTTAACATTACTTGATTAAGAAGATTTTACACCTTCACCAATGGAAATTATACAAATTGCTATTAGTACTTAAAAGAATTAACTGCAAATATTTTTACGATGACACAATCTCTGCGGAGCTTAGCCTGCAAAACAGACAGAAAATGAAGACATCATCTCATCCCCACACAAATTCTAGTTAGTCTTTTCCTCTGAGCATTCAAATTTTGCATTCAGAGGTCTGTTATTCATACTGACCACGAGATACTCCTCCTATGCTTATCAGACATTAAATCAGGCTATAATTTATGCAAACAATTGGAAACCAGCATGAGTTCCTTACCCCATCACTCCTAATCCTCCCTTATCTCAGTCACATAATTATCATGATTACAGAGTGAAATTTGCTTAAAATTATTCAAAGGTTTCAAGCTGAAATTATTCTATCAGATGTCCAGAACCAGATAAAGGTAAAGCTAGCCAGGGTTCTGGGAGGAAACGTTTGAGTGTTTCACACCTACCCCTTCTCTTTGGCCAGCCTGTCAAGCACATGCATTCAGACCAGCCACAAAAACTGCTGTCACATCTGGCAAGTCAGGGCCAAGATAGATAAAGAACAAAAGAGCAAGGATACCCTGGAGACTGCAGGAGGAAACTCAGACTGCTCGAGGGTATTTTCATGATGAATAAAAGATCATAGAGAGAAGATCTGGCATCTCAGATGTAACAGTGGATAAGACACAACCTTCAGAAAATCACCTTTATTTCTTTTGTCTTTAGAGAACAAAAAATAAATACAGGTTAACCTGTATTTAGCCCTTCTACATCTAGACCTGAACCTACAAAAAGCTAAGCAAGTGTTACTCTTAGCACAGTATGCAGCATTTACCCTCAAAAGAAGAAGAAAGTGCCAACCTATTTCAAAAGGGTACTGGAAAAAAATACACAGCAAAGTTTCCATGTGCAATATGCCTTCGAACAAACACATATACACATACATACATATGTCTATATATGTATGTGTTAAACCGATTATCATCAACCAAATGAAAAACATTAATGGTTTAAACTTCTTTTGTATGATTCCCCTCAACATGAAGGAAAAAGATGGCCATTAAACAAAATCCAACACACTACCACATAACTGCCACTGAATTACCAATTATGCTTATTATATCTTTAATTCATCCAGGAAGGATGCTACCCTGACTCTTAGTTTCTCTAGGCCACATGACCTTGTTTCTTATTTTTACAACCATGTCAAGGTGGGTGACTCTAAAGAAAAAATTTCACAGCTTTTAATAAAAGCAACAAAACATCTTTTAGTGCTGAAGTCAATTGACATCAGTATCTATGTGGCATTGATTTTTCCTGATTTGAACATTAAAAAAAAAATTCTATGTTCATAGCATCATAGCATCATTCATCATTCATATGTTCATGTATCACAATAAAGAAAAAAAAAACCAAAACAAATAGTGGCACTGTTCAAGCTTTTCCAGAAGAGTGTCCAAGAGAAATAGCTGAAATTTTCTTGTGATTTTTTTTTTTTCTGGAAACACTGAATTAATAATAAATCCTTTATTCCAGCAGATATTATAATTATCAAATTAATTTATATATTATCAAATTAATTTACCTGGACAATAGTTCTACTTAAGATTCTTCACAACCCTCTGATGTATAGTTACTTGAATCAGTGTGTTTTATATTTCCTGTGCTGGTCTTGCTAAATCTGTTCTTCCAGGTTTGTTGACTCACATTTTCAAATATTCTGAAAAGTTCATCTAGTTTGCATAGCTGCAGGTGACAGGTAGAAGAACATTTCTACATTGTATAAGAAAACAGGATTGTCTTATATTTAAGAATGGTTCCTACCAATGCATTTCAGCTATTTCCTACTAAAACTAGCAAGACTTCACAGAAATTAGGGTGCTGCATCAAAAGCAACTATTGATTCTTCACAGGACTTTGGACATCTGCAGACCTAAGAGATACCACAGCTTCAGGCCAGAAATCAAGGCTCACCTTTTCCTACAAGCCACACTATGACCCACTACATGGAATTATGGAGAAAGAAACTGCATTTGCACTACAAAATGCTCAGCTTTTCATAGACACTGTGGGCAGTATTACCTTCCTACACGGCTGCAAGCAAGAAGCCACACAACTGCCAAAGAAACATTTATCAGACGAGCAGCAGACTGACTTTGTAACAACCCCATCTATGATAAAAATGCAATAGTGATCCTACAGAAGAACCAGGCAAAACGAGGAAAACAGCCCAAGACTTACACAAGGAGAGTCAGAACAGAGATTAATTATTTTGCCATCTGAAGGCATGTGGGTTTCAAATGTGCTCTGTATTGTCCATTCTGTGTGTCTGATAGTCAGCACAGAAGAAAAGACGCCTTCACTCCCAATCCCTGGGTATTACACTCAAACCAGAATACTTGTGAATTGGTGGGTAATATATGATTGAATTACAAAAAAAGGAAGGCTAGAAATTAGGATTTTTATGATACCATGAACACTGGGTGATTATGTTTTTCAATGAAAGGGTGGAGAAAATTATTTCTTCAAGGTTTGCAACTTCTGTAGTTCATTTTTCTTTAATTTCAACTCTCTGGATAGTGCTCAAGACTTACCACTAGTCTTTGAATATTAAGTGGCATTACAAACTTAAATGAAAAGCCCTCATGGACAAAACAGCTTCTCAGGCTCAATGGAAGACAAGACTTAGACTCCCTGTGTGGGAAGTTATCTACAAAATAAAGCAATTACCAGGTCTTCACACCAATTATTGAGGGGTGATACAGGTTTCATGAGTCTCTTTTCTGCATAAACATTGGCTGTGATACTGCTTTTCAAGACTGAGTTAGAAACTAAAACAAAAGCTGAAAACTAATGCAGAGGAAGCAGACACAGAGTTTTTAGTACACAGCCCTAAAATACTGAACATTTTATGGCAAGTAATACCATTTTTCAGTTGTTTCAATTAATGAGATATTCCCACCCCAAGAGAAAAAGAGGAATTTACAAGAGACAAATGCTCATCAATTACTCTTAACTCTGTCATTCTAAGGACAGATGTAAATATTGACAAAGAACAAGGTATTTATATGGCACCTGTTTTGTCAGGAGGGAGTTGGCATGAGGGGTGCAAAGTGACATTTGAATACAATTCATTGGATACACAAACACTTGAAAGGCTTCAAGGCACCATATGTATACAACTCTGCATACACAAAGTCTGTCTACTCTTAGAAAAATAAAACTATTTAATTTAGATAAATTTTATTTCCTGCAAATAATTACAGGAAACCTGAAAATGTCTTGATCTATGGCAGGATTTGATTTATATCTAAACAGCTTCAAAGAAGCTGTCTTGGCTCCCTCTGAACTAATGCCCAATTGCTGGTTTTGGGCGTCTCTTGATGTTTTCCCCCTCTAACTCTGCCTTAAGAATTTTTAAGCACATAAAACATGTTTAAGCACAGCTGTCACAACATTTTCTTCTCAAAAAGCAAACAGTTCTAAATCTCTCTCTAAAACCACCAGAGTATTAGGGTCTTATGCAGCACCATATTTACAACTTCTCAGTCAGTTCTTTTTTTAAAGATAAAGTTAATACAGTATAACTTAGCTCCACTATTCAAGACTGAATTTCCATATTAGGATGTTTCACTTAAACAGCAGTCTTAGGAAATCAGTATCTTAGGAAAATGCATTTTGGAGAATTTGTTTTTCCTCAGACTAAAGTATCCAAATATTTTCCCTGACTCTAAGACTAGAATGTAAACTGTAATTGTCATTGTGGTCTACTACTGCTACATAGTAGCAGACTAAGCAGTAAGTCAAAACCTTAACATCTAACATGTGCACTGTATGAATCCTAACATTTGTATCCATGAAACATCACATAAAACTCCTCAATGTTTGCAGCGTAGGTGAAAAAAAACTCAACAAAACCAAACCTTGGGAGGAAAACTGAGGCTTATTACAAAGTTATGGGAATTTATGAAACAAAAATTGAAATGAACAACAAGTGTGAAAAAAAGTACGAGAAATGTTTTTGTAGAAAAAAGAGCATTATTCCTCAGACAAAACTGAAAAGAGTATGAGCTGAGAGATGTTTATAAGCAAACAAGCAGAAGGCTAATGAGGACGTGGGCCATTGTCACCTCCATAATGTAAAATTAAAAGCTGATAAAGACTGAGAATACCTTTTACAGTTCTGTAGGAGGGCTTTTGCTAATTAGAAGGAAGCTACTGTCTGCCCCCAGTCTGCCAGGAAACAGAACCAAATATTTACTACTTTACTGACATTTTAACAAATTTAAAAGATGACAAACACGTTGTATTTGTTCATACATTTCAATTCTAACATACAAACAGAAACAAATGTTTAAGATGCACAAAATGGTTTTTTTAGCTTAGAAGGAGTCTGTTATGCTACATTTTTTCCCCCACTAGAATCAGGAAATAGTAATGAAAGCTCTATGAAGAAGACTTTTGCAAAAACTTCAGCCTTTAGAGTTGTAAAGAGAGACTCAAAATGGACTATGGACTAGATGATCTACACTTAAAAAATTAAAATAGGAGATCTGGCAGCAGGAAAAGCAAAAACTCTTTACTTTCACATCATCCAAATATCTGCTATTGAACCACTGTAACTTAACAAATACAGCTAGGGAAAAAAAGTCACAGGAAACAGATACAATCTAGGGGAGAATGACAGTTCCTAAATTCTCGGTTATTTGGTGTGAGAAGTGTATGCACACTCTCTGAAGATACATTGTCCATGGTAGCTGCCAGGCTACCCAGAAGAACTACAGTGCTGTCCTCTGCATCCTTGACTTAACAACCTTGGCTTTTTTTCCTAAATGTGAAGTTGCCCTCTGCTTACAAACTCAAATTGACGAGCTGATTTGCAAAACAACAATTATATTGGTCTCTCTGGAGTGTGTAAAAAGATCTAACAATGGCGTCATTAAAAAACTGTCAATGTAGATTGAATGAAGAAATTGTTGATGTGTTGGTCTTAACTATCTTTTGCACTAGTTTGTCTATGCTCCATTTTAGAAGAATACCAGACAAATGCCTTGGGTAACATTTCAGAGAGAGTTCAAAACTAAAGTCTCTAGATTTCATTTAATGTTACTGATTTACAGCTAGTGGTTCTTAGTCATTCTATAACTCAATAAAACCCAAAATATACTATTAGAAGTAAAATGCAGTATTAGCTGCTCTTACACACTATATCTAGAGACCAGCAAGCTGTACTGCACAATGCAAAAGACTGCCCAAATTAAAAAGCCAAGCATAAGGCAAGTAAAACTCCAATTTTTTGATGGAGCTTAGAGCACAAGCGATACAAAAATATCAACCTGATTCAAAAAGAGAGTACAAATTTATCATTGTTGGGTGGTACATTTATTCTAAAGTGGAATATTATGACAACTGAAAATAAAGTCTCTACCCATTTCCAAATGATGCTGAAAATCACTTCAGCTGTTATGTTGTTATAAAAGCAACATATCAATCATTTCATAGTAATACTGCACTTGATTCAGTACCAATGCCAGCTATATGACTCACGTTAAGTATATCCAAGTACACACGGTTTCCCTTTATGATCACTAACTTTCACTATTCAATAGTATATTCAGTGTCTCTGGATATGCTGTTTGAATAATGATACAGATATGTCTTTACATATGAGAAATAAAGAAATTTTGCAGACTTCACCGGTGTTCCACTGTGAAACCTTTCTTCTAATAGGAACGTTAGCCCATGATGAAAAAGGTAAGAGTTATATTTTATGACTTTCCTACATTTATTTGAAATAAACAAGGCCGCCTTTTAAATGCATGAATGATTTAATGAACAATGAAGAAATATGTTGGAAAATAACAGCAGATTCTGTTGAGGATGGCACATATACGTGGCCAACAATTCCTGCTGGATACCTCTCTGCTGAAGAAGTACAGTAACATAAGCTGAAGTTTGGGCACAGAAACGATTTTCTTCATAGCATGGAAAATACTAGGTGCAGAAGAAAATTCAGGGGAGCTGTTTCAATGACCCTCAAAATACAAAGCAGTTATTCTCCTGCATATTTCTAAAAATAGTTAATTAAATGCCTTTAAAAAAAAACTAAACAAAAGTGAGAAGTGTGAGCAGCAATATGATCCACAATGCATAATAAATAAATGTGATACTAAGACCTGCTGTTTCTCAGCTCATCTCTCAGAAAAGTTACTACTCCATGGCTGAAGGCTACAAGTGCTTATTTTTCCCTCTTATCCAAATGTGAAAATATATCAACATTTTTAAAAGTAGGAATAACAGCTCAAGAGTCCATTGCCTCAAGAGCTATGCAGATAATACTTACCTTCAAAATTCATTCAGAAAAGGACCTCTAAACTCCAGTCATTCACCTCATCATTGCAAATTATGGCTTCAATTCCATTAGGCAAGTTGAAGAAAAGGTGGAATTGCTGTGCAAAAACCAAACTCAAAGTTTGGATTGTTTTAAATATTCAGAACAACTTTTTGCTAAGTTACTTTCATCATTCTACAAACACCTTAGAATGTTTTACTACGGAAACAATTTTTATCTGATATACTTTGAAATTGTTTCATATATATGACTGAAAAGAGGAATAAAGTTATTTTAATTTATTTTTTCAATGAAATAAAATTCCAGCAAGTCCACAGTATTGAGAATTCAAATGGACAATGGTAGTCTTGAATGCCATTCATTACAAAACACTCATTTCTAGAAGAATTATATTCTTTAGTTAATGCTATCCATCCTTAGATTCATAATTTGACTGAATGCTCATTTATTTAGGGGCACATTCTCCAAATACATGTATTTGTACTCTACAAGTATGCCTTTGTTCAGACCAGAGGTACACTAACAACAGGATCTGTACACTCAACTGAGCCTTCCTGTGTCTGGCCACCACTATCAACTGAAGAGTATCCAGGTCAAAATAATGTTCCTTATTTATGGGTTTGTTAGGAACTGCAGACCAGAAGCTAGAACACCCATTTTTTTGATCTGGTATAGAAAACCCTATGTCTGACCCCCATATTATCCCCTTACTCATGATGACCTTTTAAACTGCTTGTCTGTAGCAAAGAACCTCATCTAAGCTGCTCAGGAAATGTCAAAAGAAAGAATTAAAAGAGGTATATTTAGTCTTTTAGTCATAACTAAGAAAACGCAGAAGTGGATGCATACTTGGCATTGCGGATCTCTAATTCTAAAAATAATTCCCCACTCACCCACAAACTTCTTGGAGAGGTTTACAAGTTGACCCAAGAGTTTAAAATGGCTAGAGAGCATTTATGTTTTTGTAAAAATTCTGTTTATAAAGTAAGATTCCATGTAATAGAAAACCACGAAGTGAGTATGGATTCAGGTAAGCTTTGCTGCTTTGAAAACCTAGAAGGGGAAGATCCCAAGCAGGACACAGCTGCCTAAATATGAATGTGTAACAGGCACTTGGCACTTTACAGTCCTGCCTCAGAAACTGTTCCTGTTATGCTAAAAAATTCTGACACTTGACTATTTAGAGACTATTTTACTCTGCCAGTGCTGGCTAGGCACATAAGAGGTCCTAAGGGATCTTCCCAAACACCATTGATTGGTGTGTGGAAGGAGGGAAGAACTGGAGAGGAGAAAAAGGCACCCAAGAGAGAAGAACATTCCTGCACAGGAGTGAGGGCAATGCACCTTCAGAGATGAGTGGAGCAGCTCTCTCAGAGCTCGAAGACCAAGCAGCAGAAGCAGATAAAACAGACCTGCTTTATTTCCCCATTAACTGTATACCAGAATGGGAAAAGTAAATTTGGATGTAATCTGGGAATCCTCAGAAACTGTACATAATAAATTACACTTCAGGGAGTATCAAGTACATATCCTTCAAAACAGATGAGTTATTTCAGCAAGCAGGAAACAAGAAATCTTTGTTTCTGCTAATTCTTTTATCATTGCCCCTTAGGCCTATATAGCTCATCTACTGTCCAATTTTAGCTGTGTGCTTCCCCAGAAAGATAATCTTTCAGAAACAGTGTCCTTTTCTGCCCTTCTTTTTTAAAATATACAAATCTCATCCCATGTCAAGAAAAAGCATTGAAACATTTAAAAGGGCTAAAATAGTAATTCCTGTAAGTGATAGATTTCTTTAATGAGCACTGCTTAGCAGAGAGCTCAATTTGAATTGCTACGGTAGAGAAAGTTTGTTTTCCCATCAGTAATGAACTATGCCTTTGTACTCAAATGTAACAAGATGCTCAGCTCCCAGGATAACTATCAGGAGAAGAGCTCCTGTTTTATTCTGCAGACAAAGCAGATATATTACTTAAGGTTTTGTCCCTAAGAGCTGAAACCATAACAGAAGACCAGTTTTGTTAACAGTTTAAGGAAATAATCTTTCAAAAGTTTCAATACTACCTTAAGCAATTTTGATACAAGTTTCCTGTGGTCATAATCACCTTCCTGGTACATATAGTTGTTCTCTCATCTATTGACAGACTTGTAATACCACAGCCCCTTTATGCTGGAACACTAAATCAGCTTTGGAGGGAAATATTTGCAAAATGCAAACAATTTCTGTTAATAGGCACAATGCTATTTAAGTCTTTTAGTGCCTATAGACAGCAGGCATCAAGAACGCCAGGCAAAGCATCAGAGAAAAATCAAACAATGGTGAGGTTTATTTCTTAATTACAACTAGCTGTCTGCAAATTCAGGGCATAATAGCCTTGAACTGATTTCACTCATCCTTAGTGTAGGAAATTAATACTTAAGCTGTTTCTGCATATCAGTTAATAGTAGATAAACATTTACCGGACGGATTTTTTAAAAAGGCCTCATTTGTACTTCTAATTTATTTGAAACTTTGTCATTCCTAAGGTTCCCATTAATACATTATCCAAACAATAATGCAGAAAGTTGGTTCCAGATTTGTTGCTGTCCTTCACTTCTGTCATGCTCTTCACAAGAAATCTGTGGAGGGGGTCACAGCTCACTGAAAATAAGCAAAACCCGTGCACACACCAAAACAGTCTCCCCTTACAAATCACAGCAATCTCAGTGGTCAGTGTGAAGATGGATCATAGAACTGTAGAATATCCCAAATTGGAAGAGACCTACGAGGACCACTGAAGTCCAGCTCCTGACCTGCACAGGACATCCCAGTGATCACACCATGGCTCTGAAAACACTGTCCCCACTGCTCCCTTGCTGAACTCTGGCAGACTTGGTGCCATGACCTGAGGAGCCTGTTCCAGTGCACAGCTCCATGCCACTAAGGTGTCCAACATACCTTTATGGTTTTCACTCTAACAGGACACAACAAAGAGCCCCGGGAAATCAAGCCTCGTTCTACAGAAGATAACCTGACTCACCAAGACCACAGCTGAGCCACCAGTGACCTTTCTTTTCAGCCCAAGACGGCTTTCTTTTCTGGGAGAAAACCAGATGTATTTTTCTAACTACCTCCCTGATCTAAAATAATTAGGAAGGCTGTTTGGTTTTTTTACAAAGTATTTACAAAACATGTAGACATGCACATATACTAATGATAATCCAGTAACAGAAGAAAAAAAAACAAACAAAACCCTGCACTTTTCCTTTTGCCCTCAAGTTTCTTAACATTTCTGAGAATTAAACATTTGGTTTAAAACTTACAAGAAATAATGACAACCAAATTCAAGTGGAAAATCCAAGACAAAGCAACACAATTTAAAGAAGAGAAGAGACACAACTCCAAGCTGGAGCAGTTCACTGTTGATTTATCAATGGATATCAAGATTCAATGCTACTTCCAGAAAAGCTGCGAAGTTAAGGTTTTTACTGACCCTGTTGGCACGAATCTTCCCATGAGATTTGACATAAACAGAAAATATACCAGAAGTTAATTATACAGGACCCCACTGTAGTCTAACACAAGCTCAGAGGTAGGGGAAGCACATGTACATGTCACTACAAATATTTAAACAAGAAGTTCAGTGTTTGATTACATCAGTCAAGGCAAATTTAGAATAGTTCAGATCTGCCACAAGCACTTTGCTAACAAGTGGTATCAGTGGCATGAGTCTGCTTGTGATAACCTACCTGAAACATGACAGCAAAGGGGGAACACCCTTGGCCTTTTTTACTGCTCCAGTCACGCAGCTTCGGTCTCCTGCTCCACCTCACCTCATCTCTCCTACTCACTCTGCACCATTTTCAAATCACCTTGAGCATTTTCAATTTTGCTTTGGCCTAGAACTGCAGCTGGTTTCCTTTCATTCCAATTTATTCTTCACCTATCCTTTCTGCCCAAGTCTTTCATAAATGATGCCCAGCTTAAACTCGAATGCCCAACTTTTCTTTGATACCATACAGTGAAAGAAGCAGGTGGAGGTCTCTCTGTGGAGAGACACCAAACAGTAGCACTCTATCAAGAGCCTTTTCCCTCTGATTTCATTCTATGGTTTTTACTCCCATCCCTTATTTCCCCTGATATTTTAAAATTAGCTCATAAACTCTGAGGAGAAAGGGTGACAGTAGACTTTTCATACTGTATTATAACGTGCAATAGAAGAATGATTCTTGATTGAGGTTTTTCCTTTCAAGGATGTAGGCAGTTTGGGTTACTTTTTAGACAGAGGGTAGATCTTCTCCAAAAAAATATAATTATTTTCACACGTAGAAAAGTGCTGACATAGAATAATTTTTTTTTTTTTTTTAAAGCACAAAATCTAGAAGAAAACATTCAGGTTTATTTGGAAATAAAGACAACTACTAACGGTGCAATGGTACTATAACCATGCTGTTTCATACAAAATATTGGATTCTCAAGAGCTTTATTTTATTTGGGTGTACATGCCAGATCTTTAATATTCTTCCAATGAAATATTTTTAATGGATATGGTGCTTATGTTTGCAGAATGTTTTGATGCATTTACTTTGCCTTTGTGACGTAACCTGCAACCCTACACTTATTCCTTAGATGTGGCAATCGCCACTGTTAAAAAGGCAAAGCAAAACAAAAGAGCTAAACACAGTATTTAAGCAATCTATTTCAAACAGATGTCAGAGACACATTTTATTATTTTTAGATCAGACCATTCATCAGCAAGATGATGAGCAAAGAAAAAGAGCTGCTAACCTAAAATGTGTGACTCTCTTTTTACTCTCTCTTTCCAATCAATAAGGTAAAACATTACTAAAATATGAAGAGTCGTGATTTGATTTACTGCTGCTTCTCATGTTCTGGTGTGAAAACCATCACATCATGCTAGAACTGTTTGTACTTCATTCACTATCACTTTGTCATTATATAAACATACAGCAGTTATGCAAAAATGGTGCTAGATTTTGAAGTTCTAATGAAGGTGCTAGACCTCCCTGGCTGACTGACACAGCTCATCCTCATCCTCAGACATTGGCTCATCCTGTAAACACCTTGCTTGCTGACCACAGCTGTTATGATGAAATCAGAGCTTGCAAACACTTGCTCAGAGCTTCTGTTTGTTGAGAACTAGCGCACACTAGAAAGATTTTATGCCCTTTACTTATCTACAAACAAAAGCAGATGTGAAGAAGCAGACAATTCACATTTCTCTTGTGTCATTCCTGCATTTGACTTTGAGCAATTTCTTTTAAAAATGGGAACTTGTCTCCATCTGATAACAATGTAGGCAGTACACTTAGCACCCAACATGCTGATGTTTCCTGAAATGTCAAAGGTTACTCATTAAGAATGGGACTGAAATGACTAACATTTCAAGGGCCCTATTTGTGTTGGCTTGATGATTTATGGCACTGTAGTGCCATGATAGAACACAATATAATTGTATGTCTATAAGAAGTTCTGAACATAGAAAACTTAAGACAGGTTTTTAAATCATAAGCAACACAGACACCTACGATCCAGCAATCATATTCTGAGACTTATTAAATAAAAATAACTTTTTATTTAGTTTTTTATTGTCTTTATTAATTTGAGCATATGGTCTACACTCAGTGTAACAGCATGTGTATATATGTATATATATATAAAATGACTACCAGCATCACTTAATTTCCATACATATGCCATTTCTAGATATAGTTACAAGTCTGAAAGCACAAAAGGTTACATGGTAAATACTTAACAGGAATCTGAAGCTGCTCCACTCAATACCAAATCAAACTCAAGAAATTCAATACACAGGTTCCATATTCAGTAGAGGAGAATATACAAGTCTTCAAAATCTCAGCTCTCCAAAATAATTCCCATCCTCATTTCCAGCTGATGAATCTGTTACATTAAGTTTTGACTCTTCATCAGTTCAAGAGAAAATGGAAATGTGCTGAGTTCAATACAGAAGCTTCAACATCAAACCACAGAAGAGACAATGCTTTAGTGCTGTCAGGAAGTGAACTGCTTCTGAAATCTTGAAACGAAAAGTTTCCTTTTTTTTTTTTTTTTTTTTTTTTTTTTCAGACTAACTGGAACTTTAACAGAGAAAATACCAGTTACTTACTGACAGATAAGCAGAATTCAGCTAGACTGGCAACAAGAGCACTCAACTCATGTGCCTGTTCTGTGGAAAGGGCAGATAGAGTCAAACATCCTTGTCTCAAGAAAATAATGGAAAGAAGCACCAAAACTTACTACATATAAGTAAATAAAGATTACTCAGCAACACGAATATGAGAAATGCCTCATCTCCTTGCACACCAGAATGCTCTCCACAAAGTCATCTGTCTTTTCTCCCCCTTAGGGACTTTTTATGGAGATTAATTTTTATGCCTCGTTTCATTATTATTCAAGAAACTGCTTTAGATTTTGTGTTCAAATATAACAGCAACAGTTAAGTTAGAAGCTGCAGATTTAGGATGCATTTTCCCCACCATTTTAGCACTCATTTCAACTTTTAAAACACCTTGAAATTACTCTCAATGTAGACACTACACGTAAAGGAGTGTTCATCCTCTGGATGGTATTTTTTACCTGACATTCAATTAACCCTGTATCACTGATATTAATATTTCAATTTCACTAAAGTTGTATTTCTGGTGCTTTTTTGTTGCTCAAACAGGTTTTTAAATTTATTAGCGGTACATTAAGGTAAAACCAATGGCATTTAATACAGTGAATTAAGTGAACAGGTAACACCTACAAGCTATTCAAAGAAGTAGAGAAGCATCTAAATTACTTCTCCTGTCAAGTATAAATACTAGAGACATTACTGTGTTGCAGAATGCTAACTACAGCTATCATTTATACACAAAGATTTCCATGTTACAGTGTATCAAATTTCAAGATATAGGAAGATTTTCAAGCAAATAAACAGAAAACACACATCCACAAATAAAAAAGAGGTTTTCTGAAGTTAGATGGCAATGGTAGACTTTACTTCATCCATGCAAACCGATTTTTAAGCCTACTAGTAAAGACTTTTTTTTTTTTTAAGGAATTAATATTTATGTTGTTTCAGCCATATGCAAAGATGGATGAGGACTGAAATCTGCTCATTTAAGCATAGTCTCCTCATCATGAAATGCAACAGAATAGTCTCAAGAACAGGCTTATCAAAGTGCCAAGATAAGAATATAACTAATATCTTCTTTTTACTTAAGCAGCAGCAAAATCTTACTTTCCATTAAGTACCATTTAACATAATTTACCTCCTATTTTACACATAGAGATCAGCTGACACTTAGCACATTTATGTCTCTTTCGTAGTCAACTGTTTGATTAATGGAAAGGAGAACAACAGTAAGATACAACATGTTGGATTATCGCTTTGGAGGAGGCAGCTACCACCAGCAATTCATTATAGTCTAAAACCTACAGCTATAGCTGTACTACAAAATAATTCTGTGCATATTTAATAGCTCAGGCAAACATTACTGCTGTGTCCTTGGTCAAAAAACCATAAAAAGTAAGTAAGGAAAATGGCAAGTTGAAGGAGGGACAAATCTACCTCTACCTGATTTCAATAAACTTTGAATATGCCACTTATCAGTACTTCAGCAAAATCCTCAAATCTTCTAAAATTAATATCTACTGGTAAAATAATGATGATGCTCATGGTGAGCATCACTGATAAACTGGAAAGATGCAAAAGCCCTCAATGATGCAGTGCTGGTCAGGCAGAATTACCTAAAGGTTGATCTGTCACCACAGATGACACACCAGATGACACAGATGACAGATTTGCATGCTACCTAGACTAAAGTAAGATTCAGAGCTTTTTGTTCTCTAGTGAGATTTCGATTTAGTCATACCAGTTGCAAACCAGCATCATACAGAAATGCAGCACTGGTAATGAATGGAAGGTTGCATAACCAGCTGCAACTTTTCTTTATCAACAGAGTGTAAGACTGAATCAACTTCTAGGAGAGCAACAGCATCACTTTAACACATTTCCACCTATGATTCCACACAACCTTACATCATAAAAATCAGAAATTTTTTCTAAACATGCTATTTTCTTCTGAACAAAAACCTTTATGAGTCTTAGCTTCAATGTGGTTTCCCCGAGCATAGCAAGCATTTTAATTTGTGAGACAAGAATAATTTTTATTTATTTATTGGAAAATACTGTAGTAAAACACTGAAATCAACAACAATGACTTAAACAGGATAAGGGGTAATGGTTTCCAGCTGAAGATGAGTCAGTTTAGATTAAGGAATAACTTTTTCTAGTATAGGTGATGAGACACTTGCACAGGTTGACAAGGAAGGTGGTAGATGCTCCATCCTTGGAAACATTCAAGGTCAGGTTGGACAGGGCTCTGAGCAACCTAATCTACTTGAAGATATTCCTGCTGGATTGCAGGAGAGTTGGACTGGATGACCTTTAAAGGTCCCTTACAACCCAAACTATTCTATGACTCTGTGAAATTCTCCTTACTGTTTTAATACTGCTACATTTATTGGTAACTTCTGCATAGGTTTTAGAAATGTAAGTCGTCATCAACTTGTGTACGTAATGCACAAAAATCTTGGGAAATCTAAAGTTTGTACATTGGGATTATAACTGAACTTTAAAGGTGAGCAAATGAAAGGTGAAAAAGCAAACAGTGTATTTCCTTAACTCATATAAAGGCTGCATAAGTATTACAGTACTTCATGCCCCTACCACTTTAAAATACAAAAGAAGCTGAACAGAATAGTGACTACAATACGTAAAATTGCTTCCACCAACAATTACCAAACTACAGTTTGACTTGATCCTATTTTCACTAACTCTGAAGGCAGAAAATTTCAGACCTCAAATCAGGAGTGGGCCTTTAGTGAAAAAGAAAAACTGTATTAAGTCTGTTTGGTCTCACACAAGTTATCATTAACTCAGTTGTGCTGAACTGCCAAAGATGATCAACAGGCACATCTAAATGAAGAAGTAGCACACAAGAAAACAGAAACACCTGAATTTCAGACATAGCTCTGTCATCAGTTTATAACTGGTTTCTAAAACATTCAAAATCTAGTCTCACTACAGTCATTGTAAGATACTGGCAATCACTGTGACAGAAGAAAAGACAGTATGCATTGTTTTCTCAGTTTGTAAAATGGGGGGAAAAAAAATTCCTGACCAAATGTAGAGGACTGTTCTCCCATACCCAAAGCCCTGAGATTGTGATAAATTAAGCAGCATTATTCTTCTTACATTTTTCAGATTAAGATCATTTAAAAATTAAATGCATACCGTTTAGACCTCATGAATCACACTGAAGTAATGTCCTGCCTGCTCCAATTAAAATCAACACCAATCCTCTGAATTTCCTATCTCAGTGGAAAGAAGGAAGTATACATTTACCTATTCCTAAGCCATTACTGCAGAGCATAACCTTGCACACCTCCATGTGACTACAGGCACATGTTTGAGCAAACAGGTAATTTCTTCGGTTTTCAAAACTACCATTTTAATTACGATGCCACATCAAATGAGTAATACATTTCCTTTGCCACAGCTTCCCTCATATGGCATGCCTTTATAGAACTCTGAATACATTTCAATTGCTTTTTTACACATAAGCCATCAATACAATATGCTCATTTACTTCCACATCTGACTACTTGAAGTGTTGAGAGTAATAATTTGCATTCCCACATTCTTAAAAGCTGCTTTTAATATGAAGGTTCTCGTTTGCTATTTATGCACATCATTTAAGTACTTAAAATTTGGCAACTGAAAGGAACTGTTCTCTTTAAAATAAAGGATTTTTATTTGAGTATTTGAAATATAATTTTTTGGGATCTTATTGGTTTTGATTGTTTGGGGTTTTTTAAAGATCAGGTGTTCAGAGAAAAATCCTATTGGATATGTGTTAGAAAACTTCTAACCATTCTTTGAAACAAAACTGTGACATAACAAAAAAAAAGCAAACCCAGAAAACAAAACCAAACCAAAGACCAAACAGACAAACAACCCCCCTCTACACATACACAACAAAAAAAGGCAAAACCAAGAGAGGTTCCTAAATTCCCCAGCAGTTCAGAGATTTGAGTTCTTAAACCAACAAGCCAAAATCCCCAAGACAGACAGCTATATTAAAACTACAGTATCAACTTCTGATGAATTTATGTTAACAATATGATATCTAGAGGGATAGCAGGTTATTAGGAAGACTGCACTTCGTCTGTGAAGAAGTGTTTTGGGATTAATCCATAGCATTAAGGGTCATGTATAAAATAAGCTTTGAAAAGAAACTATGGACAAGAAAGAAGGAAAGCTATTGGGCTGTGTCTCACCTTCTGATGTATAGCTCTTCTCCTACTACAGTTTATCTTGCTATCTGTGATTCACAAAGTGCTCTCTAGAACACCAGGAATTCCATACTTCAAATATCAAATTGTTTTATGTTAAGGTTCACAATTAATAGCTAAAATCCAGCACTAGGAGTGGTGGGGGTTTGTTACTGCAAAACCATTTGGAGATACAGGAGATGTCTGAGATGCTTGCCCCACCACACGGACAGTTGGTATTTATTTCCATAGTACAGTGTATCTGACTCATTAATTATCAGGGAAGCATCAGCACAATCAAGATGGGTATCTACAACCTTTGGATATTGGGAAACCAATCAATAAAAGACTATCACTGCGATAGTTACTATACAGCCTAAAAAGCTAGCATATATTTAAGCCAAATAAAGGGGAAGGCAGGGAGTTCTTGGCATTGATTTCAGTATTAGAACACGTAAAGCCCAGATCTGCTAAGGTAAACGTGTTGCCATTCAGCACGGTAAGAACATACAGTTAATACTACAGAGGCAGGTTCCTCACCATGTATCACAATCATATCCACAGCTGGTCTAAGCATACATCAAGCTTAAACAGTCAGTCACGAGCTACAGCTGTAAGGTATTTTACAGAAAAAACAGCTGGAAGCAGCAGAGCAGTGTAACGACTGTATGTACACACTCCTTGACTAAAAGAGATTACCATATCCCACAGTCAGTGGCAGGAGAATACACCAAACACACGTTTAGCAGATTACGCCTGAGGAGCGGTGAGAAATCAGGCTGCTCCATCCTCCAGCTGGGAGCGAGCGCGGTCCCGCTGCCCCGGCGGAGCCGCCTCACCCCGGCGCGCACCGGAGATGCGGCATGTGAGCGGCCCGGGCGCTCCCGCAACGCCAGCGCGGAGCCGGAGCCCGGCCCCCGGCAGCGCCCCGCCTTTCGCCGCCGCACCCCGCGGAGAGCCGCGCTCCGCCTCGGGGACGGGGAGCTGCTACCGCCCGGGGCGATGGCACCGCGGCCGGACGGTCAGAGCACCGCTCCGCGCCGGCACACCGCGCCCGAAGGAAACCCCCTGTAGGCGTGCGGGGTGCCGGGGCTCAGCGCAGCACCGCGGTGCCCGCACGCACCGCCCCGGAGCCCGGCAGCCGCCCGCCGGCACCCGCCGCCCGCTCGGCGCACACGGAGCCGCACGTACACACCCAGTGCTATCCGCAAAAGCCCGCCGGGAGCGCCCGGCGGCTCCCGCTCCGCCGGGGCAAGGCACCTCCGGCGGCACCCGGCGCTCCCCTCTCCGCCCCGGCGCGGACGCCGCTGCCCCCCGCGGAAAGCGAAGTTCGGGGCGCCTGCGGCGCCGCTCCCGCCTCCCCGGCAAACTTACCGAGCGCGGCCACCGGCTGAACTTTCAGTAGCGCTCCGGCTCAGCCCCGCCGACGGCTTCGCCCATCGCCTCTAGGTGCGGCGCCCGCGCCTCGCTCCCCCGCGGCTGCGGCGCGGGCCAATATAAATCCACATCGCCGCTGCCGGCGGCTCCCCGGCAGCCCGCCCTGGCCCCTCCGCCCCGCCGGGGCGACGCGCGGCTGCTGCTGCCGCGGCTCGCCCCGCAGCTGCCCGCGGCGGGCGCGGGGAGCCGAGGCGTGAGGGGACGCGGGGCCGGCGCGGCGCAGCCCTGCCGCTGCTCTGCCGCCGCTGCTCTCCGGCGGGTGTAGTGTCAGCGGCGCCGCTCGCTCTCAGGGTGGGATTTTTCTTTTTTTTCCTCTTTTTTTTTCCCCTTTTCGGCTTCTCCGCTGTTAATGAGCATGCCCGGGAGAGCTGCGCAGGCGCCTTTCCCGGCGCCGCGCCTCGAGCCGCCTCGCGCCGACCGCGGCGGGCGAGGGCTGAGGGGGCGCGAGCCGCGCCGGAGCGGCCCCGCGGCGGGAGGAGGGGGCGCCGGGCGGGGGAAGGCGAGGGAGGGACTGGGCAGCGCAGGCTGAGCCGCCCCCGCCCGTGGCAGTGGAAGATTCGGGCAGAGTTCGGGAAGTCTGCGGGAAGGTGAGGCGGCTACGCTCTCCTGAGGGAGGGATGCTGCCCCGGCTCCGCGGGGATCCGCCGCCCGTCCCAGGGAAAGGGAGGAAAGAAAGCCCCGCCGGCGGGCCTCTGCCTGGGGATGTAGCGCAGAACAGCTTCTAAATAATTTACCTTGCTCAGGAAATCAGACCGATAGCGGAATCAAGGCTTGGGAGAGGGACGCTGATTTATACAAGGTGCTTCAGCAGATTTCCTTTCGCGATCTTTATTAAGGTGGGGATCTCCTGTGGCCACCTCCATTAACAGTCTTAGTTGAGGGGAACTTCATCAGCTGGTGTTGATCTCTATAATTTCATCGTTTCTACACTGTTTATCCTCAAGAGGACATGTAAGGCATAAAGGTGATGACCATCTCCTCTTTTCATAACAGCTAATTCTGCAGCAGCACTTACTTTTTGTAAAAAAAATTGTTGTGCTGAAGAAATGCAGGGAACTGGAAAAGGTGTGCCTGTGGGGCTGGACCTGGCTCATCAGTCTTTTGCCATCCTGGTCTATGTTCCCGTGAATACTGCATACACGTATTTATCAATTCCTAAAAATCACTGTGATTATTTATGTCATTTAGCTTGTGCGTTCAGTCCCAGGAAAACACTGGGAAAAGGACTGCAATTCACTACTGCTGTTATTTCTTTGTAAGTTTCTGCATAGACCAGCCAAAGTGGAGTCCTTTTGTTTACTCTGTACTATGCGCCAGACCATATTTATTCAATTAGTTTATGTTTACATAAGTATTTGGGGAAAATATCATCTTAAATATACCTATGTAGTATCTTGTAATGTATAAATAATTTAAAAAAAAAAAAAGGTAAAATCATCTGTTATTCTATACGTTACTTTCATAGAAAGTCCAGAAAAGCCAGAAGTAACCAAATCTATTTCTCATTAATCTTGAAGCCATTCAACAATCTTCACCATTAACCGTTTCTAAAAGTTAATTATTTTAAGCCAAAACAGTCCTCTCTAATTTCTGTGATTTAATGCTGGTAGGCAGAGTAATTCTTCAGCAGTATAGATCAGTCTGAGCTCTTCTGAGCCTAAAGTAAAAGGTAAATTTTCCTTCCCAGTAGACATGGTTGTTTTGGTTTCTTCTCTCTCTGGATAGACTTTAACATTTGTTTTTCATTAACACAAAATTTTTATGGATTGAACATGGAAATAACTCAAAAGCAAAGTAAGAAAAAGGTCTGGAATGAAGTCACCATGTTAGTCACAGAAAAATAAACTGAGATAGCTACAGTCCAGGTTTTAAGATAGTACCAAAGTCAACTAAATGACTGCTGTGGGCAGACAAAGAACACAAATTAATAAATCTTCTTCTTGGAATCCTATGGAATTGCCTGTTATCATCATTAACATATAGTAGTCATAAAAAGATGGTAGCCTCATCAAGGGAAGGCATAAAAAAAAATAAGAGGCATTGGAGCTGGAGGTTTAATTCTACCTCTGTATCTTCAGTCACTGCTGAGTTAAATGAAACAAAATAGAAAAACTCAGCAGTGGATAATTGTTTCCAGGTATGAAGTGGACTGCCTAGTGTGTAGTGTGTGTTTATACATATATATGTATATGCATATGTATAGTAATCTCAGATATCCATGGATGTTCCCTAGTGAGTTTGGGTTAGGAAAATTCAAAAGGTCTGCTTGGAGAACCACACAGATACTATGTATTATTCTATGAGAAAGATGCAGAAGAAAGTGTGGAATCTCAGGTGTGTTATGTGCAAACTCCAACAGAAACAGGAGCAGATCTCAGTGCGAGATAAGACCCGTGGGATAATAAGAGTGCTTTGTTAAGGGAAATACTCCAGTAGAAGGAAAAGATACAGATAGAGAGCTTTCCAAGAATCAGGATGGATATTTTTATACCTGGCAACAAGAGTCCTTAAGTACATCAAACCTAAATACATTTAGCAAAAAGAATTCTGACCTTCAGATTTCACTGCCAAGCCTGCTAAACTAGTTTAAAAGAAAGCAACAAGTAAAATATTGCTAGATATGCTGGCACCAAATGGAGTTTTTTTACACATGTAGGTTTATATAGTATTACAGCTCTCTGCAGTAGAGATTTTCCCTGTAAGTATCAGGGGATGGTATCTCGAGTGCACGGGTGCAACATTTGTCATTGGAGCACTGATGCTAAGGACGGGCTTGACACCTTTTGGCTTGCTCGGGTTCAGATGAGCCTCCCGAGTGAGTCATTGTCTTTACTTGGTGAATTATGCTGAAGCACTGTTTTTAAATTATTCTTATACCTTCAGTGGGAATAGAGAACTTTGCCTGCATTGCAACAATCTCAGTTGAGACCTGAGACACAGCTGATAGTCTCACAGCTGAATAGGAGCTTTTCAACCCACCTGGGGTAGGATATCACCACTCACCAAAGTTCTGTCAGCCTATGCTTCCAAGAATGATGCTGAAAATTCCTCTTTGTGCCTCTGTTATTTCAATCAGATGAAGTCCTCAAAAACTTCTCTGATATTCTGAGGAATTTTCCTAGTATATACTAGACTGCTTTCCTGACAGCTGTGAGACATAAGATACTTCCCTAAATATTTGAAGTGATTGTTTGATTTGCCATTTGTGGAAATTAGTCCTTCATATAGTTAACAGGCTTCAAAACACAGGCAAGATGTCAGCCATATCCCACTGCTAAATACACAAAATATGAGGTTCAGCTTCATAGCATCACAGAATAGTTTGTGTTGGAAGGGGCCTTTAAAGACCATTTCATTCTAACCCCCCTGCCATGTGCAGAGTCACCTTTCACTAGACCAGTTTGTTCAGAGCTCCATCCAGTCTGACCTTGAACACTCCAGGCATGGGCATTCACAGCCTCTCCAGGCAAGCTGTGCCAGTGCCTCACCACCCTCAGCAAAGAAGGTCTAATACCTCATCTAAAGCTGCCCTCAGGCAGCTTGAAGCCATTCCCCCTTGTCCTGTCACTCCATGTCCTTGTAAAAAGTCTCTCTTACAGCTCTCTTATTGCCCTGTCAGGTACTGGAAAGACTTGTTTCTTTCTGTCTTTTCAACAGAAAAAAAGAAAACTATTTCAGAAAGGTGATGAAATATTTACAGTGAGTCCCTTAATACTGGTAGTAAACTACCCAAATATGAAGGGCATTGAGATCTCAGCTGTCTGACCAAAAGTGGCTGAAGGGACTGAGTAGCACTAATAACAGTGCTCTGTGCCTTTTGGAATGGGGAGAAAAATTACAAGGACATCAGAGAAATATTTCAACCTCTAAAAGGACACTGTTGAAGAAGATCCTGTAGTGTGTATATCAACATGGGTTCCCAACAATACTGCATAAGGTTGCATTTTTTTTTAAAACCCACATTTACACTTGATAAAATGAATGAGACTGATTGTCAGGCAGTTTGCACAGTGATTTTGGAAAATTTCAGTTTTTTAAAATGATACATTGCATCAGTCTGATAGAAGTGCACATGAGGTCTGGATGTAAAACATGATCAAAACAGAAGTCTAACTGTCCCCAATGCAAATTCTCTGTAATGATGCACAAACTGAAGGGTAAAAGAGAATCAGGATCATTTTTTAAAATACTTATGAATATATCATGTCATTATATGTTTTTCTACTTATGTTTGTACTGAAAAGAAAATTGATACATTGCACTAAAGCGATGTATAGGCACACAGTCTTGCACTTAGTCTGGGAATATTCAATTTTTTAAAAGATAAGAAAGGTGAAAGAGAGCTGTGAAACAATAATCAGAAGTGTTTAATTTCTGGACCAAAAGAACAGGAGGTTGCTATTCTATTTAATTCTCAGAGAGACCTGGATTTTGTGAAGCTAGGCAAACAAGGTGTAGAAAACAGTCTATGAAATTGCACTCCCATATTATTCCATTTCTGAACAGGTTTTGCCCCAGAATTTCTGCTAGAAACTGTACTTCCATACTAATGTATATAGTAGAGCTAAAAGAGAAGTAACTGCAATTTCTGATGGGATATTTTTTTTCCAGAAACTGTATTCCCAGAACCAAATGGATAGAGAGAAGCTGTTTTTTTTTTTTTTTTTTTTTTTAAGAAATGAAAACTGATGTATTTTCATGGTCATGTGGTGAAAAATGTACCAGAAATAGATTTGTTTACAGAACAGCTTCTACCGTGCAAAAGACTGAAGGAAGCAGCACTGCCTTGTAGGCTGTTTACAGGCTATGAAAAAGGAATCCAAACATCATACTGACTCTTACTCAAGGCTCTCCATCATTACATGACACTGGTCTCCTTTGTTCCTTTTTTAAATTTTCGAAGAAAAGAATAGGTTTTACAGTGTCTTGTCTCACATTAAGAAAGAACTCCTGTAAATAACTGCAAACCTTCTCACAAAATTCACCTTTAAGCTATCTTGTTTCAAGATGCCTACCTAATAAATCTGGCAGTAGTTGGGCTGTTCATGTGCTGCAATTCCTGTCTAACACATTGACCAAAAATGCAAGCAAGTTTCCTTATATATTCTCATGCACCTGGATATATCGATTATTCTAAACTTACAGGAGCAAAAATTATGCATCTTTTTCACAAATACGGCTCCTTCGTTAACACGCTATGGGGACAAGAGGGAAGAGCTGCGATTTTGATGGCTGGGGAGGCGTGTTCCTGGCTGATTTTCCTATCCCGTGAACACAAGGTGGTGCTGATGCTCCTGGCACCGGGGCTGAATCGCCACTTCCCAGGAAGCCTGACTTGGGTGGTGGCCGCCGATGTGTAGCTGGAGTACCAGGTACTTCATTTGCCTTAAGTAAATTATAAGAAATATTAAGACAAAACGTTTTGTTTAAAATTAAACTCGTGGGGTTTTCTTCATAAACTGGAAAAAAAATCAACTGACATAGAGAACTGTTTTCTTCATTATTTTGGTTTGAAACCTCCAAACAGACTAGTTGTATTTCCCAGCTTTCCTCCAAGAACCAAATAAAAATGAATTCTAGGTCATGAAAAGGGAAAAAAGATGTAAGAGCATCCATATATTTTCAGATCTTAAGAAAAAATGAAGAAAACCCCTAAAGTCATACAAGAAAAGCATGCAAAATGTATAAATAAGTATACTCTCAGGTAATTGAAAGGGGCTGAAAGTATGAAAAGATTAGTTTAAATGCTTTGCTGCTTTTAGAGGGAACTTCTTTGGTACTGCAGAAAGCTGTACTGAAACTAGAAGATTTCAGAAATCTTTCACTAAGAAAGATGACTATTAAAAAACATTGTTGAAAAATATTCAATTGAAATGTTTATTCCAAAATATGAATGCATGCTAAAAGAGGTTTGAGTCTCTCTGCTTGCCCGTTAGAATGGAAGTAAGGTAAAGCACTTTTGAAGAGAGATTAAACTTCCACATTAACAGGGATCATTTCTTTCCCAAGTGAAATAATAAACTTGTCATTTCATTGAAAGCTGACACTGGAGAAGATAAGGAACATAAAAAACAAAGGCATATTTGATAGAGGATTTTGGATACATTGTTTCATCAGTCTCATGGTTACCTTGCAGTTTAATTTATTGTATAAATAGGAAACCCTAATCAGAATCTGTTTTCAAATATATTTTATAAATACATAAAATCCCTTCTTCCATATTTGTCTTTCAGGTTCATCTGATAAATACGTATTATCATGTTAGAGAGAATTCTGACTCACAGTTCAGTGCAATATTTTTTGAGGCAAGTGAACATACTTTAGGAAGGATAATCTACCCAGCTTTTCCTGTTCCCTTATATTACATAATAATCCCCTGTGTTCCTGCTGCTTTTCTTCCTTCTTGTATTTTTGCTGATCTCTTATGCTTATGTATTTACTTTTCCCTTAGGAGAGTATACAAAAACAAAACCTAAATATCTTAATCTCTTCAGCTTAATTAGACATGAAAGCAACCCTGGCCTCATTAAGAAATGTCCTGAAGCAACAGGTAGAATGGAATAGAATGAGTTTGAAATCTGATCCTGAGATCAGCTTGTCAGACAGTCCTAGTTATTAAAGAAGCCTGGGAAATAGCTACTGTAGAGAAAAACTAAATGCTTAGTATAAATCTCAGTGGAAGAGATGACTAATTAGAGATAATTATACACAGATTTCTTGCATTAAAAGTGCTTTAAAACATAAACATTCAAATTTTACTTAGACTCCCCAGTGCTTCCTAGGAGGCAAGCTTGCAAAAAATGCCTTTTAAATTATGTCAAATGCTTTTAAAACAAATGGTTTTTAAGAGGCATCTCACTGAAAATTGCGATGCCTTGAATTTTCTTGTTCACCTTCACTTTTGTAAGAAACTGCAATAAAATTTATGGCCTAAGCTAGTATCCTAATTGTCCTATAACAAAGATAATCAAGAGTCGTGCTGGAATAATTTGCTACTGTTCTCTAGCAACTTCTAATATTGTACCCAAAATTCACTTGATAGAAAGACACTGAACTGTCTTTAGAAGTGAGGCTGAAACTGTCACAAAATTGATAAGTAACTTAAAAAAAGGATGCTGTGCTAAAAAATATGTTATCTATGAAATAAAACCAACCAAACAAAATCGGAACAGAAATTCAATCCAAATGACTCAAAACTTAGGATACAATCCCTTAGCAAATTTCCAGAATACTTATTGAAAGTTATGAAAGTCTGTGTAGAAGATTGTCAGGTATCTTCATCACTTAGTATCACTTACACTGGAGCAAATACAGAATTTCAAATTTTTTACATGGGAATTTCATTTTTTTCATTTTTATTTTTTATATTTATTAACAAAATCTCTCAAATGATTCCCACAAAAACTACAGGTTGAAACAGATGGATGTGGGGTTTTTTGAGGCAGTAAATTAAGACACCATATTTCACACCAACATTTCTGAGGCTTACATTGTTCTCATGCAGGTGTTCAGGAAAACCTATTCATACTTCTTTATACAAGATCCATTGAAAACGTTTTTAGCCTTTTAAAATATCATCAATTCATATGGTTCCTTTTGGAAAAACAGGAACACACAGCAATCAACCATTCATCCATCCATCCATGTAGATACCTGTCAGATTCTTTATCTTCTACTGCACATTGATGTCAGAAGAACATATAATGCCTTTATTGCCTGGACAGTGGGCAAGAGCATATACTTGGTGAGTTTGTGAATAATACCAAGTGGAGGGGGATAGTCCATCCCAGCCAAGGGCTCACAGGACCCTTAGGAAGTTGAGTCAGGGGTAGCACAAAGTCCTGCATGTGAGTGCAGATGAGTCATGTGCCTATACAATGCAGAGCTGAGGCAGGACAGCAGGAGCACCTGGGGATCCTGAGGAACAAACTGAACAAAAATTAGCAAAATATCCCTGAAAGAAAGCAGGCCAGGCTGTATCCAGAGGTAGGAGAAAACATGCTGTACCTCTCTGTGGGATGTCTGAGTCCACACCTGACAGATGGTTTAGAGTTCCCTAGTACAAGACAGACAGCAACTTTCTGGAGTGAGTTCAGCAGGATGGGACAGGAAAAAAGGCAAAAGGCACACATGAGATGTTCCAACTAGATATTATGAGAAATGTTTTCAAATTTCTCATGTGAGTATTTTCACTTTATGGAAATACTAGAACACGTTGCCTGGAGGAGTTTCATCTTTGGGAATATTCAAACTTTAAAGGTCCAGGCTCCAAGTGGTAGTAAGACAAAAAATTTATTGAGATCCCTTCCAGCTTATTTTTTAGTTCTGTGAGCAATCACTTTTTTTCATTACACCAAAAGAAAACAGGATAAAAATACTTTCATATAAAGCCTTCACAATCACTCTATTTATATGAAACTATTCCTTTTAATTTATTAAACCCATTGTTCTAACAAGATAAAAGTCCTAAATAGCCACAAAAAACACAAAACATTTTTTCAGCACTTCACTTAACTTTGAAAAATGAGATTGATATCATCATTGTCTTTCCAGTCCTTACTGTCTTCTAGTTATGGTCATTGCTATCAGCATATATTGAAAGAGAGCAGTGATTCTGAGTAGGTGAAGATTTAGATCATGCAGCTGGTCATAACAAATAGTTTAATTACTGTGAGAAGTTTTTAAAAGAGCTGTTCCTCAAGTATAACAGTCTCAGGTTTTATAACTAGAATTGGTGCTTCACTACTAACCATGTCAATAGTTTGAAGTAAGAGCAAATGTACAAGCTTAATATTCTCACTATTTATCTTTTTTTTCACTTGCTTACCATTAGAACATACTGTCAGTGGTGATGAGGATTGAGGGTCGATGAAAGCAGAGTGTGGACACCCATGATCATACAAAATACACTGCAATGAAAGTAAACACTGCAGGTGGCTATAAAAATGTCAGGAAAAGGCAATGAATTTGCAAGATTTGTCTTGCCAGTAAAAAGTGAAATAAGTAGAATACCGTGGCCACATTTGTTCCATAAGTGGATTTTTTTAACAGAAAAGAATCTTTTTAGAAGCAGTCTTCAAGTCAAAGTGGAATTGGACAGGAATTATTTATCAGACAGACATTAATAAGCTGTAACTGGAGGGTATCTGAGTCTTACAGTGCTATAGCAAGCACATCGACAATTACAGAAATATTCTGATAATTATTAATGCAGTTTGAGAGTGCCAGTTGCAGAAGGCTGGGTCCCACATTCTGTAGCACATTTTTAACTAAAAGTTATGGGGCGAAAATGTTAGTATTCAAGGCTGCTTGCTCTTCTCTGTTAATTTACATTTATATTCTTAATGTCTAGATTGAGCCTAGGGAAATTTATTTCATTAATGCTAACTTTTATAGAAATCCCAATATGCACAGAAGTTCCTAGATTGCAAGGCTAGTTAGATGAGAATGCAGAAGCTAAATGTAATTGCTGGGTGGTTATGATAGTTAAATATGTACTGTCAGTTTTGGTTTTTGAAATCCCCATAGACATCAACCGACTGTTCTAAAAAATACAAAGTAACAGAATAATTAATTAAAATATCTTTAAAACAAGCATTTTGAGTTTACACAATTTCTGCAGATATGTTTGAAACTGTTACAGCACAACAACATTGTGTTTGGTTTTTTAGAAAGAGTTAAATAATTCGATCTGTAAAGAGTTAGATAATTTGATATCTCCTTTTTTCAGCTTTTGAATGGATGGCAAATTACAAATACATGTGCAGCCATTTAAAGAGTCCATACTGGGCTTTTGTGAAGTGCAGCAGTTTTACAATGCTAATGCAGCATTAACGGGCACCCATTTACTGGCTTTCATCAGCTCTGAGCAGAACGTCATGATGCAACTTCTTTAAAAATAACCCATTTAGAGATCTAGGTACAGAAATCTTGATCACCTGCAGAAATTCTGCATAGATATATATATTTGTGTATATATGTGTGTATACACAAATATATATATGTACACACACATCTGCTTGGGCAATAATGGGCTCAGGAGGAATAAGACTTGATAATTTGTTATACAGTGATTTAGTGCCCTAGGTCGGCTGGCAATTTCTGCCAGGCACATTACTCCACACCTGAAGTTCTGAGCTGCCTCAACCCTATGGAAGCTATTAATGAAGCAATGAAGCTATATACGAAGTAATTCATATCCATTTAAAAAAAAAGTAAAGAATGTTTGCTTTAAGTGATTACAAAGTTCTGTCCATATCTATCTTGCACAGGTAAAAGTGCACCAGTAGGACAGTAGATAATCAGACAGAGAGTAAATAAATTAAAGGTGATTATGAAATATGCATGGGGCATTTATGAAAAAACAGGTTTTCTGCCAGGTAATCTAATATGAAATTTATAGTACGGTATATCACCAAAGAGAGAAACTGGAGAAAAAGTTAATAGCTGGACTAATTATAAATCCAGATATATATAATTCAGCATCCTAAACAGGATCACACCTTTGCACTTCAAATAAGAAGCTATAAGGGAAATACTCTTTTGGCACCTCTTGGTCTTTTCTATAATAGTTATTGGTAAACTAGCATTTAATTCATTATTTATAAGTTTCTGACACCCATCTCATTTGTTTGATATCTAATTTTTATCAGTAGTACTTTGTAGACAAGCAAGTACTTCAGGAAAACAGAATGCATTGTAAATCTGCAGTAGCCTTTGGGAAAATGTATTGAGTATGTTAACCTGACTAAATAACACATGGGGATATGGGACAGTAAGTTAAACTTACTGTTTTGCTATACTTGAAGTAAATTTAAATGTTTCTGTTATTCATCCTAAATGCAAAATCTTTAATTTGGATTTTCACTGTGCAGCAACGGATCAGAAACACAATCATTCTCATGGGAATGACAGCATAAGCACCAGAGAGTTCCCTCATGCTTCTTTTACCTAAGACTTCTTTATGTTGTTTGTGTATTGGATGGGAAAAGGAGAATTTCAAGCAATCAAATGTAATGTTTCATATAAAAACTAATGACTAGATGAAAAGTCTGTTTATAAATGAGTGAATTACGTGCAGTTCTGCTGTTTACAAACTGATAAGCCCACATATGTGTTTAAATTTATACATATATATATATGCACACACACACACACACATAATAGGGAGCCTTAACTTGGTATAGAAATATTATTACATATCCTGTGGTCTACTGATAGGATGTACATATAGTAAAGCAGCTCCCAGAGCTCTGAATTTTAGAATTTGGAAAAACACGGCCTTAAGCCTATATACTATTTTAAAAAACTAGTATCTGGCTGTGGAAATGCATGGAAAAGGTTTCTGGTGTGAAAATAAATGAGATATGTCAATCTTAGTAGAAAAATGTAGAAATGCTATGAGTCATGAGTAGAAATAATAATGAAATATAGACAGAGTTGAAAGATAAATGGAAAAGTGCAGTAATACTTCTTAAAACTGTGCTTTGCCATGCAACATAGCTAAATAGTATCTATGACTAAATTTTTACAGCCGAAGATAATATTTTGCAGATTTAAATGCATTATTTTTTCCCTCTTTCAAAGATCTCACATTACTATAAATGCCGCCATTCTCAATTGTTTGATAATTTTACATGGTTGTCACAGAAAGGTACCTTTTTTCTTTTTTTTTTCAGAGATCTCATCAGAGATAATTATCCTTTTGCTGGATAACCTATCAAATGCAGAAAGAGCTTCTGTTCCATAAAACTCTCAGTGGTCATGCAGAGCAAAGAATTGCAGACATTTATTTTTTCTCAAAACTAGTAAAAGTGTCAACTAGCCAAGCCTCTCAGTAACTGCAACTAAATGTGATGGCTTTCAGCCTTTTGGATTCACTGCTGACATTCTTCCTGAATCTTATTTCCCTGTCCTTGCTGGAGATAAAAAGCAGGAGGACCAGAACTGATGGAATGCAAACTGCAAGGGTCAAAGGAGCTACTGCAGCCAGTGGTGCTGGAATCAATCTTGGCTGATGGGAAATAGAAAAAAGTCTGACCTACCTTGGATCTTCTGCTTCCTTACTGACGATGATGTGGGAGTAATGCAAAAAGTAAGTAAAGACTGTTATGCCACTGTTTGGGAACCACTGACTTAGGAATCAAGCACTAAGTTAGATCTATGCAAATTAGGTCCTGCTCCCAGTTGGGCAACTGACCATATTCCAGACCTTATTTTTTCTTCTGTTAGAACAGCATTGACACAAAGAACATTAGTCTCTATTAATGAAAGATACGTCATGGGAGTATGAAAAATACCTATTGTTATTGTGTGGAAGAACAGAAGAGAAAAATAACTTTGTAAGTGTAGAAAATAACTTGATATTTAGCTGCATGAAGAAATGTACATAATGTTTACTTCACAGATTCTTTTGTACCAATATGCTATTATTTTTAAAAGAAATTGTCAGTAATCTATTTTCAAGAAATTTAACTTTTTACTTTCAAATGTGACCCAAAACCCCCCTTCAAAAGCCAATTAAACAAAACCAAACTTTGCTCCAGTTGATAATCTCACACAGGCCTCCTATAAACACAAGCACTAAATCTTTATCTCATTACCTCTTTCCTTGTTAGAGGCTAAATGATACTTCTTTCCATTGTAAGAGGAATGAAGAGTATGCATTTTCTGAGCTGCTGAAGCTTGTTATTGAAATTAAACTTTATGACACTGCTGTTTTCCGTACTTGGACCCAGTCTATTGGATTTGTGTGGCTGTGTCCAGAAATAAGGGCAAATGTCAGTGCATTTTCAAAAGTAAAGGCAAGGAACAGGTTGTTAAATGGGCTGAGTTAAGCAATCTTCTAGAAAGGACAGCTACTAATAAAAGTAGTATTGCTCGTTCTAATGTGCTCCTGTTTCTGTGACAGTACAGTCCAAACTCAACAATGTCATTTTCTTTTACATTTGATACCTTTGCATCTTTGTGGTTTTCAGTAAGATTGATTCCTTTAAACAGGCTGGTGGCAAGACACATCTCAACCCCTTCACTCATCTTTACATAAAAGAATGTGTATTTCAGTGTTTATGAAGTGGTGAGAAAGTACTGCTTCTATTTTCCAAAGAATTCTTGTCAATTTTCCTTTCCACGTGTTATAAACCATATTGATGTGAATGCCTTCTGAAGTTACTCAGTCAAAAAAGTAATTCATTTCAGTAGAATGATTTCTGAGGCACATCACTGCCCTGTAGACTTTCATCATATTCCTTTCTTCACATGAAAAATGAGTACATTTCTAAACTGCAATTTTAAATATTGAATAAGGTTACTGATATCAATAAGTTTGATTATTCAAGACATGAACTTATGAAGGGTTGAACACTATTATTACAAAGTACAAAGCAATGTAGCTGCAGCACTTTGGAGGATTGAACCCTAAAGAAAGAGGATTAATAGTTCACAAAAATTAAGGTAGAGAGATGGAAGTCCAGATACTACATAAGCCCAATATTTGGCCCTTTAGATTATTAAGATATCTCAATTTAGAAAGATATACTTAATTTCTATTAAAAATGCATTCAAGCAATGATCAATAGTTGTTATCATTTTAGCCATATATCACATCTATTTTATAACGTTCATATTCCCTTGGATCAACGTGTTGGCAGGATATTTAACACTTCATTAACAGTATTAGCGTATACTAACAGGTTATACTGACAACAATATGCGCTTTGCAATTTGACAACATTCATTTAGAATTACTAACAGAGGCTGAGCTAGGAAGCAATTATATTGTAAATGGGATGGCAGGGAAAACCAGATTTTTTTGTACTTTATGTACTTATGTACTTAATGTACAGATGTTAAGGTCCTGAGGGGCTTATATATTACCTTCATATTTTCACATAACTGCTGTGGAAGTAGAAGACAAAGGAAATTAGACATGATCACAACCCTAGTTGCCTCTGCAGTTTATCTGTATTTTACTGTGCTAATTCTCGGGGAAAGAAAAAGAAGTTTAGCACTATATGCCACCAGTTTTCCAGTCGAGTTTCTTCCTTTAGAAGTCAAGTGAAATTCTGATGAGGAATGGGCACATATCTATCTGTCGTCCATGTATCATCTTGAAGCATTAATGTTTTAACTAAAAATATGTCATTTTTTGAGCAGTTTTGAATTAGGATTTCTGTTCTGCAAATTGATTTCAACATACTTAATATATGCTTTGATTCTTACAGCTCTTTATCTGCTCCTTTATTTCAGTAGTTTTCTTTTTCAAGGAGTACACTCTGTGAATGTTTTGCCCAGGGTGTTCTGATTCATCTGATTCTAGTGTGCTTTCATATTCAGACAGTTGTCACAATTTGAAAATTTATTTTCTTTTCATAAAGAGCTTTCTCTTTCCATGAGGTATAATTTTATTTACTTTTCCCTTTTCTTTTGCCCTCTCCTTCTTGTTCTTTTTGATACCTTAGTTAAAGGAAGCAGCACTTTATTTAATGTTGTTGTCAACTATGGCTGAATATATTACTGGAGTGTAAATTATTCTGCTTTCATGAAACACTAGAGGAATTGTAATCATACAAATTCTGTTAAGTCAATGAAATAACTTGATTGAATGACAGAAAACAATATTCCCTCATTTCAGTAATCTAGGACCTACAAATTTGATAGCAACGCATCCATAAGCACTGATGAGCTTTGTTTGCAGGTGAGTATATAAAGGACAATAGAGAGCAGGTAAATCTCAGAAAATCTCATCTTACATTGTTTGCTTGGGCTGGTTTATGCTTTAGGGGAGTTGCTTCAATTTCTGTATCTGAGAAAGTAAGACACAGAAAAATGGTTGCCTAAGTAACACTGGGGCATTTTATGCCTTGCCACTGTGATTCCAGATTACCCTACTTTACTGTAAAAAAATTGTTTTTAATGTTACCTGTTTGTGAAGGTCAAAATTAACTTTAAGATCAACATCAAACCTCATAATCTAGTCAAAGATTGTCAAGTAAGAAAATGACATAATTTATTGTTTTTTTTAAATTGTATCACCAATTTTATCTTCCCTTAAGGAAAACTATATAGAAGGAAATACTTTGTCATTAAAAATTTTAAGATATCATCTGGATATGACTGTTACTAAGCCTTTTACTTTGGCAGGAGACTGCAGAACTGCAAATGAAGGCCTAAGATTTGAGAAGAGATTACACAAACATCTTTAAATCTTGGATTTTCTTCCCCTGAATTTCTGTATTTTGCCTAGAATTCTGGCCTTTGTGTTGCTATTCAGCTATGAATTAACTGTAATTGGAAAGAATTCATCAAAAATTGCAATTGCGTTTCTGATCTAATATCTAAAATAAAATTCAGTTCAGTTTCTTCAGTATTTGTTGGTCTGACTGGGAGAAACACAGCAGGAAAATTATTTTTGTCACTGAAATATGCACAGGAAGCAGTATCATTGCTGGTAAGCAAATATCAAATTTGTAATGACCTGGATACACTCCTAGATTGATAAACAGTGCATAATAAATTCTATGGCTCACCAAAACAGTGGTGGCTTTTAAAGTGAAATTCTTGCATGTATCACAGTATCCTTTTAGCTTTTGAACAAAAGTTTGCCTTGCAGTCTGCAGTCCCCTTGAAAAATAATGCTAGTCTGCAGTATCCTCAGAACAGATAAGTTTAACCTATGTCTTTCTCGTACTGTGAGTAGTTCTACTGCTACCAAAGATCTTCAGTAGCTCTGTCAAGTTCTCTGCTAGTCTGAGTCATATTTACTCCATATTTTCAAAGGGTTTCTCTAACTGATATGATAGACAAAAGAAAAGGCATAACAAGCAAGGAGATGTTTATACTGGCAGCTATCTGTTGGCAGGTATAGGCTGTTTTATTCTTTAACATTCTACAGACATTAATCTGCTTATTACAAGATTTCCCACTATTCTCTGAGAGCCATAGAAAGAAAATGTCTTTACAATGCAAGCTATTAAAATCCATTCCCATATACCAAGAGTCTCTCAATAACGTGTGTGTTTAGGTATTTAGACTACATCAGAATAGGAAATCAGTATGAAAACAAGGAGTCTCCTTCTTGCTAAGGGTGAACATTGATTCTCATCTTTGATCCTGAGAACATGTTTCAGTATATGGTTGGGAGACAGGCTCATTTTCTTCTAGTACTGATAGAAGCTATCCATCTCTGCTCTAGGAGCCACACATCTGCACCTTCAGACAGAATGTTCTGTCAATTGGTTAAGGCAGCTGTGATGGAAATTTTTATCCAGAGGACATTTCAAATACAGAACAGCAGCCCCATGCTGACATCAGACATAAGTGCAGCTGAAGCCATGCAGCTGGCAGAAACAGCGTGCCTCCCCACTACCTCTAGCCATGGCATGCCACCAGCTCCAGTAACAACAGTCCTGTCCATAAAAGCTGCTTCTCAGGGGTGAAATGGACTGCCTTTACATTCCTTTTCTCCTTTGTGGTAGATAAATAACTGACTATTAAATAAAATAGTTTAGATTGTACCATGTAAAGAAAACTAATAATTCTTGTCAGGGGTCTTCAGCTGTAATCAAATAAACATAATTTTCATGGTAAGTGCCCCATCTGGCCACAACCAATTGTATCACAGCAATGCTTGGTGATGAATATATCCACATCATTAATACCATAGTAACTACTATTAACAGAAGGCTTCATTAGCAGCTCTAAAAAGGAGTGAAGAATATAAAAGGGGACAGCCAGCAACTTCATCCTGTTTTTTAAGTAATGACACTTGAAGGTCATGGCATGGTACCACTGAGAAAATTCCAATGCCATATCTGCTCCCCAAGCAGACTGATCTTTTGGTGCTGTGACTAAAGACTTCTCTCACAGCACTAAAATTTTAGATTACTATATCATCTGAGACATGTTTCAATCTATAAATATAAATAAATCCTTTAGCTTGATATAGCAGCAATGAATATTGAGAATCTTTCCATTACTATATTCAGTTTATCCCTTTTTGTTATCTAAGAATTCTGAGCTGTATGCCTTTGCTTTACTGAGTGGATGTATTCCAGTATTCATAGCATTTTTATAAGTCTAATTTTAAAATCTATTTGTTACATCTCTTTCTCCCCCTCCCCACCTAAATTTGTCATCCTCATGGAAAATATAACACTGCAACCCTGAGTTAAAAGATGAACATACTGAATAGTTGTTTTGCAGCAATATATTTGCACAGTATTATCTGTGGTTGGCCTCTGAGTCAACCCAAAATTAAGGGCCCATTTTTGCTGTGCACTGAGAACAGTGGAAGAGTATCTTGGAAGTAAGACAATCTCAAGCAAACCCACAGGCATGAGAGACACAATTAGCTTACCATTTGATGCCTTGCTTTACATTTATTATTCGAGAGAAATGGATCTCTATGACTAGACATGGAAATCCATGAGTGACATGATCCAGCATAGGACATACACAGTGGAATCTCCTGGACTCCCCTCCAGTCCTATCATTCCACCTCCAGGCTCTCCTCTATGCTTTCTCACCTCTCCCCTACCCCAGCATCCCAGGCGTAGCACAAAACGTTTTACAAGTCACTGATATGGAAGCAAGATGAAGATGTTCTCACATACAGACAAATCCCACCTGCGGCACACACCAGACCATGCCTGCAGCACATGCTCCAGCCTCACCCCAGCTGCTCTCAGCCATGTCTTTCTATCCATCAGATGGTATTTCAGGGACCGTATTTCAATGTATCATTCAATTACTAAAATTCTTGCATTCACTTCAACCATTGTGGAAGGTGCAGGATTTGGTCACAACTGCTCATAGGATTCCAACATTACAATACTAAAAATATCAGGTGTACAGAAAAGCTTATACAGAGAAAATGAATGACTAGACAAGTTTTCAAAGTACTTGAAAAACTGTGATTCCATTAACGCTTAATCTGTATGAAATTTTTCTCCAGAAGCATTCAGATTTTGCTGATATCAGAAGCTCATCTCAGGATCATAAGGTGAAGTGCATCCAATACCAGGAAAATTGTTGCAAAAGGGACTGATCTAAATGATCTATCACAAAGGAAAAAATAGTTTCTTTTTTATACATTGTTCAAATACAGAATGCTTTTAAAAATAAATTTATTTGAAGTCCAGCTCACTAACAATATCTCAGATAGGCTATCAAGACTTAAATTTTATTTCTTTCTTTTTTATTCAGCTATACCTCAGCACTATTTTATTTTATCCTTAGCTGACTGAAAGCTTTGTGTATTCCTTTAAACTCCATCTGTATACTAATAGTGTCATGTCTGTTTTCAGGTTTTCAAGCTTGCTGCAAATGGAGAGGTTTTCTGGACATTCTGTACAGCATTTTCCATTTTAGTGGTAATGCTATTGACCTAAGAGTTTCCGTCATGCACTAAAAAGTATTACAGGTATAGATCTCTATTTCTTTGTAAAGATCCATAATACTCCATGCCAAAAAATTCTCAAAGTCATGAAAAAATTACACAATTATATTCCTATACCAAATGAGAAAGTCTTTCTAAAAATGCAGAAGTAACATAAGTTATTAAAAATCTTATTAAAATATTACTGAAGTATTAGTGCAAGACTGTGAATAGCTATTTTAAGAAATAACTAGGGGATATTTTTAGATACCCAGCCTTCTAAGATAGAGCTTTAAGTACTCATATCACATAAAATTAATATTCTTGTACTATAAAACCTCAATAGTAGTGAGAAACAGGAAATGGGAGAGTACACTCCTTCAATTTAATCCAAGTATTCCAAAAGGGAATTTCATATTAAATTTGGCAAGAGTTGTCTGGCGTTTAAACTAGATGCAAAATTATGAATGCAAACTTTTATGCCACTTGAGAATAATTACAGGATATACATATGCTTTATTTGTACCCAGCTGTGGTAGTAAAACTTATTAAAATTTGGATTATATTAATATAAATGAAGTTTTAATGGAGTCAAAACCAAAATGTGGATTCTCATGGAGTTCTGCCATAGAGATATTTAGGGTCAAAACCACATCAGGAATAAGGAGTTGTGTCTATTCATAGCTGTAAGGAAACACAACAGTGAATCACATTGGAATCAGCACATGCCAGAGATTCCTTATTTTGATGCCTAGAAAGGCTACCTGTAACAGAGGCTAGACAGTGTTAAAGGAATAAAGTGGGTATTTTTTAAAAGCCCTTCAAAGGATTCACCTTGGGCAGTACAAGAGCCTGGTTGAGGTTACACCCACGAGTTTTCACACTTTTATAAGTGTTGGTCCATTTACATATTTGGGTTAATTGTCCAGTTATAGCTCCAGGTTATTAAGTCTCATCCTCCCAGATTCCTCTCCTCAATTCGCTGTTTGCATTTTTTGGGCCTGAAGCTGCAATGGTGTCCTTGGTTTTTGGGCTGGAAAAGGATTGTTTTGTCTAACTAAACTGCAAAGAGAACTTACTAACACTATATGAAGTTCAGAGTCACACTAAGGCAGTACAGAATCTGAAAAACATGAAAGCTAAAACTTAAGGCCACAATATCATAGGAATAGACCTACTGATTTTTCCATTCATCATATCTCAAAAAGAATATGAAAGAAAATTGTGTGGAAACACAGATTTACCAACTTTTGGAAGATCATGCATAGAGATCTAATTCAGCTCTGAGTGTGTCAGGCTTAACTTTGAGTGACCTGATTTTGGCCAAATGTGTCACAACTTTAATGTTATTTAAATGTGGGGTGTTTCGTGTGTGAATATTAGCAAAGCACTTGCTGCTTTAGATAAGCAGATGACATTCCATTCCTCTTCGTTTCCCTCATTAAAGCAAAGAAGTTGAATATTAATGAGTGTGGAGAATTATGTTGTCATGCATGCTAGGCTAGAAAATATAAATTCATCTCATAAAGAAGTCAAAGGATCAAAGAAGGTTTTTACTGTTAATTGGAAACAAAGTGTCATAGGTGTCCTGATTTAGAGGGCACTCAAGAAGGATAAGGGAGGAGTGGGGCTTTTTCTTTTCCAAAAAGAAAACAGAATTAAGGTAGAAGAGAAGTTTTAAGTATTTTTTTACTAAAATCCTTTCTGTGGCATTCAATGTGGCATTCCCAATGTTCCAACTAATATTAAAAACAAAAAAATATATCCTTACAAACATACTTCAACATTAATAAAAGTAATATTTTTTATAGCCAAGAGCACTTTGCTTTTAAATCTACACATTTAATGCAACTAGTATGTTTTCATTATTCTCTTGGTAAGCTTAAAATAGCACATTTAGCTTGTGGCTAATTAATAGACAGAATATAACAGAGGATAACCTCCATATTTTGCATTCTTGTGCTCAGCCCTAATTGCAGCAGCAAAAAATTGAGCCTGTGCTTTCTTAGCAAGCCTAGAAATGCTGGATTTCTTGCACACGCACACACACACACACACACACACACACACACACACACACAGCAGAGCAGTAGAGTGAGGGAACAATTCTATGTTAAAGTTTTTAATTAAATATGCAAACTATAAACTCTAAGGAATAGATCTCTCACTTTTCTGATGAGGCAACCTCTGTACCTTTACAAAACATAAGCTCATTACTCTGGTTTCCTCAAACATTACTTACTTAAAGAAGTCTTCAGATACAGCATAAAAAGGCTCTTATTCTTTACTGCAGCAACAGTAGATGTTAATTCTTCTTTGTGTATGAACAGAAATTTGATGAAAAAAGGTGAAAACCTATTGTTTGTTCACCCTAAGACACAGTGCTAAAGTCAAGTGGGTTTTGACAAATCTATCTGAAACCTTCCTGGTCCTTTTTATATGAGCTCAAATTTTATTGAGATCACATAAAAAGATTTATTTATACTTTATAAATACTTTATATTTGTACTTTTATAAATACTTTATAAAAAGTATTTGTTTGCATGGCAAAATCCAAACAAAACTATTTAGTATGCTCTTCCACATGCCTCAGCTAAAATAATCTGAGAATAAATTAATACCATTTCCCAGTTCTCAATTTTACTAGAATACCTGTTAATAACATCAAGATTTAATTGAACTGAACTAGAATAGAGTAAAAATAGAAAAATAGCATAAAAATATGATGCTACAAATCATTACTGCTTAGACTAGAGTCATGTGAAGTCTTTTTCAATAGCAATGGAATTTACATGATTGCAAGTGCAGTGGGTGTCATTAAAATTTTAACATTTGCCACCTTTTGTCATTGTAATTCTGCATATATATAGGGGCAGTGAATTTGGCGGTCTTAAAGCATCTGCTGCTTCTAAGTTGCAAATTTTATTTCATTATAAAATAATTTGAATGTTCTGCTGATAGGATTATTCTGCTGCCTGAGCTTGCTGCTGTCACTTTTCTTTGAACATAGACCTTCTGGGGCAAAGTCACCCCAACAAACTATTCCATTACTGTTGTTCAAAACCAGGCCATTTGCTTTTAATTTTAAAGTTTCAACTCCATTCCATGAAGCTTGCAAAACAGCAAGTCAGGGAAAAAAATTCCCTTCTTAAAGACATGAATGCATGGGGAATATTTTAGGATATATATGAGTAATCACTCCTTCATCTCTAGGTAAGCTGTAGACAGGAGTTAATTGCTCAGCTCTCAGAAACAGGACTTTTCTGCGTAGTTGGGTGGGGAATAGCCCTGTGCCTGTAAAGTCATTCAGCAAGAGTCATTAATTCCAGCATGGCATGAAGCAAAATCTAATGTGGTTTCAGACTGATGGGAAATTAGTTGTTTTTTGTTGTCACCACATGAGACAGGGAATCATGGAATCATTTAGGTTGGAAAAGACACTTAAGATCTCCAAGCCCATAGAAAACATGAAAGCCAAGCCCAAATTGCAGAGCTTAGGGAATCCATGCTGAGGAGCAGAAGGTTTTAGGCTTTACTCTTGGATCAAGAACTGCTGGGCCACAGTCATGGAGCAGGCAGGGTGGCTCAGTGGGCATAGGCTGAGCCAGGGCAAAGCCAGGGAGACACAGCTGCTCAAACATCACCATTCCAGATGAGCAGCCTGATTGTCCTGCAAGGGAGGAGACAGGTGCACCAGCTTTCTGCATGGATTGCCATGTATTCTGAAGTTACATCTCATGTGTTAGGTCTAGATGGTAACCAAGGCTTCAGTACCAATGCCTAACCATGGTAGAACAAACAAATGCTCTGACTTCTCCAGGAGTGCCCTGACACCTCCTTCCAAGAGCACCAGCCTACAGTTCTCTGATGAAAGGATTTTCAAAGTTTAGACTTCAAAATATACTTTTGTATTCAGCTCCAGAGGAAAGATTAACAACAAAAGATGATGTTTGTAAACTGGACAAGAATGTTTACATGAACTTCTGCAGTTACTGCTTTCATATGTTTGTTTAGATTTAAATATATAATTCACGAGATCAGTGTAGTTTGAAATGTAAAAGATCTTTTTAGATCACCTCATACATCTTTACCAGCACAGCATAATTTTCATCTCTGTATTGTCTGTTTTCTCTTTAAACCTTGATAATCTCTAAGTCATGCAGGGGTAATAAACTGAGTGCTTAGCAGAAATGTTATTTGCAAATGATAATCACAAGCCAAGGAGAGGCAACATTGAAATACACACTAAATTTATGGATTTGTTTTGTCCATCACAAAAGAGCAGTAGCTCTTGGTGTTGAGTGAAGTCAAGTACCACACAAGTATGCCTACCATTCATGGAGTTTATATGTTTTTGACTACAATATGCTGCATAGAAGGATGTTTACTATTTGAATTTTGCCTAGGAAAACTAATTCATGATGGTGGCACTGAGAGCAGAGTCATGCTGTCAGGAAATTTGTCAGGAAATATCACCGAGAACTTCCCAAGACTGTAATCTGCTGTAGAAACACAATACAGGAGATATGTCCACAAGCACACACAGGAGGGCTATTTGTGGAGGTACTTATTAAGAATAGTGGGAGTTTCTCCAACCCAGTGTGCTACCTTTCTGTCATGTGTTCAAATCACTTAAAGTGAATATAGGAATAGATAAGATCTATATGGGATCTTATAGATTTTTTTAATGTAGAAGTACCTAAGTCTGCTACTGAACCACAAAAAAACAACATTTGTGTTACAGGTGAAGAAGACAACAGCCCTGGATATGCTAAGAGCTGTCCCTTAGACAGAAGTGAACCAGAACAAATAGCTATAACTTGCAAAAAATCAAAACTTCTTTCTAACAGCTCATAATTTAGCAAATCCTTGTTCAAGGGACTGAGGAAACTCTAAATATTTATCCATTTAGTTTTAAATATTGTTTGTGTGTATATATGTATATAAACATGAAAGTAAATTATTTTTCTTATTATGAAGGAAAAGTTCAGGAACCAAATGTTAATAGACGAGTTTTTTTAAGTCTGAAAAGTCTGAAAAAAATGCCTTGGAGCTTTCCACACTTTCCTAATGCAGCAAAGTCTTAAGAACTTAATGAGAACAATTAAAACATCAATACTGTCAATAATTGTACTTCAGAGCATTTTCACAGGTACCTCTGACTACTGAGGTTGTCTGCGGTCTGAAAGAGTGACAAATTCTAGAGTGAGGAAGAGCAGAAAATGCTATCTAGAAAAACCTGCTGGGACAACATAAGCTTTGTTGAATATGTATTTAAAATTCAGACAACCACTAAAACCTTAAAGAAATTAAAGCAAGGGGCACCTTTTCCAACTTCCAAAATCCCCTTACCAGAGCCAGCTGTCTCTAGGCTCTAGCCAGCTGTCAAAGGCTCTAGCTATGGATTTTCAGCTTTTATCTATCTTTTTGGAAACAAACAACTCCCTAGTTCTCTGTGGAGTACTCTAATTAATGAAAGCTCATGCATTTATTCTGCGTTGTATATAAACCTACTCACAAAACAAAGCAGAACAAGGTTCATCACATCACTCTCAGTCTGAATTTTCCATCACTGGAAAGCAGGAAAGGTAAGATCAGTTGACAGATTCAGGGCATGGGACTGACAGTTGAGGAGGGGAATGGGGGCCCAAAGAGCTTGTGCAGTTTCTGTCCTTGGAGATTTTCAAGATACCACAATAAAATCCCTGAGCTGCCTGGCTGAACCTTGACCTTTCTCAGCAGGAAGGTGGACAGTGTGTGAGCTTCTGAGCTCTTCGAACATGATCCTGTCTACCATCCTTTCACTTTTTGTCTCCATGTTCAAACTGGTTTTAAAACAGGAACTACCCATACAACAAAGAATAATTAAGATGAGTGATAAGGAGACTCAGTTATTAAGTTTAATAGAACTTAGATGTTGCCTGAATACCCTCTTGAACAGCTTTGATCACCCTCCTATTTCTAGGAGTCTCTTTACTTTATGACTATAAAGTCCGTCAAGATGAAACACACTCCGTGAATGCCATGTATATTCATTTTTCCTATATTTTAACCTAGTAGAAGGATCAACAAAGATACAGTTGACTTTCATGACAGATATCTGCTATTTTTTTTCTGCCTCATGGAAACATGCAGCTAATCTTAATGCACTGCAGTGATTTATTTTCTTGTTTTATCATGTCAGACACTTCTCTCCTATTAATTCAGGACATCAAAATCTATGCCAGTATGCAAGGGATTCAGAAATACTCCACTAATTATTTTATGTGTAAATCTACAATTTGAGGGTAAATCAAACAACTAGAGCACAAAGACTCTGATGCAGAATTGGTATGCAGATATAGTCAGGTTTGTAACCAGGATTATGACCAGAAAGGTTTTAAAAAAAAAAAAAAAAAAAAAAAAAAAGTAAGGATATAGAATTTCCTCCAATGAATCTTACACAAATACTAATGCAATCTCATTTAAGTTTATGCTATCATTTTCCTTTTAGTTTATGAAGAAGAAAGCATTTGAGAATATTAATTTTCTTCTCTACCAGTCTTTATTTGATTTATTAGTATATTAGGTTTATCAGTATCAGTTATTCTAACTTAGGGAAAAATTTGCAAAAAATTACATAATGAATGCAACAATGAGATTGCTGTTTAAAAAGTGAAAAATTTCCCTTCTGAAAATATACCTCATGCGAATTGACAAATTGTATCTAAACTTGGATATCCCATCAAAAAGGCTAAATTTATAAAGGCAGTGAAATAGTTTTCCCTCCACTTCCTGCAGTACTACTATATACAAGATAAAAGGAAAATATGGGGTCCATAACAGTACAAGACTACATTTAATAGAAACAACAACAAAAACTATGCAGTGCATTTTGAAATTTGAAGAACATATTTAGCTTAACATAGCTTTAGTAGTGAAAAGTTTCAGGTGTTCTGAAACTTGCTGTTGAGATCTGTTGAGAATCCCAGCTCTTACACTGCCCAAACCCTCTGCCTTGGGGGCAAGACAAATATCTTAGAGAAACTTTCTCTCCTCTTTAGTCTATTTATGTAAAATTACACTTTGCAGCCTGTCTATCTGAAGTGGGGAAAGGGGAGCAGCAAGAGAGGGAGGAAAAGGAGAAGGCTGCCTACATGCAAATTAATTATTTTTCTCTCAAGATCGTTGCAGTAATAGAAATAATTGCTTAATTTCATGAAATTCAGGAACTCCTGCAAATAAGTTTATCCCTGGCTTCCTAGCAATGCTTGAGAAGCACAGGTGGAGGCTGAGCCAACTCCCTTTTAAGTTCATTTCCTCATGCTACAGCCCAAAATCTCATATACAGCTTCAAACGAGATTCTCTTCAACCAAACACCAAACTGACCCACAATCACACTGTGAAATCACATGAGATGTTAAGGCCAGGATGGAAAGTCTGCAGAGTCAAAATCATGTTGCCCTTGTATAGAGAGTGATCCAATTGAAACTGGGATACTAATGTGACTTATTCCTGCGGCAGGTCACATCAAAATACATTTCTTGGAAAGAGTTCCTCCAGACCTTTCCTTTTGAGCACTCATATGACATTGACTCAAGAGCAGAAAAGATACCAGAGGACAGCAAATCCAGGTACAAGATGATCAGCCTGGAAATACAGACTCTAAAATTTCCTAAACCAGAGATTGTACCCAAATTTTCTCCAGGAGTGTACTAGGAGAGTTGTTCTGTAGACTAGAGGATGTCAATAATAGGTAAAGGATGTGAGCAGTGGAATGAATGTGGCCTTGGGCACAGGCTCAAACTTGGTCCTCCATCACTCCGAAAAATGTAGCTTGTGAATATGCTCCTGTGAAAATATTTTGCACACCATCCATGTATATACAGACTTATTACCAATGTTCATGGGACTCGTAAGCAGAACAAAGCCTGTGTCCCTTAGATTTGACAATCTTTATAAGAAAAAGAAAAAAAGGTTTAACTAGGAACATACCTGTTTCTGACGAGAATGATGGATAGAGCCCCTTTATTCACACTGACAGAAATATCTTTGTTGATGAGCCTTGTGTTTTGCAAAAGAGAAGCAATGGTGAGTTCCTAGCTTTATACATGTGAGGTGAAATATTGCATTTTAGACTGGAATGTATAATTTCATAGATTATGAATTTTGTTTAATGACTGACTGCAAAACTGGTATTTCAGGGTTTAGCACTTCAATAATTTATGGCATTGTCAGTGAAGTTTTAATATGCTCTGTGTGCGTAGATGTTTCTGCAGTTGTGACATGCTATAAAAAATCACAATGGTCAATTGCCCTCCAGTGCTTTTCATGACAAGTCTGTGGCAGAAAAGTCAAGGGATTGTGTAGTGGAGCTGCAATGACTAGCAGGGATAGTAAGTCATTAACTTGTGATTTCTTATTGTTACCAATGCTTGAAGCCCCCTGTGCTTCCAAAGGTGTCAAGAACAGAAAGATTAATTGAAATAAAAAAAGACAGAAAATTCAACTGAAAGCATTGCAACAATAACACCTTCTGTATGTATAGACCTGACTTCCTGATATGTAATTTTGGGCTAAATTGCTCCAATAGATAAATTGAAAGAACATTAGAAACAAATCTCCCTCATGTCTCTTCAAAATTATTTTCTCCTAACTGAAAAAGCTGACTCCTCAAAAAATCCCAGGCAGGACTGGTCAGAACAAGTGGATTTTGTTATTCATGAAGTATGGCACTTACAGTAAGGTGTTGCTCTCCAACTGGTTTGGGGTCCAATCAGCATGTGGAAGAACCAGCATCTACATCAGTGCTGCTAATACAGGAATATCTGTATAATCTTATGACACACATTTCTATAAAACCTGAATAAATTTAAACTTCAAAGCACCCTCTGTTCTCAGAAGCAGCGCTCACTAGATCCCAAGACTCCTGACAGCTAAAGATCTGGTCCTTAGTTTTTGTTTGTTTTAATGTTTATTTTTATCCTTCTGTTCCATTCATAGAATTTTCAAAGTTATGTTCACTCTCTATAATTTTGGTTTGCTTGGAATACTTTTGTCTCATCCTAGGCCTGTGAAAGAACAGAGAATGGTGATACTACATTGTTATGTAGCAGATCAAGGGTAATATAGTCAGCTTGGTAGCTTATTGGGAATTTACATAATTTATTCTGCCTTCTTCCTACCTTCAAATTATTTCTCAGTCAGTCACCGTTTTCATGTTTTGTTTGACAGACTTATTTTCAGTCTAACTGAGGTCATTAAATTGCAAAGGAAACTAATGAGTATGAGCACTACAACACTCCCACACAGGCAGGCTCTTCCAACTGGGTGCCTACGTGCCACACAAAGCCTTCACACAGCTCTACCAGATTTGTTGAGCAACAGTGATGCATCACAACAATACATTGCTTTAAATAAATCTCTTCTTTCATATACATGTAAGTGAGAATACAAGTAAACAAAACTAAATTGTAAAAGTTGAGATTTATTCTTAGAGAATGTTTGGTAAATGAAGTCAATGTACATCTAAAATTGGTGTGTCTGCTACAGGGTGTTGTTAGATAGCTCCTAAGAAGCAAACAAAACCCAAGATCTGAGCAGTTTTTTCCCACTACTTAATTGACTGATTTATCCAAAGGAGTAATATTAAAAGGGCATTCACACACATACACATACACAAAGGAAAGAAAGAAAAAGGAAAAAAAGAGAGAGAAAGAGCTGAGTTACATCATGATCCTAGTAAATATCGCCTCTTCCACAGCATGGAACCAGCAGCAAGTCTGGCTGCTGTATTGCTGTAAATACCCTGACCCTTAAAGCCTTCCACATTTCTCCATGGACCCTGCATGCCTCTTCATAGAGCTCAGACAGGTTGAAGAACATGTGAGAAATCAGCTGTTTATTTCAAGATTGTGAAATTCAATGACCATGGGATATTTAAGCCTGGATATCTCTGGCCCTTCTAGTTTTACCATTAGCTGTCTACATTACCAGTGGCTTTCAGTACCACTACTGCTACTACTACTAATCAGTGCAGTTTAAGAAATAGTTTTAAGAACTTGCTATTTAAGAACTTCCTTAAAACAAGCAAAACCACAAAGTAACTAACTTCTCTGATGTTTACTATCCTTAACAGTCAATATCTGACTTCATAATTTATCTTTTATAAAAAGAAAATCAACAACTTTAGCTTAAATTTAGCTGTGAAAAATAGACAAGCCTTTAAAAAATTACTATGAGTAGGCAAACACATGGCAACAGATTTTAGCTCAACTAGAATATGAACAAACTCCCATATGGTTGTATGAGCAATCATGACCAAAACAAGACTATATATCTTGTAAAAGGAATAAAAAACAACTATGTTTTGACAAAAGAACCTTTCACTGCTTTATTTGCATGGAAAAATAACTGTTTTTCTGAAAGTTTAACTACAGGAATTTCTGGATTACTAAACACAAAATGTCCTTTGCGAAACTGATTCCAGAAGTAACAGATGCTCATAAACAGCATATATTATTATTTTCTGTAGAATAATGTCATAAAACCTGTGTAACAAAAATATATCTATGTATTTCATACAGACACAGATACAAATATCTTCTGAAATCAGAATTCAGTGAAAATAAACTGGACAGTAGGTGAATAAGTGCATAAATCAACACATATCCAGACATTCTCACAGAAAATACGTATTCAATATTCCTATGGAAGTCCAGACAGTGAATGATATATGCAGCCTCTACTTACAGGGTAACTTTCTGGGTCCTCTGCAGTAGCACTGCAGGGCTGGGAAGTTCAAAGCTCCAGAGCAATAAACACAGAGCAGAATATCTGCTACCCTGCCAAAGGTTTCATTTGTTGTACAGCCCTAGAGACAATATCTTGATATCTTGTACACAAAAAGAGGATAGGATGGCTCACTGGCCATTAGAGAAAAGTTCTTTACCTAGCAGCTCTTTGCAAATTTCAGTACAACTGCACTCAGGCTCTAACATTAAGCTTCTTGCACTGCAAATTACAGGAAAAAGACTTTTTTTTCCCTTTTAAAATGAATGTTAACTATTCTTACTTAAACATTATAGCAAATAAACACCAATATAATTAATACTAAATAAACAAAAGAAGAGTGCTTTTGGATTCTATGATTCTGTGCTATATCCTGTCCTCATTAAAAGAATCCTCTGCAATTTTGATGTATTTTCCTGACAAACTTCTCCACCATCTTCCAAGTGACATGTCTGACTTCAAAATCTCTTTCCAAACAGTCTGCTGTTGCTAATGCAGTAGAAATTCAAATAATTTGTTCTAGAGAAACAGGTTGAATCAACATGCAGACAAAGTGCAACCCTTATATTTGTTCAATATTAATTGCACTTCTGTCTAGCTCAGTATTGGACATCTGTCTCAAAGCCATCAAGAGGATGTCAGTTGTAAGGAATAACACAATGCTGGATAAGATGTGTTTGAACCAACAGCCTGAGCCACTGTGTCAATCTCTTACCTCTCACAAACATCACATATAATCCATCTCCCTTTATAGCATAAGTGAGTTCACAGAACAATCAAAAATGTTAAATTGATTAAAAACTATTTCACAATATGTTCATACATTCATTGAGTTGTTAACAATAGTTGCCTCCATACTTTTAATATACTGTGTTATTCTTGTACTGCAGGAGACATTGTAGAGAATTTCTAAACTAAATAGAAAATAATTTTATTAAATTGCACTGGAATTTTCTAAATATTTGTGAATTCAGTATCAGGAACTTCCTCTCCTCACTTAATAATGGTAACAACATGGTATCAACTAGCCCATATTTGGAGGTTTCGATTTCCAAATTTCAAAGGACTTTGCAAGAGATAAGTATCCCCAGCCAAGGTACAAAGAAGTCCCTTGAGACACGGTGCAATGTGTTATCCATTTCCTTTCATGGATACCACTGAAGAATAACTGGGTAAGAGAAATCAGAACTTGCCTTCCAAGGAGACATACTGTGGATTGTGTGTACTAGAAACAACAGCTTTGGTAAAGCTAGAGGTCTCCCAATGCACGTGATGTTCCCACTGCAGAGCTCTGGGAAGAGCTGCTGAGGCTGAGCAGCGCCTGCACAGGCCACGAGCATTTGAGCTCTCTCAAGCTGACACTGTCATAAGATGGATATGCCAGGAAGAGAATCAAAATGCTCTCAGATTTTTTCCATACTCACTCTTCATCCTACAAACTCCAAACTACAAACTTTAAACTGTTGGTGATGATTATTAAGGTTGAGAAGTTATCCACATTGAGAATTTGTGCAAACCATGTTGAAAAGGGACTTCAGAATCCCCATAAAACCCCTCCTTTAGTCTGTATGGCCAGTACCTTTTAGAGTTGGAAACAGGAAGCTTACATGCAATAAATAGCTTTTTAATTTGTAACTAATTGCTCACTGTCAAGTTTTGTTTTCCTCTCCTACCCTTTTTAAATACTATTAAGGTCATTTACAAACCAAATTTTAATTATATAGAGAATACCATGGAAGACTTGCAAGATATATATATATTTTTTACACCTGCCAGAAACTGCTGTATATTAAATATGATTTAGACAAATTGGACTGTTTGCCAGTAATGAGCTGAAAAGAACATCTGCCCTGTGTAATGCATGGAAATTTACCTCTAGCAAATCAGTCTAGTGCTTGTGAATTTTAGTTTGTTTCTAGCTATTTTTTGATTTGTGGCCAATCACTCTTGACCTCTAAAAGGGACTAAAACATTTCTCGATTTGTAACTTTTTAGAAATACATTTCTTATTTACTCTGCAATATTAGATTTTGATGTAGGCTTTCACTATAGACAAAATGCATAGTTTGTTCTAGTAGTTTCATGTAGATCTTCTAGATAGAGATATTCATGATTCACAATATAACAGGTACAAGATGTTTGTAAATCAGTAGAGATATTTAATTTTAGAAACTTTTCCAATAGAAGACTTAATTTTCTGGAGCTCTTTTTTCTCTTTTGTAATCACAATGGGTCTGCCAAAGTGGCCAAATTCATCCTCACAATTGCTGTCCTGAGGTCAGTGGTGTCAAACTGAAGTTTGACATTGAAGTATGAATTTGCTCCTGACTAATGCTACTGGGATTTCACATTGGAGAAATAACAGAGACTTTGATCAAGCTTAGAACTTATTGCCTTTAAGAGATGTAATTTGTGGGATTCCCCACACAGAGCAACACTTCTCCAGATCATTTCAATTTCTTTATAAAAGAAAAGTTTCTAGTTGCCAGAGACCTGACACACCTGACTTCTGCTCTGAGTAATGCCCTCCTGGAATGCCATTAATTTCAATAACTCTTAAAGCAGATACTAGAAATAATTTAAATATCAACATGGATATGCATTTTGCTGTGCTTACACAATCCCCTAGGCTAAAGAATGAATGTGAAGTTTCATTACTTTAAATGGGCTATGTATTCATAAGTTTGGGGAATTCTACAGCCTAGTAAGATAAGAACACTTAAAACAATGTGAAATATCTTTAATGTGTCCATGGTTCTTCATTATAGATTTAATTCTGAAGAAACACACAAGATTTTATGCCATTCCAGACGCACTTCATATTACCTTGAAATTCCAACAACTCACCAGACAGTGGTATCTATCAGTGTTCACTATTTTAATTTATTTTAAAACACTTTCTAATTAGTGAGAAATAACAAGTGTGCCTTCCACATGCCAATAGGGCTAACACAGACCAGGAGAAGGTGACCATTTCCGAGTAGGATTTTCAATATGACTGCAAATTTTCCAGGTCGAAACTGGAAAAATTGCTTCTCAGTTAAACCAGAACAAAAATAAGTTTGCTGTTCTGGTTATTGTTCCATAAAGCAGCAGGGCAAAGCAGCAGATTTGTAACATGCTAAAAATCAAGAGCAATTGTTAAAGCAGTAGTATTTCCCTCACTATAGTATTATTGAGAGTGGAAAACTGACACTGTAAGTCACAGAAACAATTACTGTCTGATGCTGGAGAAGCTCAAATCTGTTCTTATGCTCCTTATCTTAGGGCTAAACAGTCACATAAAACAGGATCTTTTTTAGAGCATGACAATTGAGGAAACGAAAATAGTTTAGCTAGTTTATATAAGTGTCTTTGAAAATTTTCTGCCTTACATAGTGTAAGTAACTAGACAGACGAAATGAGAGGTTAGGAAAAGAAACAAGCTTTGGAAAGCTTCTCTCAGCATGCAATAGGCTGCAAAAGTGTATTCTTGATATCAGTAATGTGCATCAGTTGGAGGTAATTTTTTTTCCCTGTTCATTTTCTCTCTGCTTCCCATGAGAATATTTCAGAGATTACTGTATAATTATAATCAACAGTTATTTTATGAGGCCGACAAGACCTCCCTGAACTAAATGACTTTTCCCTTTTAGTCACAAGACTTTCTATAGCACTAGTAATTTCTTTAAGTGGTCAATCATACAAATTCAAAAAATGAATAGCAATCTTTATTAATACTGGGTTCAGCTGCTTTATCCAGTGATGAATATCTTACACCATACATTTTTATGTGCAGTCACTTCTATTTTTTGTTATTTTTTCTCTTTGAATTGAGAAGTTTGATAGTAAGAGATTTTGACTAGGACTGTAGCTGTACCTAAAAAATATATATATATATATTTATAAAGCATTGGTATCTTTTGTTGCTTCTGTGATCATTGTATCTTCCTTTTCATTATTTTCCTCATAATTTTAAGGCTGATGTGCAATTCACCACTATGGAATGGCCAAGTGGAAGGAATATTTTCAAAGTCATTTATACTTAGAACAAATCAGAGTAGTTAAAAGAAGCACTAATAAGGGAGGACTCCACTTACAGCCTGAATTTCCTTTTACAATTCATATTTTTCTGCTTTGAACCTCTGACAGAATATAATAAGGAAAGACTAAAATAAAATAGAAAAATTATATTTCGAGTGTTGCAAAGAAAGATGTCATTTATAATGGTAATCACAAGTGTATTTTACATCCTATTGTACGTACCTATTTTTTACATGATTTACAAGTTCCACTGATATTGATTAAGCTTTATAAAGCTCATAAAGAGTTAGTTATTCCCAACAGGAAACACATCAAAACTATTTATATTTCCACTTGGGGAAAGAATCTGCTCTGAATATAAGACAAAATGTTCCAAATTGCCATAGGAAAAATGAGACCAAAAAAGTAGGCGATGGGTTTAGAATACCATGAGCAAAGTGCTGACAAGTTCTTTTGGAACAGCATAGAAAAGAGCACTGTGGGGCTGAGGCAGAATAACAACGTGACTGGGCAGATGTTTGCAGACAAAGCCAGCATGAAGGCAAGCAAAGGGCTGGGCAGGCAAAAGTTGACCTCCTGTAGCTGATTAAGAGAGGGGATAGCAAGGCAGATAAAGTTTTAAGTCTGATGAGGAAGATAAAAAAAAAAAGACACGTATTGAGGAGTGATGCAGTCACTAGAATGAGGGGCTGGGATGATAACTGAGCTCTGCATCAGAGTTGTGGATAAGCTGAAATTCTGTCATGGTTAAATCAGAGAGGTGCAGCTGAAAGAGGGAAAATCAGATGCCATTCCTGAACACGTTATTTGCAACTGCAATTGTTCTACTGCTAAGTAGAAGGTGAATGGAGAAACAAAATTTCTCTGGGGAGTTCTAGAGCAGAATTACATCAGAACAAGTGAAGAAAAAGCTGTACCCCAGCTCTCAGAGCAACCCGGGGCTAAAACTCAGCTCCTCCTTACTGCTGCCCCTGTCTTTGTGGGAACCCTGAGGCAAGGCTAATTTCCCAGCAGCACAGGTCTTGCTGCCTCTTTTTCTTTGCTTTAAATAAATTAATGTACAGTTGCAGTCCCCTCATGAGGGGACAGCTTCTTCAATTTAATATACTTAAGAATCCCTAAATCCGACACCAAACCATAATGAGCATATATATATATATATATATATATATATGTAAAACAAAATTAGAAGGTTTGGAAAAGGTAGTTAGAAGTCACTAGGAAAAGTCAATGAGCTAAGTAAGAGCATGGTGTTACTTACAGCCCTTTCTCTATACAAGCAGAGTAGAGCTGCTGAGATTTGCTCATACGGTGAGCATTCCTGCCGAGCTTCTACCATTATCTCTAATTAAGAAACATTTCTTTTTAAATTAAAATATTCCCATGGTCACATTATTCACCTTCTTTAGTTTGTTCTGTACACAAAAAAGCTATTGGCCTGGAAACATCATTTACTTAAATTAAAAAAAAGAAACCCACAAGGTGTGTGTTAAAGTGAGATAACACATGCTCCACTGGCCTTAAAATGATCCATAAAAGGACTATCTAACAATACCACACTCTTAGAAATGTCTTATTGTGATAAGGAAATGGCACCAAAGTTCATTTTGTTATAGAAAACTGTGTTCATTCATGTACTATGAATATATTTACACAATTTCAAGCAAACCCAACCAACTCAACCTTCCTGTTATTCTGAGGTATAGCAAAGAAGTACACACTGAATTATTTAATTTATTAATTCTGTAATGTAATTATATGTGATCATTATCAGATGCATTCTTTATCTATATTTTTATCAACATCACAAGACTGTAAGGACCTAGAGGGTGGTTCATTGATCTGTAATTCTCCAACAAATTCTAGACAGGAGACTGCCATTCCTTCTGTATCAATATAATACTGTTGAAAATGTGGAAGGGAGAAAGTAAACCAAAATTTATTTAAAGGTCCATTCCTCCCCCAGATTTTATATTTCTGCCATTATTACTGATTTTTTTTCTATTGGAAAATTACCAACATTAGAGGTACTAAATATTCTTATCATGTGTAGTGCTCTGTAATTAATACTTACAGACAACCAATATATATTTGCTGCCTGAACAGTCGTAACTAAGACACTTGGAAAGCAATGAATCGCTGCAAGACAGGAAGAAGGGATGACATTTATGATCCTGCAGATTTTCAGCCACAATCAGAGTACATATCAAGGGCACTTGTTCTCACAGTAATGCTGGAAGCTGTCCTAAAGGGCTTGACTCCTCCCATTTCTCCCAGCAGAAAAGCACAATTCAAACACAGAAGCAGAATCAAAAGACCTATCACACTATTCTCCTTTTCCATTCTTCTCTAGCTGGTGGCTAAAAGAGACCAACTCTCCAGTCCAATTCTTTCCACAGATTACTTCCTAAATCTTTGTTTCAGCTCCACAATGAACTAGGAAAAAATACTTTTTGTAGTTTTGTAAAATGTTTTTCTCTCAATGAAATGGTAGAAATGAAGGTGATTAATTTGTTCTACCTTGGGAGTAAAAATTTTTAAACTACTTTAAACACTCTAAAAAGGCTATCTACAGCTTCTGCCTTCAAAAAGCAAAAAGACTGATAAGAAAACCAGAAAAATAGGTCAGAAAAAAAAAATATATTTCCAAGCCTATTTCAGTGTGATATTTGAAACTGAAGTAAGTAACAGTGAATAATGGCCAGGAATTTTCTTTCTGAAGTTATGTTTTGTCTCCTCACTGCCTTTGTATATGACATACATAGTCATAAGGGATAATGTTAGTTCTTTATTTTAACTGTGAATATTAAGATAATGGAAGAAATTGGCTAGTCAGTTGTGAAATATTATAGCAATAAAAGTCTTTAGTGGAAGATGAATCTCCTTCAAAATAGTGGGAGGGTGTCAATAATTGAAGAGTAATGTGAAGATCACTTATATTTATTGAGACTGCAGCATTTATTAAACTCATCAACATTTAATTGGAGTTAATATACATGCTAGCTTTTTATTTCTTCTCTACTAGTTTGTTTGTATCCTATATTTAATAATAAAGTGCTAAGCTTACTGGCTGTTAACTTTTTTTGGCTTTTATCTAACTCTTTTTTGGCTTTTATCTTCCATCTTTAAATTAATGTGCTTTTGGATTACACCTGTAGTATTTCTTTTGTAGGACAGCTGGGCTGCTCTTTAAATGCATTAGTACTTCCCACAGTGTACCTGCATGTTAACCAACCCCCTCTGATGTCTTAGAAGCATTATAAGTAAAAATCTAGGAATTTTGGCATTTCAAGTCAGTATAAAAACATTTTTTTGCATGGCTTTATGTTCATGAAATAATTATATGACAACCATATTAGAGAAGTGGCTTGAGACTTGATTCAATTAATGATTGGAATGGAATGGATCCAGGTGTGAATCTGAATGTTGTTTGAACTTGGAAACAAATCCAAATATCTTGGCTATCCTAAGCACTAATGTCTCAGGACCTGTGACAGAAAGCAGAGGAGAGCAGCCATCTCACACGAGACCCCCTTTTCTTTCAGGGAAAAAAGGAGCTATTACAAAAATAGGAACTCACACACTTGCAATTGCTGCATTTATCTTTTAATGTCATGTTAAGCTGCCACTGTAGGTTCAGCTGTATCCAGTGGGCAGCAGACACCTGCTCACCCTCTTTTCCTTGAGGCTCTCAGGAGCCAGGCATCCAAGGGCAGCTGTAGCAGCCCCGGGCCAGCTCTCTGCATTCCCTGTGCCTGACATTATGTGGTGTGACAAGGACACATCCAGCTCTGTCGGGGGCAAGGGATGGAGGCAATAGGGCCCACCCAGGAAATTTAGGAAGAGCACTCTGTGGTTGTTCTGGCTGTGACAGCTATCCTCTTTCCTAGTGCTCCTCTGGATACTACTGAACTGGAACTGGAAAAATTATTTGTGAAAAGAAATTACAGAAAGATGGCTCAACTATTGTATTTTACGGGAATCCGCAGACCTATTGGGACACTTACATTATTGATTTTTCCCATTGATAGATTCCTCTTCCGAATGTAAAAGAGCAATCCTGCATTAATGTATGAATGCAGATTTCATGAGACTCCCTAACCAGCTGCTCATTAAATAGTAATGTCATTCTTGAGTAAGGGAAATGGAGAATCTAGTGGTCGTTTTAACTGCTGTCTAATGGCTCAACAAAAGGTATCTGCACAACACAACCAAAGACAATTTTTTACTGCAGTTCATATTTCAAGCCTGAATTTGTAGTAGTTGGACCATGATTCCTACAAAATCCTCAGATTCACTGTGAGTTGTAAATTCCTACTATACTGTAAACAGGATGTGTTGTTTACAGCTTTAGATCCACTAAATATTTGTGGATTTGCTTCCTCAGCTATAGCAGGAACTTACTGGTGATAATTCCCTGCCTTGTTCAATAACTTCCAGTAATTATCATGAAGAAAATGCAATAAATTCATGTAATAGACTGCCCCTTTGCTGTAATATATAATGAGAAGCAATCAATGCTCCTTACAATGAGAAGAAATACAACTGTGTTTTATTTTATAGCTTTAGAAATGCAGCCTTGGAAACCACCAGAGGGAGTAGAGGGAAACTCCAGTGGTCAAATTCCAGCCCTGTGAAAGACAGCCCAGGGCTGGCATTTTACAAAGCAGCAACACAATAGTGCACTGCGTACTTTTCAGTATTTTATTTGCTCACCCATCCAGCAAATGCAGCATCCCCAGGAACTGATGCTTTTATTAGCATCTTATTAGAAAGAGAGAAGAAACATGAATCTCATAAATAACCCTCAAACTTAGCCTTTGTCAAAATAATTGTAAAAAATACAATTCAGGAAGAAGATAGCAAAATATCTACTTTTGCTGTTAACAACAGTGATCTTGGAAAACAAGACAGCTATATTTAATAATCATGGGTTTAATATATAGTTTTACTGTAACTTAAATCAAAGGGCATTTCTGAGACCATCCTGGTTATGCTTTAAGTATAATTACACGCTATATGTCTTGGAAAGTAAATGAAAGACTTTTCCCAGTGATTTGTTATACATTTCTTTTTTGCCTCTGGCTAAGTGAAGGCTAGGCCTCTGAAGAGTTTCAAGTATAATGCACAGTGAATATAAAACAGTCCATTAATTGGGATAATAGGTCCTGGCATGTAATTGCATTGCTAAGGTACCATGGATAGCTGCTGAGTGAAATGGTATTTATTCAAGGTTGTTAGTCATCCGTGGATAACTTTATTTGTCCACTGATGCTTAAATAAATGCATCATCCATCAGTACAAATACTTATGAAAAAATTTATTGCAAAAATCATTATCATGTCTCAAATTATAAAAGGAAACAATATACAGAAATTGCTGAGCAGTGGTACAATAAAGCCATGCCATGATGCATTTTGCTTGTTTTTCTGCCAGTGGGCAGTAAAATATAGTTGAAAAATTAAGGCTAAATTGTAAGTACATGCTTACAATATTTACCCTTGCCACTGAATATACTAGCTATCTTAAAAAATTATAATAATTAATTCTTAAAGTATTATAAAAATTATCCTAATCTAAATAGGAGAAATGAATTCAGTAATGAGTGCAGCACCAAATGAAAAAAAAAATTACAAATAACAGTGTGTTTAAGCTACACATTGAGATATGGCAGCAGCTTTTGTTCTCGGCATTGTTTTGCTGATACTCTGCAATGATCAGTAATCCCTGAGAAAACAGTGAAGAACAGATTACAGACACAATAATAAGACACAAGAATTGCTTGATTATGGGTGGTTCTAAATAAAGCTTAAATAAGACAGAAAAGACCTACATAGAATTCCCATTGTTAGTGCCCAACAGCTCAGCTTAAAGCACCTTTTTATCTCATGTGGATAAAGAAATTATCAGATAGAGTGCAGCCACATCCTCTTTTATCTTCAGCTCCATATGCAAACACTCATTATTTTGACAGTTCTACCCTCAAGATCTTATCTCATCATACCTTCCTGCTGTATATAAATGAATAATATATAACATACAAGGGATACAGGTATGCAAACAACATTTAAAAGAAAATGCATACATTAATTGGAATAATGGTGCCTAAAGCTGCAGCAAATGTCATTTGTATTTGTAATTTCTTAGTATTGTAATTGCCAGCCCAGTTTGACTGGGGTCATGATGCTTTTCCTGTTGGGTTTACAACGCTTTTAAAAGGGTCACTCCCAGGTTTTAGATAAAGACAAAACAACTTCTTTTGAGTTCATAAGTTCTTTGCCATTCTGAGCAATAAATCACAGGTCAGCTTCAGCCAGGTTTGATTTCCACATCTCCCACTGTAATCACCAGTGGCCACCTCCCCACCTGCATGGGGGGCTGGACCAGCATCTCAGTCAAAGCCATGCTGTTTTTCAAGTGTCAAAATCTGTCAAAGCCATCCCTCATGGAATACAAAGGCTGGCAAATGGAATAGATTGATGAAAAAGACACCCACTTTAAAAAGAGCCTACATGTTTATCAGCATAAGAAAAAGTGGTCACAGAGCCGTAACTCCTGACTTCCTAATGCACATCAAATTTCACAGGAGACAGGGAAAATTCCACCCAACTCACAGAAGGGGTTATTAGCTACATCTAAATATAAAGCTGATCAGTGAAGCCTGATCCTGCAAACACATATGCAAACTATTAACTTAAGATATATGGAGTGTTGCAGCAATCTTAGTGAGGTAACTCATGCGTTAAATTAACCACATCTATATTATGGGGATTAGAAATAGCAGCGATGTTTCTTTCTTGGGTTTCACTTCTGCAGACTTCTGGGAGGTGCCAAAGACTCGGTGTCAATTTTGAAATGTCAAATAACATAATGTGATTGATGAATTAATAGTAAAAAACCCTCCAGTCCTGCCTTGAAGACCCTCTATCATAAAAGCAGGATTTTTAGTTTTCCCTCTAAGTTCAATGCTATTAACAAGGGCTCTCAACCTCTCTGCATATTACTTTATTTTCACCTCTCTAGACCATATATTCCTAGATTTATCAACTTCACTGAATGTATTCCTTTTATTCCTTGATAATTCTATGTTTACAAGTTAATGACCAAAATAGGGAAATTCAGCCTAATGGCTATTCTTTATGAACTGGTTTATAAAACAAGATCAATTTTGTATTAGAAGTCCATTTGGATGCATTAGCCTATATTGTTGTCACACAATGAAGTAAGTAGTTTACACTGAATCTGTCAATGGCATGCATTGAACATTTTTTCCTGACTATTACCTTATTCAATATCAAGTTCAACTGCACTTAGCTTGTGTAATACATTGACCCAGGAGCACCACTTAACATTTAAATCTATTGCATTTAATTTTCCACCCCCTGGTCTGTCCATTCAATTTATCAGAAATTATCCTGTAAAGCAACTGCAACCATCTGCCATTTAAACTATCTTTTTACTTTAGTACCACCTGAAATATTTATTAACTTACACATTTTAAACGGAATCAATAATTAAATTATTGAAGATAAATGATTGCAACAAAGAAAGCAAAAGAATTCTACTCTTCAACAATCCACTAATATGAACTTCCCATTTCCAGCTACACTGGTTACTTATCAGCATTAAAAATCTTAAGCATCCAACACCTAGTCAGATAGCCTATACAAAAAATCTGTTGCATAAAATTTTGGTAAAAGGAAAAAGCTTATTTTTTGACATGGAGAAATACTAAATCTTGCATTTTCTCTTCTGCCATTCACTTATAAGATGGTAATCTTATTTGTTTATCATGACTCACCTTTCAGAAATCCTCGCTAACTCATGTCCTTTAAGTTATAATTTTCTATGTGTGTCCTTTTGGCAACCATGAATTAGAATTTTTTACCAACAGATTGAAAATATTTTGCTTAACAGGGCTCTAATTTTCCACCTTTCATGTATGCTGTCATTTAAAAACAGTGACTAAATTCACAGCTTTCAGTCTCCTGAAGACTCTCGTATTAAATATGCATTAAAATAATAACGATGAGAGGAATGTTGGATTTGTCTCTACAAACAAGCTGTGGATCTGCTGGTAGATAAGGTTAGCACTGAGAGATAAAAGAAACAATGGGATGGATTCCACTGATTGATGAATGGAAAAAGATATTTGCCTTTACAAACAAACTGTAGGTTTGCTGATAAATGAAACTGGATATTGAAAGATGAAAGAAGCAATGGGGAAAAACTATGAATTCTCTAAGAATTAAAAATTAAAAGGGAGGCTTATACATTAGAGGGGAATCTCAGGTGTCAGGCATTCAGGGAAGTCTGTGCCTCTCAAGTACCTCAGCCAGTGGGGAAAGAGAGAGGGAAAAGCGGCCGGGAAATTGGGATAAAAAGGAGGCTGCGTCCTCCAAAGATTCGAGAGATCCCAAGAGAATGCCCCATGGCCTTTCCTTTTATTTGAATAAAGCAAAAGGGAATCCTCTGTCTCCTTTTTGGACACAAACCTCTGGTGTTTGTGGATTAATTTTCCTGACAATGGCATCAACAATTTATTTTCACTGTCACATATTAAGATATGCATAGTACCTTTTTGTACTTTAAGTAATTTTCACTTGCCCTAAGACTTGCTTACAAGCACTTCTTCAAATATTTGATGTAATGTTTTCTATATTAGCAAGGTTTTAAAAAATATTAAAATCCCTCCAAAACCTTCCCTGCAACTCTCCCCATGACATTAGAAAGCAGGGTAAAGACAACATTTATTAAGACAAGTATCATGTTCCTTGCACTGGCTGCACCAGGCTGGAGGGACCCTGGCTCTGCTTCCTGCCTGGAAATAACAGGAAGAACTGAGAACACCTGTAGCAGATTTTTCTCAGTATCAGAGTACTCTTCCAGCATCCAAAAAATGCTGCTGAAGGACTTCTGACACAGTTTGCATTCATTCATGCTAGGTTTTAAGCACTTTATCAAATGCTGGCAATAACTTTCTCTCTCTTTCTTGTGTTTTATTTACAAAGATGAATCATGTGCTTCTGTCTTCATTTTACCAGGCTAAATAAGTAGGTACTATTATATAACACACTTTAATTTCTTCTCATATGATAAATTCACTGTTCTCTTAATCATCGTAATTGCACCTCTTTCCATCTGTTCTCATTTAAGTTCATTTTTCTTGAACAAGGATGACCAGATTGTACCTACCTCTCAAAATAAGATTAATGCCTCCAGTGATTCTCATTCTTCATTATCTCTTCAGAAGATCTTAGTGCATATTACTATTTTTTAAAATGTATTGGATTACAGAATAACCTGAGTAATTCACTATAAATAACTGAAGATCTCCCAATATTTTAATATCAAATTCTACTCCTAAAAATTGTTACTTGGATTTTGAATTTAATACAAGATTACTTTGATATAATCACATATCAGAGTTATACTTGGTATTAGGTAACACTTGAATTTCAAATCATATGTATTACATGCTTTACAATGTTCAGCAGAACTTATTTCAGATTGTTTCATTGTCCTCATCAAATATCCTCAGTTAGAAGGGACCCTCAAGCCTCACTGAGTCTACTATTAAAACCATGAAGTCTGAAATCTAGCATGAAAGACAAGGAAAAAAATGGGCTTCATAGCTGAATGTGGGATCATCCCCTCTCTCTCTGTCCCCTCAATTTTCATTAATTTTCTCCAATTTTGCCCCAATATCCTGAAGCAGTACTCTCAGAAAACTAAAATCAAAGCAATAAGTCTCTGTTACTGCTCCTGCATTCAGAGAAATTTCATCAAGTCAGACACCAAGTCAAAGGTAGTTAAATAAGCTTTTCCTCTCTCGAATTATGACTTTTTTCAAATTAATTAGTAACACTTCCCATACCGTCAATGTGGTAGGGAGGAACTCTCATTAGAAAATTGTTGATATTTAAAACATAATACATACATAGGAGAGAGAAAAATACATGTTACAACCTTTATTTCCTTTGTTAAATGAGCAACTTATTTATTATGAATTTTCAGGAAAAAGTTAAGGAAAAAGCCAAGCCCAGATGTAAGGTCTTAAAATAGTGAAAATATAAAAGAAAATCATAATTATGAGACCCCACTGTATTTTAGAGAGGGGGTAAAAGATCTGTTCTAAGCACCACTAAATACATTATGTTTTTAAAGAAATCTTCAGAAGTGAACCATAAAAAAGAATTAAATTCTCTATAGGATATTACACCCATATCTTAAAATCTCAGCACTTTTAATTATTTGCCATTTACATTTATAGTAAGAAAATATTAGAAGATCACAGACTCATATCAGGCCTTATTGTGTGGAAGTGCAGCTCATTATGGTCCTCTCCCTCTGAAGAAATTCCTATTTAGCCTATGAATTATCAAGAAAAAATGAAAATGGTAGGGTTGTTAAAAACCACAAGTATACTGGTCTATCATACCACTAAGGTACTCAACTTGTCCATTTCTGGAATGGAATAATATAAAGCAATTAATATTTTTTTTTCTCCCTATTTTTACTGCAGTAAAGAACATACTTAAACCACATTATTAAACCTGTAATATTGTTTCATGTTATATGGAAAATTTATTACAAAATATTAAAGAGTGTCTAATAAAAAAAAATACCTCTCAGAAAACACTCATAGCATCTGCTCATCCAAGCCTGGTTTCAGCTTTGGGGCTGCAGGATCTCCTGGCACTTCAGTAATTTACATAAGCACAAAACACATGAAAATCTTCCAACTTCTTTTCAGAAAAATACTTGAAAAATGGACATTAGTAGTTGCAAAAGTAGGAAGAGCTAAAGTAAAAGCCAGTGATATGTTCAATCAGGAAGAGACTTTTCATTCATTTGTATATAATTTTCATGCTTCCTCTTCTACAGCAGAGATCAGAAAAATAAAAAGTAATTTTACACTATCAAAAGTGAAGCTTGACATGGAAAGAACTCAAATAAAACATTTTTATAGCATTTCATTAATTAATGCAGTCCTTGAATTTGAATATATGACATTGCCCCCATCTCCTGATTTTCACATTTGCTAATTTTGACAGTTTTCCATATCCACACAGGTAAACAAGTAGCTCAGAATCTCTAGACTTCCTATGAGGCTTTAAAATTCAGCTAAATAATGCAATAAAAATTAATCTTACACCTTAGAGTAACCCCTTAAAGATGTTACTGCCTTTCCTATCTCTACCCTCCTTCAAGTTATATATTACAGCTCTTTAAGTATAATGTGAATAATTCAACTTAGAATTTCCTAGTATAGAGTGGAAGTCTAGCTATTAGTAAAGAAAACTGCCTGCAGAACACACTAAAAGTACCTATTTCTGAATGTAGAAATAACAACCTTGTGAGGCTTCTCAAGCTAAAATTCATTTCAGTCACAGGGAATCAGGATCAGATTCTCACCCTTCTGTTTCTGCATGGAGTCAGCAAGGGAGTTCTGGTATGCAGAACATGGAACTGCTTCTCCTACAATGAATACAGATAAATGTAAAGGAACCTCAGCTCAGGCACTTCTCCTCACATAATGATGATGTGCAGTCGTTCAGCACAGCTGATCTCTTCAGGAACTCTGGAAGTTCTGCCACAGAGCACCTCCCCAAACACAAAATAATATTGTTGAGCTTGGGATTGACTTCTATCATGTTTTAGTATTTTTTTTTTCCTGTGAGATTTTGGATACATAAGCTATAATGGACTTAGATTGTTCAGGGAGATATGGAATACTAAGAGGCAGGATCTCTCATTTCAAACAAAATTTCCTCTATTTGACAAGACAGCAAAATAATTTCACTGAAAAAAATCCTAGTGAATGGAACCATTTTAGTTTAATAAATCCATCACACATCAATAGAATTAGCAAACACATCATCCTGTATAAAAATCACTATCAAGTGATGTAATATGTGACACATTACAGACTTTTAAACACAAAAAAAAAAAAAAAAAAAAAAAGGAGATCTGCATGTCCAGGAGCTAAAGAGGAAGAGGATCAGTCTCTACTCCCCATCAGCAGCAATGCTCAGACACATCCTGGGAGGCAGAGCCTCAGTACGAGCAGCAGCTGCTCTGGAAGGCAAACACTGAAAACTCAGGAATACCCCCCTCCCTCCTCTCTCCCTTAACTTATATATCTGAGCTGATGTCCTACAGTAGGGAATATCCTTTTGGCTAATTTGGGTCAGCTGGCCTGGCTATGTCCCGACCCAGGATCTTGCCCACTCCCATCCCCTTTGGTGAGGGAAGGGATGTCAGAGGGACAATGCTGCTTGGCAGTGGCCAAAACTCTGGTCTGTTATCAACACCCATCGAGCTCCCAATGCAAAGCACAGCACTGTAAGGGCTGGGAACTTTACCTCAGTCAGACCCAATACACATGACCAAAGCAGAAAACTCTCAATACCACAGTATCTGAATCCCAGGTTCAAAGGGACCTAGAGGATCATCTGTTCCATCCTTTCTTGGCAAAAGCATGGTCTAGGCAAGGTGACTTATAACCCAATTCAGCTGAATCACAAAAGAGCCCAATAGCAGGGAAATGCAAGAAAAGAGATGCAATGAAAAGTAATGTATCAGATAAAAGAGAGAACTTGTCCCTTAGATTTGTTATTGGACTGGGGTGGGGGTGTGGAGTGTGGTGTGGTGTGTTGTTAACACTGATTTCTAGGCTTTAATGCTGCAAAGATGCCTGTTTTCTCAGGATACATAATTACAATGCATTAAAAAAATAATAAAGAGTGTACTGGTTCCTGCCTTGAACATCAGGAGAAAGCCTAGTTCATACAGACCAGGAGCATGTAAAAAAATTAGTGTTAAGCTTATTTTTAGTGACAATATTAGCAGTCTGGAAAGTGTTTCTCTGATTTTAACAGTTAACCAAACTTCATAAGTATTCTAAAAATCAAAACCAGAGTTTATTCAATTAAACTCTACACATAAGGAAATTTCCATCAGCTGTTGCCAGCATGAATTTAGATTGGCAGAAAAATAAATGCAGTATTTCAGATGCTGGCAGTCAGTTCTCTGAACACATGAGGGCAAGCAGCACACTAAAAATGTATTTCAGGCTTAACTACTAGATTTGAGTGAAAGCCAAAGAGCTGAGGGAATCTGTTACACATGATTGGGCCCATTGCAGTTCAGGGGAAGACAGTGACACGTGCACTCCAGTCTCTCGAGCAGCAACGGCGATGAGCACAGGTAACAGGAAGGTTTGTTTTCTACAGGAAACAGAAATAACATATTGCCCTGCCCTTTCATACAAGGTGAGAGAAGCTCACAATAGGTTATTTGTTTAAAGGAATAAAAAAAAAAAATTAAAAATGGTTTGTTTCTATAATCTTTTAGATCACTTAAAAAATTACATGAGAGCATGACAAGTTGGAGGCTTAAAATCAGACTCTGGAATGTGAACTACAAACTCTCACTAACTCAAAGTACATGGTATATTTTTATAAGATCTCATAATTAGATCTGTGAACTTACATGCAAGGTCCTTCCACTGAGTTATTCCTCCCTGACCCCGGGCTCTGACATTTCACAATGTGAAATGATGCTTGACAATGGTGCTGTCTTGGCTTGACAGGTGTAATAGCAGAGCAGAGCAAACCATAAACCCATTCTGTGGAAGCTTTTCCTGTGCTGTTGCAGTTGGGGGAGCATTATCGACTCCACTAAAACACAGAATGTTTGTACCAACATCAGTGATAATTCACCAGCAACTTTGTTCTTTTCTTCCATGTTGGCAGACACTTCTTGAAAAGTCAGAGTAGCAATCTCAGCTCAGTGGTATAATCACTGTATTGTTCCTTGCCATGATATATTCTGTGCTCTTTTCATAGTAGAATTAGGATCTGCACTTAAACCAGCTGATTGTAAAAATGACATCAGTTTTATTGCAGAATGTCTTTCACATGGTTATGAAAGGGTTGATTTCTCTTTTTTTATCCAAAGACTTGTCTGAAAACTTTTTTGGTGAGAATTTAAATATATCTAACATATTTAATCTCAGATTAATCCACCAAGTAACAAGGAATTAACACTACTGCATGGACAGTAAGACAAATTAAAACTAATTAGGGTCTAGGTTCCCACAGAAAACCATCAGCATGGTAGTGACCTGAACTCAGTCCTGCTAAGTCCCAGCCTAAAAACTTCTTCCAGGAAAAGCACATTGTATTTTGAAGGAGGAGGTGGTTCACTACTTTTTTTACAAACTTTGAAATTTTCTTCGGTTATGGATATTATTTTTAAAAATACACTATTATAATTTAAAGAGCACATCATTTTTGCTCACTGACTTTGCCACAGAAAAGCTACCAGAAAGTGCTAAGAAAGCCTCAGTATTATAATATTTAATTTTCCTTGATAAAAGGACTTCATCACCTCTTGACCCCAGTCTACTGAGTTAACCTAGGAAGGAGCTGGAGAAACATCTCCCCTCCCTCCGCACTGTGCAACGTGTTCTCTTGGTGCACCATTCTCTTGTCACCACAGATTCCTGGCTCTGAGACAGGAATCACCAAACCAACATCAACAAACACATAGGAGCTGATTTTCTTTGACTTTCTGAGCAGCTGTCAGGAAAGCACAACTAGTCCAACATCATGATGCACTTGAGAGCAGCAGCTCAGAGACAAGCAACAGCCAATGGCCTCAGGAGCTGACTGTGCAGGGCAGCACAAGCTGCCTGTGACAACCAAAAGAAAGCTTCTGAGCCACGTTTCCTTTCCACATTTAGCAAGTCTCTTCAAAGCATGTGCAGAAGCTTTTCAAGGACTTACTATTTCACCAAGTGTGGATGGATTTTCACAGAGATGCCAAAACACGTATTTCTGACACAAATAATTCCTTCCTCTTGCCTAATTTGAAGCTGCTGCTTTTTAAAATGCAAATCAAAGTGGAGTCAGCCCTTCCATTTCAAAATCTATTTGAATTTGGCTTGACAGTTTTCTACTCTTTAATGAAATAAAAATGAGTCATTTGAGAACTCCTGACCTACACAGCAAGTTTGTTTTGGTTATTGCTCTTCTGAAGATAACTGGGTTTTTTGGTTTCTTTATGCAGCCAGTCTGTCAAAATTAAGACATTATTTTGCCAGTTTTATTAATGCAAATATTTCTTGGAGGAGAACATGTAGACACAGCAAAAAAGAAACCTTTCCACAGTAGTTGTGACATGCTGCTTTCACAGTACATTTCTGAGCAAATTTAGAGCAAAACCTTTAAGACAAACTCTTTAATTTATGGAAAGGCATATTTATGAAAGCACAGACACTCTAAGATGATTATATCAAGTGTTGAGGATAAAGAAAGTATGCCTATAAATACATTGAGAAATTAATTAAGAAGGCAAGAGAAAGGGATAGGATGCAATGTCTGCTTGCATTTGAAATCAAATATTTGCCATAAGTGTGATTTAAATGGAAAAGAGATGTAGGGAAAAAGTATTCAAGAAAAATTAGCAAGTATATAAATAGATACTAGGTAACTGAATATATACAGATACTGGAACATCTCCTGGGATGGGACAAAATTTTTTTCCAAAAGATACAACTTTTTAATTTGGGATAGAAAACAGTAAAATAATTCTCAATGTTTTTGTTTTGCATCAGTATTAACTCATATGATTTAAAAACAGCTAAAAGGGAACAGTTATTTGAACAGATCAAGGCTGTTTGTTTCCACTTCATATTATAGCATGCTTGCTTTGTCTACAGGGAAAAATATTGAAGAGTGCAACTTCCTTCAAGGTTTAGGAATATGATCAAACAATAATCAAGTATTCTTCCAGCACTCTAGAAGCTTTCAAACTTTACTAGAAGCTTTTCAAACCATTGGACAACATTAATATTTAATGTATAAAATGGGTGAATGTTAGGGATAGAAGACAAGGAGAGGTTATGTTATTTGCTAAAGACCCCACAGTATTTTGAAAGTAAGCCTAAGATGAAAAACTTTATTTTCTTGAGACCTTGGTTTGGTGGGGATTTTTGTGTGTGTGTTTTGTTTCATTCTTCTAAAATTATTTGTATTATTTTAAACTAGTTTCATATTTTTATTCTTGAGTCGAGTCTACCAATTTTCTCTTGGCCTTTAATGCAAATGTACCACAGAGGTATTTGCAAAGACATTTTCTACTAGATATCAGCCTGAGACTGTTGAGTCTCACTGCCCCTGTCCTGTATCAACCTTCAGTATCAGTCTTATGTATCATCCTTCAGCATAAACCTCCTCATTCTACTCCCATCTTTTCTTCCCTTCTCCTCTCTTCCATTTAAAGCCCAGGATTGATACTTTAAAATACTGTGTATTCCTTTCCCCATTCTTACCATAAAAACATATTTACACCCATCTGCACTCTGTTTTCTTCCATTATCATAATCATCATCATCATCACTGCATTCTTTTATCCTGGTATAGTTAAGTACTTTTGAGGCTAATCTAGGTCCTATTACAGTTAATAGATGCCTTGCCATTAAATTTGATGGAGGGAAAATTAGCCTCTAACCTCTACTCCCTTTAGTTCTTTCAAAAAGGAATTCAATACCTAACTCTCTATTCCTTATTTATATATCTATTACATACACGTGATGTATTCCCCCCATTTTCTTTACAAATACTCTCCTAGTTTCTTTCTCCATATAATATATTTATTTCTAATTTTTTTTTAAATGTTTCCAAATGTGTATCGAAAACACCTAAACATGTTTGTGCCCCAGCTGTTCATTTCTCTGTGGGCATATATGGACACAGCGAAAATTCTCTCCTAATGCAAGACAGGTCTATTTACTTCTAGGGAATTGCACAGGAACAACCAAGGGCAAAATTTTAGGCTTTAACAGACCTGGAAAACACAGCAGAGTAGTTTACAGTAAATACAGCATAATAAGATACAGCACTGCAGTAGAGCTTCCCTATCTCTCATTGTCTGTAACCCTAGCAATTAATATCACAGCTGTCAGAGAGAATTGACCTGGATAAATCATATTCCTCAATCAATAATCACAGTAGCACATTTGTGCTGCTTCTCTCTCTCAGTGTATCTTACATACACAAACTTCTTTTACCAAGTCCTTTAGGGAAAGCCTTAGGAATGAGCCGAAGGCATCAGGGCTCATCTTGCTGCTGTGCAGCACTGACTGCAGTGGGCTGAATTCTCATCAGTAAAGTCACTCACTGCAGTGCCTCTTTGCAAGATCTGGCACTGAAAGTGTTTTCAACACACTAGCAGAGTAAAACAAAAACTAAAAACATTAAAACAAAAGGGGATATTACAATAGAGTATGACAAGGAATTGAATATATTTTTCAGTTGTAGAGGAGCAGTGTTGACCGCTGAGTAAAACTGGATGCAATCAAGTCATATTAAGAATATCCAAAAAAAATGCACCAAAGATGGAATGTTCTGGTGTTGCTTTCTTGATGCACTACTGGTATTTCAGAGAATTTACACAATATTTATTCACTATACTGAACATGTCATGTGTGATACAATGTCTGTATGGAGACTGGCATTAAATAGCTCACCAGAGTGAGCTGCTGGGTAAGCTGGTGAACAAAATAAGGTGAAGGAGAAAGAAGATAGCCTAGCTTTACCTCCTTCATCAGCCAGTACTTTTGTAAATACACAGCTGAAAGAGCCAAGACACAAAAACTTGAGCATCATAGACAACTCCAACTAATACGCTAGGAAAGGTAGATAGACCTCTTTAATACTGCTTAAAGTAATCTGCAGATGACCCTCTGCAGCTGGAAGTCTTTGCTTTCAGTCTTCAACTACATATAATTTCCTTAGAAAATTAGTAGCTGTAGAATCATCCATCTCTTGCTGTTGAACAGGTCTATTTATAATTACAAATTCATAGCCTTTTCTGGATGAAATATTCATGTAAACTCAACTGCCAAACTGCACTTATGGCATAGTAAACTGCAAAACATTATCATATTAAAAGCAATTCAGCAACGTGCTTCATGCCAACATAATAAAAATGTCATTTTAAATATTGTTTAGGAGCACTAGTTTATTTTTCAATGTAGAATCCCAAAATGCATTTAGGACACAGTATATCTTCAGAAAATGAAATCAAAGTATGAGGCAAAGTGTTGAATACAGGTACTGGCAAATTGTTTTATTTAGTGAAGAGTGTCTACGCTTCCCAATGCTTTTCTAAGACCTGCTATATATGTTCTACACTTTTGGTTTTTAGGCAGACTTATAACTAGTCATTAAAGACATGAAATAAATAAAGCTAACTGAAGAATATTTAGATGGCACTAGAAACAAAACGCTTATGGGAATATTTGCAAATGTATATGTATGTATACTGACTTCAAAGATTTGTGGACACCATAGAAATCTTAGACGTGATGATTAAACAAACTGAGAAATCTCTGAGCTTTTAAATCGAAGTAGTAATATGTAAAATTGAATAAATCTGTGTGTAACAGAAAAGATTACTCTATATCTTTGAAAAAAGTTCCTTTGTAGCTCTTTTAGGTATTGAAGGTGCTCTAAGGGCTTATTGGAGCTTTCTCCTCTCCAGCCTGAACAATTCCAATTCTCTTGGCTTTTTTTCATAGGAAAGGTGACCCAGCTGAGAAAGCTCAGAAGGAATGTATTATATATTTTCCTGTCCTCAGCTGGACTACTAATTGTTAAGGACAATAACCTGAAATCAACAATTCTGAAAATGAGGATTAAACTGGCAGATTGGACAGTGGAAAAAATAGGCTCTAACTCAGAGGTAAAAAAGGGTTACCCTGTTGTTATGAAAATGGGGGAATTTTGAACCAAACTGGAATGATTTTTCCTCCCACTAAAACAACTTTTTTTTTAAATCCTGGTTAAACAAAATATTTCTGACTCTGTTTAACAAAAGTAAAACAAGTTCAAATAAATGTAAATCACAATTTACAATAAGAAAATAAAAATGGTCACCCTGGGACTTACTTTACTTAGTAGCTACTGGATATGGTCCCAGTCTCTGCTTTATTAAATATTTAAATATTGTGTACAACAAAAAAGAGTAGAAACAGTGGAGAATAAAAGCAACTTGATATGAATCACTGTGTATTCTCAAGGAATAGTCTATATTCAGACACTCCTGTGAGGTTGCTGCTGAGAACTTGAATATTCTTTGGAAAGAAAGGGAATGGAATCAGCCTTTCACCTCCAGGCTAAGCAAATCCTGAGCTGAGCTGCAAAACATGCTGCTTCTGTCAATACTCCCTGTGCTCAAACCTAAATAACCCTTTCAGCCACATATACAGTGCTATTTACTTCCCCTTTCTTTGTCATCCTAGTTTGTTGTGTCCTGCCAAAACCAAATTATGCTTTATTTTTTTGAGCATGAATGACATCCTTGGATCTTGCACAGATTCATGCAGATATTAACAAAACTGAAGATAATTTTGTCTACCTTCATGAATTGTTCTCTCCAACAGAAAGAAAAATCTACTGGATAGCTGAAGAATGAGGAAAATAAGAAAAATATCCTCTTTTCTCAATTACTCAATTTCTTTTTCTGATAGGAATGTGAAGTGGTATCTAGGGGGAAATAAACCCAAGAAAGTAGATGAAACAACAAAATTATTGAGTATTTCCAAGAAGCTTATTACAGGAAGGTGTACTGCTCATAGACTCCAGTATTTCTGTACCTTTTTTTAAATATAATTTTCTTTAAAAGCTGGCAAAAGCTCTACTTCCTGCTTTTTTGGTAATAGGGCAAATCTTAGTCCCCTGGAAAGTCTTTCCTGCCCAGGGTGGTGCAAATGGCCTGCAAGTGTGCTGCAATGTGTGAGATTTGCATTATTCTAATGTTTTTTTATAATTGCTTTGTTCCAAAAGGTTTTATCTGTAAGAATTTTGTTTTTAAATTTTTAAGTTATTCATCTCTATCAGATAATTTTTGTATGGGAAGAACTTGGATGACAGAAAATCTTCATTTTTAATAGTTGGCACACCTTTCTAATTTATGACAAACTAATAACTCCCTCTTCTCATTTCTTCTTAAGAAAAAGACACTAATTGGGGGAGTAAGACTTTGCTGCTGAAATTTGGCTGTATAAAAAAATACTATTTTCTCCACTAATATTTTGTAAAGAAGCCACTTTATAGTTTTATTACTTTAAATTATTTACTGGCCTTTCAGCATTCAGTAACACACAACAACTTTCTCTGCAGCAACCACTGGAATTGCTGTAGAGAGATTCCTGGGATAGGGCTTATCCCAGTTTTGAAATAACTCCAAGGGTTTCACGTATTGCAGAGTGCTGCAGAATTTCTTTGAGACTAATGCAATGCCAGATGTAGACACTTCTGTGGGTACTGACTGCCTGGAATGTCTTTCCAGGTACTCCAACAACATTACTGTGCTTAATCAATAGAGAGAGTTTATATTGGCCATAAAACCACAGAGCATGGTCTTCTAACTAGAGCCACATGATATGTTTACTACCAAACCTGAAAACTATATTTATTCTCTGTACTCCACATTATGGAGAGGAGGAATGACTCACAATTACAATTAGACATCTGAACCATTTCATTTTAACTGTGGAATATACTCACTAGGTAGCAGTGTCAGTGTATAAAGGAAGGAGGGGGTATAATCACACATAAATATATGTGTGTGTGTGTGTGTGTGTGCGTGTGTGTGCTTGTCAATATTACTATTCAGAATTTGTTTAAAATTATTAATCCATGGAGATTCAAAAATTTCAAAACATTTTGCACTCTAAACTTGTAACAACATTTTGTCTTTAAAAAAATCTCAGACCAGATGAAAGTGATTAAACTTTGAGTCAGATGACAAGCAAAGTAACAAAAGTTTGAGATCTCATTGAAGTGCACACAAATCTCCACAGGGGGCTGTGCTGCTGTGCCAGTGAAGGTAAAGCCAGTGGCTAGTTCCTTCCAGGAACTTTTATTTTCTTGTTTTCTTGGCTCTTCGGTTGAGGGCTGTTTTTTTGACTTTCCAGAAATAAATACTGCAGCTCTAGATGCCTATTCACCAGAGTATTTTGGCAAATAAGCCTTTGAAACTCATCAGGCTCTTGCCTTCCCCCCAGAGAGCTCCCTTTACCTGGGGCCTGGCTGCATGATGCAGACTGAGTCTAACATAATGATAAGAATAAATCTAAATAGCACCTTCCAAACCACCAGACCTTTGGGAAATTCACACTTGTGTGAAAAAGCCAGCAGACTCATTCGATAAAATGCTGCTTTACTGATAGTATCAGCAAATTGTTCTTTTTCTTTGATTCCCAAGAGAAAGTCACTTTTCTATGTACAGATCACACTCTCCTCTGTTGTTACTGATTGACTGTAATAGAGTCATTACAGCTAATAACTTGTATCTTTCTTCTCCAAGTTCATGTGTTTCTAATCTTAGGGTTTTGGTTTGGGATTTTTTCTTTTTGCATAACTGAGAAGAAAATCTGATGCCATTGAGGATGCTGAAGTTGCTATACTGCCTAGTTAGGCCTTATAGGATTTCCATGTCCACATCATCATCCAGTAAAATGGCTCTCTAAAGTCTTAACAATTTGTTTCTATAGAAGATGAAAGAAAGAGCTGAAATAAGGACCAGAGATATTTAACAGCATATGAAATTATTATGGGTCCCAGAAGAACACAGCCTGCACAAATCACTGAAATGTCAGAAATGGGGACCCAAAATTAGGACTCAGATACTTTCACATACCCAATGAATTCATGTGATAAAACCCCACATTATTTCTGAAAAAAACTACCATTAATCAGTGCACGAGATGTAAATAAATCACTTGCTGACACTTATTCAATATTATCAGTTTTATCTCCAGTGTTTACTGTATGCTAGTATGCCTTGTTTATTGTACACTATTTAAACCCTTGACTGACCAAAATGATTAATTTCTTCAGAGCCTTTGTATGACAGTCATTAGTGCAGTATTTAGTTCCTTCACTACACATTCATAACAACTATCTGAGGTAAGTGCATACTGATATTCCTGTTCCAGAGATAGCAGATGAAATGCCAGAAACCCAAAATCTGATTTAGTGCTATATTGTACTTTAGATATTCAAGGCAGAAGAATTTACTCCATTTGCAGCAGTGAAGTCTCAGCATTGGTGTATATTGGATTCCCAACTCACACATCCAGGATATCCACAGCTCAGGTAAAGCCTTATCAAGTGTGGCTTTAGCAACCAGCATAGAATTACTGTGTGTCAGGAGCATGCAGAAAACCAATTCTCCAGGTCACTAAGCACGAGGGCATCTTTTTTCTTCCTGCAACACCCTACCTCATTCACTCAATCCTATCCAGAAATAAATGAGATGGGACTGAAACATTTTTCTCTCTACAGAAGTCACAAGGCCACCGACTGCTGGAGCACTGTAAGGTTTAGAATGACCATCCAAACATTCTCCTGTCTGCTCTTCCCTAAACATCCCCTGTGTAGATACCTGTCACAGAGTACTGGGACAGATCAGTCCTTTTTGCTTTAACCCAGAAAGTATTTTCTTTTCTTCCCTTCCAGAAAAAATCCTTTTAAATTCTTCTATTACACACCATCTTCTTTAATGCCATATACTTCCTGACAAGTGTGTGGATGCAAGGGCTGTAAACTTCCTCATGGACCAGTTCTGAAAAGGGATCCAGACCTTCCACAATGGGTTTCAGATATTTACTGGCAACTGAAGAATAGGAGAATTCAGTTAATTCTTCTACTATGCCTGGGGGCTGTGGAAGATACAGGAGGGAGAGTTTCCCTGCTCATGTGCTCTAACTCTCTCCTGGCAAAACCTACACAATCAAAAGTTTCAGATGCAGGAAAAATCTTGTTTAGCTCCAGGGCTGGATCATACCCACTGTGCATAAATACAAAGTTTGCTTCTCAAATGAAACCTGAGAAAACCAAGCTTAGCAGACAGTGATTTAATTTTCAGAGTTTCATATTAAATATTCAAAAATAATACTCTGGATATAACAGCTACTCTTCCTCCTACCTACTTCTAGGAATATGTATGGATTGTGTGTCAGATCATCTTTTAGTTGAGCAAATCAATATATTTTCTTCTTGTTCCATTCATCATTTTACAAAGAATACACTAAAGTGGATATTTAAATTCAGATTTATCAATATCTAAATGGCTTAATGGAGATTTTAACTAAAAAGAATATAAAGGTCCAAATTGAAACTTTAGTCTAGGAAAAACACGAAATATCAAAAAATCTAAAAAGTGACAAAATCTGACGTAGCAAAGTACTGAATATTTTACTATTCTGATATCCTCCCCACAATATTGATGAGGATGATATCATAACACCACAGGAGGATGGATATACATACAAAAGCATGGCAACTTGACTTCCAAAATAGCTGGCAAAATATGTGAGAGGGAAGAGGAAAGGATAAATTTCAGGTTAGTTTGCTATTAAAAAAATCCCAATGTAATCTTTCTCTTCTTGTCCCCTAAATAAACACTTACATATATATATATATGTATATAATTGAGTTAATAAAAATTATTTTTTATTTTGTGGGTTGGTTGGTTTGTTTGTTTCTTTTAAATAGAGCTTAAAGTTAAGCAAATATTATTCAGGGACAATTTTGGCTTACTTGATCTCAGGCTAAAGGAATGAACTGGAAGATCTCTTGAGACTGCTGCCAGGTCTAATCTCCTGAGATGAGTAGCCATGGACAGCTGTAACATGATGCATCTTATCAATCATAAAATAAAATTCTGTGCAGCCTGCAGAGCGAGCACTGCTTCTCGGCACAGCCATTCGGGTACTGGTAAGGTATTTAATTGCAATGTGATCCTCACTATTAAAGATGCATGAACTTTTTAAATGAAAGTGCAGGGAAGTCTGGGAATCTCTTATTCATCAAACCTATTGCTTATAATATTGCTGGTATTCCCAGTGCAGGCATCATTATCATGATACAAAGCACTAAGTGTTTGAAGAACTGAGGTTTCAATCAGTCTCCATATGCCCAAATAGAGCATAGATGAAAAGCATAAGAAAATATATTCTAAGTCTTGAAACAAGCAGTAAACAACAGATTTTATACAAGACTACTGTGCTGGAGAGGAAACTCATTCATTCTTTTTTATAATTCCCCACATTTCTTCACACATTTCACATTTCTTGTTGACATAAAGCATAGTATTGTTTTATCTCCTTGTCTACCCATTCTGTTATGATATAAAGCCTTCCCTACCTCAGTAATATCAGCTCAATCTATCACTCCAGCCTAATGTTCTCATCAAACCCAGGCAGCCTCGCTCCATTTCTCGTCTACAATGTGCCACTGATCCACACATCTCAACCCTCCTGCAGGCTCGGGGTGTCTGCAGTGGGGAGGTTCCAGCCCTGCAGTCTGTACAGGAGGGATGCACACTGTGCAGGTGCCACTCAGGGGGCCACTGATCTCACACTGACCTAGCCTGCTCCCTTCCCTCTCACATTCCTTTAATGACTTCCTGTAATTGTCTCTACCTGTGATCTATTTCTTACTCTGCTTCCATAACCAAATTAATTAAGGGAAGCCCAGCTTTAAGTACATATATATCCAGAACAAACAAAAGGTATGTGTAAAGTTTTAAAACACTGAAGTATATATTTCAATTTATTTCAATTTATAGCTGTGGTTTACCCCATAAATTCACAATAATAGCAAATGCCTACTCATCTATTTCCACTTTTGGGAAACTGAAACGAATTTGCATGCACACATAGATGACAGAGCAAGAAAATGTGTATCTCATCAACATCAACGAGCAGCTAATTATGAACAATAAACAATGGATGAAGAGAATCAGTCTGCAAAAGAGGAGTGGAGGATGCCAATTTGATCATATAAATCCTTGATCAAATATTTCAGGGCAGCTAACACTAACAGCAGCAAATTAACTATTGGCTGCAAGATTTTTCTCAGGTCTGTAGATATTTCTTTCTGACAGGAGCATCTCATCCCATCCCTGCATCTCACAATGGAAGCAAACACAGGGGAAAAAAACGTTGGTCATTTAGGAGGAAAGGTTCTGTTTGAATCAAAATATCTATATGACACCCCCCCGCACACACACACCAAAAACTGGAAAAAATGGAACACACCTGAAATTTAAAACCTAATATTGTTACAGGTCTTACTATGTTGTTCTGAGGTCTCCCCAAATATTATCTTAATTCCAAGTCAAATCTTCTGAAAAAACGTAGGGTTTTTTGTTTGTTTGTAGCTGGTTTTGCTATTTTTGTTGTTTGGGTTTTTTTTCTTTTTTTTTCATTTCAGTGTTTCTGTGTATTTCCAGAATACTCCAGAGGTATTCTCCAGATTACCTTTCTTTCATGATATCTGAAAACTGTTTCTTTTCCTTTAAGGCAATTTTGAAACAGCAGACTTTAAACCTTATCCAAAAGTTCTGGAAGACTGAACAGATGACAAAGCAAGTTTCATTTTCAATTTCTCTTTTTCTATTAAGGGATTACTAAGGAAGTAAGCAGCATGTAGCCGAATTTTGGGGGGTGTTTATAATTAAATTCAATTTTTTACCTCTTTTTATTACTTGTAGGAATTGTTCTGTCTAACATTCAAGAGTTAAGAATCTCAGACCTTGCAGATGAAAAAATTGGTTTACTCAATACCAATACAACCCTTGAGCCAAAAGCTCTTGAATACAATATTTTCTAATAATGACTATGTGTTATTCCACAATTCCTATACTTTTACTGTCAGATAAATACTTCATGTCTGTAGGTATGTTATCTAGTATGCTTACTTAAAATATTACAATACTGTGATTACTTGAAAGAGGCAACCCCATTTTTTCATGTGTTAGTACGTGATAAAAATCAGATAATGAAATACTGATTATTTGTAATGCATTCAGAGCATAGACATTTATGGTGTGCAAATGCTGGTGTTAGCTACACAGTATACAACCCCAGGGGTGATGTCTGCAGCAGTTCAGGTATTTATATAAAACATACACAACACACCACCTTGGCTCTTTCCCATCCCCCCACCAGGTGCAACTGAATGGGGGACAGCACTTTGCAATTGTTTTTCTGTAGCCCACAGATTCCTCTATTCTCCTCATAAATATTATGTCACATACTGGACAGATAGCTCATATTAAAAATGTTTTACAATGTGTTTATAAATTATTAATACAATCCTATCTCCTTTACTGTCCTGTGCTTCTGTATGCACACCTCCATAGAAGAAAAAAAAAAGATGAAGAATTTAAAACTAAAAGCATCTGTGTTTCATCTTGAATAGTTTTTCCATCTTTTTGAGCGTTTCTGTTCTTTCTGTTTCTTCTTCTTTCTGTTTTCTTACAATCAATATATATATTTTACCAGGATCAAAAACTGTTGCAATGCTGACTTTTATTGCTAGAATAAATATATTTATTATTCTCAACTGAACAGCAGTATCTGAGACACCATCCAGACATCAGGAATTATCAGTGGCAAGACAGGCTATAGCATGAGATAAATGTGAACTTCTAATGAGCTTCCATAATTAAAAAAGGAAAAAAAATCCAGTCAAAAATTCCATTTACCAAGTGTGAGAAATCCTCCTCTCTCTCTATCCCTCATTTTCCTAACACAAATGTTTCTTAGCTCACATGATGCCATTGCCTGACAGGAGTATGATGTACACACTTTTTCTTTTCTATGAGGTTTTGAAAATCTTGTGGCACATTTGTCTTAGTTGTACATAGCAATATTTCAACATGCAGCATCTATTAAAAGGTGAATACAATTGCTTAGAGTTGCTCAGGAGGAGATTAAGTAGTGATGGGTTGAATTTAAGACTCCTTCAACTGCACAGAAAGAGGTGTTTATCAGGTGGATGTCAATACTTGTGAAGAGAGAAAAATTTTGAAAGCATAAACTTCTATTTTATATAGACTATTAGCTTTTGGTGGTACCCTGTTCCCAGGGCCTCCATAAATCCTGCTGCACTCGAGCAATAAATGAAGAGTTAACTGCAAAGGGAAGCCAGATGGAATTCACATGCCTAATGTAACCATTTAGAATTTGGCTAAAATACTGAAAGATAACTATTAAGATAATAAAACCGCCCAATATTAAGAATAATTTTCTCTCTAGTTTTTGTCTCTTTATGACTACCTAAGTAAGTGGGTAAATACACAAAAGGTGCACAGAGAGTTCATCTATTAATATCGGACTTCTTATGCATTAATTATAGGTATATGTTCAATCCCTTCTTGTTAAATAAGAAACTTGACAAGAAGCACCAGAAAAACTCAGTGTCCCAGATGTGCTAGACTGTCTGGAGGCAGTGTATCGCAGAGGTTGCTGTATATACCTCACAGAAATCAAAAATAATACCTGCACAACTCTAAGGCAACCATCAGCCAATTTCTGAGATCTTGCCCCTATGCTATTGATAGATCCTGTCCTTGTTGCTAATTCTTGAACTGTTTAGAAAAGGCTGCAAAAAAGAATTGGCACGTGGTCTCGAACGTGGGTGGATGAAAGGTTCCCACACAAACATGGCATGGGAGCCAAAATTCAGAGGCCAAAATCATAAACTTTTTCTTGAAAAATACCTATTCAATTAGTCCTGTTGAACACATCCTTAAGGGCCAGTTTAAACAAAATACAAAAAGACTATTTCAGAATGCAAAAACGTTGCTGTTCTCCCACATTCTTGTTTCTGCTTAACCTAAAGTTACACTTACACTGCTGCCACTAGAGCATTACTGCTTTTTACATGCAGTATTTAGTGAAAAAGTAAAAAATCACCTTTGGCAGCAGCCACTAGCAATCTATGTTAAGTATCATTAAATTGCATAGCCCTCTGACTAGGTTTAAATGGAGACAGACTTAAATGAACTTGCTGCTCATCCTGGAAAGTATTTCACAGCAATTCTTGAGCAAGCACAGAGAACGTGAGCTACAGCCACACAATACATTGAGCAGCAAATGGATATGCAGCCTGTGTCTCTCCATGGAATTATCATCTGCAATTTAATACTCTAAATACCCTGGGAACCTGTATACTATTAGACAGTCATTACTACAATGTTTAAATTAATTCATATAAAAGCATAAGTTCCTGTGAGCTTAATTACATGCACATGGATGGTGCTTGGATGAATGACTCCCATACCAGTCCACACCACTACTGCAAATATCAAAAAGATTAATAAAAGGCAAACATCTTACCTGCTCCCAACAACACACCACAATAACATTTTTCCTTCCCTCTCCTCCACTCCAGCTGATGCTCAAAGACACATCCTGGCAGTTACCAGCCACAAACAAGCTCTGAAGGCTCTGCTGGGGTCTTAACAAGTCCTAATCCTGCCTGACATCCTGTGATAAATAAGTTGTTAAAAGCTGCTAGAAGTTGGATCAATGCAAAGAAACATCATCCCAACGAAATATGCACAGAAATTTTGCAAAGCAGGAAGATGCTGAGAGAGAAATGGCATTGTTAGAATGTTCACAGAATCCAAGCAGCTGTGCCTGGTCCTTGGCAATCCCAGTGCAATGTCAATAGAGTTACTCCAAACGTTTCAAAGTCTCTTTGCACTGCAAAAAATAACTATGAATACTACCATCTAAAAATACTGCAGTAATTCATCCTCATTCCCCCTCCCAACACCTTCTCTGGGCTGTTGCATTTACACTCTGTTTGCATTTTACCATTTAGGGCACCAGCTGAACATTTACAAAAAGATGCTAACAACTCTGTGTTCACAGTGTGCTTATCTGTCTTGGCATCATCAATTGTATAGCTCAATTACTTAAAAGAATGAACATTTGGGGCTCCTATTTGGACTATACAGAACACTATAAGTAGGAATCCTACAAATTAGTCTTCCACTGTGCAATCTCTGAATCATATCACAAAGCACAAGTGACACATAGTTATCTTGGATTTGTACTAGGTGGCAGTAGACCAAAAAAAAGTAAAGAATAAGGCAAATATTCTCTTATAACAACTGTGAACTGAAATGCACAGCTCTGAGACCATTTGAATTAACAAAAAGTAATGGTCAAGGGATTGCATAAATGAACTAAAGACTGAAAGAATGGTATGAAAAATTACTGAGGTTTTTTTCATTCCTGGCTTCCAAGTTTGGCTAAGAAATAAAACAGCTGCAGAAAAAAAAAAAAAAAGTAAAATGTGAGATCAAAAGTTTTTTCACCAAAATATGAATATTTTTAAAGGTCTTGTGCACTTTTTTATTAATATGGATTTCAGAATCTATCTGCTTTCAGGTCTTTGCTTAATAACTGGAACATTTTAGAGATCTCTGATTTACACTAAAAATATTCTGCACAGTTCTAACCAGAATCCTCATGAGTTCTCTTCTGTGACAGATACTCCCTCTACAGCTTTTGGCAAGTGACTAAGGATGAGACTTTGTCTATTAAAGTCAGAGGGTATTTGAGTGCTGCTTTAAATGAGGCCAACATTTCATAATCTGATCATTCCCATCTACAGTAAGGCAATCAGGCATGTCTGAAGAGTAAGAACTTGTAACATCATTTATAATTGACATATAAAATCATATCCTAAAATGCAACATTTTCAGTCCTAAACTGTATTTGCTCTAGTAAATAGATACTTCATGATCATCAGAGATCACCAGTATTGTTTTTCTTAATTACATTTGCAAGTAATTAATGCCATTGCTGCCTTCATGGATTTGAAGTATTCCCTAAATGTTCCTATACTGAGCGAAAGGGGAATACAGCGATAACGTAATCTAATTGCAAAGTCAAATTGTAAAGATTTTTAATAGCAACCACTCTATAGCACTTTTAATTTTCTGTCTGCTTCATGAGCGTTAAATAATTATTTCTCACATTACCCATGTGAGTGGGTTGCAGCACTCCTGTCTGTAGGCTTGGTAGTGTCTCCTCTCCCTCCACTGTAATGCTGAAGGTTTTATGCTTGAGAGGCGTTTCAGACACAGCCTGACTCCCAGTGCTGCAAATGAGTTCTGTAGTTGTTGTATGGCATCTTTCTAGCAGCATCCATGGAGATTTGGTACACGGTCTGGCTGCAGTACTGAATCAGATTTCTGTATGCAGAGACCCTCTGAATGAAGAGCTTTTCAAATCAGCAATGAAACCTTAGGAAATCACGTGATGCGATCTGCTTTACTCTACATTTTAGCACCTCATACTCCAAATACCTGCTTTCAAATGCATGTTTTAGAATAATATCTCTAGGAGCCAAATTATGGTCTAATTGAGGCCAGAAAAAGAATGAAATGTAAGGACATAGGTGAGACAGTTGTCACTGTCTGAAGAAGGACAATCCTTCTTGCCCGTGTTACTTGTAGGGATATACAATGTTATTTTGCAGACCAAGTGAGAAGGATAAATCTTTAATCTTTCACAAGGCAATAACAATTTTAGTAGCCAAAGGAGCTCTGTGAGACTACCTACTTCCTCTTGGAGCAAAAAACTTCTACAACCATATACTGAATAATTTGCTCTGATGAGGGCTGATTCACAGACTGTCACTGCTGCCCAGAATCCTATCAGAAATACTGCTCCAGGAGTTCTGCTTGTGTGTAAGAAGGTGATTTCTTTCCACACAACTCAAATTTTCCTCAGAAGATAGGTTTACAAACTATTTCATAAATTGCTTATATTTTACATTGGTAAAATCCAAATCAAGATTAGGAAGATGGTTAATGAAATAGAAGAAAAATTTTAATTCAAGTTGATGGGCTTTTCTTTGAGGTCTTAAAATATTTAAGTCAAATCTATTTTATAGTATTAAAATTTTGCTTTGAAAAATGTTACAGACAGTCTAATGTTTACTTCAGAGTACTTTGTTTCTGTTCATGAAAGGAAATTTTGCTGATATCACTTGGAGAGAAGCCTAGTGAGACTAGGCAGGTGCAACTTTACATTTTTTTTCTTTTATATAAGAAAATATATTTGGTCTTTTCTATAACTACCCCAGTCATCTTCCAGTAGAATCTGCCCTATTAGGTTCAGACAAAAATAAATTAATCATGTTTTGTGGGTAAGTAAAAAAACTCAAAGTGAAATAAGATTTACTATGTGTTCTAGTCCTATCAAAGAAAGGCTTGGAAAAGGGGTTTGAGAAACTTGTTATTAAAAGGTTAATGTGTCTGTCAGACTCTTAAGTCATATGAAGTCATATTGCTGGTAGATTCAATGGAATGACAAATTGAACTATAAAGAAACACAAAATAAATTTTCCTTTAAGTTTTGAAGAACCAGTTTTCATTGGTTTCTTCAGCATTTTTATAGACTTGAATGATTCCAATGCAAACTCTGAATTGCCTGCAAGAGTTTAACAAAAGACAGAATTCCTTCTCAACTTTTTAATGCTTGTCTGAGACAACTTTCAGAGCTCTGACACTCACCAGCCATTTTAACTCTCCACTATATTTTATTTCCAACTAATCACCACTAATACGTAAAAGATTCTTTTTAAATGAAACTATATTAGACCAGGAGGAATGAGAGAGGAAGGAGCACATAAAATTCCAAAATAAACAGCTATTGGTTAAAAAATATACAAAAACAATTTCGTATTTATGTGAGATACATGGAGTCTACCTGTATGAAGCCTTATGCAGTGGTAATCTTTTAAGCATATTATATTTTTAGGTCTGCTTTCCCTTTCATCTTTCTTCTTTTATTTCAGAATGGGCAGAATATTCAAAAAGATCAACACAGCAAAATTAGGCAAAGTAACCTTATTGTTGAAAAGTGTTTGACAGAGTAATAAAAAATTATTCACACACTTTAATATATTTGAAATCTTTTGAGCTCATTCAGGCCACCTGTATAACACCATCTCTTCCCTCATTTTTTCCCAATAAGAAAAAAAATCTCTTGTAAAACAAATCCCTTCTAATCTCTCATTTGGCTTCTATCAGAACTGCACTGACCACTGCCCTCCACTTGTCCTTCCACTCTGGTGCCTCTCATGTGCTTGGTTTCTGTCCTTCTCCTGAGCTGTTTTTTTTTTTTTTTCTGCTCCCAGTTCTGTTCCTTTTTCGTTCTCCTTACTGTTGTTGAGTCCTCTCTGATTCAACAAGGTTTTGCTAATTAACAGGCACAGAATTCCTATGAGGCTGAATGACAATGCCTGATAGACAGGTAAAATTAAAGAGAGAAAGCCTAATTGGTTTGACTGGGCCCCTGCAGGATTCAAAATCAGATGTTTATGCTATTAGGGCATAAGTATCCCTTAGCAGTGATCCTCATTCCAAAAGCAGAGCAGGCAGGTAAGGCTGTGGCAGCTGTGGCTCTGGGACTGGCAGCATTGGAGGCAGTTTGACAAACATACCCTACCAGAGCTCCGTGCTTTTCTCAGGCCTCCACAAAGCTGTAGTCTGGGCAATTTATGATTTCTACAAAAAAAAAATCAATATGAAAACATTCTTATATTCATTCTTATACTGCATGATCACATTCCATATTTATGACTTTTCAATAAAAGGACTGGTACAGTACTTGTAAACATGGATTTTCAATGCCAAGCCCAAAGTACTAAAAATCACAGTAGGGATGCTGTGTTAAGGGAGACACAAGCATTCACTGTGTGAAGGGCAGTTTCTTGGAATAAACTTATCAACAACCTCTACTTGCATGAAAATATCCTGAATTTGATAAAGAAGAGCAATGGAGAAGCCAAGCTTGGCTCATTTCCTCAAGGGAAGTGAAAACTCAGAGCATATCTAGTGCTACCCTCCAACTGAGTTCACCCACACAAACACTTCTGCTGCTGTGCCATTGTTCCTGACTGCAGGGAGGCCTGATGTTAAACTGAGCAGCACTGACCTCAGCCAGCCCAGAAGGTTCTGGGATGGAGTGAAACACTCCTTATAGCACGTTAAAGGTTAAATTTAATGACTGCAGAGCATATATAGAAAAAAAGCCCTCAAACAATTACTAATTTTTACCATAATATTGGTCATTTTATGGTTCTTAATAGTTATTCCCCTCACATTTAGGGCACACAGAGAAACAAGACACACTAAATCTATCATAATCTCAAGAGTATGAGAAACAAGGTGGCCATTGCTTGCACCTTCATTTCAAATGCCCCATTAAGTATCTGATTTGGGAGAAAAACTCATAATTTCATAAGGGTAATTGGATACACTTTCTTCTGTTGCAAGCAAATTACCCCCTGGCACAAGAATTTTAAAATCTTTGGCAGCAGACCTCCTGAAACCCATCTGTGTTGGAAATTACTTTTTTGCTTTTGGGTATACTATATTTACATATTTTGTTTTATTTCTCAATATTTAATCTAGAGAGAAAAGAGACTCTTAGGACTAACATCAAAACTTCTCAACAGGTTTTAAAAAAATATAAGTGTCCAGAAGAAACTGGCCATACTAATATAGCAACATGTCAAACTGGAACCAAATTGACTTCTGTTAGACAGTCAAATATTCATTTTAAGCACATCTATTTTTAAACATCTCTTTTTTTATTTTATACCAAGAGTAAGAATTTGCTACAACTGCAAATTGATGACTACCTTATTAAATCCCTGTAACCTCTCTAAACTTTCCTTTGGTGAAATCTGTATGCTGGGTCACCAGCAGTATGGAATCCCTATTGTTCTCATACATTCTGCTTATTTAATAGAAATATTTTATGAAATATTTTGACAACCAAATCTCTGGACTGTTGAGAACAGAATTATCCCTCCCATTGTAAAACTATGGTGCTCTGACCCCCTTCTTAGGTATAGCAAGAGATGGAGAGATGGTAAAGCCTAAGGTACACCTGTATTAAACTCAACTGGGGAAAATCAACTTTTTTGGTTTGCTTCAAGGAATATTCCTCTTGCAAATGTGGAGTTACAATGAAACAGGAAGAGCAAATGATAATTTCAGCCACTAAAAAAGTGATTTTAAGACTGTATTTAATCATATGGGTTTTTGGGGGAAAAAAAAAAGCACAAATTCTTTGAAAATAAAAGGGTAGTTTTATAAATAAATAGCATGAATGCCTAAAGGATTTTCTACCATGAAATGTCTTAGGTCTTCCATACTTCTCAACCAGAAACAAGTCAGTATAAAGAAAAACTTCATTATATTGAGTGGTATGGGCAAAAAAGAAAAAGACTCTGTGTAAAAGCTTGCCCTCTCTTGTAGGAAATGATCAGTTCTAAGACCCCACCACTCTGAGAACTTAAGCATTCAAGGTTGTCAAGGCTGCAATCTATGAAAAGCATGAGATGTTAAAAACCCCTGGAACTCAAATGTGCATAGATGATTTACAAAGATAAACCACTCTAAAACTCTAAGTGGAAAAAGCAAATGCAACATTTCAAAGGACACGTGTTTCAAAAATGATGAAGGGCATAAACTTGTTTCCAGAAGAGGTTCATAACAAATTATTTTCTGGTGCAGCATCTGTCAGTCTACTGCAAAAGAAAAGGTACCCAGGCAGCTGAGTTACCACTCTGCTTGCAAATTTCTCTATTCTGAATTATTTAGGAGGTTATTCCTACATACTACGTGTGAAGTATCCATGGTCAAGGAAAAAGTAAACATCCTTAAAGGACAGCTGTCAGAAACTATTATTGCAGACGTAAAAGGACAGAATAATACAAACTGTTAAAAAAAAAAAAAAAAAAAGCCAGAAAAAGAAATTCCAGCTGTGAAATACCTGAGCACTGTGAAGCTGGCTATTCTTGTGTGCCCTGACTGGCCACGATTCTGCTGCCTAAATGCTACTTATCAGCCAAAAATTGCATGAGCCTCCCCAAGCAGACACAGACAGATGAACCTGCTAGGACTCACATGGACAGGAGAGAACATTAATAGTTTAGAAGTACATTTTCCACACTGTGACATTACTGAAGTATGATAAAATTCCATGCTGAAACTTTGATCAAAAAATGTGAAAGGCACTGAACCAATTGACCCTGAGGAAGGCAGAGGGCAGTGTCTCCAGATGATAAAACAGTCCTGACAAGCTTGACAGCAGAGACATGAGGGTTTGTACCAATGCCTCAGACTTAGTAAGATGCTACAAATGGCTCTTTTTCTTATCTTTAAACCTTTCTTGCTTTCCTCATTGTTTCCCAGTGGGTAATTAATGCACTTTCAGCTCAGGCATTTTCTTCTGCAGCTGACAGGATGGGAGGTAAAGAGGGTGCTGTCACTTGGAGGTGTCAGAGCCAAGAGGAATGTTGAGTGCTGCCTGCAAGGACAGACAGATCTGGGCTTGAAACATGTGCCAGCCACTAAACTGTGCCCTCAGCAGAGTGTCACAGGGCAGAGCTCCAGCTGGAGAACATCATCAGATGGTGGAGTGAGTTTTTCCCACCAATTTATCTTGCTGTTTTCATTTGTACTAGGTATATTTTAATTTCCCTAATTTTCCAGATTCTGGATGGTGTGCCAATACTTCAGCCTTTCACATGTCAAGTTTCTGGCAGTCCTACTCCAAACTTTAACCCCTGTTATGCCAACAGTGAGCACAGGATAAACTAAATGCACACGGAGAGAGTGATACTAAACAGTCATTTCCAGTCTTCTCCCACAAAACACTGAGCAGGCAGAGGGATAAGTTGTCATTACAAGCCACATGTGTGAAACCTATGGGTGTGTTTGTAACACTTTGTCAGAGTTACAATGCAAGGAGCTATTTTAGCCATTTAAGGTGGAACAACTGCCAGAACTATGGAATAAAAAGGAAGCAAACTCCAGAGCTATTTGGGCTGGATTGCTCAGTAGCACCAAGGACACAACATAAACAAACCCAGAGGGGAGAGACAATCCTTCCCCCTTCAAAGTATAGCACTGGTAGACCAGAAAAGGAAAACCAGTTCCTGCCTTCATCTGGAAAAAAAGCTGGAACCTGATTCAGAGCAGGAAATACTGTTAATGTCTATGATGTAATCAAATTATCTGCTACAAAATAGGACATCAACTTCACAGAGAGCATATGTGCTCAGATTTGGATAGACTAGAACATTTCCTCATTCAGGATGGCCAGGCAATGCATTCAAAAGTTCTCCTGGCCAAAGGGATCATTATGATCATCTGCTGATTTTGCAGAAAACATGCCATAGGATTTTGTTGAGTATTTTCCACATTAGCCCTTGGGATGTGAAAGCTAAACATAAAAGAAATAATACTGATTTAAAAATATCTTTCTAGCTATAAAACTGAAAAAAATCTAAAAAATACATTCAGAACAAATTAATAGGCTTAAAAAAAGGATTGATTACATAACCAAAAGCACTAATTTACACAGAGCTGACAAATACAAGTAGTAAGTGATAGTAAATGACATTGAGGAAAACCAAACCATATTTCATGACACATAATGTAGCACTACTGCACTCTATTAGTATTTTTAAACTAAGTAAGTGGGTTGGATTTCCTGCTTCTCATGGTAAGGGAAGAAGGAAGGAATATAAAAGTAAATGTATCTCCATTTGGAGCCAAAAGAAGGAATAATTCTTTGTAATGTGTTGCCATGCTGGTGTTATGTTATGAATATTGGAAGAGCACAAGCAAATTCCTATTTTCCAAGAGGAATTTCAAAAGATTCAGAACTGCAGGCACTTTTGTTTTATGAATGTGATGTCCAGAATCTAAAGGGTGTTTATATAAATCTTAAACAAATACATTTACAAGACAACAAACCAGATGGGTGATGAAAAAGGAAAGCAAATTTCCCTCTAAAAGAATAGCTGCATGTTTTGCATATTTTAAATAATCTAGTAATTCATTTGCATTTTCATAGCATTTATACTCACAGCATAAGCTCCAAAAATAATATGGAAGGAAATTACTCTACCTGCAGCTTTTTACAACATTTGCTCATGAAAAAGATTAGGTTTTTACTAATTCTACAGCAATTTACTAGTCCCATCATCCTGCTTCTTTCAAACATAAGAAACCCATTTGTTTGGTTTTGCTGTATTGAGTATTTTTAAAGGGGGCAGTGTAAAGCCTGTCAGTAATAAAATAATTAGATAATATTTTTGAATTTGAAATTTATGAAAAAGAACTATTGAGGTTTTGGCTAATCTTCAGTAAAAAAAGATAGAACAGCTTTTGTGAAATAAACCACTTAATCAGATTAGCTTTAGAGCCCTGATTACTGTACTTCACATTCAAATAAATGCCAAAGAATAATTTATTTGATGTAGTAGTTCAGCTAAAAATGCAGAATCGACAGAATATTGAAGCTCTTTGATCTTTTGTAGGTGTTCAGTGTACTCTCAGTGCTGCTTGATGAGTGACAACAATTCATAATGTTTTAAAAATAAATCTTTATGCACAAGGGGCTTTTTTAGCTTTAAGATTCTGCTTTTATTGTATAACTGGTACTTTGAAGATATTTTTTTCTTCTTATTAAAACACATATTTTATTCTTATCTTTGAATGCAGAATTAGGAGCTAAAATAGGTTTGTGAAAGGGGGACAAAGTTGACTCAGATCCTTTTTCAAGATGATATTAAAATATAGTCAGCAAGGTAAGTTTCTCATTTACTTTCCTTTTCAAAGCTGATAAAAAATGACAAGAGTCAATTTGGGTTCATTCTTGTGGTATCTAGGTACATTTTTCTGAATGTCATGTTCAGACAGGGCTGCCTTCAAATGTGTCTCCCATTTCCTATTCATTCTGTCAGCGTAGGAAAAAAATAGTGCAAAATGGGAAGGGATATTACAAATTGGGAATGAGCCTTCCTGCCATTTCTCACCATCATCCCTGCTTCCTCTTGATATCACCTAAAAACCAGGCAAATATTTTAAGAAATACAGGTAGTCCATAATAAAGATTGACTGAAGGATTTACTCTCTCTGAGAAAATTTTAACAAAGCATCAACTTATTTTTTCCAACTGGAAGAATTTTTAGCTTTCAGCCAAGCTTCTCCTATCACTTTCTGCTAGCACTGGATGAAGCTGCTCAAGTTTGTTTCTTTTAATTGCAAAACTATGATTCATTCCATTGGCAACTTCTTGTCTGCAGTTGACAAAAAGTTTAGTTATTTCAGGTTTCCCCTAACAGCATTTCAGAGACTGGAAGCAGGAAGCTCCATTCAGTACAAAACTTTGGCTCACCAAAGTCTGCATCAGGACAATTTGTGTAGAGCAACAAGGCTGGCAGGATAATGGGGGCAAAGCATTCAGCCAAGCTAAAATTACACTTGCAAGCAGCTATTGAGGTTGGTAAGATAATGGAGAGAGATTGTATGTCACAACCTGTTCTTTATTTATTCATGCTTTGAATTTTCCCCCTTAGGAATTTTTGATATGAAACAATTCTGTTGGTGCTGTACTGCTGAAATATGGTCATCAATTGAAATAGAGCAGAATGGACTGGGCCATGCACTTTCAACAAGACTAAAGTGAAATAGATTTTAGTGAAAAGCCTTGAATGTCTTTCAGGGCAAGGGAGAAGGGTTTCATATTTTCAGAAGACATGATTCTCTGCCTTTATTTATATATTTAATAATGCTGTTCCACTCCTCTGCCCCCAAAATACCAAAAAGTTTTATAAAATTTGAGCTTTTAGTTATTTCTAGAAAGAAAACAGTAAAAACAAACCAACCACCTGCACATGTGATACCAAATGTAATTTACATGCATGTAATTATAATCCTTGCAACATTTAAAATCATAATACAACCTTGGTATTTAAAAATAACTTGATGCATCATTATTATTTTTCCAAATTTCTGGGATGCTGGAACTTAAAAAGTTAACATAGTTTCATTATAGGTCTGTTTGTGTTTTTTATTCAATACTGGTAGTGGCTTTAACAAGTCAGTTTCTGCTTGGTAAAGTAAATACTTAGGCAGCAAGAGATGAGGATTGCAGCACATCAGATTGCTAACTGGGGGAGGGAGGGAACTGATCCCAAGCCTTTCACTGCTTTTAAGTTTGCATGACCTCCCATCTCTCTGCCTAGCACACACCTGTCAGCTGAGCAGAAATTCTCTCAGGTCCTCTTTCATTTGTCCCTACTGTATTTATGCCTCTTCCCTGCTCTCCTCCACCTTCCCTCTCCACCATCCCTTCCAGCCAGACAGAAATCTCATCGTGGTATCTTCGTCCAACCCCTCAAATCTGTTCTTCCCAGCTGGAATGTGCCCTCAGGATGAGAGCTAGCACGGGTGTGAGCATGTCCTGGATAACTCAGAAAGGAGGACTGTCCTAGTAAACCCAGTCAACACTTTTCTTTGGCCATCTCTTTAGGATGGGAAGATCTCTGGGGCGTTTCTCTCAAAAATCACAATCCAAATCATCAGATATTGGTTCCCAGATTTTCTATAACTCATTTCACCATGACTTATGTTGAAACACCATTTTCATAGACTTCCTCCACCCCTCTATGAAGGAATGTATTATTTAAAAGTTCCTAATGCAGTGTCATGCCATTTTAAGATAGCATGACTGTTTTCTGCTCATATCATTTTCATATTGTTTTGGGTTTTGGCCTTCTTGGTATTTGTGCCAGAGCAACAAAATAACTTTTGGTTTTAGGTTCATACTAGGACAAAATCTCAGTTTTTGGTAAACAGCAGAAGCGGCATTGGTGGCTATAAAGACTTAGTTGTGTGTTTCTGCTTCAATATTAGCAACAGAAACAATCACTCTCCATGATTAAGTGCTCTCCCATGACCTTGTAAGTTGATCTTATAAGGGATTTGTGAAAAACTGTGGTCTTGAGCATGCCACAGTGACTAAATTGCTCACAAATCACGTACAATTTACATAACTGAGTGTCTCAGCTCTCACACAGTCAGCACTAGACCTACTTACTAACACATGAAAAATGCATTCTCAGACTTGGCACATGGCTTCTGCAGCTGCCAAATACACCCCCTGTGAGACAGGAGCAGGCTGGTAAGGAGGAGATAATTTCCAACACTGCTAGCAACAGGAAGAAGAATGAGAATACTGTTTATCTTGTTAGAGATTTTCTGATCATATTAGTGATTTCATTATGCAGCTCCTAGAGACCATACCTTTAAAAATGCCACAGAGCTCAAAAATGCCCTGTGAAAATTGCTGCAATAAGTCAGACTCACACCATATTAACAGCACAGGAATTATACAGGGTCATGGAAATACAAACACTCCTTGCAGGTGGTGTCTGAATGCCCTTTTGCACTGATATTCACAAAACTGAACCTGTCTCCAGTCCATTATTTATCCCAGTGCCTGATTTCTGGCACAGCCAGATTTCACCACAGGCTATGGGCATATTTGCTTTTGTGCTTTCAGGCAACGCCTGAAAAACAAGATGATGGAGCTACTGAAGGTAAGAACTTCAGAGCAATGAGTGTAGATCAGTCAGGATCAGAAATGGCCCAAATTCTTTGAAATGCACAAAAGGTTTCCAGCCAGATTAAAAAAATAAATAAATTAAAAAGTAAATTTCAAAACTTCTCGTGGAATAGGAAAATCTCCACTGGATATTATGTTACTCTTTACACCCAAAAAATAACTCCTAATCCACCAATTGTCACCAGGTATCCTGGTTGAATACTGGCCAAATGCCAGGCACCCAGGTAAGTTGCTCATTAACCCTCCCCTGCCACAGCTGGGCAGAGGAGAGGAAAGGAATTAATGAAGGGTTCACGAGTTGAGATACACTCCAAGGGCAAAACAGGCTCAAGAAGTCAAAGTGAATTTATTACTAACAGAATCAGAGGAGGATAATGAGAAGTAAAATAAGTCTTCAAAATATCTTTTTTTCCCCCCAGCTTCCCACCAACAGCTCAGGCAGGCAGAACCTGGGGTTTGGTCAGTTTGTCACCTGAGGTTTTCTGCTGCTCTGGAGAGGAGTCCATCCCCTGTGGGACCGTGGGGTCCCTCCCACAGCAGACAGCTCTGGGTGAACTTCTCTGTGTGGCTCCACTCTCACTCTCAGTCCTGCCAAAACTGCTGCAGGTGATTCCCCCATGGGCACACAGCCCTCCCAAATCTGCTGTGACATGAGTCTCTCTTTCCACAGGGTGCAGTCCTCAAGGACAGGCTGCTCCTGCCTGGCAGCAAGGGCCCCTCTCTGCACCAGGTCTGCCTCTGGATCTCAGCATCCTCCAGGCATCCACCCACTCCAGCAGGGACACCTTCCCCAGGGCTGTGGGTGGATCTCTGCATCCCCATGGATCCCCAGGAGCTGTGGGTGGATCTCTGCATCCCCATGGATCCCATGGGCTGTGGGTGGATCTCTGCATCCCCATGGATCCCCAGGGGCTGTGGGTGGATCTCTGCATCCCCATGGATCCCAGGGGCTGTGGGTGGATCTCTGCATCCCCCATGGATCCCCATGGGTTGTGGGTGGATCTCTGCATCCCCCATGGATCCCATGGGCTGCAGGGTCACAGCTGTCTCACCACACTTCTCACCAGAGCCTGCAGAGGAATCTCAGCTCTGGCACCTGGAGCACCTCCTGCCCCTCCTTCTGCACTGACCTTGGTGCCACCACTTTGTTTCCCTCACATGTCCTCACCTCCTTCACTTCTCTGTCTAGGAGCAAAACCTGTAACTTTCTTTTGATTTCCTTCTTAAATCTGTCATCACAGAGGTGTTACCAACCTCTCTAACTGGCCCAGTTTTGACCAGCAGCACGTTCACTTTCAGAGCCATCAGGGATTGGCTCTGCTGGACATGGTGAAGTTTCCAGCAGCTTCTCACAGGAGCCACCTCTGTGGCCTCCCCTGTTATCAAAAACCAGGCTGAGCAAAAACAACACACCAGATTAAGGTACCTGCAACAAGGTTAAGAGGATGCTAACAATCTACATATGGTTCTAAGACTTGCTATTTTTTCTGTGCATGTGTCCATAATCAGTTTCTTTATTCAGATTAATTTAACTTCTCCTCTTCCCCCCTCTTTAAAATAATAAAAAGTCCTTCTCTAACTGTATAATAATCTCTTTGCATAGATTCACTTGCCAGATGATCTCATCTCACTTTTATCAAACACAAAAGAAATAAAAAAATAACAAAAAGATCACTTTTGGGAGCCCTCCCAAACCACTTATCATTAAAAGAGTTTCTCTCACAACGTTCTCTAACATCAGAACTACCATGACTTACCTAATCCTTTGTGCAATCATAAATCCAAACTATGTAACATGAATGAGTGCAGAAAACTGTACCATTAGTAAACTTACATGTACTTTAAGAGGTGACTATACATCTAGGAAAAGTGATGCTTAAATTCTTTCAAAAAGACTTCTCTTGTGAAGATGTGAGCTGAGAGCAGCATAATTAATAAAAATCTTTATCACTATCTGTTGCAGAGTAATCCACTATCTGGGGTAGCACTATGATAAATGGAAGGTGTATGTTATAAATATATTCATATTGGTCCATGTGTCGATCATTCACAGGAATCTTAAATTTTACATGAAAGGCAAAACAATAAAAAGTAGTCAGATTTAGGACACAAGTATACAAGATATATATCTAGTATATACGTAGCATACAAATATATAAGAATACAAGACTTTGAGGGAAATGTGAGTATGAGTGTTTTTCTTTTGTTTTTAAAGGAAAATTTATAGGAAATTTTGTCTCAAGACAAAAATCCAGGGACTTCAATCTACATTAAGGGATTGTGAACAGAAATTGGATCAGACTCTCTGTCAAGTGAAAGAGAAACTCTTTGTTGATGTCTTTTAGACTTCAGTGGTTTGGCCCAGTCATATTTTTCAAAGGGAAGAAAAAATGTGCTTGTAATATACATAGTTAAGATATGCTATTTTCTCAAAAATCTGAGAAGAGGCACCAGAAAATCACTATGAGAAAAGGAAATCTCATTCATTAACTCTAGCTCACAAACTTGAGGAAAAGCCCATTTTGGACTTAGTATTAGCTATCCAAATAGCATCTAATCTTCATAAAGGGAGAATAAAGCAATTTATTTTTCGAGATACTGAAAATTATTTTGCAGCACAAAAGGAGTAAAGACAGGGATAGACACTTGGCTTAATTTCTCCTGTATTTTGACAATCTACAAAAATAAGCGGCAGACACTAGTTAGCCAGAATACAAAATCCTCTCATCCTGGATAGATCAGAGGTACCATTCTACTGGGATTTCCTGACAAATGCTGGGTTTCTGGATGCTATTAAAAGGGAATATCTACATCAGGAGGGTAAGGATTAATAACAGCATTGAACATAGGAAAGGAAAAACAAGACTATCTGATAGTAAAGAAGAGTAGTGCACTGAAAACATTAATTAGATATGTTTTGATACACAGGACCTGCTCTGTAGTCTTCTCTCTTTGAATTAATGATACCATTAGTGGGACAGAATTACTCAATTGCAAATGAATTCCCAGCCTCTTTAATAAAAATTGCTGTACCAAGTCACTCAGACTGAAGATTTTGGCATTGCACATCAGTAAGATGCATCTAAAGGTGTCTCAGTTGGCATGCCCAGATGAACCAAGGCAAATTTCCCACTAAAAACATAAAAGTATTTAAAAGATTAAAGTAATTTTATAGATTAACCCAACAAAGAACTTCCCATCTCAGTACTCTTACTGAGTCAGTGTTCCTATTAAAACTTATCTGTTCATTTTGTCTTCAATTTTTCAAAGTCTTAGGTGTTGGAAAAGTCAGTTGGCTGAGAACTGTAAGTGTACTATAACTGTAACTTCAATATACTTTAGAAGCATCTGAGCCAACACCTCTTCTGTCATACTTTATTTCACTCACAGTAACTCCAATAAGGATGAATCCCAGGCTCATTTTCCATTATCTTATTTTGCTTCATCACTGTCACAATTTCTGCTGCTTCTCTGACATCTCTCTCTATGATAAGCACTGGTGTAATTTTTCATGTTGTGGCCTCATTTTATTTTTCTGTTGTTCTTGAAAATTATGAATATTAGGGATCCTACCAGGATATTGGTACTTTGGTCTTATTCTCAGTCACTGTCTCACAAGCCTGGCATTCTGTCTCTGCCTTAACCTTCCTAACAGCAGCACATCTCTCATGACAATGTTATATCACAACCAGCAAATCCCTAATTCTGGTAGGATGCACATCAGTCTTCTCTGCACTTGCAACACAAAAGGTGCCTTAGAGCAATCGCTTGTCTGAGCAATTAATGTCCCATGATACTGCCAAATTATCCAGGAACTCAACTTTGTATCTGAAGCTGCAAATAGAAGAAATAGATTGTCTGATGTGCTCTTGGTTCAAAAAAAGTCTAAGATAAAACACCATAGCAACAGAGGTGAAAGAAAAACAAAGAAGTGATGTCACAGGTGTTTTGATGTCATAATGATTGTAGTATTTTGGAAATATTATTCATCCTAATATATATAAAAAATGCATGGTGGCTAAAATAACTGAATGGTGATGATGATGATTGGCATGCTTACCTATTATATGGTTTATCTTTGTCCTTGAAGGATTCTACAACTCTGCCAATATCCAAGCTCTATGTGAAAACAGAGGACTATATAATCCAACTATTTAATAGATAAAACCCAGCTTACTGAAGTGAAATTAATGAAAACAATAGAAAAATCTCTTGATAGAGGTTTTTGATAGGCTAAGCTATTGAAGACACTCAATAAACATCTCAAAAATAACAGCCATATGATTGCCAGCTTGTGAGAATAATATGCATCCCAGGAGAGCCGTATCACTGGTGATGTAATCCATCAAAATAAATACATTAAATTGTACAGAACAGGTAAATAACTATTTCTTAAGCAGCTAATATAGGACAAGATCTTGGCAATTTATATTGTATAATTTACAGAACAGAATTTTTTCTGTTACATTTCAGTCCTCAACTGCTCAACATGAAAGTTGTTACCTTCCAGCCCATAAAAATTCAACAGGATTTTTCAGAAAAAATCCATCCTTGACACTCTTCAAAAAATTGCCTTTTTTTTTTTTTTTTTCCCAGGCAGAATTACATATTCCCTTTTTTCAGTTACTAAAGGAGATATCACAATGACTTGTTCATTTTTATACAGGTGACTTTAGTTGTCAAATGGATACACTGCCCTTATGTGTATAATTTAACGTGTTTATATCCCATTTTGTAGAGAGGATAAACAAGACCCAAATAGCTATTTATGAATATGCAAATATACTTTATAGTGGTGTTATACCAATTTCAAAGATACATATTATCATGAAAGTAACAAAAATTACTTGACATAAAAGATGAAGTTAAGATAGGGACACCATATGTCAATGTGATATTCAATACATCAGACAGTACTGAAAGTACCTAAATATCAGAATACAATAATATCCAAAGGTGCAAAATGAGAAACAGAAATGGCAACTGCTGAGCTAGAGAATGGGTTTGAAAATCTGGATTTGTAAATGTATTTGGCCATCAGGCTCCCTTTCACAGAAAGCACAGTGGATCTCTCAGCATCGCAAATTTCCTACACAGTGCAAACCTGATTGTCACTTCTGGCTATTTCGAGTTCAGAAACCTGTGGGAAATCTTCATTACCACCTTTCAATGACACCTTAGCAATCGGAAGCAGTGGAGAGAGAGCTGAATGCTTCAGCCAGAAAACTAAAGCAGATTTATGTCACGCTTTGTTTTGCACCTTGGCAAAAAAGAAAATAGAGTTATGTAGCCAATCGTTAAAAACTCCTAAGTTTTATTACAGAGACCTTGATAAAGATAATTCATTGTTAATGCAATGATGATGTTACAGGATCCTATAGTGTCTCCTTTTTCTCTTTTAGACACTTTAAAAAAGAATTTCTTGATTTCATTGTGACTATTTTTCTATTTTTCCTTTATTTCATGCACAGGAAGCAAATATAATAATCTTGGGGGGAAAAAAAGGCTGGTATAAAATTGAACATTCTTTATATAATTTCAGGAGGAAAATAGTTAACATTTTATCCTCATGACTTGCAAATGAAAGAAAATAATAATGCCTAGCAAAAGACATTAGAAGAACACATTTACCATGAATCATACTGCCCTTGAAGGTGCAGCTTAAAAAAGCAGAGAAATAGATTTGACACCACTTGGACTTGCAGCTCGGACATGCTGCATTAAACTGTTCAAAATTAATTTAATCTGAGCATGGAGAATAATAGCCTCTCAGTTCAAGGCTTCTGATAGCAGTAATTTGCACTCGAAAGTACTTCCAAAGGGAAAGAATAAATGAAGGGCGACTCTCCAAAACTGAGTGAGCAAATGTATTCACTAAACGAAAGCCTCTTGATCACACTGTGAAAGAGCATTCAGGAGAACACACATTCTGTATCATTTTGTGGGTTAGGAATTTTTTCTTCAACTGCTTGCTGCTACAAAGAGAGCTGCTGTTCTTCCTGGACTGATAACGGGGTAAGGAGCTATTTACTTAGAGCTCTTGCATTTTAACTCAAAAGCTGTGAGATTCACTTGCCTTAGAACCAGGGAAGTTAAACTTATATAGTGAAAAATCCTCTGGTCACACTTGCAAAGGCAATTGTAGACTAATTGCATACAGGGTATTGGCAACTCCCCTTGCTTTATCAGCACAGGACTAAGATCTAACTGTAATAAAGTGTTAATACTCCAGTCATTAAAAAGTACCTTATCAACTCAAACCACTTTTATATTTCATGAAAGTCATATACTCTTCACTTGCACATTCATAACTCTCATTTCCATTTTCCATACTTGCAGCAAAAATCTTTTGATTTCTTCCTTTCTTTCAGAGCTCCTAGGAGGCCATGTGGTCTCACTGAGAGGGCTCTGGGACACAGGGCAGCACACACTGACTGTCTGCTTTAGCTTAAAAGATGTAGTTGTAGTTTTACAGCAGCATCAACTCAACAAAAACTGCTCAGGTTGCAACACACTGGACACTTGAATGGAGATGCCTCACTGCCTTCAAAAACCCCATGTGGGCAGAGATACCCAGCACAGAGACTGCAAGCCTGTGCTCCATTTGTTAGAATCTGACCTTTGCTGTGACTTCTGCAGCCCAAAATGAGTTTCTTGAAGTATTCTTCAAGAATGAGGTAAAGCCTGACCTGTTTGACCTGTTTCAAGTCTAGAGGAAGACTGTGGAGAGAATCACAGGGGTCAAGAGTTGATCACCAACTTTTTGAAGGTTAATGCTGTATCCAGAATGGAGTGGTAGAAGAGCAAATGGACCAGTATTGCTGAAAAATCTGGATTTGGTAAAAGTAAATAATTTAGAACGTCTGGAAGATGTTTGCTTTAGTTTTAAATAGAAAGGTGGGAGGGACAGGGAAGAACTGGGAAATAATCTTCATATTTTCATTCAATATTCTGATTCTTTCTGAATGATGTTCTTATCCTTTCATAATAACAATAATAACAATAATAATACTAATAAACAAAGGAACACATGATCTCCTTTATTTATTAAAGCAGACAAGCAAAATATCCCAACCACAGTTAATTAGGCAGTTCTAGTAAGGAAGCAGTGACAGACCTGTGAGCACCTGGGCAGGCCTGGGAAACAGGCAGCAGTGAGGAGATGACTCAAAGCCCCAAGGCACATACTAAGGTCTGGGACTGTCTCCTTTAGGGTCTTGGGCAGCCCCTTTTTAGCTACACTTCTAAAGGAAAAAGCCAAAAATATATTTGGGGAACGTGTGTACATTTCCGAATGTGTATGCACATGCCCCCACACAGACACTTCTTTATTTTAGAAAATTCAGCAATATTAGGGGCTGAATTCTGTGGATGTGCAGCAAAAGGCAAACTTTTGCTCAAATAAACAGCAATTAATATACTTTCTAGGCAGAGAAGTATGGAGATTGATTTACACTATAATGCACTGACAGAAGAAAGAACAATGTATTCAATGAAAAATAAAATTATAAACCAAAATCAGTTCTTGACTTTACACCTTTTTGATTTAAAGATTTTCTCATTTTCTCTCTCTTTTTTGTTTTTTAAAAATTAAAAAATCTCTACTTTTTAAAATGAACCTGTTGGCTGTGAGAAAATCTTAGGAAGAGATACAAAGAAAAAGTTTAATCAGACAGCAGAAGAGTAAATTATGTATTATTTTTCAAATTTAATTTCTAATCCTACAGTTGGGTTACTTTTGCAAATTTACAACAAAGAAAGCCAAAAGGTCTTTTTGAATTCTCTGGTACACTTAATTTCTTCTGAATAATTTACCTGCCACTAACACTTTTATAATAATTCAAAGAAAACTAGTTATGCCAAAATTCTTTAAAAAAAAAGGTGGTTTTAGAATGAATTAAAAAGTTAAAATAAGTTGAAAGCCTTCAGGATATTGTAACACATGCACTTGATATAAACAGCACTGCCAAATACTGGCACTTAAAAGACCAGAACTACTGTAGACATGACACTTCTGGTACCTGTCACCAGATCAAAACTGAAGGATAAACTGTGAATTTACATTGTCTCTATGCAAATTAATCTTTGAAGGAAATGTAGGTTGCAAGTGTTTGAGGCTCATCCTTTTATATCCAACAGCTTTCTTATAACACCCAACTTTCTAATGTTCTTAACTAAAAAAAGAGAAGGATATCTCAGCTTGTTCTTTCCAGCATACAGCCATTTAGTTGCTAAGTTAATTTATCTAATTTCATTTGAAGTACACTGGTATTTAACCCTTGACTTTGCAGATGAATTAGCATAGCAATATTAAGCGACTTTTGGGAAAAGGACCCAGCAAGTTAGCAAGCAATTGATGTTAGAAAACATAATAAAGTATATTATCCCACATTTTAGTTCCTTAAGCATATTAGCAACCGAGAATTACATTGAGAATATAATAACTGGCCAACATTTCAGCTCATTTATGTCTTTCAAGACTTCAGTACTACATCACTGTTTTTCAAAAGAGGGCTGGTTTTGGCTTCACAGCAGCTGGTATGGGGCTGTGGTTTGGATTTTCCATGAAAGCTGTGTTGATAATTCAGAAGTGCTCTGTTACTGCTGAGCAGGGTTTACACAGAGCCAAGGTTTTTCTGCTCCTCATCCCACCAGTGAGGAGGCTGGGGATGAAGGAGGAGCTGGCAGGGGACACAGCCAGGACAGCTGATCCCAACTGACCCAAGGGATATCCCAGACCATATGGCCTCATGCTCAGCAATAAAACTGCAGGAGAAGGAGGAAGGGGGGGATATTGGAGTGATGGTGTTTGTCTTCCCACATCACTGTTACAGGGGATGGAGCCCTGCTGTCCTGGGGATGCTGAGCACCTGCCTGTCCTGGGCTTATGTGAAATGAATTCCTTGGTTTGCTTTGCTTGTGTGATTTTTACTTTACTTGTTAAATTGTCTTTATCTCAACAAATGAGTTTCCTCATGTATACCTTCCAATTCTCTCACTCATCCCACCAGTGGAAAGTGAGTGAGGGCTGAGTGGCCAGCTGATGTTAAACCACGACAGCCAGGGAGGAGCACCTAATCACCTTATCTTCATATCACTTTTCAAGAGTAAAATTTGATGCCTGCCATAAGAATTACTTCATTACTTCAATTTAGGTTAGGAATGTACTTTTCAAGAAAAGAACAATGCAATAATAGCAGCCTTTAATCAAATTTAGCAACATATCAGGAATAACAAGTGAAATGGCAATTGATACCAACCCTATTTTTATTTTGAAATGAAGAATGAGTTTTTAGAGTTTGGAGTATCTCTAGATGCAAGAAAAAGTTAAAGATCTTGGTTTTATATTATTTTATAATTTATATAGATTTCAAATGTTTACAGTTCTCAGAGATAAAAATAAACAAGGCAGCTACTAGATGTGACATTTTAATTTTGTTAGGCCATAAAGTTTCATGACCCGAGTACATTTGAAAACTAAAGGCTCTATCACGTTTGTCAAGAATTAAATGCTATAAAGGTGTTTTGCTTGAACATTATGTCTTTGCTTTAAAAGAGAAGTACAGGCAATTAACCTGTTCAATGACTTCTGACTGCACATCCAGCTAAGGAGCCTCCTCATGGCCTGATATCACAGTATGACCTTTTTAAAAGTAACTTGGACCCACAGTTCAAGCAAAGTTTATGCAATCAGGAGATTAACAATGTTTGTTACTCTAAGATATTAAAGTCTTTTCCTAGGAAAGTGAGATTACATTGAAAACTTTTGTATATTTGTTTTGGAGTCCTCAACTTTATTGTAAAGCATGGTGCAAGGGCTGTGTAGCTTATCTGAGCCACAGCAGAAGGAAATGAGCTGTGGCCCTTTCTCCCTCTATGTCTCTCTCATGGCAGAGGTACAGCCAAGAGCACTAGGGAATGAATTCCTGGCTCTGGGCTACTGAAAGGCTTCTTGTTGCATAACAGGAAGGCGCCAAATATTTTCATAAAATAAAATTTGAAGCCTCAGTTTTGTAAATCTATAACAAAATCATTTTCCTAAAATGAAGAAATATTGATTGAATTTCACTCTCAGATAGGGCACTATCAGGCACACAGAAAATTTTAAAAAAGCCAAGTTATCATCCCTAAAAATGTCTGTGTTCTTTTAGTTTGCTTCTTTGTATAGGGGAAAAATATTCTGATGGCTGAAAACGTTTATAGACATTTACGTTCTAAGGATAACATGGAGAAAATGAAGATGCTCACGATAATGACAATTCAGAATAGGAAACCATCTTTGTGAACTATCTCTGGTATGGCATATAAAGCTTTCTGTGCTCTCGAGCTCACTAACAAGAGAATTCATAGAAATGTAAAAAGTTTATGATCCGTTACAAGGAAACATCTGTGCAAAATGAATGCTGACTCCAGGAACTTGCATAGGAAACTTGCAGTTATGTCCCTCTGCTGGGAGAAAACATTAGATCACAAAGTTGTGGACACTGCTGAAGGCCTAGGCACATTTTAGCTAGGCCTTTTTCTTAAGTTCTAAGTCTTTTTCAGGCCATGAAACATTCTCAGCCTCAGCTAGGATTTTTCCCAAGCTAGAAGCTCCTTCTTTACTGTAAACACAAGTCAAAGAATCATAACAAAAGATAAACACCTGCTGGATCCGTGAGAAAGCCAGGGACAAGAGGTGTCTCCTCCTCTGACCAATGACCTGTCTGTAATTTGTTTTGCACGAGCTGCTTTATTTAAGGCAATGGCTTCCTTCAATAAATTGCTCTTTCTTGCCCTTTCTTACACCAAGCAAGAGAGTGTCTTGTTGCTGTTTTTTCTCACTGCTCCATAACCTTTCCACGGCAACACAAAGTAACTACTCAACCAAGACCAGGCAGAACTACTTTAATTTCGGGCAATTCCACCCAACCTACAGAGCACTGAGTATTTCCACGTTGAGCAGGGATAACCAGTTTTATTGATGACCTATCCAAGCCAAGAGACAAGTGTGTGTAAGAGAGAACTGAGAAGCTGAGGTGAGATTGAAAAATTACTTTTGGTAGAGCATTATGGAGAAATGTAGACAACCCCAAACCACTGAAGCCCAGTCAGGCTTGTAGTCAGGTACACTTATATCTAACTATGCCACAATTTCCATAGCTGACAGAGGATAGATTAATTGGGATTTTTCCAGCACCTGGAGGTATTTATCCTTTTTTAAAAGTTAATTATCACAAATTAAAAATATAGAAATAATTGAAAATAATACAAAGTGCTGCTAATGAGCAACAAGTTATTGGCAAAATTAATGGTTGAAGTTAATGATCCAACTTTAATGATTCTGTGGTTATTGATTTACGGAAAACCATTCGACAACTTCTCAACACCACCCGAATACCACTGGAGACCCTGTATAAAAAAAAACCCCACATGAGAGTTGAGTGTCTGTGTGACACCTCCAGCTCATTTCTAACCATGTATGGACATATTCTGTGGTAAAAATACCATCAGCAGGGGCTGTGGGTCACCCTGGTGTTCCTCTTCAAAACTTCTGTGGATACTGAGAGAATGTGGTGAAAGGACAATGTAGGGGGATTTGTTAAAGAGATGAAATGATTTTAAAGGGATAGAGAAACTAGGAGGTCATTTTTGCATCTCAGAATTACCAAGAACAAGACAAGGAACAGAGTAAGTCAAGGAAACCTAGTGATACCTCCACATCACCTACAGGTAGGGTAAGTCTTGTTAAAATCTGCAGAAAAAATATAGTACATTTTACTGTATGCAAACATAGTGCATTTTCAGATGCAAAAAATATTTGGCCCCTCCATGTAAAACAAGTCTTTTTTGTCTTCTGAAAAAAAGCAGATGCTGCCTGCTTTTCTAGACAACAACTACAGCACCAGTGTTGTGGACTACTTAAGAAACTAAACTAACAGGTAGGGAAAAAAATAACTCTCTCATGATATCACAGCAAGAGAATAATGCCACTTTTGCAGAATGTCTCAGTTTAAAGGATAACTGAACAGAACCAAAACATGAACTATGAAAAATATTCAACAAGCAGATGGTGTGAGAATAATTTGAGAAGCTGATATCCAGTTAAAAACACTGCCTAATGACTGACAGCATTAGGGATTGGTGGCATTTGTAATGTATGTGGCTACACTGTGTGTGGTGCAATGTGGAATTACAGAAGAGAGGCAAAATGAAAAGAAGCAGAAGCAATTATTGCAAAGGCAAATTAGAGCAGAAAAGTGGAAACATGGAATTGAAATGAAAGTATGGCAATCAAACAAAAGTAGTAGGGAAAGTGAAATGAAAATATTTTGTTTCCAAACAATTAATTAGAAAACTAATTTAGGATCTTTATCAACCATATCTGAAGTCTACTGGATATGGATCACAAACTCATATTGCTATTATTACTGTGTTAGTCACCATCCTTTTATTAACTCAATTACTTTATATCACACTTTGTTCACACACTTACCTATAATTAAGCACCTCTCTTATGCTTCAACTTTTTAAGAGTCCAAACCACCTTGAAAATGCTGCAGGGTGGAATACTGACATGCCTCTCAGCACAGGTATTAGAAACAAGTTAAGAACATCAAATTAACTGTGACTGATTTTAAGAAGGTTCCTTCAAGAGCACATCTGTGCTTGACATCATTCTGAGCCTGGTTAAGTTCTGACAGTGTATTTTTACTTTGCAGCATATCTGGCAAACCTTGTTAATCTTTCTAGGGGCATGTATGTCACCAGATTGATGATAACACAAGAACTGCATTTTAAGAAGCCAAATGTCATCTCTCTAGAGGCCTCTTAGCACTTTTGAAAATGCTGATGGACAATCTAGTCCTTTCCCGATGCCCTGTCTTGCCCTCTCAAAGTGATTAGCTCCTAGAAAGCTCAGAGAACTGAATCTCACAAAATATCTATTCAGAAACTCTCCCAACAGACCAAATATTCATGGATCCTTTGTCAGAATATTCAAAAGGGCTTCTGCAGAAAAATATTTTGCTTTCCTGTTTTTGCTAAGGAAATACACTATAAAATATTGCCACAGTAATGAGCAGTAATACTTGTATAAAACATCAGGTTTCACTGGAGCTATCCTCCACCTTTTTGGGTTTATTTCCATCTTGATTTAGCAAACATTTACATTGTAAATATCTCTAATGGACAGTCAGATTTATTATTGTTATAACATTTTTCCTTGGAACTATAATGAAGATTGATTTAATCTCTACAGCATTAGCCTCTTGCCAACTGAATACTGTCTTGCTATCATAAATCAGAAACAAAATTCTTTATGATGATGATTAATATTTTAGAAAGTTGAAGTTTACCATTCGACTTTCTAAAATATTGAGTTTCATAAAACACAATTTATTAATTTATAGTTGAAGGATCTCTTACTCTGGAGAATCAAAGATGATGAAGGAAAGGCCGCAAATATTTTCATCGCTTCTTAGCAAATTAAGAGTATCTTTGTCAACAACTCTAAGGTGTTAAATATTTTATCTTCTCAGGTGCAGGTGTATGAAATGTCACTTTCCTCATTCAGGTCACGCAGTATCAATTTCACTAACACTTGAGCATGCACTTAACCGTGTGGTGCTAATGGCTGCAGTCCTGCCACCCTCCCACAAAGCATTGTGGCAGAAGTGCCTCCACACCATGGTGCCTGTGCCTGGGTGAACGGCAGGCTCTTGTTCTGTCCTTCTCTTTTTCTTTCTTGTCCATCTAAGGGACACACATGGGCATGCAAAGGTATTTAAGGAGAGAGTAATTTTTTTTGTTTCAATTGAGTTTCTCCCTGCAGAGATCATTAAATACTTGAATTCATTGCTAAAATGGAAGGATATCAGGTTTCCCTTCTGGACTTTGATCATCATTAAAACACTTTTCAAATGTTTTAATTACTCTTTCCCAGCTGAACTTTAACCACATGAAAAAAGCCCCATCTATTTCTGTCTATTCTATTTTTTCAGGGCTTGGAGAATAAAGGCCAACCAGTGTATTCTTACTTGACAGAAGAGGCTGAACACAGCAGATCCTAAGACAAAACATTAGACATAATAATGCAGCTGTTTGGCTTTGATCCAAATGTTCCCAAACTACTTTAGAACTTCACTGAAATTCACTGGTAAGAGTTAAGTAATTCTACAAAGCTGGCACATGATTTATGGCATATGCATGATATGGCATATGCAAAATACTGTCATATGCAGGAATCTCCATATGGCAGTATTTTGAGATCACTAACTGAAAAAAAAGATTATAAAGCACAGGGAAAGAAAAAGAATGCAAGCAGTTGGTCATTACTGTAGCATATTAATTAGACCATGATGATTTTTCAAACCATTAAGTGAAAAGCTGATTATGTTGTCCTACTGTGTCTTTAATGAAAGACCTAATTGAAAATTGCCTGGTATTTATTTTTATTTTTATATAATTGAAATTTTAAACCCACGATGTATAATTATGTATTGGGCAGAGGTTTGTACCTTAACAAAAACATAAAGTGAGTGTTGTCCGTGATTCATGGCAGATCTATTCAGTTAAAATAATCAAATAAAAAATAAGGAAAAAAGTTAAAAAAGCTATTGAAAAATTTTACAGAGGAATGTATCTGTCACAGAATATGACAAAAAGGCTTTTTCCATTCTGATATTCTCTATAGAAGCCCCTCTTTAGCTCAGCTGCCTTTTGTTGCATGCATTGTTTCTATGCTGTTCTTCAAAGACATAATATATTGCATTAAATACTGGCATAATGTACATTGGCATCTATTAAACAACTGTCAGACAAAAAGGTTCCTTTTTCTCAAAGAGCAGAGAGGATAAATCCCACAGGGGAAATAGTTTCTGTGTCTTCTAGAATTGACAGATCCTAAAATTGGCCAGACAAAGTCTTCAGAAATTGACAAAAAAAAATTAATTTGGGTCCAAGTTTAAACCTTGCAAGTTTTCCTGATACCCTAGTTACCTTCAATTTCAACTTAGAAGACCCTCTTGTGTGCCCATATAATTTTAAAAGATAGAAATGAAAATATTTCTCAGCTTGATTCCTTGCACTTCTGAAACATTTCTAAATCTATCCTTTCACTGACCACCTGTAAAATTCAAATATATCCTGCCTATGACATATGGTCTCTACCCAAAGAAGATCAAAAGCTACATAGTGAAAGTGAATCATGAAAGGTTAATTTTAAAGAATATTTTTCATTTGCTAGCTTGAGATTATTTTAAGTTCTTGATATGATTCCAATACTTTCAGGATACTTGTCAACAGTACAGGATAGACATATGCAAGTTAGAGAAGGTAACAAGAGCTGTGAAGATGCAGCAAGAGCAGCCCTGAAAATAACAGGAACCTCAAGTATTACTGAAACAGCCTGGGGCTGATGTTCTTTCTGTCACGTTTCATTGTGACCAAAAATTAGATTACAGCTTAGTTCTGTAAACTTAGTCATGAAGCAAGCAGAACTTTGAATAGGGGTGGGAGCTTAACCAGGGTTTCAGAATTTTTAGACTATTTTTTCCTGTTCTGTACATTTTGTTATTCCACTAACAATTTATAAGTGTTGCAGTTGGCTAAATCTGACTCATGTGTGAAGTGAGTTTGATGTGATAATGTAGAATTCCAGCCTTTGCTGGCACAGGAGTAGTCTCTGAGTGGGGTGAGGTGAGGTTCAACTCACAGCTGGATTCTGTGACCAGGGGACCCCTGCATTAGCCCTGTGTGGCACAAGGAGTTCTGTTTGCCCCAAAACAAGGCAGTCACTGCTCTGCCCACATCTGCCCATCACTGCACTGGTTACACACAGCTGAACTCTAACCCACACCAGAAGCATTTTGCTACTGTGATGCCTGTGGCTGGCAGGAAAGCTGTGAAGCACTGTTATATTGGTAGGTACACAATGGACACCTTTATTGATAAACTCAAAGTATTCATGACAAGAAATAAATTTTTAATTCTTTTGTGTCAGCTGTGACCTGGCATATGCACATGAACCTAGCTTTAAACTGGATACAGAACAGCACTGTGGGGATGCCAGCATACTGGATCTCAGGATTCAGCTTCCCTATGACACAACTGCAAGGGGAAACAATACTGTTATTAATAATGATGCATGTGGATGTAGAATCATACTCAGATGTAAACTTAGCTTCTATTCACTATACTCAGCATATTTTGCCAGTATAGATTCTGATATTTATGATGAAATGCTGATGTTTAGTATGCACACTGAGTAATCCATTTGTTTACAGCCCGAAGTCCAGAACAAACCACTTAGATATTTAAAATTGTGTATTGAAACGATGTCAGTGCTGAGGTTGACCTTGGCTGGATGCCCAGTGCCCACCAAAGTCATTCTTTTGCTCTCCTCCTCAGCTGGAAATTTTAAACAACCTACTTGTCTTCTCAAAGGAGACATTTCTCTTATCTTTAGGATGGTTCTAAATTACTTGGTCTGATTGGAAGTGTTATTCCACATCTTCAGTAATTTTTGCAGGCTATCTCAAACAACATAAATTGTAATTTTCTTTCGAGTCTTTTTTGTACTTTGCAGTATGGAGTAAAGCACAACATTGGTAGTTAGATCAAAACTTTGGAAATATAATAGTTTCAAAAATGAATATAACCTAATGCAATTACTGGCTATTGTCTCATCTAAACAGCCAGCTGAGTCCTCACTGAAGTCAATGACATTTGGCATTTGAAAAAAGCATGGAGCAGTGTTATCCCATAAGGTGAGGGTATGCCCCTTGGAATGTTATTGTAGTGCTATTTAAATTCTGCCAGTCAGCCATGTTCACTTGTCTTCAGTTAAACATTGACTTTTCCTCATTCAAACCAGAATTAATGGTTAATTGCCCTGTCATTTTTTCCACAATTTTTGAGCCTGTTACTATTTTGTACATGTACATTTTAAACTCTTAACAGTTTTTTATGTAATATTTTTTTATCATGGTGCATTTATGTCTCTATTAAATCTGTGGAACTGTACATTGCCTGATCTGAAAAATTATATGCAAGCACAAGACCTTGCACTGTTCCACTCAGTAAACAGAATTCATATAGAAAAAATATCAGATTACTGCCCATCTAATGATACTCAGAAATCCACAAATTCAAAACAACAGCCCACTGACTTTGTCCTGTCTCTTTGTTGCTCAAAAGCTATTGGTTAAATTCATGTAACACAAAAAAACTCCCAAATAAATAAATTTTAATATACTGACCAATGTATATGCATTTAAAATAAGTAATTAAATAAATACATTAACAACAATGGAATATATTATGTTTTGTGGGTTTTTTCTAAATGCATACTGTAATTTGAGGGGCTATATTACTTCCTTTAGAGGGTACTCTGATACCTCAGACTGGTACTGTGCCTATGACTGTGCTCAAGTTATTAATTTATTCCTGATCTAACACTATTGATGAAGAACTTTTTGAACATACCCTGATGTTATATCCTGGACTGTTAAAAACACTCCTGCCCAAGGACAGAAGTTTCAGGGACAAAAACCTGTTTATCCTTCCTCACCTTCTCTGTCAAGGGAAGCAAGCTAAAACTTGCACCAGCATTCAGTGTTATCAGCCCTGGGTCTGACCTGCTATTTTATTTTGTGGCTATTACCTTAACGATTTGGAAATCTGAAAAAATGTGAAAATTGTCAAATACACAGCTTCAGAGGCAGATTGAGGAGAAGGCATAAAATCAGTACATGCTTCAGCTTTATTACAGGAAGCTATGTATTTGCAGTAATTAATCTCCAGAAAATATGTCAAATAAATTCATAAAAAAACAGCAGAGCAGGCCACCAGTTGTGGAATTAATAAAGTTATTTACTGTATTCTCTTCTGATAGAAGCTAAGTATTTTTCAAGACTTTATAAAAGAGAAACACTGTGCATTAATTTGAACTGCTTAGAAACCAGTTTTGAAAACTTTGGGTTGTTTTTGTTTTTTTAAAACTATATTCCCTGACACAATGGAACAACCTGTTGTCAATCTATGCTATTTAACATTTTATCTATTCTTTATATTCCAAAGACCTAAAGTACTTTGGGAAAAAAAGTATGCCCAGATACCATCTCTAAATTCTATCTACTGGCATGCAAAGGTATTTACAGACACAAAATGAAGCATATTTTTATTCCTGGAAGCATTAGCATTAGCACCTTTTTGACCATTCTCTTAATTGGGCCCAAACTCTGCAACACAATTTCAGGTATGCACTTTGACTTTTGAAGAGGTACATGCAGGTTCCAGCTAATTCGACATAATTCACCCTCAAATTAGTCAATCATTTTGCATTCAGCCAGCCATACTCTATGAAGCCTATTTAATAAGACTATTTAATAAAAAATTAAATCTGCATGTGAATATGAAGTATATTAAAAAATTATATAAAAATGTCAATCTGGCAAGAATAGCTCCAGAATAACATAAATCATGAAGACTGATAGAAGACAAAGCAGTAGATCACACCTGCAGCAAATGTCACCTTTTTCCAGTTGATATTCAACCCATAGGACTTTATCGAAGCAGCTGAGGAACTGCTCTTTATTTTGTTGATTAGATCATATGTATAATTCTAATACCTTCTAGATCATAATGAAGCACTGTTAGTCATAAACTTCACAATAAATACATATTTTATGATGAACACATTAAAAATTTAAATACAATTTATAAGTACTGCAGATTTTAAGGAGAAAGCTCTGTTTGCCTGTTGAAGTACACTGAGTAGAATAGGATGTTTAATGCAGACCCAAGGATTAGATAAGTGTGGGGTTCTTTAACCTCCAGTGCTCTACAGCACCAGCTCCAGAGTTCTTAGGCTCCTGCTCCTACTTCATCAGGTTATCTTAAAAAAGCAAAGCAGCTAATAGCTAAAAAGGTTATTTATTACAAAGCACATCTTATTACAATGCACATCAGTCCCAACAGTACACAGACAAGCAATAGCAAAAAGCAATGGCAAAGCAGCTAGCTAAAGCACTAGCAATAAGCGAATGGCTAGAATCCAGAATGGCTAAAAGCAACAACTCTCCCCAATACATACCCTTATACAGGATTTTTCCAGCAAGCTAAGATGCAAACTCAGACCACCACTCCTTAACCTATCAGAATTGTACACCAGGTTACGTATAGAACTACGCATACAATCCATCTTGTTCTATGTAAAAAATGTAAGCAATATTCTTACTATAGCTCTATTATGTCTAAGTCTTGTCTACAACTGTAGGCCTGGAGCCTCTACTGAAGATACCAGTATGTTTCAACCTTCACTAGAACACTCACTGCTACTGTGGCATTTGAAACCTTTCACTTACTCAAAGCATTAGAACTCGCCCTAAAACTACTGACTTACTTCTACTTAAATGTCTACTTTATGTGTGAGTGGCTTAATATACTTTAATCCATCCAAAGGCTTTAATTCAATCCCTGCACCTTGATTCCTCTCTGAAGGATTCAGAGAATCCCCTGACTCACTGACTCCAACTGATAAGAACTCAATGTGAAAAAAACCCCCTGTTTCCATACAAGGAAATCTAGACGGTCCCTACTGACTCATTCCTTTTCTGGACAAGATGTATGTCCTCAATGAAAAAGAGGAAAAATGTGTATAGGGTGTTGAAAATTTCAGGACATCCCCCTGAAAGTGAAGAAAAAATGTTCACATTTAGGGGGCATCATCTAGATGCAGCTCATGGTGAAGAACATCCAGAAAGAGATCCAGTGAAGAATGTCTTTACTGTAATTTTGGTCTCCTGTGGCTCTGACTCCTGAGCTCAGGTTGTGTTTCAGTGGATTGTTGATCCAGGAAACTTCAGCAAATTCCTGGCATTTGTATTTCAAGAGGGTTCTCTTAATGCCTGCTTGTGTGGATGGACATTTTCCTTTGCAGTTCTGTTGTCTGTCATTTCTGATGTAGAAATAAATAGAAATATAGGATCTGTAGGAAGCCTGTGAAGCAATGAAAGGACTTACAGTAACCAGTGAAATAAAAGTTGTACATACAGCCTTATTTATTGCTGAACTTCTGCCCACATAATTCTTGCAAGGAGCTGTTTTATTGCAATTCTCTCTCAGAATCCCTAATTTCTACTTTCACATTTTAACCAATAGTCTAAAATATATCCACTTGGCAAACATTGTGATATGCAGTTCAAGAGACACTTGACTTTTAATCAGATCGGGGATAAGCTGTTTTCTTTTTAAGTGCCTACCCAATCTGCTGCTGAATTTGGTATCCTTTTTATTCATGGTATTTATAAATATTTGTTGAACCCAGATAAACTTATCCCTTCCCTCATCCTCATAAAACACTCCAAGAAAATCCTAGGTTTTAATGATTTCTTGAGCAGAGTAACAAATAGCCTGTGACTAGGCTTCTGTATACAGAAGTTCTTTTTCAAACTGTGCTGACATGGAGTGAATATAAACTAGAAATAACCAATTTTAAGGCTTCCACTGAGGTTTGTTCTTTGACAGTTGACAGAAGGACTGAAAAATTAGCATTTTGGTAAAACCTTTATTTGTTTAAGATGCCTCTTAGCCAAAGAGACTGTCTGTACAAAAGGATTAACCTATTGACAATGACTTTCTAAATCCAAACTCATTGAATAACAAGTACTGAATGTGTTTACCTTCCTAATGCACTCACAATTCACAATGAAGCAGGCTTTCTTGAAAAGGTCAAAATGTATGAAGACCTGATTTTCAATAGGAAAATATATTAAAAAAAAAATAGAGCTTAATAGAAATTATTTTATACAAGAATTGGTCGGATTACATGGATTTTGGCTATCAAAATGAATAAAAATATTTAAAAAGGATTTAAAAAGGCTGCCTTTGCAGACCTTTTAGGTTTACCTGCTGCACATTCAATTGCCTGTCTTAAACACAATATCCAATCATTTCTCAATTAATCTACTATACATGAACTTGCTAATCTTAAATCACTCACATGTTCACCACAGCTGTGTGTCCCCTCTGGGCAGACAAGTTTAAACAAGTGAAATGAACAATTATAAATAATTTCAATTTTCTTCTGAGGAACAGCTTCACCATGTGAAGCAACTACACTTGAAGGGTCATTGTCTGAGCTGGTTCTGAGCTGAGTTCTCTACAAAACTGTTTTATATATTTTGCAGGGGAAATTGAAACAAGCTGATTATTTACCATAAGGCATACTGAAGAGATGATTATTAAGACAGATCACTTGTCAAACACTGAAACATTTTTTTTTTCAGATAAGGCTGCAAATGAAGCAGTTTAGATTAGGTAAATGTCAGTATGTTGCAGACATCACAATTTGACTACTATATATATGAAAGGAAGCATTCTTATACAAAACGTTAATATGTGATAGAATCAAAATAGAACCTTGTGTCTGTAAGAAAAAAATCTTCACCACATTACAAAAAATGCAAACATCCATTAAGTATTTTGGCTACATTTACTATGGCCCTTAAATTACACACTGAGTACAAAAATGGTGTTTAAAGTGTTGGCCAGGGACCCCATGTCCAGGTGCATATACTCGGAAAGTATGTTTTAAAGCAATTCTTGAGCACTTAAGTCAATTTGAGGCTTGTGAAAACCTCTCCTCAAATCTGTATTCCTTTAGGCAACATTTTCTTTTCTCAAAATTGCCAACCTTTCACTACATACAGAATACATTTGTCAGGATATTCAGGTCTTGACCTGTACCATCACCCCTGGATTATAAATTCTGAACAACTCAAAATTAACTCAACTCATTCACTATTTTATGGTGTTAACAATGATGACAACTAGGGATACCTTAAGCATCCATGACTGGAAGGGATAGGAGTCCCTAAATGGAATGGGTTTGGGGATGAGTCAATCCTGGAAGAAATTAATAACTTGTACTGTTGAAGGAGGCCCCTAGATGCAGACGACTTTGTTAATTTGGATGCCCTGATCACAGAATACTGCCAGCATTTCCCATTGCATGTGAATATGGGTGGCAATTCTGCTCTCTTGCCTTGGCCAGAAGATTCCATTTCTGATGATTGAAGACACGACCTTGGTCACACAAACTTCATTGTGTGTCAAAGTATAGCAAAAAATGTTAAGAGTTTTTTGCTAAGGGAACCTGAAAATAGTACAGTCTTGTTTAAGACAGACTATTGGAAACACGAAATGTTTTCATTGTACCTTGGGGGTTATTTCTTACCTTGTTTGTTCATTTGTTTGCTTTGGAGGGTTTTTTTGTATTGTTTTGTGTTTTGTGGGAGGGTGTCTGGAGAGGGAAGTTGCTTATTTGTTTTTATTTTTAAAGATTTTAGAATCTACTTCTTCTCTCAAGATCCTAAACTAAAGGAATTCAAAAAGCAACCTGTAAGCTTCATCCTGCTGGCAATTATTTTGGGGTGTTATTTGCAGAGTAGGACTTTCTACACTACAAATAAATCTCACTTATGTTTTTGACAGAACTTTCTTCAATGTACCTTAAACAGACAAGGCCCATGACAAACATTGGTCATAATATCAGTGAAGCACCTATTACTAGTGGAAGGTAAAACACAGTGACACTTTGTCCCATATTCTTATGCAAGTGACCAAAGGTGTTTCCACTGCATGTGTCTGCATTACTGATATTAAGATGATACAGTAAACATGACAAAATCACTAATAATTGTGCTACCAAAGGTTTTTAAATTTGACAAAGATAAGCATTTGAAAAGAACATGCACACAAAATCATCATTATAGTTTTACTAAATATAAAAAAGAGATAAGAATGCTAACAATGAAAAAAACAAGAACAAAAAACCGTGAAGATTATTCCACTTATAGGAATTCAGTTATGAAATATGATATTGCAGATGACCTCATTAAAACTGAAGCAGTGTTCTGTTGAAATAATAATTTTATATTTTTAGAGAGGAGCTTGAAATTAAGCTTGTGTGTCTCTGCATGTAACTACACTTACAGGAAAGTACAACTACCTGCTGTAAGTACATAGCTAATCACAGGCTTGTCCTTAAAGATATGAAACATCCAATAAATTGGGAAGAAGAGCTCAAATGATAACATTACGTAGAACTCATAGTTTTTTGTTTTGTAGGATATAAGAATGGATCTTTATATGCAAAGTGGGTATCATGCAGAACAAACTCTGAAATGTAAACTGCTTAAATAATCAGACTGAAGCAGCCTGATCTTCAGAATTGTGATTTGGAAGACAAAAGCTAGAGATTTAGGAAATGACTATTGCAGTGCTAATATATGTGAGCAGCAGTAGATCACTGAGAATATTTCAACCAAAGCATGACTTTCCATTAATACCAGTTGAGATAAAGAGAGAAATTTAATATATGATAATGTCAATAGAAAGAACAGATGCAAAAACCATTCTTAGCCCTGAAGCATAGATGACAATATAATAAACCCATGCAATATGTGTTTGAGAGCACTGCATTCAATTTCCTTTATTATTTGAATGGAGACCCACATCCAATATAGAAATTCTTAAGACCCTTCCAAAGTTCTGTATATTACAAAGGATGACTATTATTGGGGGAAACAGTGATGATAATTTCTCATGCGTTACCATGCACAGAATCACTTTGTTTCATAATTTTTCAAAATTTTCCACAACTGTCAGGTACAATATTGATTATTTAAGTAAGTTTTTAGAATTAGCTAGAATTATCAGAAAAAATAGAAATATCTATAGCTCTTTTAATTGCATACTGATTGACTTCTGTCTAATAGTGTATAGAAGGAAAAAAAATTGACAGATTAATTTATTTAGGGACAAGTCTGCATTTGCACATGGTCTTACTGACATTAATGAAGACCTGTTTATGTTTGAAAGTCTAATTCACTAAAAACTTCCTAAAATTTACAACCAAGTTAAAAGTGAAATCTGTCCAGGTTATTATACTCTTCTTATAAGACAAATTACTTTAAAAATACGGTCACTGAACAACAGCTTTTTTTAAAAATAAGGTTCAGTAATGCAGCTTTGCAGGAAAAAAAAATTATTTTTTTAAACTGGTATCCAAAAAAAATACTTAATCAAGTCTTTCCATTGCAAAAATTCACCATAATGCTGAAACTCCATGACATTTAAAGTCAGCAAACAAACTATGAAAACTAAGCATCTGGATTATTTAAATGTTAGATGTAAACTAATTTCACTTAGGATAAAACCTTTTGAAATTAGAGTGTGTTCATGTACACGTTTAATTGCCCTCTTGTTATTACAGTAACTGTTTATTCAAGGTAGCATTGCATTAATTTAGATCCTAGAATTATTTCTATATTTTGTTGCTACAACAAAATATTAAAAAAAGTTTTCCTTTAGAACTAGTGCAATCAGTTAGGAAAATATCTTCTCTGCCTGTCAGAGGACACATGTTTTTCAGTAGTTATGGGAAAAGAGAGTAGGATCAGAATAACATAACAAAATAAAGCTTTCTGTTCTACTGGATTGGGATTTTCTTTTTTCCTTTGTGTATTTAAAACACTAAGCATGACTGTTGCCACATGACTTTGTTTTACTATTTCTACTTTAGCAAATCTTACTCTGTCAGGCTTTTGTTTCTTTATGATGAACCAAAAGAGAAGTGTGAACCTGCAGTTTCTGACCAGTGAGAGCTCTAAGTGCACGTGCAATGGAGCTGTTGCGAACAGCAGGTCAGTTGTGAAATAGCTGAAAGTGTTCTTTTTTCTTGCTCTCCTGATATGGTTCAACATAATTTTCCCTTGATTTTCCTGTTCTGTTGTGTTGGAAAGATAAGTCAAAGCAGTGCTGAAGTGGGTTATCAGTGCTGAAATTCATACTAGATATTAACAGTCACATTGCATTCAGCCATTCCCCAGGTGAGGATGTCTTGTCTTCTGTCACATGTAACCCTCTGTACTCCTACCTTCATGAAATCTTAAGTGTGATGAAACAAAGAGCAAAGAAAAACACCACAGAATACTTCAGCTGCAATGACTTTAGTTAACTTCTAAAGTCACGTTTAATCTCTATGCTAAAAACCCTCCAACCCCCATCACAATAAATTGCACCTCTTTGCTTTATACAGGGAGGTTTAAGGAAGTTAATGTTCTTTGTGTGTGTGTTTCTACAGAAATTCAGCAAACCAAAATAAGAGAGAAGTGTGATTAGGAATACTGGGTTTTAAATTAGGGCATTGGCACAATGGGCATGTCAGAAACCCAGTATAAGGAAAATAATGAGTTGAAAATGGTATCAACAAACATTATATAGAAGTCAGACAGTAAATCGCTGCTGGAGAAATGTCCTATGTTTAAGAAGGCTTAGCAAATAAGTTACCTGCATCAAGGATTCAAGTTCCAAACTTAAACAGAAAAAAACCTGGTATTACACCTATAATAGTGACAACTTGACCAGGTGCAAAAGACTCTGAAATGCTGAGGCAGATTAAACTGTGAGGGCAGAAATCAGAGCAGGACCAGGAGACTTCAATTATTTTTAGACAGATGAGGTAAATGTCACAGTGTTCTCACATCAAATTTATTGTTATAAAGGACACAATTTTAGCAGAGAGTAGTATCAGGATTTTCTATGCAAAACAGTGCACGTGCTCTTTACTGTCCTGTGCCTCTCAGTGTCCCTTTTCCTCACACCTTTGGCTTTTTCAGAGCTTTTTCAGACTCCTGCAACTGAATCCTGCTGAAGAGGAAACAAGAACTGCACAGACAAAAACTACAATTACAACTTAAAAACTGCTGAAATTGCACTGTGACATAGGAAAAGGAGAATGACATCCAAAGCAAGTTTGAAGACATGGAAATAGCAGCAGTTCTTTGGGTGGGATTTGGAAAGAGCGAGTCACTGAAGTTTGGTTTCAGGCTGAAATGGAAGCCCTATACTAGCTATGCTGGATATTATTGTCCAGTTCTGAGTTACCATATGGACAGGAGCAAAACAGCATACAAATTAGCTAGTGAGAGAATAAAATCTAAAACTAGTTGATCTTAGTTCCTGAGGATGCTAGGGCAATACTTTGATAGAGGTGAGGTGCACTTTTATGCACTCTGAAAATTAGCTATACTGCTTTACATTCATGATTCTGCTTTAAGTACAAACAGATTGTTACAAATAAGATGTAAATTAATAGTTGGCTTGGTTTATTTTATCTAATTCTTTACACATATATTAATCACATTGTAAAATTGAGGTGTCATTTTCCTTTCTCAAACCCTAACTAAATCTTATCATTATGTAAATAAACATCTGCTCCTTAAAATACAGCTAGAAAACAACCCACATTTATTACAGGATAATGGGATTAAAAGGTATTGCAACATTATTTTGTTTTTGCTTTCTTTGCTTCAGTATCATCAAGTTCTGAAAGCACTGAATTTCACTGTGACTAGTGTTGCAACTAATATGTTTCTTCAGATTGTAGAAAGAATCAATGTACTACAAATCACATATGTAGCATGTTTAAGGTAGCTACTCCCTTTAAAAGAATAACCTCCAGTGTTGTCTGATTACATAGATTTAAAATACCAGAAACAAAAGGACACAAGAAAAAGCAAGCTGAACAAGAGCACTTGACCACAGTCCAGCTACCCAAATCAGGTATGGAGAAACACATTGAAGTGCACATCTGCAGGTGAAAGTGCTTTGTGCTCACACCTGTTTATCTTACTGGAGTTGTTTTCCAGGGGAATGAAAAGCTTCCATTTTATGGTTTTATTTTCTGCTAGGAGTTTGCTAAGATGTGGAGTTGGCATTCATCACTTCAGTAATGTCAAGAAAAGAAAGAGGAAAACAGAGAATAAATGGAAAATGTCCAATTATTTCAAAGAGGGTTTCTGAGAGATTAATAAAACTCCACTTTAAAAAATACTATAGAAGTGGTCCAAATTAAGTAGGAATACAGTAGCTATAAATTTGAAATATTTGACTGACCAATAAATATTTCTTAAATTATATGACTATGGTGAAATGACAGTGGTGTTTGCATCCACCATATGGCAAAGAAATTTGCACAAGGGAATTATGGGGAATGATACTCCAAAGCCAAACTTATAAACAAGTGATAAGCTGGAGGGGTTGCATGAGACCTGATAAGAGGATTATAATGACAGACAGAAATACAAAAATTTCAACAGGGAAGAAAGCACAGATTTAGACATATTTTGAAGTCCTTAATCATGAGCAAAGTACAAACTCTTTCAAGTGGTCCTTCTGTTTGGAGGAAGGTGATTGTAAATCACTGTAAAAATCTAAAGATACATGTAACAGTTACATTTCAAAATGCTACAGAAATGGTTTCAAGGCTTCCAAACTCAAGATCAAGAAAGATATTACAGTTTGAAGGTTCCATACAACAAGAGAAAACAATGCTGTTTATTCTGTTACAACACTTTTTCTGATACATTTGGGATAGGGGGCACAAAAAAGAAAAACTGAAACTGCCCATAATTCTCCACATTAACATGCATATGCAGCAAACTCGCTCTTTGCTCTGCTCTTTATTTCCCTTTTCCCTGGAGAGAATGCAGACCACGCAGCTTTCCAAACACAGCAATATTGCATGATAGACAGAAAAAAAATAATTGTTTTCTCCAGCTTTGAAGAGATGGGACTTTAACCTAATATGCAAGTAGCTGATTCAACTGAATATGAGATTTTCTTTATTGTATCCAGAAAATGCATGCGTTTATTTTGAGGATAGGTCAAAATTGTTTAAATTCCCTAGAGGGGCTGTGGATTTTTTTAATGCTATGTCCAGGAATAAAAATGAAGATAGATCTTGAAAAATTTTTTTCCCTCTGCATTTCAGATGGTAAGATTAAGCAATACTAAGGCTGAGTATAGACATCTTTTATAAAGGGCTGGCCAATGCTAGAGCATACCTTTGACAGAGTGGTTATTTCTGATAGGAAACCAAATAACTGAAAATTTCCTATCTTATGTATAAATAAAGAAGGCAGATAAGTAATCAACTTTTAAAACAATATGTAAAGTTTTTTATCTCTCTAAAACAGTTTTCTATGATTTGTCTTGGGCTTTAGTGCATTTAGTACATTTCTTCAAGTAGAAGTAGCAGTATCTTTCAAGCTTTCTTTAATTTACAACCTCTAAACAACTAATGAAAAAGGTAGGGTACTTGTTTATCCAAAAATAGGATATATAAATTCTGAAAATACCTCTATTCTTCTTTTTTACCTCCTATGTTATTTGACAGTAAGAAACAGAAAGCACTTAATACAGTTTTTCTTACACCAATTAAGGATATAATTTCTGCTTACGGGCTCAAGTCTTGCTTTGATAATTTTGCAATTCTTTGTTTACCAAAATACTTTAAATTACGATTCATTACTAAGAATACAGCATTTTGCAGAAATTCATGGTCTCTTTTGATGTTCTTTCATAGCTATTGTCCTTTAATATGGCCTTTACTTCTAAGCTATATAACAAAGTCTTAGACCACAACATACTAAACTAAAACTATCTACAAATTTTCTCTAGCAGGGACAGAATGGAATGACACTTCTTTTTCTGTGAACATGGAAGCATTGCTATATTTCATTCCAGGTTCAAGTGACATAAATGCTATGTCTCACAATTATTAAAAGCATTTCTTTGGTGAGTAGTGGAAGAACAATGTAGTTGTCACGCTCTAGGATTTTGCTCTTTTCTTAGATCTCTTTTATTCTCAACAGGCTTTCAGAGAGCAGAATATAATTGTTGCATGAAAACAGTTTTGATCTTAGTGGTGCTTTAAAACATAAAATCTATGAAACAAACCCCTCATCACACCATCAGAGAAGATCTCTCAATAAAAAAAAAGCCCACATTAGAAGCCAAAAATGGAGATTTATACCACACTTCTCATTGGCAGCACACAACAGGCACCATTGAAGGATTTGCAAGCCCCAAAGACAAAACTGAAAAATCCTCTTTCTACACAGTGTAATTATTTACACTAGGCAGTTATTCCAATGATAGTCACCACACTAAAAGTGAACCATTAAAAGATATTATACTGTGATACAAATCTCAAAATGGAAATTAATTTAAAGAGGATGCTGATAGGAGTTTCTCTATGGCTGCATGGCACTCAGAAAATCATGGCTACTATATCAAATGAAAGAGCAAATAAACTGCTGTAAGCCATCATTCAGTTGCCACTGGGAACACAATGTCCTGCAGCATGTCCAGTGACCTTGGCAGGCTGTGGTGAAGGCCATGGTGTAACACATACCTGGCAATTGTGCCTGGGATATCCTGAACACATGGAACCTACAGATTAAATTGTCTTAATTCTACTGTAGGTAACTGTCCTTTTTGACAAGCTTTTTTGCATGATTTTTGGTGAAATGTGTCTAAATTGGGATGACTTTTTTTGCTTTCCAAATTGTTCTTGCAGCAGAGCACAGCACACCTCCTGTGCTTGCTTTATACGTTGTATAAGCCATTCAAGCGTAGCCTGAAGGGATTTGCAGCTACTTCACATCCTTTATCTCCATCCACAAACCACTAAGACAACTGTCTACTCTGAGGGAAAACAGACCACATGATATGAGGGCAGAATGTATCTCAAGTGATTAGAGAAGAATTAAAAATTCTTGAAGCCTATACAACATAACAACAATGCTCTCTTCTATTTCCTATCTTCCATGCCAAAACATCAGAATTCCAAACTGAACAAAGACAGTTTTACTTCAAAATTAGTGAAAAAATTCTGCTAGCAGCCATGCATTCAAAACCTAAACATTCAAGGGAATAGCTGTTTTCTGCCTAATCCTGACCAATATATCCACATGAGCTTGAAATAGTGATTAATGAACAGAACCTTACCAATTTTATGAAAATAGCAGATTCTTAAGGGAACTGTGTAGATCTCCCAAATCTGTTAACGAAGCCAATGTTTCAAAGGTCAGAAACCAGCTTGATGGCAGCCACAAAGCCATTCCAGCTTAACAATACTACTGCTCATCCTTCTTCAAAATGCTGGAACCCCAAATGGTTTTCCCATGCAGAAAGTAAAGGAAGAGATTTTTGTAGAAAATACAGGAGACAGATGAGTCACAAAGGAACAGATAGACATGGGAGCTGTGGCAGGATAAAAGAAAGGCTCCATTAAAAATCTTTTTGAGTTAGTTTTAATCCTGAGAAGCCTATACCTGGTATTAGACTTTTAAATTAAAAGCAATCAAAATCATGTGAAAGTGCTGTAAATAGAAACACAATGGATCAGGTCCAAATTTTGAAACAGTAGGATTATACATGCTTCAGTAAAAGGACTTCTGGCTTGGGGATATTCTTTTGATGGGTATAAAGTTATTTCATATTTTGCAATAGACAGTACTACAGTAGGTAGCATAGATATTAAATTGTTTTCTTTGTGTCATTCACTACATTTGCCTTGTGTTTCTGTATTTACTACATTTCAGCAGCTTATAGAAAGGCAGAACAGTGGAAAATACAACCCAAGATTTTTCAATGCTTTCCACATTGCTTCCAAATAAAATTTAAGCCCAGGGTGACAATCCCTAAGGCGTTAAACATCTGTACTCCTTGGACCTTGGTGACCACATGTTCCCTCATATTTACACAATTCCTTTCACGTATCAAACCTTATGCTTAAAGCTGAGATTGCCTAAAGCAGTGTATTTTTGGGAAGGAGTTTTTAACTTTGTTATTTACTTTTCTCTCCCCAAAGGTTTGCCAGAAACTGTCTCAACTTTTTTTTTTTTTTTTTTTTTTTTTTTTTTTTTTTTTTTTTTTTCCCCCAAACTGCAGGTCTGGAAGTAAACATGGAAATAAGCAATACATAGTGGGATATTGCTTGAGATGCTATAAAGGGTTGATGCTGTTTGGACCCAAGCCATCTATTATGTACGTGTTTATCGTGTGCTAAATTTTGTAAATAGGATACATTACAAAGCAATGGACTACTCTAATATGTTTTAGGTGAAAAAATTGAATTCTAAAATGTAGTTTTGCTTTTCACAGTTGACATGGAGGATTAACAAGTGAGAGACACTAATTTTCAATTCACTTCTTTGCAATACCGTAGCAGGATTCCAGCCGCTGACCTCTGTAAATATCAAGAAACTGAGGTCCTGACCTCCAGGCAGGAAACCTCTGGAAACTTCCCAATTCACCAAAGCATAGTGTTTTTAAAGAATTATTCTTAAGAAGACAAGGCCCTTACTCATAAGTACTTTTCACCAATTAAATCAATAGACTCACTTTAAACTACACAAAAGAGATTACTGTAAGAGGTAAATAAGATATATATTTCACAGCATGAGCAGTAAATCTGAGAAACAATAAAATTGAACTAGTAGTTATAGGTCATTCATTCACAGCCACAATGTAGCAGGCTCAGTAAACTGCAGGAGAATACATTATTTCTATAGTTTAACAGAAATGCAAACAGAATGAAACTGGCACTTACAGCCTTTACTTTTTAGTATGGGCTTTTTGTGAACACCACAGCTACTGTACTGTGAAATACAGTTTGAATCCCTATCATCATTAGATTCCAGGTTTCAAAAACTTTCATTTCAGTTGTTGAAATAAGTTTTACCTTAAAGAGCAGGACATCAACATAGCACGTTGATTTATAAGACCAAGGATGAAAGGATTATTTGATTTTATGACATGATTTACAGCTAAGTGAGATTTTCCTTACACCAGTGAGAGTACCAAAAACTGAAATAAATGGAACTCTAATTTAAAAGAAAGTTGTGATTTCAAACTTGCCAAATAATTAGCATGGTCAGAAAAAAATGAATTATATAGTGAGTACAGTCTCTTACTTACTATGAAGTATCTAGAAAGATTAAACATAGTAACTTTGAGAAAATATAAACCTGTTTTGACATTCATGTCAATATAAAAAGGCTTTATTATGGTGGCAGACAAAGCACTCTTTCATTTGACAAAATTTCCGTTACAGAGATTGTTTTTTACATGTTCCAATTTCTTTAGCATGGCAATATGATATCCTATATGCTTTGGCAGATTATTGTATTATTTTTTATTAAATTTTCGAAGGGTGTTATTAAAAAAGGAGTTTAAATTCACAGCTTTTGGCAAACAATGAATAAACTCAAGATGAAAATTCAGTATGCCTGTGAATTATGCATGCAATGCCTTGTTCACTAATTGTAAAATCCATTGAAGTGACCACAAATAAGTAAATTCCATAGTTCTCCTAATCCCTTGTCTACAGTGCTCAAAAAACTACCTCCCTCCTATCTGTTGAAAGAATTTAGCAATCACAACAATCAGTAGAAGCAGTATTGGTAAAACCATAGTTTAAAGGCTTCCTCATTTCAGGTATCCATTTATACCTGTTGCAGGACCATTTCATCTGCAGAGTACTGATAAAAGCTGGCATTCATAAAAAATTTAGTCAAAGGAAAGAAAAAATTAGGAATGTTATTTCACAGTTTTTATCATCATCATATTTTTATTATAGTTCTGGTTAAAACTTCTAATTAAGATCTTGATTAGCCCAGGCCTGTGATACAGATTGGTTATATTAAAATTTTGTCATGCTTTCATCCAAAGGTTTGCACAGGACTGAAACAATCATGCCTAATTTGCTCTCTGAAATATGAAAATTCGTTACACAAGTTACTCTTGTACAAATGCTTCAAATTTCTAGCCTCATGAGGTTTCACTCAGACACTGAAAAATTTGTGCCATTCACAGATTTCAACATGTTTTAGACATGATAGGATGGCAGTCTGAGAGTAGGTCACTGTTTGCTTGCACTGTTTAGCCTGTCCAGTCTTCCTCTCTTACAATATTTACCCTAGGAATGATGTTTTTGGCCTTTAATGCAAGAATTGCACTAAAAGGGACAGTGGCTGAGTTCTCCTAATAATTCATGCTTTGCTCTATTTTTGCTGCTAAATGAGAGACACAGTGATTAGGCAATGAGTGAGCACAAACAAGTGCTGATCTAAGGAAAGCAATTCTCAATGCCTTCTGCACTGAAGTATTTTCAGGCTGCATTGTCCACAGTACAGTCACAGAACACTTCATTTTGAAACCATGTGGTAGATGAAAAAGACACACAGAGTTTACAGAACAGCTGCAAAGTGGCAACACAGGGACACAAAATCAAGGTTATTATATCAATCTACAGACTAAGAAATTTTGGTTCGAAATTAAAATAATAATATTAAGTACTGGAAACCTCAGTAGAGATTGTCTCTTATATCCATGTTAAAAACTGGAAATCCAGATTTTTATTCAGCTAAAAGTTAACTTTCACAGTGGCTGCTCATTTATAACATGTAAAATTATGAAGTGTTATCTGGATCTTTCTTCTTGCTCTTACAGGAGATTAGATGAACAAAATCTATTTTGTCTGGTCTCTTGTAAAACTACCACATTAATTCAGAGCAAACAAGTGAGATTTGCAAACACTTCCAGTTCTGTGAAAAGTTTTAAGTGCCTTGTGGACATTAAAGAAAAGCAATTTTTGCTCTGAGGAATCTGGAAACTTCCACTTTAAGAAAAGTAGAAATATTTCCTGATCTATTTGAGAGCTGAAAGTTACTTTTGGAAAAAAAAAATCCTAAAACTATTCTTACTGTTGCTTTGTTAGAAAAAAATATTTAAGATAGAAGCAGGAGAGCATGAAGCTCTAACTCATCAAGCTAAACACAGAGCAAGCTAGAAGGCAGAGCTCAGGTCAAAAGCCTAAGAGAAATGGAAGCCATAGCTGAAATGAAGAATGCCCATCAGAAGACTCAGCACTGCTTTTAGGTCCCATGATGGAAAAAGAGAACTCTTACATGGGGTCATATGGGGGACACTTTAAGAAAAGACTGCATTAAGTCTGGATGTGAAAAAATCTGTTTCCTTTTAATGCATCAGCTACAGTAATGGTAGAAATGTTTGCAACCTAAAGTACTTTTAGTCCCTTTCAGAATCTACAAAGTGTAATACAGTGGAAAACCAAGTGTGTCTGCAGTAATCCTGTGTGCCACACTTTCAGGGAGAGCTTTTAAAAGGGGTATATGTGACTTTTTAAAAATGCATGAACAAAATTGGAAGCAAACCTTAGATCAAAGGAATGGAACATACAGTGCACGTTTCTTTGGAAATCTGGAAAGGGTTGCAACCTGGTTCTTCCACAGTATGTTTATGAGACTAGCAAAGCTGGGGGTTGTTATTGCTAGACTGAAAATTCCAGTTCTGGGATCTGAGCTGGTTTTGCTCTGAAATGGCATTTAAACTGTATCTCCAGTGGTTTCTAGCCCATGCAAACACAAACTGAGAATCCCTAAATCCCACAAAATCTTATACAATTTACCTGCATTCTCCACATCCCTAAATGGACTCAAATTTAGTGCCCTTTTCTTATCACCTTAATAACTTGATGAATGCCAGAGAAAATATTTTATTATTTTTCTGTCTTTCTATGGAAAGACATAATTAAAATCCATTATTTTAATCTCTAAAAAGTCATTAAACTGATATGCAAAGAATTATTCAAATTTATCCCAAATTTTAAGCAACACAGTGATTATGTGATTATTTACCACTAACGTTGATCAGGAACATTTCCACGTGGTTTGGAAAATGCTTACTCTATATATAACATGGATATGAGGAAGAAAAGCACCATGTCTTGATTTATGTTCATTTTCTAGGCCAGGGCAAAGTATGGAGTCCATTAATCTTGCATTTAACGTAATTTTAGCAATGAGTAACAAGAATAACACTACATTTTTATGCCAATAACCTCAATGCAGTTAAACCAGTGAAATGACAAAAGACAAAAGAAAAGGAAATTTTGCCTAAAATATTATCCAAAAGTCAAGGTTTTTTAAACTGAGGTATTTAGATTTAATTTCTGGTACAGAAAGATATGGCACAACAGATCAAACTAGTTTAGCATATGTTTCTACTTTCACTTTCAAACATATGAGTGAATGGCAAAATGACTAAAGCTAGTTTTCACCACAAACCTGGATTAAAATTCTGCATTAAAAAATATTTCCTTCTAGTTGCTATATTTTGCTATATTTTTAAGAACTCAGGGCATAAATAATCTTTGATTTATACTCATGAGAAGCATATAAACAGATTTACAGATATCCTGTCTACTAATTTTATGAAAACTGAATAGCAAAAGAATTGTACACTGCTCTTACACACAATCCAACCAGGGCTGCCATCCCTTCTAAACTGCAAATTCAAAAACCCCTTCAAGACAATATTGTGTCCAAAAATACATTGCAAAGTTCTTGCCACTAAAACATGTGACTTATAATCTATTAGTAGCAGCATTAGGGCAAGCATATTATTTGCTGACCTGGATAGAATATTTTTGCACAACTAAATGTTTTGCTGTGGCCACCACTCCTTTTTTGTTAAATTTCTTCCCATGTTCCAGCCAGTATGAATTGCTCTCAATGCATCAATGAATAGTATTTGCTTGGAGGAAATCCTTCAATTTAAACACAAAATTCACATTCCAATCCAAAACTTTGTAATGAATTTGTAAGAATAGAAGCCTGACACATGCAAGATTCCTTTTTCACAACTGACATTAAAACTATCAGCCTTAGTTGACAGTTTTTGAAAAAGGGTATAGCTTGAGTAATTGGCAAAGAAATTCACAGAAGTGATTTAGAATACAGTTGAAAAAAAGGAAATCACTTTTAGAAAACTCTAAATTTATTACAGAACATTCACAAACAAGTTAATTGATAAATTATTTACTATTTTACTGCAAAACATTGAATAATATTGTATCTATGTGTACTGAATAATAAGCTACATGACACTTCTGCCATTATTTAATTGATAAAATGAGCACTCAGGAAATTACCAGTCTTTTTATGTCAAAGTGCTCAGAGTAAGTGATGGTGATGATGACAAAGATTACAGACATTTTTCTCCCTTTTTAGTATTAGTTTGACAATACCAGCAAACCCTAGATTTATGAAACGTGACATCATTAAAATCTCAATATTTCATCATAAATACTTCAATTTAGAATAGATTCAAAAATTGTTGTTGTCTTTCCACTGAGGGACTCAGATATAAATGACACTGAAATTAATATATGAACTTCACCGAAGGTTTCCTGACAGAGGCAGGCATTCGAACATCACTGGAGAAATGCCTCAAGCATTAAGCTCAAATGCTGCTTAAAAAAAGTCTTCCTTACTCAACTCTCATGGTCCCTGGTATCTGGCACTCATATTGCAAGATCCCTTGAGTCTGGGCTCAGATCCTCTGTGTTTAGGAAGAACAGAGATCACAGTCAATGGATCAAATTTTAGAGTAGTTCATAATTAGATTAGCTCTGTCTAGAGCACGACCACCTTTTAATTAACATTATTTCCCAGCTTGCAGGGGCTTTCTGAGAGAACACACAAAGATGCAAGACTTTTCTTGGTCTGGATATTTCACCTGCAGCTTTGGAACATTTTTTACTGTGCTAAAAAGAGAAAATAAATAAAAAAACTCCAACCGAACCAGCAACAAAAAACCCACAAAAAACCAACCAATCAAACTAAAACAAACAAAAAACCCCTCAACAACAACAAAAAAAAAATCAACGAAACAAGCAAAAAAAAAAAAAAATCACATCTTCCCTGAGGTAGAAAAAACATGACTCTGTCCTCAAGGTGGGCACTCAAGACCACTCAAGAAACCAGTCTGCAGTATCCAAGCTCCAAGAAATTAATCCTCTATTTGTAAATTGGCCAATCTAGGCTTAAGGACCTCACCACAAAACTTCATATATTTCCTCTGTGACTGACCTGGAAGTTCCCACCTTGCTCTGAGGTGGGAAATGAGAGAGGGCCCAGGGTCACAGCTGGATGTGATATCCATAGAGCACTCCTGCCCTAAGCTCTGTGCCACGAGTTACACAGCCTGATGTGGCCATAAGCTGGGACAAATAATACTTGTTCCTAAGTCAATTATTTGAAAATAGAACTGGTAATGTGAGAATTACTGTGATACTGTTAACTTTGTAGAGAATTGAAGTGTTTGTAGCATCTGTAAAACTGATGGATTGTTTCTCATACAGCCAGCAGTTCTATAGCAAATACAGCTTTTATGGGCAGGAAAGCAGCAAGGTCAAACAGCTGTGAAGGGTATACTGGAAACACAACTGACTTCCAGGGGAATAATCCATGTCCTGGAACTTACTAGTTGTTTCTTTGAAATGAGACCAGGCGTGAAAATATTTAAGAAAAAAATCATCCATTCTTTTTTAACAACTTCATGTACCTAAGATGAACAGAAAGGCTCAGAAAAAGATCACAAGGTTTTAGGTTTGCTTTAAAGGTTTGCTTTTCAAATAGGATGCTACAACCTAAAATACATGCTCAGGTCTTCCCAAATGTACAAAGAATACCTAGAATGTCTGTGTTGCCACCGCTAAATCTCAGAAATTAAAAAAAACCAAAGAGGGTGTTTATTTCTTTATCTACTCAAGCATGAAATAATTACAAGGTAAGAAAAAGCAACATTCATTTGAATTCTACTTTTTATTCTCATCCTTCCATGTTCTCAGTTCATATTATTGTCATTGAATTGACAGAGGAAAAGGCAAATAAACCTCCTCAGAGGATGTATTTCTTCATAGTATAAAAAGTATCTAAAGTTATTTAAAGTGAAAGTCTGTTGAAAAATTCACTGGCAAAAAATTCCCAAAAAAATATAACTTTTGATTTTGAAACTACATCAAGTAACATTCAATCAGATCTTGTAAAGAGCTAAGATATTTTGAAAATCACACGAGTTTATGATACAGCCTAGTTTTATATAATCTTTGGTTCTGATTACAGCTTGTCATCACGGAGAAAACATTAACTGTAACAGTAAAACACAGGTTTCTTGTCAAGCTAGGAAAGGTGGCTTGACTTTGGCTATTGCCCAACCAAATAGCTGTAATTGAAGTGCTAGAAATTGTGTTAAGTAAATATAAAACTAGATAATTATTACAGACCTCTGTTTAATTCCTGGTTTTGTTTGTCTTCCTGTGTGACCTTCAGTAAGGCATTTAATCTCTTTCTGTATAAAACTCTAAATAGTTATCTGAGAAGGACTATGGGATACCAGAAGGCATATAAACAGCTAGCAGCAAAAAGTGACATAAATTATGCATCTGTTTTATGAAAAGCTTGCCTCCAATTGAGTAAATAGAACTTTTCAGTCTGAATTATAGTGTCTGTGCAATATTTTCTTTATAATGAATTCATTTTATTGACTAAATGCATTACGTTACTCAAACACAAGGAAAATAGTGTCAACCATACCTTCCATCGTTTATGATGAAATTACAGTCCCTCTTATTAAAATCAGAGCTTTACTATTCCTAATGTGTTTTTAATATGTCTCTTCAAGGTAGACTGTTGCTAGACCTCACACTGTGGCCTATAAAAAGTGCTAAAATGGAAAGTATTCTAAGTCTACTGAAAAGCAAATTTCCCATGTATCCTTTTACTTGAATAACCCTGCTCCAGCCAGCCCATACTGGCAGGGCAGTGTGGCCTCCTCTCAGCACCACTGAAGGTGTGAGCTCCTCTCACAGCTTGCACCCCGGGAGCACTCAGGACTGCTTCGTGTGGAAGGCAGAAATTAAAAAGCTGACTACAAACACACCACATAGCAGAAGAGTGGTGCAATGACAGTAAATTTTTTCCCCCTCATTAAAATGGATATCATTATTTTCAAAACTGTTCATATCTATTAGGTTGCCTTGCTATTTAAAGAATTTTAACTCTGCCATGATGTCATGAAAATAAATTCATAGAACTAGTTTCCTATCTCACTTAGCAATAGGATGCGAATTTTACTAATGTTTCCCTGAAAATTGAGAAAAATAAAAGTGCAGTGCCTAATCAATGTCAATAATGTTATGTTGGTAATCACTCACTATTAGCCTGAAATTACTTCAGCAAAATAAAGAAGCACCTTTTATCAGTTTGCAATGCAGTTTAAGATAACTTTCAAACTGGGAAACATTTTAGCTAAGAGGTGATGAAAATCAGATTCAGATTTTACCTTCTTCCCACACATACTCCCAGGCCAGATTCTTGCAGAGGCTCAGTACAAGAAGTTTATGAAAGCAGCAGCGAGTTAAGTTCCTAAATCAAAAAGTTATGATTAACCCCCCAATACAATTATGGTTTACATGTATATATATGATTAATTGTTTCTGAATACCAAACAGTTGTAAAAAGGTAAGAGCAGCAGTATTGACAGGAAAAGTTCTATTTTGCTGCAGAATAAGATATCAACTTCTTCAATGAACATCTTACATGCAACAAAAGTCTCAAAATCAAAGAAAAAAATTCCCACTGCTTAAGTTCCTGTTACAGATAACCTAAATGAAATAATTTTTAACCTGTTAAGAAATTCTCTGTTCCAAGTCAAAAGCAATACTGCGTAGAAATAATCATTAGCATATAAAAATGAGGAAAATAAGAAGGCAAATATATAAAATATAATTTATCTGACAGCAAATCTGATACTAAACATTAGCAGAACATCCTAATTATCCCTTCACTTTCTCTGAAGCTCTTTTAAATAGAATAAATATTCATACTGATAGTTCTAGATTATGTTTACCAATATCCCCCCAAAAATCCCCAATCACCAAAACAACAAATAGAAAGCATGGGAACTTTTTTGAGTATGTTCTAACATGAAAGTAAATTTTTTACAGAGCCCTGTGCAGATTGACCTTGAATATTTCCAGGGATGAGGCATCTACCACCTCTCTGGGCAACCTGTGCCAGTATTAATCATTCTTTTATTGTATTTCTTGATGATACAGCAGATATTTAACAACCAGTTTCACTCTTAATCTAGTGCAGCACAGGGAGACTGGGCATCCACACCCCTGTGCTCCCAGACTTCTGTTGCACAGGAGGACAGGAAAAGCTCATAAGGGCCATTTCTGGGTAACTGATTGGGAGCTGCTATAAGGTTTTTTGCCAGATTTGGCATCCTAGTTCATCCTAAAAGAAGTAAGATTTTGTTTCTGGAGCAGAAACCTGAAAGGCTTCTCCAACCAACACGATTAATTTTCATCCAGGCAGTTTCACTGGATGAACATCAGTATGTTCAACTACCATACATTAACATCAGTCATCAACAGTTTTAATTAATTCAGAAGTTTGTCTCCTTGTTTCTATCAGATACAGATCTGTCTATAGTTAAATTTTTCTACAAAGGAAATTTTCTACACCTCAAATGAGGTGAGAATTCAGAACTTCCTGCCACTATCAGAGTCATTGCTGGAAAACAGGGATCACTAAGTCACTTGGTTCAAAAATAACTTTCTGATGGATATAAAACTTGATGCATTTAAGATTTATTTTTTAATAAAAAATAAAAGCTGTGATACATTTTTCCCAATAAATAGAATAATTCAGTACTACTACAGCACAACATTTTTTATATTGAGATATTATTGAAAATGCAAACTAACTACTGATAAACAAATGCTCACAAGACACAGACAGACAGATCAATGTTTGAAGTAGTCTTGTTACTGTTATATTCCACACAACACTCGAACAGGAACCTGTTCAAAACTTCACAGCTGCACTTCTTATCTGCCCAGAAGTGTTCAAACTCTTGTTTTGCTGCAACTTTCATGCCTTAGATTTCACCCAAGTTCATCCTTCTTTGCACTTGAATCTTGTCCACTGCTCTGCTCCATGGTCAAGTCTCAGTCAAAGCATGAATGATCCTAAGGTTTGGTAAGGATTTTAAACTTACTGTGCCATAGGAGACATGCACTGGAAACTGATTGCTTTTATTAAACCATTTTTACTTGACTTGCAAGTTTCCTGACTTTTCAGCTCTACCCTATCCAATAAACTTCCTTGTCTGATTCTTACTACTCTGATTAATTCATCAAAGACAATGAAACTTATAAATGTGCAAATGTAATGAACTTTGGTACTCTCATATTTCTTTGCAACCCATATTTGTGTAGGTTACTGAATATATACAAAGTAATAAATCTCAAAAATTTGTTTATCAGGAGGTGTAGAGATCAACCTGGGTGTTAAGCAAGAATAAATTATCTTGAAATAAAAAATTGCCACTAAACTCCTAATAAACGATGGTTTGCATTTTTTGCTCTGATATGTTAGAGACTTTTCCAATGTTAATGCAATCCAATTCCTACTCTAAAATGACTCTCTTACTCTATATCTAATTTGAAAAAGATTTTAAATTAATTTGACAAACGATTGGGATTACGGCTTTTTAGAATCAACTTTGCTATCTTGGTTTAAGTCAAAACCAATATAAGTTTATACCAAATCTAACTGAAAATCATTATCCAGCCAAATATCTTTTATTTGTTGCTTTTCCCATGCTCATCAGGAATGCATAGCTGATGTCTTCACAATGGCATAGAGTAGGAGCCTAGCTTGGTTTAGGTATAAATCCAGCTGTTTGACAAAATAAGACAGAGAGCAAGAACAGAAGAAAGCAAGGCAGAGGTGAGTCGGGAGAGGCAGAGCAAAGGAGAGATGAAGGTGGCTAAGGAGGCATGCCTCTCACTCAGTACAAGTAGGAATATATCAATACCTGATGGCTCTCCAGATTTAACAAAAACTCCAAAGCTGAAAAAGCTATTTAAGTTTCCTAATGCACAGCTCATGCAGTCATGGTATTATTTTAGGTTGACTGAATTGCACCAGTTCACTCTACCTAGAAATCACTATGCCTTTGCAACAGGCAATGTAATGGCCCTTTCAGGAAAGAATTTAGACTGTTTCTTCTGTCCAGTGCTGCTAAGATGAACACCTTTGAGACAGCATTCAGAAGAGAGAGTTTAGCACAAATATGAAACTCCAATCAGCACACAAATGTCTTCACAATTAATACAACACTGCAGTGATGCAACACACCTCAAAATCACCACATTGCTGCTTCACACTGCAAAGAGTTGCTATATTAATTTCTATGACAAAAGAAATTTGCTAAGCAGATGAGAAGTCTGTGAATGTTGTCTACTTGGACTTTACTAAACACTTTTTCTTGTTGTTTCCCCCTGCATTCTCTTGGAGAACGGCTTGGATGGGAATATTCTTCACTGCTGGGTTGGTAGGTGGGTTGCTGACACCACCCAAAGGAGGCTGGAGCCTGATGACTGTTTATCTTCTTTCAGATGACAAATGATGGGAGGAAACAACCTCAAGTTCTGCTGGGAAGATTTAAATTGGGTATCAGGAAGAATTTCTTTACTGGAAGGGTTGCCAATGTACTGAAAACACAAGCACAGGCTCCCTAGGCAGTTGTGGAGCCACCATTCCTGGAGGGATTTAAAAACATGTGTGGATGTAGCACTTGAGGCCATGGTTTAGTGGTGAACTTGGTTGTGCTAATTAATGGCTGGACTTGATGATTTTAGAGGTTTTTTCAAAATAGGTGATTCTATGACTCTAAGTCTCCAGCCCAGCAGAGTTCTTTGCTGAAAGTTAAATTTTATCACACTATCTAATGTCAAATGACAATCTAATGTCAAAGAACTTCATTGTTACCTGGTTTAAACTCTCAGGTCTAAGTTTATCCAGATGAATAAATTCTCCAAAGCCTGAGAGTTTTTGAAGTCTAGAAAATAACTTACTAGAATCAGCACTAAGGTTTCTATTTACTTCACAATACTTCAGATCAGACCTTTGGTTAACCTACAACACATCAATACAGAGATGTCAAATTTTATAAAGTCCAGGATTTAAGTGACCCTTGTGAAAGGCACTCTGTTATTTGGCAATCAGATATAATGGGAATATCTGTACCAATCACAGAGAATTTCAGTTTGGATCAGGTAGTATCTGCTCCGTGTTATCATTTAACCTGAATTCCATTTATCTATTAAATGTCTGCTAGTCTGCAGACTACAGATTCAGAGTTTTCATTTTATGGAACTGCTATTTTCTAGTCAGGCAAAAAAGTAAATAATTAAGAGATTGCATTTATGGGTAGTTTGAGCTTTCAAAGAGTTTAATGAGGGGAATAGTGAGAACCTTCTAAGGCATACTGGTCAGGAGCAGCAATTCACACTGCCAAACTCATGCTACAAATGAAGAAGAAGTTAAAAAATTTTGGTGTTTGTCATTCCAAGCTGTGTAGGTAATACAGCTCCAAAGTGTTGTATCATCTTTTGATGGGATGCAGCAAAAAGAAAAAAGACGTATATATATATATTATTTTGGGAATAAAGAAATTTGAAGGGAATTGTTCTGAAGAGGCTGGTATGAAAGCAGCCATAGGATAAATAGATGAGTACCCATGTTGTTTTGCCATTTTTGCTTCTAAAAATGCTACAATATGGATTTTGTTAGAATGGGAAATTCTATCAAATTAAATAGAGAGGAAGACACTCTCATCTAGAGAATGGCCAAGGCTCCTTTTTGCATTTAATGATATTTGGATTATATGACATTTGGATGGCAGATAACATATAAATCACGAACCATATCTTGTTTTGAAACAAGCTAGAGATAGGTAGGAAGTTCATAAACAGGGAATTTTCCCTGTGACTTTCTGGTATTTCTGTAGTGCTGTTAAGAAGTATAAGAGCACCAAGAAATCATAAAACAACCAGTGTTTAAGGATTTGTCTCTGCTTCCAAAGATTTTTGAGTACAGCTTCTCAAACAGCTTTAAACATATATCACAGTCTAAAAACATCAAGAGCACAAATTCTACTGGAAGCTTTTTCTCAAGTAATCAATTTAAGAATCTTGAGATAGTCTGAAGAGCTTTCACTACTGAGAGAGAACTGTGTAGTGACTGACAAAGCCTACAAAAATCCTGAAAAAATACATAAAAATACAAAATAGACTCAGTACCTCCAGGTACAGGGTCAGGAAGTCTCCCTGCCTTCATTGATAGGTCTCTGCTGGCAGCTAAAGAAGCCCCAAAAAAATTAAGTACTCGCAGTAACAGATTTACATATCTATGGATGCACATTAACAGACTACCCATACTTTGGCTAAAAAGTGATGATTTAATTCTCTGGGTGCAGGAGAGGCAGAAAAATATGATTCAAGTACTTTTATTTATCAGTTTAATAGAACTGTAACTTTTGAAATAAAAAACACTTGTCATAAAAGTAGCTGCCATGTTATCTTTGTGGCAGACCATTTCAGACATACAATGGTAATATGTGTGTCCTTATTCCCTGAATTAGGATCATCAATTCCTTAGCTGTTGCCTAGAGTTCTTTTGAAAGTAGATGGCTTTATTTTCCCATTACAATTTTACACCAATTTTTAGAGGCAGAAAGTACATGTTTTAAATCTGGGATGTTTGTCTCAGATTCCATTACAGAACTTTATTTTAAAATGCTGACCAAGTGTCCCATGATAAAGATCACACTTTAAGGTAAACTGGACAGGGGACTCTAAGAAGAGCTCAGTGTTGTGAGGAATGAGTGAACATATATTCTAATATTAAAAGAAAATTAAATTAAATAGATTAAATGATGATCCTTTAGAAGTTTCAGACTTCTTTGGAAAAAAAAAAAAATCTAGCATCCAGTACAGGGTGCTACAAGAGGGTACAAGTGCTCAGTCAACTTCAAAACACCTCAATGATAAAGAATTTACTTACCATATTTAGGTTTTGGCTCAGGAATGTGTATGGCAGAAGCAACGATCAACAAAAATTTCCAACCAATCTATTAATCTTCCTGACATATTTGGCTATATCCTAGTGGTCTTTTTTCCCTCAGGCTAAGCCTTATTTTCTATTTTCATTTTAAATTTTTTTCAGAGCATCACTGCAGGATGTAGCTCCTCCACAAACATGCTCAAGCTTGTGTTCTGGGGATTGTTTGCTTTTGTTGTTGTTGTGTTTTTGTTTTGTTAAAGTAGCATATTTCTGACCCATCAGATTCTAAAGAATTGTTATCTTTCATGCAGTTAAGATGGCTGTGTCATGTAAGCCCTAAGATAATGAGAAAGATACAATTAAAAAAAATACATGGAAAATTCATAGTGCTGTCAGGATCAGGTACTGGTTTTTCCCCATCTAATCAGTAGCTGCTGTAGAGATGATATCAAAATATGTGAAGCTGAGGAAAAAATCTAAAGATTTCCAAGAAATCATTGAGATTGTTGAAATATTTTCAAATATAGAAGTGGAAAAACCCCCTGATTTCTAGAATTAAAAATGCTTTGCTTATTTTAAAGAAAGAAATAGAAAATGAAAGAACTTGAGGTTGCAGCAAAGTAGTGTGTTCTCTGTAGTTAGAGCAATAAAAAGGAAATGTATGTAATTTTAGTTTGCATAATCATTACAGCTGACCATTCAAGCATAAAAGTGGATTTTCTGCTGGAGCAACAGTTTTAGTTTCTGTTTTTCATCATAAAACTAATTAAAAATAGAGACAGGTTGAACTGTAATGTAAAAAAGTTTGGGTGTACTTGAATCCTGGCTTAGCCATTAAGGCAGTGTATCACCAAATATTATTCACTTTTCTTGAGTATAAGCTATGCTTCAGAAAAAGCTCCAAAATTTATCTGAAATAATTTCACAGACTCAGAATACCCCAAATTATCCCAAAATATATATTTTCCCCCATTATGAATTAAAAAAAAAATTCCCTTTTTCTCTCACAGTTGATGAAAGGCAACATTCCAATGTTGATTTTCTGGGTTGATTCAATTACTGCACAAGCCATAGAAAGTGTTTGAGACAATTTTATGAAACACATACAAACCTCCTCTTAAAAGCTTGCTCTGAAATTCAGCTGTGTCACAGCCCCATTTCAGCACACATAAAACTAATGGAAAAATTGCCTGATATAGAAACACAAGCCTGAACTCTGGGAAGCCAAAATGTTTTAAGAACTAATCCACCAAGTTTTCTACTTATTTACTCAGGCGTGTGGGTGTAACTTGAAGTATTTTCAGGAGGAAAAAATAAATGGAAGAGAGAGTTGGTGCAGCAGATAAGCCATATCAAAACTCAAGAGAGATTTTAACACGAAGATAATGGATGGCTGTTAAGAACAATTACTTGATAGAATATAGACCTGGAGACCAGAAGATGGGCTCATGGACCATAATTTTGCATTTCATATTTCTAGAACTTCATATCTAAGATGCAAAATACACAATACACATGAAAACACACACATTTAGAATATTCATACTTCAGTGACTAGTTGAATGTTCCCAGCCTAGACAGACACACAAGCATGGGTGTAATTAGCACACTTAGTACCTGGTGTGCTGTTACCTCCTGGCACCTGCCCTGCCGGGACAAGGTTGGCCAAGCCTGAGCTCTGACCCACACATCAGCCACGTGTTGTGACAGTCCTATTAGCCACGAGTCACAACTGCTAGTAAAGATCTTTTGAAAAGAGTTGAAACAGTATTTTCCTGAAAACTTGTGCCATTGTTTTCAGATTATATACTGGGATCATGCAAACACCTAATCTTCCTCTTATAGGAAGCAAATGATTTTAATAAACCCTCTCCCTCCTAGATGTTACAGTTGTTCCTTGGCAAGTCAGGAATTCATACTCCTCTCCAATTTCTAACTAAAAGACGTGTCTCAAAAGCTGACAGTCTCTTTTGCTTAAAAATGTTGGGGTTTTGGTTTTGTTTTGGTTTTTTTGCATTTTTTTTTTTTATTATTCCAGATTTGGAAACCATAGGCAATTATTAGGTCATAGTATTCTACACAAACGTTCCAGAAGTTGGATGTTAACTTGACATTTGTAATATAATATTTCTGGTGCTCAAGTCACATAGTCAGTTTTTAATAATCAGACAAATACTGTGTTATTTAATATAGGATTAAAAGTTCAAGTATGTTTCTCCTAAATGTTTGCATCCTAGTAAACTAATTTAAATTCTGAAGAAATACATATCATAATCTAAATCTAAGTCTTAATAATAACTAGTTTTATGACTAAAATTGCTTAAAAAGCAGAATTTAATTTTTAATAAACTTGTCTATAGATACATTTGGTTATAATTCAAAACTTACTGTCATTTTAATAGCTTTATTTGTCATTGCTACAGATTGTTGCTATACACTTACTACAAAGATAAGTGCTTTTTTCATAGATCATCAAAAGAAAGTTTTTTAGATTAAAACAACATAGCAACTACAATTGTAGAATCAAACAATAATTTTTTCCACAAAGTGTTTTGTTTTAGTTATGTCCAGGATCATCTATAAACTTAGAGATGCACATTTTAATGAACAATTATCATATGCCAAGGAGATTAAGAGAAAGATAAAGCACTGATTATAACTGAAAAATAGAAACAAGTGTAGAAACAAAAAGCTAGAATTCTGCAGCTCAGAAGAAGAAAAAAAGATTCAAGAAATATGGCAAACTGCACATGACTGAGGAGAATCAAATTGATTGCCCTAATTACTTTTATGCAAAATTATCTTTTCAGTACAGAGTATGCCCATTAATTTTTACTAATGAAATTAAGCTTTCTCCATCATCTGTATTTATACAACTGTTACGCTTGGTGCAGATCAATAATGGTCACACAGCAGTGAACATTATTAAATGACCTTGATTATCTGGCCAGAGCTTTCCTGTAAATCTTCAGTACAGTCCCAGCAGAAAGACAGTAAATGGAAATATAAACTGAAAGGGAAGAGAAGGAAACATTATTTTTTTGTAACATAATGCTAACTCAGATTTGTTGTGTGACTCTATCTGCAGTCCTTTGAGAAGGTTAAACAGACAGATAACATTTACAGCTATGCAGTGTCAAACAACCAAACAGCTCAGGCTTTAAACCTCCACAAGGAACACTCCTGGCCTGGGATGGGATCCTGCAGCATGATTATTCTTTGACCTTGATTAACACAATGACCTGCTTGAGCAGGAGGTGACAGATTAGATACATCCATGGTCTGATTCACTATAGCTACATTCTCTGCTCTTTCTCAAAACTAGAGCATCCAGAACATGAAAATTTTTGTGAGAATGGAAATTTAGAGTTTACTTTTAAATTTTGCAGTTCAGCTAAACAGACCAAAATATATTATCTATTATCTATGGTTTTATTTGTGCAATATACATATTTTTCATATTCTTGTCATTCATTCCTTTGAACAACAAAGGTCTGTCCTATGTCTCGTTAAATAAAAAGACATTTATATCCACTAATATTTTACATGGCAGACGAAATTGGAGGCCAGTTTGGAACCTCCAGGCATATAGTCTGCCAGTTCAATACAAAAATAACTTTGTTAACTCAAGTTAGAAAATAATGAATGTATTATTATATTCCTTCTAGCAGAAATCTAATTTATACTTGTGGGAGAGTGAAAGCTGAGGCCTTGTGTGGGCCAGTAAAGACCAGTGCTCACAGACATTGGAATTGACCATACTCCATCACTAAAGTAGTGCTGCATGCCAGCTTGTAAGAGAAGCATCTCTACTGCATCTAATTATTAAATGCAAGGGACATTTAAACAAATTCTTAACTAGCTAGAAATTGTATTTTTAATTCCTGTAGCACAGTCTCAAAGAAGATGAAAATGCACATATTAACTTAAGGCCTAATCCAATTTACAAAATGATTGCTTGATAAATTCTTCTGGTTTTCTAAGCCTATCACATGGTCAGAAATAGTATTAACAAAATGCTTGTAAAATTTTTTTCTTTTTTTTAGCTTTTTCAGCTTTTGGTATATATAAATGAACCTAAAAGCTTGCAGACACACATATTGCAGACACCACCATTGCTATATCATAGCAGATATAGCCTATGAAACAAGTGCCTGAAACAATTTCAGAGTCTAACTAAAGGTCTGATTACTCTGTAAAATACTTCAATGTGTCACTACCCATGGACACCACATGTCATGCTGCTTGTAGTTGTTCTCACTGAGCTTCCTCCCTTCACCTTCCCTCTCCACTTCCACTTAGGCTGCAGCACCTAAACTAAAGTTTGATTTAATGTCTAGGTTCAAATGATGTATTCTACTGTCATTATCTTGACAGTTTTGTATGTCCTTTCAGAATCTTTTAGATTACTTCTGTTTGGACAAGAAACTTGAATCCTGGTTTGGGCATCTATAGGATATGATTAGCATTATATTAGAGCACAAATGTTAGAACACCTCCTCTTTAATCCAAATTCCCTGCCTCATTCCAGCTGGCACATCAGCTGAAGGAACTCTCCTGTCATGTAGTTTTCAAGGTCATATTGCAATGTCTTGGTTTTGCTGCCAAGCTTTCTTACTATTTATTTCTATGTTTAGCTTTCCTTAGCTTAAAGTCTTCTGTATAAGCTTCTTGACACAACTTCTAGGATTCAGGTGCCAAAATTTCCTGGTCTATGTTGCTCAGATTTGGCTTCAGTCTATATATGCCACTGCTCTCCTGGCTGTCAGTAAAGGAGTTTGCTTTACTTTTCAGCCTGAACAAATAACAGCCATTGTGTTCAGCAGCTTCACTGAGCTTTCATGACTCATCTTAACTCATACTAATATATATACATATATATATATATCTGTATATGCATTGATACATATATATGCACACAGATGTATGAATCTACATACACACATATGTGTAATCTCTTTTATGGGAAAGGAATAAGATTTCCTATTGGTGGCAAAATATTCACTGTGCACAGGTTTTTGAGCACCTAACAATTAAGAGCTGTGAAATTGTTTCTGAGAAAATACTGAGTCTGCCTTAGTTCCTCTGTGGTTTCCCAGCTTCAGTAGTGTCAGCCAGCCAGTGCAAAGAGACAGGATGTCTCCAAACAGCCTGTAAGTGCCATCTCCAGAATAAGAATTTTGTCAAGTTAAAAGGAGATGGCAGAATCCCATTAGGTTACTAATGACCATTTCTTTCCCTTGCAGGAGTTTCCTATCAACCTCCTTGCTCAGCACACAGCTTGGACTGAAATGCTTTGAGCACAGCTGTCTTCACCTCACAGGTACTGAAGAAATTAGTGTAGTTGTAACAATCATGTATAGTTTGCATCTTTTATGTATCAAGTGGGAGTGAAAGATGGGAGACTGAAAGTTAAAAAGTATAATCAAGCAAGATTTTTTTCCCTATCCTTACCCTGGTAAAAGTTGGAAATGAATTTTCACAACTTTTAGATTTTTTTGCTGAATACTCCTGAGCAGGTATTTTACTAGCTATTGAAAGCAGGATCTGCTACTTCCCCCTCCTCCACTTTTTTTTACAGTTTGGGGTTGTTCAGATGCCTGTTTTTTTTGGACTGAACTATCATGTGAGGGCCAAGCAGAGCCTTGTCATTAGATATGGCAGTCAGCTCCAAGTTTCATAGACTATTTCTAATGAAATACTGCAGAGTGGAGCCACAATTTCAAAAGTACTTATCAACAGTTAGTGACATGAAATATGAATGGGTCTCTTTATGATGACAATGACAAACTTGTGATGTGATTGCAAAGTCTGTTTCCCTTCCTGCTCCTGTTCTGTAAAGAAGAAATAGCTCTGTAAAAAAGGCTCATAAATGTGTGGATGACCAACAGATACTAAGTGATAAGAGAGAAATAAGTATTATTTCACAGTAAAATATGCATTATGCTGGATATAGTGTTCTCCAAGAAGCTGTTAGTGGCCTAATTTAATGCTGAAAATGAAAAATAGACCCTTTATGTCCGATGAAAAAAAGACCTTTCCTCTTCTAGCTCATTGCAAATATCTCTCTCTACAAAGTAAAGCAGGTCCCTCATGAGACAGATGCCCATTAGTATTGCAGGCAAGGCTAACTTATTTCAAAATGTATAAAAGACACAGCAGTTGATAAAATACTCTGTCTTCAAGGAACAAAGTTAAAAGATTTTGTGCTACAGCAAAGCATTCAGATTTTAAGAAAACAAATGAGTTACAAAGCACCTCTTTGGAAACTGGAAGTTCAAGCCCTCTCATTTCACAGTTCTTTGTTCTTAAAAATAAACCATAAAAACTTATATACATCCTGGAAGTGGCAGGAGGAATGATGCTCTTGGTTAAGTCATGGGAAGTTCCATATCTCTCCAGTGAGAACTGAATCAGCCCATACATAAATTATGTGATAACTAAAAGAACTGCAGTCACACTGGAGCCACCTCCTTAGCACCTACTTCTCTATAGAATAAAGTGAGTGGTTCATTCAACTTTGTTTTCTCCCTCCCTCCTTCCTTCCTTCCTCTCTTCCATATATATATTGCCTGTCCTCCACTCCTTCTGAAGGTCTAGTCTGAGCTGTGTTTAAGTCAACAAAGCATTTCCACAGCCCTCAGATCACCTTGGATGACCCTGCAAATCTCCAGCTGTCCATCATGCCAAACAGAGCAAAGCCCAAAATCATCTCTGCAAAACTGGGGAGCTCAGGAGGATCCAATGCAGTAAAAGAGGCTTTGGGATTCCAGGACTACAACTCCTTTACTGAAAATATTTTGGAAATTAAATTAAAGCTGGAAAACTCCGTGCAAAACAAGCAGCTAAAACTGGCCAATATACTAAGTTTAAAGTGAAACAGGTGCACTTTTGCTCTTACTGTTCCTCCAAGAGATTAAGCAATCTGCTCTTGAACTGTTTGTTGTTCTGTATTATAATTTACAATATGAGCTTCACCAACATCCCAAAAGAAGGATAAAAAAAAAAAAAAAATCCTTTCAGTGCCTTTTTAATGAAACAAAGCTTTCCCAGAAACAAAACATAGAAACTATGTTGCACTGAACACTATACCTGCAATACCAATTGGACAAGGGGAAAATACCCATCTCTACAGCCCTCATTGACAATGAATTTTAACTTTATATTTAACACCCCTCTGCTTCCTCATTTGAAAATATTTTCATACCATTTTGTCGGTGCAATCTCTGCTGTGTTACAGAACCATTATCTGCCACTAGCAATGAGATAAACCACTGCTTCTGAGTTGCAAAGTCCAACAATATTTTACATATAAAAGAGAAATGCAGCTGAAAAAACAGAACTGCATTTAAATGTATGTAGCAGGTACAACATCCCAGCTGGAAACTGGATTTGATGGTGAGTACCAGGGATGGACTATTTCCTGTGGGTATCACAGTGTAATGGAGCAGCAGTTGAAACAACACTTTCAGTAACACATTATGCAAACTTCATTTATCTATTCAATGAAGAGGAAATATTCTTAAGCCACAGTGCCAAGATATGCTATTTCCTTAGCCTAAAATGCATTTTTCACATTGCCATACTACTAATGGAAAATGTGTTGCAAACAACAAACAATGTATTTGATCTCACACTTAATTCAGACAGGGAAGATTTTAACTGAAGTTTCTGTTGGTTTAGGCATGGAGAAGGTTTTCTCTTTTTTTTCTTCAACCTTCATGGCCACTTTCAAAAAGATGTATTCAAGAGATGTTAAAAATACCTACACACATCATAGTTGTCTGTCAGCAGCACTGTCCTGGCTTGGACTAGGACAGAGTTAATTTTCCCCCAGTAGCTGGTACAGTGCAGTGTTTCAGATTCAGTATGAGTATAATGCTGATGACATGCTGATGCTTTAGCTGTTGGTCTGTAGTGCTCTCTCTCAGTTAAGGACTTTTCAGTCTCATGTTCTCAGGGAGTAGATACACCAGAGACAGGAGAGACCATGGCCAGGACAGCTGACCCAAACTGCCCAAAGGACATTCCACACCATAGAAGGCCTGCCCAGTTTCTACAAAGAGGGGAATTGGACAGGAGGGGCTGATCCCTGCTTGAGGATGGGACAGGCACTGGTCAGTGGGTTGTGAGCAACTGTACTGGGCATCACTTTTCTTTACAGGGTTTTATTTCTTTTTCTCTCTTTTAAAAAATACTATATTTTTATAATTATATTTTACTTCAATTGTTAAATTTTACATATCTTAACACAGGTTTTACCCTTTTTCTGATTTTCCTCCCAGCCTCACAGCAGGGGGGTTGTGTGAGCAAGCAGCTGAGCATTGTGTAGTTGTTGGCTGAAGCTAAATGATGATGAGGCACATAAAGGCATATGAAATATAGCTGCATTCCATGTAGCACATCTGTCAGCAGCAGCAGTGGCCAGTAATAGCAGAGGGCTACTTTGTGCATCTCTTCATTTGCACCCTCAAAATTTCAGCAGAGGCCAAGAATGCCATTTTCTGCATTCAGTTGGGAAGAAAACGGTTTCTTTCGATGGTGCTGTGACCATAACTGTGGTGAAGCAAGCCCTCAGAATTGCTGTGCACAACTTACACAGCAGCTGCCCAAGGAGTAACAGGGGTCTGGGAAAGATCCAAATCACAGCTGTCCCTGTCAGACCACACCAGAAGGAAGAGTACAATAGGTGTCTTTACCTTACTAAGACCTCAAAATTCTTGTTAAATATTATTATGTATAATAGTATTTCTCAAGTTAACAAAAAACAAGATGGTATTTAAAATTATATCATGAAAACTCTTGAGGTTTAATGTCAATATTGTTCCACCCATAAATAACAGAGTTGAACTAGACTCTGACTGTCTACAACTGTAGGAATGTCCTCTGTAGTGACATAAAATTCAGGATACAAAAAGCTGTCTGATTTGTCCTACACAAAAATTTAGCAAATTGCATTAATGTAAAAGGAATACTGAGCAGAATGAGCCATAATTTCCTAATTTGTAATCACTGAATCATGACAGGTCAGATGCATATTGTATTATGCTACCAACAGCTACACTGCTTTATTTTCATGGAAACACAAAGGCAGATGAATAATATTAGCATTTTCTGAATTTAGCAGTCTATTTCCTATACAGTCAAAATGAAAGTACGAAAGCTTATGCAAGAGATGTCTTGTATGATAGGAAGGAACCAATGACAAGCTGATGGATATTTATAGATGGTAAAGCACTCTGAAATCTCCTTTGAGGAAAAGATGTACTATAGTACTATATTTATTTCTCATATTTACTACCTACTTAACAGACTCTTAAAAGACACATAGCTATAAAAGGCCACTCTTCTGCTATGACAACACTCTAGTTTACACTCACTGATGATTTTGCCAGAGCAAGAAAACTTCCTCTTATTATTATAGTAAGAAAATGATAGAAAAAAGCATAATATTTTGGTTTTTAGGTTCATTGTTGTTATCAAGCAATATTCACAAATCATTGTGGCCTTCCAAGTTTACTTATACTTCGTATTTCTCTTCTAATCAACAGAGGTAGGTGATCCAAGTATCAGACATAAATTCTCTAAGTGTGAACACTTCAGACATGCTGCCCAATTCACAGTAAAGTGCTTTATTTTCAGTGCTGCATGACTTGGTTTTTGATTGCATGGAGTGCTATGAAATCAGTTTTTATGATTTGTGAAGGGCACAGACAATCAAACACAACTTTTATGTCATTACCCTGCATAAAAGCATACATTCACTATTACATTCCAGAGCTGTAGGAAAGGCCAACAAAAACAAAAACAATGTTTGATTGTTTACTCACCCCATTTATCCCACATTTATGTGGAATAGATAAAGGAGTTATAAGGAGCTCCAGCAGCACAGCATGTTTGACTCTTGCTGCTGAAAGTCTAAAGCACAATAGGCAAATATTGGAACAGTTGGAAAAATATGTTGCTCCTTTTCCAGTACAGCCTATATCTCAAAACACTGCAAAACACAGAGTGGAAAATATTTAGGAATATCTATGAAGTTTATATGCAAATTTTGTTGGTGTGTATTCTATTGCAGTTAAAAGCCTGGCTTCACTCAGGCAGATAAACACTTCTATGTGAATCTTTTGACAAGTAACTCCAATATGTTCTTTATAGTTTCAGTCTATTGCAGTGGGAGGTGGGATTGTTTTCATCTGTGCTAGTAACTTCCTGGAATTCTGCAAACTCCCTAATTAACTGTACACTTAAGTGCACTTAAATAACATATCAATTGCATTTGGCTTTAGGCAACAAAGAAAAATGCATGGTTACTACACAGGTATGGCACATATTTTCACGTCTGTCATACAGATGGTCTTCTTCTCCATTATGTTATGGATCTTTTACTCAATGTTATGGTCCCCATGGCCAGTGGATATGATTTTTCACAAGTGCATCTTGGCATGGGATACACAGATTTTTATCAGGCTAAGAATATATACAGCCATTTTCTAATTTAATACAGTATTTTATCTTAACTATTTATTAGCTTTGGCAAGTGACTTCTTTAAATTGTGTCTTCATATTTTTTTTCTTAAACAAAGGCATACTAGCTTATTTGTATCAATTTGTATCAATTTTGTATCATTTTGTATCAAATGCAGATGTTTGCAAAATATGTTTTTAAATTAAACAGCTTGTCATCTATAATTTATTAAACATCTTTCAATCAATTGATGAACATAATTGTCAAGAACTAAAACTTGAAAAGACAAACAAGAAGCTAACTCAGATGGATACAGCTTAAAAATGTAGATTAAAAATTGCCATGAAATATGCTGACCATATAATGTACCTACAGTGATAGAGTTTCACCCTACCAACAGTCTGTGTGCCTTGAGAATTTGCTTTGGATGTCTGAAGATAACATAGCCACGTTGCTAAGGTAACAAGTGTTGGGTTGTTTGGGTTTTTTCCTGGAAGAATATACAGGCATGTAAAACCAGTATAAAATAGACAAGTAATATCTTGATGCCCAAGGGCTTTCCTGCTTTATGTATGCCACTTCGCAGAGACGCTTGATATTCATCTTTCACAGCTGATTACTCATTTCTTCATTTAGAGACTCCATTAGAAAACATTTGTGTAAAAGGGAGAAATAACTAAAGATTCAGAAGAAAGAGCAAACTGGTCTGTTCAGGCAATGCTGCAGCCCTGCTCAGCTGCTGCAGCCTCAAGTAAATCACTGAGCACTTTTGTCCAAGGCATAGCAGAGAGAATATCAGTGCAAAGCAACTCATACATCAGGGAAATCTAAATCACTGTATAAATAAAATAAGGTAGCACTGTGAATATCACAAAAAACCCCAAAACCCAATAGATCTGATTCCATCTAAAAAGTGCACTCTTCTCCCCTTTTGTATTTATTTTCTGTTAACTATATTTTATTTGCATGAATCTTCTTGAAAATTACATTACAAATTGCATTATAATGGGAAATCTCAGAGCATAGAGAAAAGTTAGTTACCCTCAGCACCCAAATGACTATACTAATATTTTGTCAATTAAATGAACTAGAGAAGATATTCAACTATGAACACCTTGCCTCATGAGCTTAAGACAGGTCTTAAGGATCAGATGACATTACACTGCAGTAGTGCTGGTGTCTCACTGTGAGTTTTATTCAAAGAAGCAAGAGGCTGAAGTATTAGGTTTCCATTTTACCTAAAAGCAGGTGCCCTTTTCCACTACAATCTTTTTTCTTTTGCTTCCTTCCTCCTATCCAGAACTTTCCTCCTCCCAGAGAAACAAGCATTAAATGAGGATTCGTGGAAACTTGAATAACCTACATATTTGAATCAGACTTTTATAGGAACAAATTCAGCTTTGGCTCTGAGGTTTTATTCCCTATAAATCCACTATTTGCACTTCTGGTAACTTATCTTCTTTCCATATACTTTGAGGCAATTCAAAGTTGCATTTTTAGGAAGTGAGGTGAAAGTCAAAAACACAAGTCCAACCTGTCTGCATGCATCATCACTGCAAAAAGAAGAGCTGCTTATAGTTTAATGAATAGTGTTCAGTGCTTTCCCAAGCTAATGAGCACCACTAGGTCAGATTTTAGTACCTGATTTGCTGTTGAGTAGTCTCTTTCGGCCGTGAGAGTCATTAGTAACACGGTAACAGGAGGTGACAGCCTGAAATGGGGGTAAAGGAGTGAGATACATGAAAGTGGCAGCATCTCATTGTGCTGGAGTAGAGGCAGAACAGAAGTTGTGTGCAAGGCTGACATGGACATAAAGAACAGATCGCTGCATTGATGAGAAGAACTGGGGAATTAGATTAGGAGCTGCAGAGAGGAATGGAGATTAAGAGGAAAGGACAGGTGGGAAAGGATGGGCAGAACACGGATGGAAGGTTGGTGAACTGGGAGTTTTATGCCAGGAGAAGGAACAAGGAGTTGATAGCAAAGGAGTGTAAAAGTCCTACGTGCACAAAAGAGAGAGGCTGCCCTCTGAGATGCAAGAAGGGCTGGGATAGCAGACCTTGGGACTTGGCTGTGATAACTCTAAAGCCATTCTGACTGTGACCCTGTTTGGCGGACATCACGCACAAACCTCCAGGCTTCTCTCATCATCCTCTCATTCAAGTCAAATGCATTCTTTTTTGCTGACATTCTTTTCAACTGCAATGCATTGGGGCAAAATAGAATGACAGGAATCACTTTGAAGGAAATCGAGGTTGCAGCCTGATCCAAGCCACTTGTACAATTGCATCATACTAGTTTATGAGCTTTCCATACTCCAAGCCCTTAAAAATCATCTGCAATCAAACCCAAAGACTTGAAACATTAAAGTAATGAAGTACAAATATACTTCTGAATGCATAAGATGTTTAGAAAGAAAAATTTCAAAATGTTGTCTTCGTACAGCACATTAGTCTCTAAATTTTGTCTGCTACAGGAGCATAGTAGCTTACTCCTTCACATGAAAAGCAAGACTTAAATTATACATAATTAACCTCCCAAATGTTTATATGTTCTATAGAGATTAGTTTGAGCAATGAAAATGTAAGTTTTTTGCATTCTGAATAGAATACATTTATTTTCAGTAGAACTTCAGCTCTTCTTTCAACATCAGTTACCTGAGATCTGACAGATATACATGAATAATACATGAAATTTTAAAATACAGCATTTGAAGCTGTTGTAGACATTTTGAAAAAATACTGTAAAAACAGGTAGAAAAGAGGAAAACAAAAATATCTAATAACATGCTGAGCAACTGACCATCGTATGCTACTCACATAAAGAGCTACAGGTATTCTATTGTAATCCTGTCAATCACCATTATTATTTTTCATATTAAGTGATCATGTATTCCATAGTGCTACTCAAGAAAACATCATGGAACAAAATAAATCTATTAACAGTTTATTATAAATGGAAGATGCCTTGCACACCACTGAGTTTGCTCAACTAGCTCCCAAAAGCAGTGCCCAGTGTTCAAAGTACAATGTTGCACAATGCTCTTGTCTTCAGATATTAAGAAGTTATTTCATATAGGTCTTTAGAATGCAATTTTTCTTGAAAATCTTTTTTTCTCTTCATGACCCCCAAATAATCCTTCCACTAAAGAGTTCATTTAGCTCATTGACACTTTTGATGCCATCTGAATAGTTTATTGTTTTTGAAAGGGAAACATATTTTCAGAATGTGCTGGTTTTGCACATATGACATTTGGTGAGGAGGGAAGAAGACACCCAAGGAAATTATTTTTTCTGAGAGAAGCTGCTGAGAGCTTCATCTATGCCTGACAAAAACCAACCAGTGATTAGTTTTTAGAATTGACAACCTGTTCAACCACTGAGAAAGTTGTACACACAGAGGTGTGAACACTCATTTTGAAAGCTAACAAGCCCCAGGAAGCTCTCTTCTTTCTTCTGCTTGGGTACAAACAGGCAGCAGCTGTTCCTCTGCCAGGCCTCATTCCGCCGGGTCCCCGCGGCGCGGCGGAAACGCGGCTGAGGCACAGGGAGCCATCCATCCGCCCATGCTGCCACTGCTCAGCTCTAGTCTGGCTGTTGAGATCCCAGCCTCTTCCCCCAGAGTAGCTGCTGCCATTTCTTGCTGGGCACTGCTCTCCTGACCCAGCCCCTAGTGCAGCTGCTGAAAAACTCTCCACCATAAACAGCTCTGGGCCGCCACCCGACAGGGATCACATGAGCATCTACAGGCCTCAGGCGAGATATTAACTCTTTCACTGCACAGATGAAACCTGCAAACATCCATTCTCTCTCTTGAGTGAAAGAAAAGGACAGAGATGAAGACATGCACAGAAACAGCTTGGAGACATTGAGGTAAGACAAGAAGGAAGAGTCAGGTCCCTGATGGAAGGAGATGGGGAGATGTCTTGGAAATTCTCTTGTAAGCTATGGAGAAGACATGATGGATATATTAGACTCTTTTTTCCCTGTACCTCATGAAAATGCATTTTGGGGGGATGAAGTGTTCTAACTACAGTTACGAGCAGAAGCACCAGTGCTGAAGTTAGCAGATGTTGAAGTAGCTGTGATCCCACGAGAAGTTTGAACAGAGAGAGAGAGAGAGAGAGAAGAATGATGAAGACCCTTTGCCCCCAGGGAAGAAGACCTCTGTTCCCAGATCTGAAGATTATCTCAGAGTTATATGAAAAGAATTTGTACTTTTGAACGGTTTCATCCTTAAAAATGGTACCACATAAGTTTTCATGGTCCTTGAAAACAGTTGCGGGGAAAACTAAGTCCTGGAAAGGGATTTTTACACAGTGATCAGATTTCCATTTTCCTGGGTGGCTGATTCACTGCGATATTGAAACCATGAGAGAAATGTTTTCTCATGGAGAAGTCTCCACAGACTGAAGAGGGAAACTCCTCTCCCTAAGCGAACTTAAGAAAGAGATGGTAAACTGACTGATTTGTTTCTGTATGTTGTAAATGTGAAAGAGGGTGTGGGGGGAGAAGAAGTGTTCTGGAGGTTTTATTCTAATTCTTATTGTTTTTTCTTTTAGTTTCTTTTAATAAAATTTTTCTTTATACCCTTTAAAGTTTGAGCCTACTTTGCTCATCTTCTCACCCTATCTCACAGCAAGAAATTAATAAATAATTCTAGAGGGTGCACTGGCAAATTGGCCAGCACTAAATCCACTACATAAATTGGTGTGTTGGCAAAAAAATCTCAAATTAGTGAACTAAAACCACTATACAGAAGAATGAGTCTAATTAATTATATTGATAATGACAAATATTTTGCTCAACATTCAAACAGCTTGAGCTTTCCTGTTTGCTTAGTGAGAGGATTTTGTTGTTTTAGAACCTATAACTAAAACCAAATCTTCATGGTCAAGTAGAAACACCAGTGGAAGACCTTGTCCCTGTACAGACATAAACCAGCCTATTCATAAGCTGAAAATTAACTTCAGTCTTTTTGAGCTAATAGAATTGGTAATTAGCAAGATCAAAACACAGTTCTGAACATTTGCTGTCCTGATTTTTCAAATTTTTTGGGGGGGTTTTGTTTTTTTCGGTTGGTTGGTTGGTTTTTTGTGGCTACTACCTGAAATTTTTGCATTGCAACTGTCCTTTGTACTGGCTTCCCATCTGAAACCTTAATAATCATTAGCAATTATTTATGATATCAAAACATTATATTCTAATTTAAGACTAGTAAAGTTCTATAGAAAGAAATATATGCTCAGGAAACAAAGTTCCTTTTGTTAAAACCATTTCAATATTCTTCAACAGCTGCTGAAAATAAAAAACCCTCCAACAGAACATTGTGGATTCTTTAACAAGCTTTGGAAGAAGAAGAAAAAGAAAATCCTTCCTCTAGGCTCAGTAGGGTAGTATGCTTAAAATGCTGCACAGCAGAGAAAGACTTGTCCATGCATTATTTCTACTCTCCATTTGAATAGTGTTATAAATTGACTTGAAAATGATAACTTTGAACATATCACTTAGCTGTTTCTAAGTAATTACTACATTTTTCCCCTCAGGGATAAACTGTAAAATGTAAATTATGTGGATACTTGCATGTTAAAAACCATACCCAAGCTTCTGCAAGATGTTTTTTATGAATCTCTGCATCCTGCTGGCCAGCTCCTCGAAGTACTCAAAGGACCCATCTGTAAACCAGGATGGGCCAAAAATTGTTGACTTGCTTAAATTTAGCTTTTAAAAATATTGTGACTTCAAGATAAATGTCTAGCCTGGAGAATTTTAGTGGGATTTCAAACCAGGTCTCCTGAGTGGGTGAACAGCTGCCAGCTGAGTGACCGGTCAGCAAGGCTCCAGCCTGTCTTACCCTTTGCTTTCAGGCTTTGGCTTAAGATACTGCTGAAAAGAGATGAACCTTCTCTTACAAAATGTAGCAGGCTACCTTGGAACAGTCCCAATTTTCCAGATCTGCTTGGCTTCAATTAAATGCATCTGATCACAGAAATTTAAAAACAGTGAAATGACATTTCTTTCAGTCTTGAGGTTTATGGGGGAGAGAATAAAAGTTTTAAATGTCCCATCTATCAAAATAGCAGAAAGATTCTAAATTTTGAATAACCTTGATGCAGATGGAAAGCAACAAAATACCTCTATCTGAAGTTTGAGAAGAAGCTTCACATTACCATCACAGAGCTGACAAGAAGTGACAAACGTTTGCTTCATCCTATAAGCTTGTTTAAGAACCAGAAGGGGACAAAATGTAATGTGTCTATCACAGACATGCTGTTCAGCATTCAAGTGGTAACTTGTAATCTCAAATATGAAATTTTAAAATGAAAAAACCTGGGTGTCTATTTCTATTAAACTAGGAGAAGATGCAAACTCATTGTGATAGCCCTGTCATCCAGTCTTATCCCCGGCTCCCAAAACTTGCACAAAGAATGTTGCAATCAGCTTCTGGATGACACAAAATCTCTCAGGTCTTGTCAGGCATAATCCTTTGGTAAAATAGGCTTCTTTACCTGTGATACTATCACCTGTCAACAGAAGTGATGTGATGCCACATCAAGGACAACATATAACTTGATTCAGATATGGAATTTTAAATAAAAAATATCAATTTAGTATAAGTAATCTGATTTAGAGATTTCTGACAAGTGCTGTGTCAGAAATTTGAGGTATTTAACGTACTTACAACAAAATGACATAATTTGTCAACAGAGCAAAGATATCTTCAAGGTGAGTAGTCAAAATAATTGCAATTAAACCACTCCCTAGTTACTGTTTAGATGATGATACAGTAAGAATGACAATACAATGCAGTTAGACACATTTAGAACACTTGGAAATATTTCAAATGTCTCTGTAGTCATGTATATGGAGAAATAGTGTCTGTTTTGATTTTGACATTACAAAAGTGTTTAGTAATGTTATTTTCCCTGTGGTCCTGTCACTGAGAGTCTCAAGTCTTGCACAAGATGTTCCATTAGTCTAATATTAGCCTAAGTCCTGTACATTTTCTAGAAGAGACATATAGCTCCTGCCATTGTCTTATGTCCACCTGGGTCCTTTCATAGTGTCTTAAGATGATTGAAAAAATAGTATTTTCTAATGTTTTTTACATCATTTTTCTACACACTTTCTGACAGTTTACTACATTTACCCATTTATTCCACACATGCATAGATTTTTGAGTAGAGAGAAGACCCCACTATGATCATCCAATTCACCCTGCTGCACAAAATAGAACCCATAATTCAGGCTGCCAGAGTAAAAAATGTTACAAGCATTGCCTATTTAAAAAAAAACCCTCAAAACCCCCCAAAAAATCTGTTTTCTAGTTAATGACTTCAAGAGTCAGTAACTCCATCATATTGCCACAGAGGGATCATAGAATGACAGAATGGTTTGGGTTGGAAGTGACCTTAAAATTCATCCAGTTCCAAACTCCCTGTCAATTTTATTTTGGAAATGTGATTTCTGTTAATGACATATTTAATACCAAACACATGTGATAAAGGATCTGTTTAACCTAATCACTTCCCACTTAAAGGTAAGCTTTAGAGCTCTCTCTCATAGTTAACTTTTTACACAGGGATAAATTACATTTGGCTTCACTATCTTAATGGTCAAGTTATTTTCAGAATTATATTTTTCAAGAATACCTTGTCACCTCTCCCCTCCCTCATTTAAATATGGCAAAGAATTTAATTCCTTGAGGTGTGACACTTCATTTTAATAAAGGAGATGAATGTTCTATGTGATCAACATGCAAAACAAATTCTCTACTGAATTAAGACCTACTTTAGGACATACTATATTTTTCATTCAGCCTTTTAGAAGACTTTGTCCTCCAACCAAGCCATAAACACCATGCTTTTTATTAAAGTATTTTTCCAGTTTCTCCAGACTCTACTATAAAACAAAAATGACATTTCCACAAGGTTCTAATTTCTTCTCTATTTTGAACACTGTTGGAGTGTGTAAAACAGGGAGAGAGATCAGAATGCACAAATCTAATTAAAACCTTTAGATAAATCAAAGTATCTTAAGACACTCATACATGAAATAGAGGTGTAAGCTTAAGTTTTAAGTAAGTAAGTTTAAGTAAGTAAGAATATGTTTCAAGTGCTTTAAGGAGCAAAAGCCTTAGAATGTGGTGTAAAAATCAAGTTTCAAAAACAAGCTTCAGTGAGAGCTCAAAAGCATAGTTCTAGACATAATAAAAACATAGTAAGAATATTGCTTGCATTCTTCAGATAGAACAGATAGGCTTTATGAGCAAGTTTTGTGTAAACTTTCGTACTATAGAATTAGAATTCTAATAGGTTTAGAAGAAATGCTTCAGGTTCATGTTTTTAGCTCATTGGGTAATTTGTACATACAAATCTGTGCACTGGGAAGAGACTCTCTCACCCTCTCTCCTCACCACCATCATCATCACCTGGAAGAAGACAGGAGAGCTGCTTCTACCTCTACTCAGGAGTCTACACCAACAGCTTTTAGCATGGACTTTAACACTTGGGACTCTCTGTCTCTGAGTCTGATGTGCCTCTACAAATAAACAACTTTACAGCAACCAACTACTGCTCTTGCCTTTTTTGAAGATCTAGACACATGACAACCTTGACAGAACACAATTGTTGGCCCATAGTCTTATGTATGGTTTTAAATAGACATTAATAAAGTTCTAATATGTATAACTGTACCTGTCTCCTTGTGGGAAGTGCAAAAGATTGTGGCTGGAACCCTCTTGCTGATTCATTATGCAACCAGTATATCAATTAAAATAAAAGCTTTAAAAATGCATATATGGACTCACATATTCATGTTCTACGTAAACAGTTTCTATCAGAAACACTGATCCAAGCACAGCCCTGTTTAACAAACCTTTAACATATTCAGTTCATCAATTGAAGATCCTTATTGAATCCTCATGGTGCTGACAGACTCATGAGCCTGTAAAAAAAGTATGACCCCCAGAATGCACCCTTGAACTTGGGAGGACAGGACACAGTAGATCATTCTAACAGCTACTTGAGAGTCAATGTCTTCTGGTATTTTAATATTGTAGTAAAAATAATGTGCTTGAACTTTGGAAAATGCCTTTTGTCCTCCCTACCTAAAATCTGTTATATGAGAAGACTGATTTATCTATTGATTGGATTTTATACCGCTATGATAATTCTTTGCAGAGAAGGACAAAAAATATTAATCCCCAGCATTTTCATGATCTAGTTAAAAAAATCACCCCCTCCCACCCCTCCCCACAAAAAGCATTCTACTACCTCTTTACTTTCAAAATACTCAGAGGCTTATAGACCTGACATTTTTAAACAGAACACAGCCACTCTTTCAAGCCTTCCAAATAATTCCTGTTCTCTCTTCCAAATTAACTCAGCAGGAAAATTTCGAATTGCTCTTGTAGGAAAAAGCCCCAATAGTTAAACATTTTCAAAGCACTATGTAAACAGAACAGAGTACACAGTCAGAACAGATATCAGGGAACAAGTTTTGAGCTCTTAGTTCCTACACTTATGTTCTTATCAGTTCTCTGATGATGGATCCCACCACCTGTCTTGTGATACCATGGTTAGAAGCTCATGCTGTAGCTACTGTTTAGCTAATCAAGTATGACTGGGTGGCTACACAGAACCTTGATGAAAATGATTGAATTCTGGTTGACTGAACTGAGACTTACTTCTTACCAAAAAAAAGAGCTGTTGACTGTTACACAATTTTTAAGGCTTTGTGTCTTTATTTCAATTGTGTGAGGACAAAAGCATGATTGCACTCTGAAAATGTCACATCAAGTACTAAAAATTTCAGAGGGTGAACAACTTCTGTGACTGAGCTGAGAATCTTTCCACTAAAATTCGCTGTTTAGAAAAGAGCCTAAGAGCAGTGATCAATCTGATCAGCACAGGTAACTCAGGGAGGCTGAGTATGAAAGGTTACTTTAAGACTATAGAATTGAACAGTACTCAAAAGCAATCAAAACACAAACACATGTTCATGAAGTGAACAATCATTTGCATTCTACAAGAACTCAAATTTCCAAAAGACATCACGATTTGGAGCCTTCGAGACAGCTGATGCTGCAGGTCAACACACAGGTGCCCACAGCACAGCTAGCATTAGCAAGAAAAAGGTTCCTCTTTTACACACATTACCATGGCTCTTGAAACATAGAACAGTGTTCCAAAAATACCCAAAGGTTATAGAGGTTTTTTTAAAGTACAGTTTAACTCAAATAACATAAAACCTAATGTCATCTTATGTGAGCCTCAGCAGTCCATTCATGCTGTCAATCAGAGCTGCCTCGATGCTGTCTGAACAAATGCCTAAACAGTAAGTACAAAGGAACAGCAAACCAAAACCATACCAGAAAGGGAGATAGGTTAACTATCAAGTAAATTTTAGCTAGAAACCATTATAAGCTTTTTATTCAGAAAGGACAGAAAGACAAAAGGTGGAAAATGTTGAATAATTCAGAAATATGTATGATATCTCAAAATTAAAGAGTGAGAATCATGTATATCAAATGTGTTTGCATAAAGATAAAAAGAAACAAAAACACAATATCACAGTAGAAACTTATTTCTTATAATCTGCTCAGAAGAAAATAAAAAATACTTTCTTTGGGAAAAAAACCTAATAAACAAAAAACCTCAGAAGATGTGTGCAAAGGCTGTGTGCTCCTAAAAGTAAATATCTTTGCCATGGTGTCTCTTAGAAAAGCACATCAGCAGCACACAGAACCATCCACTTTAGTGTCAAATCCAAAGCTTAGAGGTACATGGAGGAAATAATTCTGGGAAAGTCTACAGCCCATTTAAATTGAAGGAGGAACTAATTCCAGGATTTTAGCAGATAGTGTGGCTGCTTCAGCATCTCTTTTGTGATCTAAAAATCAAAAAAGTATCCTTAGACTGAAACCACAAACCTCTGTTATGATAAGACAGCTTGTTTAGTTGGTTTTATGCCAATATAAACAACAGATACAGAAATAATACAAAAATATTTTATTTAGGTTGACAGATCAAACTTTTTAGAGCACCCTACTCCCAGAACCTCAACATCTGAAAACCTACTGAAAGAAAGAAAAGGGGCAGAAGAATAGCAAAGGGAATGGCTAAAGAAGTGATGGACTGCCCTCCTAACTTTGGAATCTATATAGAGTAAAGAATTAAACACTTTATGAAATAATCAGTATTTTTGAATGTGTGCATAAAATGGCAATAGTCACTTGACAAGAAAAACTAAGTTAAAAAGCTACCATTTTAATTTCTTGATACTATTAATAACTGTCCATTTCAAACAAACTTTTATTGTAGGAAAAATTAAAAGCTAAAAATATATATTGGTAAGTTTTTCCAATAGCTAACTTACTACTAGTATTTAATGTTATTTTATTTCTGCCCTAAATTTACTGAACTTGAATTTTCATTTCTAAGAAATTTTTAATATCTATATATTTATACCTTTCTTTGGTAGATTGAAGGCTTATCTGTTAGTAACTTTCTATTACACTGACATTTAGAGAAAAAACTGATCACCATATTGTATTTGACAAATACTTCAAAACTCATATTCTTGAATATTTTCTCAATGAATTACATTTTCTCTTTAATCTTTCTTTAATCATTCATCATTCAATTCACTGAGCTTCTCTTTATTTTTTAATGTTCATCCTCAATTGCAGACAGTGGAAATGAACAAGTACAGGGATCAGTATTGACACAGAGAGTTCAACCAAGAATAAAAACTTATTAGAAGCCAGATCAATCAAGAGCCTGTTCTTACAGCCCACTGTCATTAGAAACTCAAAGACACAAAGGAATAAGAAAAACTCATATTCCATATACAAAGAGATTATACTCTATATTAGCAACATCCATCACTAGTGAGCCATTTACAGTATTTCCTTCCATTAAAACCTCTAGTCAGTGATAGCAACTCCTGGTGAGACCCTACCACTGGAAAGGCTAAAATACTAAACTGGATGAATGGACATAATACACTCTTTCTCTTACTTGCTGCTAATTAATCACCATAATTTCAGGAGCACTGGTTAGGATTACAGCTTATTAATACCACATTAGCTGAGTTTAAATCCCAGAGGAACTAGGTCAGATGAGCATCTGAAGGTATGTTATTAGGAATGTGTCCAAGAGTGGGCCAACAAAAGAGGAAAACATCATGAAACACAGTAATTTGCAAATTTCTTTGAGAGGGGCTTTTAATTTTTTATTTCTTTTTAACTGAGGGGATAGGGAAGATGATATTGTGAACTTTCAAGTATCCAGCAAGTTTTTAGCTTCCTTACAAGCACTTATGTTATTAAATATTATTTTTACTTTACATTTATTTCTAATTAGTACTCCACTCTGTGGAGGCTGGTGGGCCTACTAAGAAAGAGTCCATAACTCTCCCCTGGAGGGAATGCCCCTAGGTAACCTCTTCTTGTGGTGAGAAAAGAGGTTTTACCCAACAGACTTCACTACTTTTGCAGATTCCATGTATCCCATTGGCCCTTGCTCTCATCCTGCCTCTGTACCGCCTCCTCTCTATCCCGATATAAGCACTTGCTCCCTCTGACTTCCCTGAGTCTTTTCTTGTCCCTGGACCCCTTCACAGCAGAGGCCTGATAAAGACCTTCTGTAGACCTTGAAATGAGGACTCTGTCCCTCCTTCTGTGTCGCCCACCTCACAAGAGCTGAAATCACAGGGCAGGAGTGCAGCTGTGCCTGTGCCCCCAAGGTGTCTTTTTCAAGATGCTTCTTTGGGAAGGTCGTGGCACTCTGATCAATGCCTGTTGCTGTGACCGTACTCCACTCATTTCTTCCTCCTGTACACTTTTTAAAGCTAAGCGTAAATCTTGTGTAAAAAGTTGAAGTTCCAGATAAAGTTTTCATCATGAGAGTATTAGTGGATCGGCTGAAATAAATTTGTTTCGTTTGAAATGAAATAAATTTTCAGGCAATGGCTTCTGGTTCACTATCCCGGTCGCATTTGCTCTAACCCCTTTTTTATACACAGAACCAATCTAGCATGAAGAGTTTTGAAGTCAGTCACAGTACCGGAAAAGAAATGCACTTAAACGCTACTTATTTATTTATTAAACAGATAGGTGCTGGTGTGCAAGCAAAAGAAATTGAGGAATCAGTGAATAAAACTAGCTGGCAGGTAGATTTAGAAGATTAAACGCTCACTTTTTTTTTGTCCACAGAAACTGCATACACAAACATAGGAGGAATGGAAATATCTCATTGGTGTAAACTGGATTGTCACCTTTTATTGTCATCTTTCAATTCCTTAAACTTTTTGGGAATCTGCAAATAACAGCAAATATATTCTGTTCATGACATTTTAGAGGAAGATTGATGCGTACTCTTCTCCGGTTTTAATTGCAGCGCTCGGATGCCACAACCCTTTGTGGGGCCATGATGTTCAAAAGTAATATAGAAACTGTGCAACAATCATTCAAAATTACACTGAGCTCTATAGTCCTCTATTACAGTAATTTTTCAATACTTCCTATCCCTACTTTTACAGCACAGTTGCACTCAGAAGATCATAACGGGCCTTGGATAATAGAAATAATACCAGTTATTGTAATCCCTCTGACACAAGCTTGCCTAGCAGTAGCCAGAGTAGCCTCCCATTAACTTTCCATTTATGCTTAGTTTCATTTTGCTATTGCTGTGCTATTACTCTCAACATGTCTCACTGCAAATTCAGCCTCTCTATTTTACAGTGAGGTATCAGCTAAACATCAGTGAACATCCTTGTAAACAGACAAGAGAGTGTACAGGGGACAAAGTCAAGCACTAATGAACAAGAAAACAGGCAAGACACAAAACAAGGAATCTCCTGTATAAAAGTGAATCCAGCTGATCCCCATGGATTTCTATCAGAATGATAAGGTATCTGGTTAAATTAAAATATTTCCTCACATGCAGACACTGATTGAGATTTCTTTTTTTATTCATCTCCTGGTAACTGATTAAGTAAATTTTATATGTTTTCAACAATGACAGGTTATAATCTCTAATATTGATACAGTTGAATGGCCTCATCAGTAGAGTGAATTAATTCATCACTCCATGTGTCACTTCTACCTGCTATGACATAATAAGGCCTTTTTTTAGGTGATGATTTAATGAGGGAAGCTTAAAAGTGCAGCATATATTTTTGATATTCAAATTCATTTGTAACCCAAAATATTTTTAAAATAAATGCTGGTTGATTGGTGAGTATATTTTCTAAATAATGTTTATATGCTATGTGTTACAACACAATGACAAATAGAAATGAAAGCTAAATCTAATTTTGAGAAAAATGCTTCTTTTAACAATCTGTAAGGCACTTTGAACAGCCTGTGAGATAATGCTGGTTTTAGAAATAAATTTTGAAAAAAAGGATACTGAATAGGAATGAAAGAAGTTAGCTTCTTAGGTAATGTCATTATCATAAACTAGCAGTTTTCATTAAAATCCAAATGGATTGGAAAGTAATAGATACAGCTTCTTACTTTTTTTATTCACATTGGATATTCCTTTCATATAACTTATTGATATGAAATGGTTACATTTTTGCTGATAATATTATGAAACAGTAGACTATGAATGCAAATTTTTTTTGTAGCCTGAGAGGTCCATTCAAAAACATTTGTCTAGGACTCATTCAGCTTCATTTTTATAAACTTTCCCTCCATGGTCGCTGCAAGCTACTAGCACATTATTCAAGCAGATGCCAACCTGATGCAAACATTCATGGGTTCAGTGGCTTAGGGAACAATCACAATTTACACCAGCTGACAAGCAGTCAGCAGAAATGGGCCTATATTCATATAAAACCAAACTGTGTATAAATAGCTTTTATAATTAAGGAGAATACAAGTCAAAAATGTACACTTGCTAAAGGAACATGATATGCATTTATTCAGTCCACCTCACACTGATGAAAGACTGATTTATCTGTTTTAAATGATGTATTTAACACTCAGATTTATGATGGACATGGTATTGTGGATACCACAGACTTTGTTCTCATGAGACAGAAGCCTTTTGGGTCAAACCTATGTGCTTTTTATACAACAAGACTTTGAATATCATAACCACTGCTAGAAATATATAAAAATGAATAATGTATTTTCCTTGGAAGAGACTTCAGGTAGAATGAGTTGAGAAATAGTATATATATATTAAAAAATGTTATACTAAATGCATAAATGCAAAGATACTTCAATCAAATTCTTTCCCTAAGCTTGACTCAGCCAGGGGAAACAGATATGAAAAAAACAAATAGAGATCCTATGTATGTTTCAGGTTTAATTTTCTTTTTTGTTGCTGTATAGATAAACAACAAATTTAAATTGGAAGTTTCTTATATCATATAAACAACTATTATGATAAATAACCATTCTCTAAATCTTAAGGAATAAAGTTAGCTTGAAATACTTCTGCAGACTTGTAGAACCAGACTTTGAATTTAGATTTTGTCCAACTGCATTCTTCATGAATGCAAGTTGATATATTTGTATGCAAATCACATAGCTAGACAGTCATTTACTTTTTATACTAATACTATTTGTAGCTACACGTTCCTAGAGAGACTTTAAAATCTCTCTCCTTGTAGACATTTCAAAATCCATGTGAACATGGTCCTGGCTAATCTGCCCTGGTGGCCCTGCAGGGGGTTGGACCTCTGGATGTCCCTTCCAATTTGATCCAGTCTCCATCTCTGATGGAAAGATAGCTTCATCTACAAAAATTATACTTATTTTGAGATATCTACTTACATAGTCACATCATTTAGATAAATTTGGGGCCTTAATTATAAAGCCAGTTTTTAGTGATCTTCTAATAAAAATTGGAGATGTACCAATCCCCTGAAATACATTGAAAACACTGAATGCTATTTGAAGATTGGTTATGGTAAGGAAGGGTTAAAGAGTTCCTTAAAGAAAGACCTCCCAGTTAGAATGACAGGGAACTTGCTTATATTACCCACCTACATCACAGCAATTAATTTCACATTTTCATGTTCTATTTGTCAAACATTGAAATTTATTCTGCCCCCACCCTCCAAGTTTATTTTAGTCATTACATGTTTGCAAAAAATAATTTTGGTATGCAAATTTTGAAACTAGGAACTTAAGCTGTAAATAAAATATTAAAAACCTGGTTCATATCTAAATTTCATTGTTTGGTGTGATAATTTACATCAGTCCATTCACCTTGCATGTGCCTCCCATTCCTCTCTTGCTGTAATTACCTTCACTGTTTATTGCACACAAGCCATTTCCATTACTAATCCACATGAGATATAGGAAACACAACACTGGTTATTGATCTATGTTTTAGTAAATTATTTAAAGTTATGCCTCAAGGAAAAATATTAGCAAAATGTTATAAGGTATATCAGAAAATCATTACAAGAACAGAAAAAGCAAGTGACAAAAGAAAAGTCCTGAGCTTAGAAAAGTTTAAAAACATTACGTTTAATTCCTTGAAGTTCCATTTGGACCCATCTTGTAAAACATCCTCACTGTTAAAGAGAAGTCTTTTTAATAAAAATGAATGTTCTTGCCAACTGTGATGATGGAAGAAGTTTAAGCTGTTTCATGAATGTAGAAAAGCTCCAGATAACATACAAAAGAACTGCACATCCTTGAGGACTCATGTAACAGAAACAGAATGAAGTTCATTAGTGCAGGAAAGGCAAGACTAGAAAATTGGAAACTATTAACAAAATTATGTTCCTACAGTTGAAAGATCACAAAATAGAAAATATTAAATAATCGAATGTTTGTTACTGTAGGATTCAGAGTGAGATGACCAAGTGCAATGCTGTGACACATCAGTCAGTGAGACAACTTAAAGAAGCACCACAGACATACAGAAGTAATAGTGCTACTCAAGCTGTACTCCTCTGCATAATTCACCATATGTATTCAAAGAATAGTACTGCAAACCAGAACTAGATTCAGAGATGAGTTTTCTGAATGATCAAGAAAATGGATTCTTAGCAGAGCAAAGATGATCAGCCTCTCACTTTTATCCCAGCAAAACTAAGGTCAAGTGTGAAAGGTAGATTTACTTTGAAGGCAATCTGAAATTCCAACTAGAAACTCAAAAGCACAACTGGTTTTCAGGTAAGAAGAATTCAGGAGACACCTTTTTACAGTTTGATCCTTGCAACAGAAATTTTCTGTCTCCATTTATGGCAGTGAAAAGTAATTGCCTTTGAGGTACATGCTTGCAGATATGCAGTATATAGCTGTAGAGAGCTTTGTTAGCAGTTTACATCATCTAGGAAATGAAACAATTTCTATAGCATATCTGTAAACCAGGAACTTAGGAGATCATATTTTTCTTTGCACTTCTTTCTGTGTCGTTTTTATAGCACATCAAAGATCTCTCATTAGAATTACATCAACAAAGAAGCCCATCACCACATCAGCTTATTACACCCAATTATAGAACCTGAGATGCTTTGTTAAGGTATTCATTAACCTTTTCAGAACTTACAATAAGAAATCTAATCAAATAAAGGTGGTAGGGTGCACTCTGAAATGAGAAAAGTTGTTGTGTACAGTAAATTTCAATGCACTGACTTTTCCTAAATTAGTTAGTTTTATTAAATTTAATTAGGTGAATTTATTTTAATCAGCATCAGCTGTACAAAACAGGAATTATCCTGCACTGTAAAAATAGTATATGTTTTCTGGAATGAGTGTTACAGACTATTTTTACTCGTATTCAAATTAAGAGGGTAGCACTTACTAAATTTATTCTTTTTAATTCTGTGCCAGGTGAATTTGCATTCTTAAAGGAACTGCACAAGCAATTACAAGTAGACCTAATGAAGTTCTTTAGTATTTATCACGCTAAAAGTACATAACATGCTTAAAAATAAGTAGAGTGAAATAGCAGACAGTTTATAGAGCAATTTTACCAAAATAATCAGCAGCTACCTTACAGTACTGTCTTAGGAAATAGGCCTGTGAGAGTTCATTGGATATGAGCTGAAGACAACTCCTGGGGGAGTCTAGGGCAATGTCTGAAGCCTATAAACCTAGAAAAATCCTCCTGTGAAGGTCAGACTGCTTAAGAAAGTTGAAGAAAGTATTCCTGGAAAGGGATAGTTGAATATAGGAGCGATTTCAATCAGTGTCCTAAAAGATGCAACTTCTGGGGTCTAGTCCCTTTTCCAATGGAAATTTAAATATTCTGTAGGAAATGAAACAGTTTCAACAGCAAAACCTAAGAGAGACCTCAGTACACTTTTTAGACTGATATTTTTGAAATATACTTGGTACAAGAGAGAATATTTTTAAGTTTTGTTCTGTCAGATCAACATAGCTCCTTTTGATATATTTCTCCCTGCCATTTGTCCATATATTGTGTTGCATACATGAAATTTGCCTTCCTAAACACACCACTTCAACTGAAACTATTTTCAATGATTTATTTTTTAGACATCTGTTACAATTTCAGTTATCTCATTTAGCTCCTCCCTCCAAACCTCTAACATATATTCAGTACATCATTCCTGGCTGTTGGAGGACTCAACTGGAAGTTTGAGAACAATGTACTTTGGGGTTAATCTGAAATGAAAGATGCATTATTTCACCCACAATATGACTGTTGTTTTAACAGAGATTTTCTGCTCTCTCTCACTTTGTCCCATTCCTTTTGTAATTATAGCACTCTGTTGAAGGAGTTACTGATTCCAAAAATACAGAATTTTGTTGATGTCCATACACTATTCTCAATATCGCTGAACCTTGCAAGATGATACTTTTGAACCTTATGCGCCTGTGTTCTGTTGCACAGTATCAAACTATTCAGAAAAAATTGAAGCTGTGCATAAAGTACTTAACTAGGTTAAACTTTTAAGCACTGTTAAGACTCATAATTTAATCTTGCGCACTGACAAATGGTTGTCAAATTTTTGAAGCTCTCCAGTATATTGTCATCAAGACTCACCTTAAAGATGCAATTTTTCAGATTGCAATACCACTTGATAAAAATCACAATTATTGCTGTATTTGCCCTATTGTCTAGATAGAAGACAGCAAATTAAGTGCTTTATGAAATATATAACATTTACTTGCCACAACTTTGGCAAGTTGGTTTCTACCTATTATATCAAATCCATATAACCTGTCTCAATGATAACAGCCAGTTAATCACCACTAATTATTCAAGGGATTATTTCACATGCATAATTACAGGTTTTGGTTCACCAATTCCCTGTAAAATATTGACCTATAAAAACTCCTGTTAACCTGACCTTGCTGTAAAATATGTTATTAAATGACCAAAGCTATTAAAGGCCAATGTTTGAAGGACAGAGACAACTACCTCCACATTTAAATGCCTCTGGTACTATATGAAAGTGTGCATGAAGCCAAGGCCAATTAACTGATTGCATCCTGATTCTCAGTTGCTGATGTTGAATTCAAGATGTTCAGCAAAATAAAATGTGAAGTCCTGTGTCTTGGATGGAAGAATCCCACACAGGGAGATGTGGGACCAGGCAGAGAGAAAGTGACTCTGCAGAAAAAACCTGAGGGTGCTGGTGGACAGCTTGAACCAGAGCCAGCAGTGTGTCCTTGAAACAAAAAATGGTCATCTGCATCCTGGGAAGAATTATAAAGAATGCAGCCAGAAGTCTGATAGAAGTGAATCTTCTCCTCTATTCAGAGGAGAGGCCACATTCCAAGGGCAGTGTCTCGTTTTGTCTCTCTGAGTACACACTGGGCATAGGTGCATTGGAATGAGGTCTTGCAAAGGGTGGGAAAGGTGGGGGTTGGAGGGAGCACAGGGAACTTGAGGAGAGGATAAGAAAAGAGACCTTATTGCCATCTGCAAACATGTAGTGGGAGGATGTGGAGATGCAGCCAGATGTTTCCTGGAGAAGATACAGGCATGAAAACAGGCAACAAACATGCTGGACTGTGGGGAATTTGGACTAAATATGAGAAATAAATCTTTTTACAATGAAGGCAGCCAGATATGAACAAGGATTCAGAGAACTTGTTGAACCTGTTTCCTTGGAGTTATCCAAAATGCCTGTACAAGGTTCTGAGCAAAGACAGACCCAGCCCTGCCCTGAGTACCAGTTAGAACCAGAGATAACAAGGGAGCTCTCACAACTAAGTGATTATAAGTGTCTATGAGTCTTCTGGGGACTCATGCAAATTTCTGCACTATTTTATTAATCTACTGTACATGTGTAGATCTTTATGCCTTAAAGTATTTTCTTCTGGTAATTCAGTAGCATGAAATTCTTGCATTAATATAATTTTTGCTTAATAAATATTAATTAATAAACTCCAGGAGTCCTAATAAGCCAGTAACATGTATGTACTGATGGTTTTCAAAACTTGGCTCCTAAAATGTAGCAACATTTGGTAATAATAGCCTCCAAAACTTAGAACAGATGCTCACTTCATTTATTTTCAATAATTCAGTTATTATTCCTCTGTGATGAAAAGCATTTAAAAAGAGCTATCCTGGCTCAGTGCATGGCTAAGGCATAACCTGGGAAAGCCTTCCATGACATCTACCAGTGAACACTTCCAATGCATTTCCCTACATGCAGTTCTGCTTTTGGTGCTAATTTATTGTTCATTGGACTTTGATATAGATTTAAGCATTGTTGGAGATTAGAAAAAGAAATTGAAAGAAATAAAAATAAGAAGAGAACAAAAAAAGAAAATAACATCTGAAATGCAGATCTGATGCATAACCCAAAAATGAATCAAACCATCATAAAAGACACGATAGTCCCAGGAAGCAGTGAGGAAAGAATTGTTTACATTGGTGTGGTTTGTCATTTTGATTTTGCATGTAGTTCTGCTACTTCAAATATAGAGCCTCTGGGCATAGAAGAAGCATTCCTCAAAGACTCTTTTCTTCCTTTGTTCTCCCAACAAACTCTTTGGTCTGCATCAACAAACTCTTTTGGTTACATCTGCCACTGAACAACAGTGTTCAACACCATCAAAGAGAAAATGAAAGACAAAGGTGCAATCCTTGCCTTTCAATACCTTTGAACTGCAGCTTTGCTTGGGGAAGTTGTCAAATTTCCTCCATCTCCCAGTGCACTCTGCCTACTGCTGACCTATCACCCCCTCACATCCAAAAGCTGCATTTCCAGTCCCTGGTGTTTTGCACTCTCCTCATCATCTCACTCTCTTTCTGAAATAAGACAGAAAATTCAGAGAGCTCGTGTAGAAGGGAAACAGTTTGATGATGTCTTGATTTTTTACATGAAGTACTTCAATTTTTTACTCTAGCAGATGAAAACTTGAAAGAAAAAGTATTTCTACACAGATCAAGTTGTTTCTTAAATGTTTCATCTATATTAAAAAATGTGAAATAATGTGATACCAGCCAGGTGACAGCTCAAGGGATAAGAAATGGTTAGAAACAGGCAAGGATTTGGATTTGGACTTTTTTGTGGTGGGATTTTATTGTTTGTTTTTTGTCAAAGACCATATAATGAGTTAGTTCCATATATCAAATCAATAATAATCTGTTCAGCTCAAATGTACAAGTGTCCTCAGTGTCAAAAATTATCTCCCACCAGCAATTGTCATGTCCTGTACACTAATGTGCTCCAGAACACATTCCTCTCCCCTCCCACTAAATAAAAAGTTAAATTCTTCACAGTAAATTATTTGGTTCTGCTTTCATAGTCATACATCTCTGAATACATCCCATAAAATTTAGTTCAGCCAGTAATTTCTGGAAGAGACAGCACTGCACAGTGAAGGTTTTTCCTGTTGTGGCAAGTAACAAAACTTAAGCAGGAGCTGAAGAGGTACAGACAGAGCACAGCAGGATCATAAATGAGTACAGAACAAGCTTTTAATTTTTTACTGTATTAACTTAAAACATCTTAAGCTTCAGTGGAAAGCTGGAATTGTGTGTTGTCATGGATCAGCACGCATCAAATGTGCTATTTTAGGAGGCTTAGGAAGCCAAGAAGAGCTGAGGAGAAAGCTACTCCATTGCTTAGAAATAAAGCAGAAAGGCCAGGGTGCAGAACAATTGTATCATTTGCTTGGCATGCTCAGAAGAGGACAGTTTATCAGCAGCAGCAGCAGTGTGGTTGGAGAGGCTGGGCTCTCTCCTGACAAGTGACAGGGCACTGCAGGTGGATGCACAGCTGCAGGAGTAACTGGACTTTCAGGCAATAGACAGCAGGCATCTGCTTGAGCAATGTGCTTGAGAAAGGGGGTTTCAAACCCCGACTTCCTGACTTCTGGTAAAGACTCCAAACATCTTACAGACCCTGCTGGGACTGAAGCCTTCATCCTACGTGATGGATTATTGCAGTTAGGGGGCTGCAGGCAGAAGAAAAATCCCCAAATGAACCCTAGAGTATATCACTCCTCAATTTCACTAGTGAATTACTACTTTACAAAGAGTAGAATATAAGCTTATTACAATTTCCTCCTTTCAATTTAACCATCATCCTTTTTACTTGAAATAAGCTTTCAAGCAGACATACATGAAGAAAAAAAAAGCCTCTAACTAGTATGATCTACCTACTTTTCTGACAATTGGAAGACTAATAAGTGAAAAAGAATCAAATAAGTAATGATTTACACAACTCTGCTTGGTTTGTGGCTAGCAGTCACTCTGCATACACTTTTTAAAAATGTTCTCAAGCAGAATTTCAGAGGACTGTAGACATTTTGGTAGATGTAGAGAATGATCATCGTTCTGCTCTGTTCCTATTCTTCCATTTGGAAAAGACAGGAAAACCATTATCTAAGGAAATCACTTGTCCATAGGAATGGACATGGTAGTTACTTTATGCAGCAATACAGATATGAGAAGCTCCTTTAATTCAAAATCCCTGAATAAAAGAAGCATATGTGAGTGCTGTCACATTACATACTGTTCTTTGGAAATCAAATAATCAAGTTATTTCATCACCATTTGAACTTGTTTCTCATAGTCATGTTCTAGGGAAGGTGAGAATTTAGTTATCTGTTAACGCACTGAATATATTTTGAAAAGAGGGATACTACAATGATGCTGCATCATATGAATGCTGAAATATAAGCAGACAGCAGATGGGGTAGAGTGTGCATAAGTAAATTAAGCTTTATTATTTTTCCTTTGTGTTTGCTAAAAGCATATTTGTGAATTCATAAAAATAATTCCTCTGTCTAAATGTGTTGGAGTCCAGGATGTTCCCCCGGCTTCCCTGGGTGCTTCTAGAGCCCCATGGCAGGGGAGTCAGAGACCCTGGCATGATTCCCAGGGGTCCTGGAGGCTGGACTTGGGTCCCTGGAGAAATCTGCCAACATTGCAGGAAGAATTACAAGTCACAAAAAATAAGTAGAGTATAAATTAGAGACTGTTAAAAGATAGAAGAGTGAATTTTTAGAAATGTTTATATTAGGGGGTTTGAGGTTAAGATGGAGGATTTGGGGTGTGGTATGCTTCTTCCTCCTTCTTCTTCATGCCATCCATGGTAAAGTGCCACCTTGGCATCCTTTGATTGGATGGGGACAAACTAGACATCACAATAAGGTTGTGGCGTATTGTGAGTTAATTGTAAATACCTAGTATGTAATTTAGACTATAGAAGATAAGTCCTGCCTTTGCAGGCAGATTCTGCCCTGGATGTCTGGCGAGCAGACAAAGCATTCCTGAGATAAGGAACAATAAACAACCATGAAAACCTCTAAGAACAGCCTCCTGCAGTCTCTCATCGGTGGGCATCAGAAAGTACTGGGTTCCAGAGCACCTGCATGTCCTCCTGAGGTGAACTCAAGTCTGAGGAGACACCTCGGGCAGTGACATAAATAAACTTTTTAATTAGCTGATGTTCAGTGATACAGACAAATGTAATATCTATGACAAGACTGTTTCCAACTGTTTATTTAATTCAGCATCGGCATTGTTGCTAGGAATGTGTTCACATCTCATCTGTTTTTCAACATGTTAAACTATTCCTAATGTTAATATTAAGGCTACCATTTACTTCAAATGACAACAGGTTTATTTGCAGCTCAAGTCTTTGTAGATAAACCATGCAGAAGTTGGTGGTATCTACCCTTAACACTATGATAAGTTATGAAAGGCTGGTATGAATTTTGGAGTGCTCTTTTATTAAACAGTTAATCCAATGTCAGCATCTCATAAGAAATGGTCAGATTGCACAGTGAAAGCATTCAAGAATGGCTTAACTACTGCTGCAAGACAGAATTTGGAGAGATTTTTTTTGTTTCATTCTGCAAAATGGCTGTTTGCTCTATTCTGATAACAGCAGCTTCAGAGCAGAGACTTGACGCATGCTCACATCTTAGTAGACTGAGAATCAGCTGAAGTTGTGGAGTGCTTAATTATTTTTTTAAAATCTGATTGTGTATCCAGAGAAAGATATGTAATCTGAACTTCTCAAAACACTGAGCATTCTGAGCTCCTTTGAAAATGCATAGCAACACAAGAATTTCTAGTCTGGGAAGAAAATTGCCATTCAGGGAAATTTCTTTTAAAGGCAAAGGTCTAAACACGATAACTTATAAAACAATTTTGGTTTTTTCCTTACTGAGTATCTTCTAATTATTATTGGCTTTTTAAAATTATTTTTTAAAATTATTTTTAAATTTTTCTTTTCAGAATCCATGCAGATTGCTAGCAAAATTCTTCTCTATATGATTACTAGAAACAAAAAGCAGCAGAATAATTTAAAACTGAAGAATCCTCTGTGGAAATAAGTATTTATCTCAAGAGAATTATTTTATGCAAAGGTAATAAGGTAATTCAGTAAACAAACAGATGAAAAACAATAAATGAGCCATAAGCACAGGAAGCAATAAAAATTTAGCAGAACTGCCATCAAAGGCAGCAAAACAACTAATCTCAGTGCTTAAGAGAAAAAGAGTGTCTATTAGGACAGTTTCAGCTGCTAATGGGTGTGAAGAATATTTGGGTTTTCTATTTAGAGAGTCATTTTTCTGGCAATGCACAACAAAGCTGGAACTCTAAAGACTGTATGAAGCATTCAAATGATGTTAGAGAATTGATGAAATAGTTTTATTTTCACACACTATTCCGTGTTTAATAAATGTATCAAGAATTGAATATGCAACTTCTACATGTAGTTGGCATGAGTGGCATGATAATAAAAAAGACTGCAACAAGTTAGGGGAAGCATATTTGGAGAAGGAAATAAATTATCAGCAACATGTTCTAGCAATATTGACAGGAAGGAACAAGTCAGTAGTACTAGTGCCATCCGTGGTAAAGTAGCAGCAAGTAGTAAATTTGTGCCTTTGATAATGAAACAGCTGCAATTTCACTTTTTCTCCATAAATAATATTTTTATATTTTACAATACAGGCAGTATGCAAATACCTGCTGAAATAATTCAGAATGATAGCATAGGGCTAAAGATAAGCATTAATCCTGGCTGAATTACATGTTGATCATTAATGTAAATCAAGCTCTAATTCTTATTCTTTAAATAGACCTTTAAAGTGCCATAATGTAGGTTCCTCACCTGCTTTCTGAAAGAGCTATGAGATGCCTACTAGATGCTTTCATTCTGAGTGATGCACTAAAAATCAAGTTAATAACGGCTGTAATAGAAATATTTCTCAAAGCCAATTCCACTAGTGTAAGAATGATAGATTTTTCTTCTTCTGTATAGAAAACTACTATATGGACTGAGTTATTTCCTAGGGAATTAAGAAGCATTGTGTATTTTTGATAATATACCAGTCACTGAAAGTAAAACTAACACGATGACTCCATGACATGGGTAGCTTTCCTGCTAAAGACTGACAGCAAGATTCCCTATTTTCTACCAAAAACCACAACATATTTCCTCATTTATTACATGAAATAGGGCAAGATAGCCACCAAATCACTGGCAATCCCTCCTGACTTTCACATTTAAGAAAACAAATGAATAATTTGATCACATTATGAAAATACTAAACCATGAACATTTATGAAGGACTAAGAACTCACCAAGGCATTTAAGTCCTCATCTAAGAAAAAATAATAAAATTGAAGGGAGCAAGTGTAAGTTTAGAAGCAAAACATAATCTAGAAAGAAACTCAGAATGGAAAATTTTGACCTGGAACTAAGGCACATATTTAAGGTTGATTAATGTTTGAAGTAAACCACCAATGGTACCATCAGCACCTTCCCAACCCAAATACATTTTTTTCTTCTTGGTATCTTCAAATCAGAATCAGATGGAAATTGAAGAACTTAATATCAGTGTTAACAAAATAAAATACAAGGGTACGTGTGTAAAATACAAGGGCTAGTGATACACAGGAGGCTAAATCAGATTATTTCATTATGCTATTTTGCCTCAAACTGTGAAAGCTTACTCTCAAAGGAAGAAAAATATTTTTCTGGGCTCACAGAGTATTAACATCCTACACTATTTCACATAACAGAATTCAGCTTTTTGAGTGATGCTTTCCCTATGACACATACACATACAGTCAATGTCTACCATAAGGACAAAGGACAAATACCACATTAAAGGCAGAATTGTTTTGATCCCAGATCTCCCATTGAGCCAGAATCAGAAAGTAAATACACAGGATTGATAGATTTGTGCCTGAAATAAGTATTATGCCAGCTAAAAATCATGTAAGTACTTAATACTGACTGTAAGTATTCTGCTGTATGTTATATAAGAACATTTCATAGCTAAATTAAATAACTTCCAAATCTTTAAGTGCTTAAAAAATCTACTTAATTTCAAATTTGGTTTGTGTCTCAAAGCAGCTCTTTTGCTTTATTTGTTTTGGTCTGTGGGTTGGGGTTTTTCAGTGGCTTCAGTTCAAACTTTTTTTCCCCCTCAAAAGGGTTTGGGTTGGAAGGGATCTTAAAGATCATCTTGTTCCCACCCAGTGCCATGGGCAGAGACACCTTCCATCAGACCAAGTTTCTCTGAGCCCTATCCAGCCTGGCCTTGGACAGTTACAGGGATGGGGCATCCATAGCTTCTCTGGCCAACCCATGCCAGTGCCTCACCATCTTCACTGAGAAGAATTTCTTCCTAAAATCTAGTCTAAACCTAGTCTCTTTCAGTTTAAAGCCATTACTCCATAGCTTCCATTGATGAAGTATCCTCTCTATTTTATTAAAAATTAAATAAAGACCCAAGGGGTTGAAGGAAAATGGATTTTTCATTTTCACTTTTCTTCCTTTTGCTCTTGAGAATGATTTATGAAGTACAAGCGCATACATAAAATAGATACTATAGCCTGGAGAAAATAAACTAGATATTATTCATTTGTTAGTGATTCATAATATAAATGGCCTCCACCAATTTCACGTTGTTTGTTAGAATCATTTTTACCACATAATTCTCACTCAAATCATGAGCACTGGACCCGTTTGGGTCAGCTGTCCTGCCCATGCTCCCTCCCATCATCTTGTGCACTTGTTCATGGATAGAATATGAGACACTGAAAAATCCTTGACCTAGGGAAGCACTACTTAGCAACAACCACAACATCAGCACATTACCAACGTTATTCCTATATTAAATCCAAAACACAGCACTGTACCAGCTACTAAAAAGAAAATTAACTGTATCTTTCACATAACCAAAGCAATTTAAAGATATATTGAATGGGGCTATTGTTGTTGCTGATGTCAAATATGCAATCAAATTAACAGAAGTGGGTTTTTATTGGACATCAGTCTAATAAACCCAAGTGAAAATACAGCTTTACTGATTTTAGAAAAATGGTTTGAAACTTAATGAAAGCCAATATTTTTGTGTAGGTCTTGACTTGTTCTGTCTTGCCATTTCAGATATAGCTATGAAGCTGCTATACAGTATTTAAAGTTCAATAAATAGCCACTGGCAGCAGTATTGCAAGGAGCTGGATGTAAACATCACCTCTGCAACACTTCTTTTTCATTCCCTCCTGGCTGCAGAACTACAGCTAGCACAGCATAGCTTTCAGAGAGTTCACATTTACAGCAGCTGTGTCAGAAACACAAATACCCTACATCAGCCCTACATAAGAGCATCTCTAATGTTTAATTAAAGATGAGACAAAGAGTGCATTAGATATCCCATTTTTAGGAGACAAAGTAATCCAAGCCCCATCATGTAAGTATCACCAAGGTCCATGAGCATGTGCAAGGAGCATAGAAGGGGGAAATCATGAGATCCAGCAAGGCTGCCCAACCTTGCTGAGGTTGGAATTACTCCAACTTCATAAGGTTGATGTTTCACTGAGGACTCCTCTTAGCACCTGATGTTCAGTGTCAGTGTTTGGTAAACTCTGGAAACTCTGGCTTATGTGAGGAGCAGGCACTTATTGAAGGTAAAGGTGTGAGGATCCCTGCTTTGTCACACCAGGCAGGCTGTGTGCAGCACAACTAGCTGTCTAGAGAGGTCATGTTCCAGGCAGGAGCAGAAATACCAGTAAGACCCTTTTTCCTCTCGTTAACAAGACAAGTCCACTGACAGCCAATCAGCCTTGCCACCGCAGAGGCAGTGTGAGCATTGTTCTGCACTAATGGACTGGAAGAAAGTAAATAATTACTTTTTAGTATTCTGAAAGACCTCTCTAAATCACAGAAGGCTCTAATAATATAGTATACACATTTAAAAGTAATATTCACATTTCAATAACATGAAATTCTGGGAATGTTTCATAGAGTGGGTTCCAAAGCCTTCCCATACCCCACCACATCAACAAATAGTAAGAAGCTGTTACAGAAAATACTTTTTGTTCTACAAACATGATCGCTTTTGTTTAGTGCCTCACAAGCTGGCCCTTAAACAATTATTGAAATAGCATTTTTAATGTGAGCACTAAATTCAGCTAAGTATTTTAAGAAAGGCAATGAATTTAGCAAGGAGGCAAATCACACATCAGTATGCTTATATTTCTTCCTCATTAGAAACGTACAACAACCCCAGGCAAAAGTCAAATGGCTGCCTGCACATGGATGGAGTAAGGATGCACCTCTTCAATACCTTCAAAGTTTTATCTAGACCTCTGGAGAGCAACAAAATTGGACATTGGTTCAGCACAGCTCAATCTGCTGAACTTCTGGGACATGCTAGCCATACAAAAAAAGGACCACATTTTACAAGAAAGGGAAAACATTTAAGTAATAGAAATGTGTTTAAAGTGTTGTGAGTATAACAATATTAAACAACCTCATTTTTCTTATAACCACAAATTTGGTAGTGTTCCAAGATTTAAAACTGGGCCCAATAATAAATCTCCAGCATCACAGGAGGTTGTTTTGAGCACAGCATATAACAAAAGGATAAAGCAATACTTGGAAATCGGCTGAGAACAACTATGATCAAATGTGGATTGGTAAAGCAACAGAGAAGTGAGTCCAGGCAGTGTCTGCACATGCACACTAAGGTACAACACAGGTCAGTTTCAAGAGTAGATTAATAGTATTTGCAATGGCTATTATTTGTAATACTTTAGATCAATTGCATCACATATACCTAAGTTCATGAACATTGTAATTGTATGTAGCTAAATAATGATACTATGTGCTATTTAATCAGGAATTTTTTCTCCAACTGTCATCACATTATTTTCACACAGTATCAGAAATCATGTCTACAGGTGATTTTCTAAAATAAGCAAAATTTGCCATCCCACATGAAACAAAAGTTTATCAAGACTGGTATGTTTGGATCAATGGTGCAACAATGCATTCCTTTGGGAAAGACAGGGCTATTCTAAACAGAGCTGGTCCTTTTCTTCCACATGCTTTACTTGCCCCTGCAGATTCACTGTCTCAACAGCTCTTCACTGACACAATTTGTTTTTTTGGAGGGCAGCATCTTTGACAAGTATTGCTGAAATGGCACAAGTGACCTTCTGACACAAAATGGTAGTTAAAGTTTTCAAGCTGACTACTAAAACAGGATCCTACACAATAAAACTTCTGGTCTGCAGTTCAGGAAAGGTTTAATCATGGATGAAGAAACAAACTCCTCAGGAAAGAACTACTTGCTTCAATGAACAACCACTGCAGTGCAAAACCTGAGACGTTCTGCACCTTAAATAATCTAACTGATTTTAAACCTGGAGCTGTTGGTTACAGGTACTTTCTTACAAATCTCATCCAATCCAATTCATCTATTCTTACTTTTATTTAAAACACGTTATTGACAGAGCCTTTATTTGAAGTCAGAGAATAACTGAGTGGAAACAAAGTAACAATGAGAAGGCAATGATCCAGAAGAGACAGCTTTACTCAGATTTCACAGTTAAAGCATCATGTTCCAACAGGCAGATAAAGAACACAGCAATTTGTAGCCACATCCCATATGCTCCTTCCTGCTTCTTCTCCTCCCACCAGATTCATACACTACATTACTTCAGTATCAGACCAGGAATCCTTAAAAACTCTTTCAGCTTGGATTCCATCAGCAATTAAACCACTACATTGTTCAGATATATACAAGCAAAAGTAAACATAAATGAAAACAAATCAGAACACAAAAATACCAATAAATGCCATTAGTTGTATACCTCAAAATATAACTGCACAATGGCTGTTAATATCATTCACACCTCTTCTATAAGAGAGAGCCTCTAATATATCACTGCCTGTTTCAAATAAGCAAGAAGCCAAAAAACCTATGAGGGATGTGGTGTGATTACTCAATAACTTCATTAACTTTAGAAAATACACAGAGATAAATTATACAGTGCAGAATATCATGTACCTCAAACAAGCTTCTGTTTTTCTCAGAATGTTAATAAAAGCATTAAGGGGTATTAAAAAATAATAAAGATAATTATCTTGGGATAGGTAGTAATTTTTTGCCTAGGCCTTGTGTGTCACCCAGCTGAATATGCAGCATAGGTAACAAAATGGGCCAAGAGCATCAAATCTCTACTTGAAGAAAAATTTATTCTTTAATAATAATAATGTCTTCATTGAAAAACAGTGAGTCAGGAACTCCTGCAGAGTTTTCAGCCAGACAGTGTGGCATCATCCTGTCCCACACTGGTGCCCTTGTAATAGTCCAGCTTTGAAACTTGTTTGCAAAGATTTGTTCCCAGGTTCCCTCAGAGTCTAAGTGGGGCTGCCATCACTCATCATCCACTACCAAGGTGCCTGCTTGGGATCTCTCTTGTGGATGGGGCAGGTTTCACTCCTGTTTTCCTGTTCACTCCTGTTTTCCAAGCTTCAGCCATAGGTGAGGTGCCCCACTGGTAGCAAGGAGGCCCCAGGAGGGACAAAATGCTTTCAGAAGCAAAAGGCCAGTCAGGCTCCATATAATGGCCATTTCCTAAATGGTAGCTACACAGCATAATCATGCTTCATCAGATTGAAATGTATACTCAAACACTTTGACTTTCTTTTCTTAAGGGAATATAAAAACGTAGATGTGGGATCCAACAATCCAGTAGGCACAAAGATAGGATCATCTCAGTATTAAGAAACGACATTGTAACAGCACAAAGAATGATCATAGCACTAAATCATCTAATTCAAAATATTGTGAACATAATTTTTTACCTTCCAAGCAATAATTCAGAGTGTGTGTGGATGAATTAGTGAGTGTTCAGTATTGATGAGGGGGGAGAGAAGCACTGGGCAGCAGTGCAACGTGTCCTCCTGCCTACAGGAGCCCCTGTAGAGCTGTTCTCTTCACACCTCAGCCACAATGGGCAGCAATAGGAGGGCAGTGCCAGCAGGACACAGAAAGCCTGCTGTCCTCAGCAAAAGAGCTGATAGCCTGGAACTTGTGGCTTCTCTGGAAATTAGCTGGCACACTCACAGAATGCTAAGGAATGATATAATTGCTAAGGCAATGCTCACCAAAATGCCCCTTGATAGAATGTGGCTGAGACATAGGAGTCAACTACAAGGGGACAAATTCCCATTCTGAATTAGAATGGGCCTGAGATCTGGACCAGACACCAAATTTCTGTATAGGATGCAGTATAAAATATTAGAACAAATTTTCTATTTTAAAGACAGATGTGCATGTCCAGGATAAATAAAATAATCTGAATAATTTGAGAATTATATTTTTATCACTACTGTTAGGTTTGTAATAATAAATTTAATTATTTTTAAGTTCCAGTTTTAAGGCATTGGACACAAAATTCGGCGACCAAGGAGGACCATAAAATGTTTTTAAGTTCTACAAAAAACATATATGAGACTGAAAAGAGTACAGTTGATCTCTTTCACAAATAGCTTATTATGCAACAACTTAGGATGGAAATTCAATAATGGAGCACGTGAATGTGTAGGGAGGATTAGAGATGGCTCTGAGAAATGTTTCCAAGACTAGGAGGAAAATGGTAAAAATTCAACATAAAAGTAAGGAATGGCATGAAAAACGATGCAAAGCTAAAAGGTGAAAACCTAATTTGAGAAAATATGCAAAGGGTAAACAGGATAGATTAAATCAGCTAAGAAAAAAAGACCAAGTATATCAGAAGTTTGGAAGATGCTTAGGCTGCTGGAATGAGATGAGTAAAATCTAGTGATGAGGCAGAGTCTCTCTAAGAGAAAAAGCTAATAGTAAAAGCTAAATGTTTGGAGTTGTGGGAATGAAAGATTTCTCATCAGATCTCTACAAAATGGTTACCAAGGGAGGAGGAAAGACAGAAATTTACTGTATTAAAAAATGAAAACTGTAAGGCTCAAGTAAAAAATGGACAGGAAATAAACAAAAAAACCACTAGGTAATATGTGAGATCTGGAACAGAAAAGCGCAGTCACCAGCAGAAATCAAGAAAAAGGTAATTGAAAAATTCAGAGAAAACATGACGAAAAGCCCAGTTTTAAAAGCAGAGCTGTGCAGCATATTTAATATTTATTTATTTATTTAGTCTTAGTTTTAAAGTACCTTGGTTTTAAAGCCTGTCAGAGCAATCTCCAACTGTTGGAAAACAAGCATCATTTGCATAAAAAACTGATTAATTTTTTACTATTTCTCACAATTTTTTTTTCATATTATCTAAACAATTGCTTTTTTGCATTAATATATACTATAAATACCTACTCAGAGATGTATTACATCTCCTTTGCCTTTTCCACTCAGAAACTGGACCATTTTTGTACAGAAAACAATACCATGTCAATACAGGTTTTATTTACACACCCGCTCCCTCCTCCATTTCATTTGCAAGAGTGAGAATTTTGTGGTGTACTGGGCAAATACATGGACTATTGTACAAATTGATGCTTTAGCCTTTTCAGCATTCTCTTTAGGATAGGCAAGTCCAGGGCCTCTGCAGATACATTATGAAATGATTGATTTTGCAAGAGTATTCCTTGGTACTTTTCAACATTTTAATGATACAAAAATAAATTGAGTTTGGAAATTTCCATCATTCTTCTCTCTTTTCTCTCTAAGGGGAACATGTTAACACTTTTTTTTTCTCTCAAAGGAAAAAGAAAGCAATCACACTTCAACCATTAATGTTCCCACTGAAATTGCAAAGCATCATACTAAATGTACCAGCATCCCTCTGACAGACATATAACAGCACCTATTCACCAGTGTAATGGAAAAAGTTAGTGATTACATATACTGAAGTGATTGAGCCAACAACAACTCTAATGAAAGGAAAAAACCTTGATTAATAACAAGTGCCACTAAAAGAACAGATTGTTTTATAAGGAGTGAATCACACAGAAAGTAGTAATACATTGTGTCCTTGTCCATTGGCTGGGAATTGGTAAGGGAAAGAATACAAAGACAAATGGCTGAAGATCAGTAACAGTTTTGCTACAAGGATTTAAGAATTAATTTTTCCCTTCTTCCAGTGTGCAGATGTTTGAGAGTAGGTATTTCATCACTATATGTTTCTGGAAATCTCTTTCATGTTAACGATGCTGCTGTTTTAATGGTTTGTACTCTGTGTTAAAGGAAGGAGGTTGAAGGTGGTTCTACTACAAAGCTCTGCTTTCATATTTTAAGTCAGCACGTTATTTCTATAAATCAAACACTGTGCCTTTGCATACTCCTAAACCCTGAAATGTGCGCACACACCCCATCTGATTAATGTTAATTCAGTAACACACAAGGCAGAAAAAACTTTTCATCATTAGATAAGGGGGAGCTCCAAGGGATACAACACACGTTTTAGGGTAATGACCAACATTTACATGCATGCAATGCTCAAAAGCAAAGAAAACAAATCAGAGTCTAAATAAATCAATTATTATGATTCCATAAACCTTTTCTATATTTATTGAGTTATTTAATTTTTTCTAAAAGTGAAAGTTTATTGATTTAAAGAACAAACATAAAACACTGTCATACCTGTACCAGTTATTTCATGATACCATTGAAAAATTTGTGCCAGGTAAAGCCTAAAAACTGCCCAAACAAGGAAATCCCATGCAACTGGTAAAATTCTATACAGCCATCAATAGAAGACTGTTAGAGATCTTCTTGTAAATCAGCTGCTTGTTATTTATAGTAAATATTGACAAAGAGAACTTGAGAAAGATTTTCAATGAAAAAAAAGGAACTATTTTAAAAGAAAACCCTGAACCCTGAATATTTTTCCTCTGCCTTCTAAATAAGAAAAAATGATTCGAGGCAGTCTGAATCAGAGGTGACGGTTTTGGAGAAAATAGTGTTTAATGAAGGCCATAGATCAGCTTTGTAGAAAACAACTTTTAGAAGTTCTCACTGGAAATCACTCCAAAATAATTTTGCTATTTTACCATAAAATTGTTGATCACTACTGATGGATACTCCCTAGCCAGATTTAACAACTACTCACATGAAACTGACAGCACGCAAACATAAGACACCTGTTTTCTGTGACAGTAAGGGATAAATACATCTCCTCTCTCACATAACTTCAGAGAGAGCCAGGAACATGCAGCCACTACCAACAGCAGTTCCACTATTCCCAAAGTGGAATCTCACATTGCTAAACATCAAGCACAAATCTCATCTGTACATTCTTGTTCCAGTTCTCCTGCACTTACCCACTATGACAGTAGCATAAACCAAAGCAAATGATGCTGAGATTTAGTTCTTGGTCCATATGGGAATTTGTGCTTGAACACTATTTTGTGCAATCAATGCACTGCAGCCTTCACTTAAAAATATAACCACAACAGAAGTTTCCCAACTCCTTTCTCCTAAAACTTACAAAGCAGATGGGCTGCACCCATATACCCACACCTAGTAGAAACTCTGATAGCCACCAGTAAGTCTGGTTTCACCAGCAGGAGAATGTAATGGAAAATCACCTGTGCTGTTACAGTGTGCAGTTCTGGATATGGACTTAATCAACTGATTCCATTGCTTCCAATTTTTATTAATTTTTCACTTGTTACAATGAAATAATCATAGCTGCAACTACATATTTGGTGCATATTTGTTCATAATCTCAGTGAAACAAACAGATCTATCCTCTTAAGAACCACAGTCAATCTCTTTAGCAATATCATTAACTAGATATTGGCTTTTTTTCCCTGAAAACATCAAGATTTGTTGCTCTGCAGAAAATCACTTCAGACACAATGTCAGAGTATTGCAGTTTGAGAAACCTGCATGCTGAAAACAAGTCAAAAATCTGAACACTGATAAAAAAATAAATAGGCCCTTCCTACTGATATGCACTGCTACAAAACCACCATTTTCAAACCAGTATCTACATGCTTCTTGTGGGGACAATACTAATTTATGTAGTAAGAGTATATGAAACAGCTGAAATTAGTAATGGAATATTAAAGAATTTGGGAAACACTGCAAACGGTACATTTCAAATGTCACAGGCTCTGCCTTTGCAGTGTGCTTGTATATTCTGGCTCTGAATCAGCAGAACACTTAAGTAAATGTCTCAAGAGGATAATTCTACCAATAAGTATTAAAGTCATTCCATTGATTTTAGTGGCATGAGTCAAATCTAAGTGCCTACATATTTCAGTATTTTTCTGCATAGTGACCATCTAAACAGAAATGTGCACTACCTTCTGTGTTTGTAACCATTCCTGACCTCAAAGAGAAGCTTTGTATTCCACAGATTTCTCCACATTTTATTTTGAAAACAAGGTAATAGGCTTCCTTTCACTGTTTAAAACTAAGCTTCTTGCTGCTGTCATAAAACAGATCAGTAGGTTCAATAGAAAAGAAATAGGAATTGGGTATAATCCATACTGATGACACTGTATTATTAATAAATTACCTACTATGAACTTTCCATTAATTATTAAAGCAAACAAATCCTATTTTAAAGTGCCATAGATACTAGATAATTTATAAATATGGAATCATTGATTCATAATTCAATCTTTCCCCCAGTCCCTGCCTGTATTTCTATTTCCAAATTACTTTGATAATGCTTATCCAGTACTACTTGGTATGACTGTCTGTACATGAACTTGAATGCCACGTGCAGAGCCAAGCCTGCTCTGTATCTGATGGCCTGCAGGGACCATGGAAGGACAGTGGCTTATCCAGAATCTGCTCTTTGCCATGAAGTGGTTCTTTGCAGCACACTCTCTAAGAGCACATACTCACCCTTCCATACCAACACTGGAGCAATTCCTGTCCCTCGCTCCTGGATGGTGAACATGTAATTGTATTTTAAAGAGACTGAGAAGAAAAAAAGCAGCCAAATGTGATGGAGTGTGTCAAGTGCTCAAACAGCCTATAATGGCAAGCAACCTGTCTTCTAGATGTTCACTTTCTCTCTAACAGCTGATGGTTCCCAGCAGTTCTGCCATCAGATTTCTGGAAGAGAATCTCAAAGTGCTCTCAGTAAGGAATGACTGCAGACATGCCCTGCCTAAGGCAAATTTGGGGGTGGCAGAGCACTGAGCAAAAGCATGGCTAAGCATCCAGCATGCTGATTTCAGAGTGCTGCTGCCTGAACTGTGGTGAGATGGGTTTGAAATTTCCATTCCTGCTTATAAGGCCAGCCTGCACAGAGGTAGTCATCCACTGGACAAGGCTTGTGCTGAAACCACAAATTTTATGCATCCCACTGATGAAAGGTAAGAGCTGGGTGACTGTAGCATGCCTGTACATATCCAGTTGAAAGAAAGGGTCTTCCTGACACTGGGGATGTGAGAGAACAATTTTTTCCAAGGGATTTCTGAAGGAGTCAGGGGAGTAATGCCCTGAAAAGTCTAGATTTCCCCAAGTTACTGTCCTTAAGCTTCTTGACACTATAAGGAGCAAGCCATGCTGTTAAAACAGTTTGGATATATTTAGTATTACTATCTCATTATGTTTTTTATGATGAAAATTACATGTAAAATCATCTTAAATGAAGGAATAGAAAATACAGAGAAAAGTTGGTTGCATTGAAATTATCTATTTTTTTCAGTAAATACAATCCTGCTAGCTGTGTTTCAGATAGAAATAAAAATAAGTCTGCAGTAATTAAATTAAGAGTTTAGACATGCTGTCTTGGTTCAATTTTGTACAGTTTCTCCCCATACTTGACACCTTTTTATAATTTTGGGGTTTTTTTCAGCTGGAATTAACATGTACTACAAAGAATGGTGTCACCAAGACAGTGCTACCACTATTCCACTATTTCTCACCTACATAAGTCCTGGCCTGCTGCACCTATTCTATTTTAATCCAAGTATTGAGCTACTTGGATTAAACAAAAAAATAAATTACTTTGACATGACTACAGTTGTAGTTTTAAGATTTGCCTACCAGGGATTAAGATGAGATCAGTTTGCTTACACAGAGTTTTATCTAAGTATAGATATATAAGAAATTTAGTATACTAAGCTACCTGAAAGCTATGTAACATTTACAACCCAAAAAAATCTCAAAATAATTTTTCTGGAAATAGAGAGGAGTTGCAGTAGAGGTTGCTGCAAGCAAAGAGTTTGCTGCTTTTAATATTATTTCTGATATTATTATTTGTTAGCTGTTAGAAAAATTATTACTACAATTATTATTATTAATACACCATTATGTGTAGTCTTAAGTGAAGTTGAACTTGGACAGCAGTATTTTAAAATCATGTACTACTGAGGAGCAGAATGAATCCTGTGCTCAGTCTCATAATCCCAGCTCAAGAGTGCAGAGTTCAGACATGGGCACAAACACACCAGGAAATTTGAGAAAAAGATCTGGAAACTACCATTTAACTGCAAACCATGGTAGGATTTCACTGGGATAAAGTCACTTTTGAGCTCTTGTGCCTAGCATGATTTTAATTCCTCTAGTGCCTTGATATTTGTAGCCTCACTGTTCACTGAGAGCCTAAGGAGGGAGAGTCAGTGCGGATTTTCTTCTAAACCAGGCACCAAAGTGCTGAGCTCCAGCAGCATTCACATACCTGGGAGCTGCTGTTTGGTGCCACGGGCCTCCCTTCTGCTGGAACAGATTAACAGCCAGAAGATGAAAAGAACAGGATATGATTACTTTTGTGGAAGTATAACTGAAATTTGTCAGGCAGAAGATACATTTTTATTCACTTACTGCCTTTTTGATGCTAGCAAAATGTATCACAGAAGGTACTCACAATTCTTCTAATGCTAGCAAAGCACATACTCCTATTATTTGTAGTATATAGTGATCAGCTTTATTTACTCCAAAAAATGTTTTATCTATAAAATTAAGGCCTACAGGCAGACAAACAAAAATATAATAATAAATAAGTATCTCTGGTCTTTGGTCAGCATCGATCTTTTGAATTATTCCTTTTATCTTTCCTGTCACCGATTCACTGGTTTACAGATGTTGGAAGAATAAAAAAACATCTCTAACACGTGCTTTTGGAAGACTAAATGTAGACAGATGATTAAGCCAACTTAATACATCAGTGATTTGTAAAATAGTATTTTAAAGATTGTAAAAATAATTTGAACAGCATAGAAATACATTTATCTTAAAAGACAGAACTCTGGAATATTGCAAGAAACTGTCTCCATGGTGCATTACTGAAAAATTGCATTGCTGGAATTCTACAGCAACTCAATTTTTTTATTTTATATACATAATTAAAGGAATAATTAAATTTTACTGCTAGATAATTCATTTTTTCTCCAAAAAGTGTTTTTATTCTGTCCTTAAAAACTATGTTTTGACGTTGTAAGTAGAAACAAGAAGAATTAATGAGATCACAATTCAAATGGTAGTATACATTTACATGTGATTTATAGTACTGGACAGTGTGAAAAATATCACCTTTACAACACTGATTTCCATTAATATCAAAATGAGGTTTAGTTACACAAAAGACTAAGGAATAAAGTGTACTATTGTCTGCTTTGGTATCTCTGTAAGTTATACTGACTCTGTAGTCATGTCTTGGAATTACTATGAAGTAAATTGATAATGGTTTGGGAAGGAAAAGTTGGAATGAAGTTCCATTCCAGTGAGACAAGTTGATGAGACATGAGCATAATAGTTTGGCAAGCTCATTCTGACACTGGATAATTCAATAGTTACTATCCTACATTAAGCCATCATGGTTAGGTGTAGAAAATTAGAATCAAAATGTTTATGTTAACATACAGAATACACTGTAAAACTTAAACAAGATATTTATGAAATAATGAGGAAGGGAGGGAGGAGGAAAAAAAATAACAGAATGCATCTTAAAGTCAGAGAAGACTTTGTCATTTGACATCTGAATTGCTGACCATTTCTCCTTATTACTAATTTGCAATTGGGTCTAAACTTCCAACAGTGTAAAACTGATTGAACATTGAATGCAGTCATTCTAAGAGTTTCTATACATCAACAAGGTAATTACTGCTATTATGAAATGTTACTAGTGTTTTTGTTTCCTTTTCATTCTTCAGATTCTTTCAAAATTTGGATTAAAAAGCTCACGATGGACTAGAGCTCTGATGGAATAATCAAAGATTTGCTTCAAAAAGTAGAGTCCAGAGACTGGAAACTGTGACCTATGAGCCCTTTTTGAAAGTAAACTCCATGGATGTCCAATGGGGTCCACAAAACAGGTAGGACAGCAAAGGAATGGCTAGTTCCCACTGTCATAGTATAGTTATTACCTATTTTTACCTTAGGTTAAATTTTCTAGAACTGAATGCTCACAGAGATTCAGGAGGTTCCTGTAATGTGTTATTAATGTTTGTAAATTGTTCTCACAACCTTTAATAAAAATTAAAAGGACAGTGTTGTTGCCAAGTATTTTTCATTGACTGCCTGGAGATTCCCAGCAGTCACTCTCCTGTTTCACTATGGCAATATTAATAGAGAATCTCTGATATGAGAACAAGTAGAAATGAATGTTTAAGATCCTCAGAGCAATCCACTGTATGGATGTAAGCTCAAGCATTTTAAATGGTGCTATATCTAAAATAGAAACTGAAAAACATGCTTTATCTTTTATGTCATATAAATCCACATATGTCTTGAAAGTATGAATACCCCAAATATCCATTATACAAATTGTCCAGGAAACTATATTTAATCTTAAAGGCATGTAGCCCTATCAAGACTTTGCAGTGGTGAGAAGCCATGTTGGCAGATATTTCTGGTGCTTAAGAACTTCCCTGACTGTACAAGCTAAAATGAATGTATAAAATCACAGCCTAAGGCATGGTTTATGAGGGTGATGTCCAATCACATACCTACTACACTTAAGAATACAGATAAATCACATTATTTCATCCATAGCATAAGATTAGTTACTGTTCAATAAGCACAAGCTGCCCCACAAGCACAACAGCTCTTTTTCTGTGTTTACAGTTGAAACTGCAAATATAATAAACCATAAACATGATCCTCACCAACCACATGCATGATAATGGGGTTTGGTTTTAAACAGAAATTATAACTTGAAAGTAAATGTTCCTCTTGCTGCAGGACTGGTTTTCACATCAAATATCAGCATCTTCCAGGCAGACAGGATATATTTACCACGAGGGAGATATTCGGAGCACACAAGGAGGCAGCCATACTGATTCCCTGAGCAGAACCCTGGAAATTCCCTGCATTCACAAATTTTCACTGTGGACCTTCTCATATTGGAAAGGTGCAGATTCTGACTAAAATGCCTCTCCCAAACTCGGCACATTAATTAGGTCTCTTTCTGTTGTAGAATCTTTCAGAGAAGTTCACGAAATGGTCTTGCCTTAGGGCATTTTCAATACCCTTGTTTTGACTGCAAAGCCAAATGTTTTCACTAGAATGTTAAGAACAATTTTGTCTCAAAATTCCATCTTCATGTTAATATCAGTCATTGGGCTAAAAGTTCCTTTATGTCAGTGAATGAGTTAAAAATTACTGGGGGATACAGGCACTCAGACATCCCAAATATAACATTGTAATAATTTAAGTCTTGATTTTGCTTCAAATCACAGCATAACTAACTGTTTTCAGTATCAGTAGGGGTCCCAATTAAACGGCATACATAACTAGCACATAAGTCATTTTAGGCACCATTTCAGTGTAAAATTGTTTTTTTAATGTCATCTGCACTAATCATAAGATAATTATGTTTATAAGAAGCTAATAATTACTAAGATTATCTGTTTTAAATTGTTAATGTGCCTCACCAGCAGGGTTTTGAAGAAGCAGGAAGGTTGGAAGGTAAAAAAGTTATTTTTTTAAACAATAAAATATAAGAGAATCTTTTAAAAAAATAAATTTGAGATTTTTATCTCTTGAAAGAAGAGCTTTGAAATGCAATTATGAGGAATTGAGAGAAAGTTGAAGAGTTACAGACAAATCAAGTGTGCTTTTTATTCCTATTTAGAGCAGTTAAATTAAAGCTTCATTTTTTATTTTTTTTTTTAAGATGGACCCTGTTGGTAACTGATTCTATACAAGCTTCCCATCTTGCTTCCATAAGCAATGGTAGGGAGTATTTTTTATTACATTATAGAAAAGTTTGTTGTTTCATCATCTTTTTTAGTCTCAGAGACCAGTACAGTGAGAAATATTAGCAGACATGAGGCCACAGATGGGCAACCTAGAAGACAACTGTGCTGTAAGATGCAGTTACAGCAAGACAGGATTGGAACCTGGAAGCTCTTTGGGAAACCTAAAGGATTTATATAGCAAAGCCAACAATCTACACATGTTTAAGTAATTTCTGATAGAAATGCTAGGAAATACTTCAGGAATGCTTCTATCACTGAGCTATTTCCATCATCAGCTCTGGATGTGGAGGTACAGCTCTCCTCAGCAACAAATGTGCTTTAAAAACACACCTACTGAACCCAGTTTTACTTATTGCTGACAAATACCACTGGCAATTTTCTGCCTAGCCTATGGCTTTCCATGGTCTGATGATTAAACATTTTTTCCTGGCTACTTAATAACAACCTTTACACAGCTTGAGAAGAAAAACTATAAATAGCATCCTTGAGAGAGACCCTAGAGGAGATGTGTGGTTAACACTCCCAAACCAAATACATGATATTTTATGTTGAAAAGGTGAGAGGCCAACAAACTTTCTAACATGCTGGTTTTCATATAAGGACCCTGAGGTGAAAACATATTAAGGAGCCACTGAGCCTGCTCTGCACCAGCTAATATTAGTTTGAACTTGACCCTAAGAAGGGATCTGAGAATGCAGAAAAAATGAGTGGAAAAAAAAACCCCAACCAGAACTGAGATCTCAATATTGTCTCTTGTGCATGTTAGCAGTGGCTGCAGGGGTAGCCACTGCAGGCTATACTATTCCAACTCAGGAAAGGCTTATATTTTTCAAACTATATCTGCCTTATATCCCTAGCCTGTCAAGGTTAAATCACTTTACTACTCTTCTCTGTCACCTCTAGTTATGCCTGCCTTGCTGTATGTTATTGCAATCCTAACTGACATAGCAAAAACCACTTCCAGGCATTTTGGAAAGATTTATCATCAATAACAAAGGACAGTACAGCTCTAAATGCTGAAACAGTTTAAGTCTTTTAATACAGTACCCAGTATTGCATTATGCACATTTGAAGAACATAAATCAAGACTGACCCAAAAGTGAATTTTGAAAAACATCAGAAATGATAATTAAACTCAGCAGTTCAGTATTATGATGTCAAACAATCTTACAGAGGACTCAGTAGTACAGAGAGGTGTACTTAACAACTATTCCTATCAGTCAGTTGTATTCTGTGGCTACATAAACAGTAAATCACTTAAACACAAACAACAAAACCCTCAGTGTAGGCAAGGACATAATGGCTCTTACAGATTCTTTACAATTAACATGGCTAACATGAACACTTTAAGTGCTCAGCAAAAAAATTTTAATGCCATTGATCCTGGATTTTTTTAAAACTACTTTCCATTCCTTTGACAGATGTGCTATGCTGCATTTCATTACTTTTTCTCCTTACCTCGTTCTTCTTTTGTTTTAGATAAGTGATGAGGCTTTCAAAAAAGATTAAGTACTGGCAGGCAAAGCAATAGCCCAAACACGGATTTAATTGGAACCTCAAATCCTGTGGAAAGAAAAAAAAAGGAATTAAGCCATTAATAATTTAATTTTACTAGCAGACAGAGTGAGTTCATGTATCCTGTTTTAGGCAGCTTCTTTGCATTTGAATTCAACAGGTATACAACCTGTTAGTCACAGCATGTTGGAAATAAAATAATTTACAGAAGATTTCTGGGGGATGTGCACAGCTGCTAACAAGTGCTGATGGGGTTAGTTTCATCTGGAGTAGTAGTCCACCAATGATTTGTAATGTCAGAATTTACTTGATTTATGCTTTAAGTTCAAAGAGCACTTTCTTCTAAAGTAAAGTAAAACCTAAGAATCTTCCCATTGTGTAGCACTCAAAATACCATTTTCTTACGCTACTCTTTGTCCCATGAATGTGTGACAGAGTACAACCATTATACAGCAATATGACTCAAATGCAACCAAGTCATAATGCTAAACAATTCATGCTTCAACACGAAAGACACTGAAAGAAATTTCATTTATTTCAAGATTGTAAAGGGCTCTAAACATAAAAACCTCCATAAACGTAAATCATAAAAGCAATTTTTTAGAGTCAGGGGTTATAAGTTGTAGTATACAGCAAGTGACAACCAAATAACCAACAAAACAAAGCAGCCCAGAGTAGTAACTTGCTTTTTTTTTGCAAATAAGATATTTCTGCATTAGTAATATCTATTCAGATGTACAGTACAAAAAAAATCTCAGGTGCATCACAGAACACCTCTAATATTTTTTTTCAGAGAATTATGCTTTATATTTCAAAAGACCAGACTCTTATACGATATGTGGCATCAATACAATTATTTCAAAGGACCAGGAATAACTTCCCACATAAGCAATCTGACCAAGAGCTATGATTTTCCAAGCTCTCAAAGCTACCTTGGGGAGGAGGCTGTGTTTCATTTTCCTACTTCGCTGTTATTGCGCAACAAGTATATTTGAGTTTAATTTGGGATTACAATCAGATTTATGTACCATGACCTCAGTCATACTAGGCCACCAGAATTCAGTAAACATTCTGTAGTAGATAAGGAGTTATCATTAAGTGTGTTCAATTACATACATAGTTATCATTTAATGTGGCAAATATATTTAAAGCCGGTACAGAAGGTGGCATTTCAAACTGCTGTAAGACCATATATTTTAAAAAGCCCCTTGCATGATGATAGTTTGTATGGGTATTGAATTTATTTTTATTGTTTATTGATTGAGGACTGCAGGATGCTATGTGGGTTTTAAAGACTAATCATGTCTATGACTATGACAGCAATATTTTTCATTAAAGTTTCTTTTCTGGAGAACAAATTTACTAAAACATCTCTCCAAGCATCACATCAGAAGCATTTTTTATAATGAAGAGGCAATCTATGGTCAAGATGATGATAATATAAATGGTCCATGCTCAGATTATCTTGTACATCATTTCCTTTCCAGAAGTGATTTGCTAAACACACAACAATGTGTATGTGACAGACTGCTTGCAAAGCTGCAGCAGAGGGAAAGCAGAGGCAGATGCTTTGCATGGCAGTGTCAACAAATCTGCAATGACGAGATTTCTGTGCATGGTCCCCATCTGCCCCATCATGCTCTCAAAGAAGCCTGGGGCTTGCAGGCAGAGATGTGCAGACAGGCTGTGCCAGAGCCAGAGCAGACCAGCTGATGGGACCTGCTGCTGTAGAAAGGTTATGGAGCAGCGAGAAAAAAGAGCAACAAGGCATTCTCTTACTTGGTGCAAGAAAAAACAAGAAAGAGCAATTTATAGAAGGAAGCCATTGCCTTAAATAAAGCAGTTTGTGCAAAACAAAATACAGACAGGTCATTGGTCAGAGAAGGAGACACCTCTTGTCCCTGGCTTTCTCACGGATCCAGCAGGTGCTTATCTTTCGTTATGATTCTTTCTCTCATGTTTACAGTAGGGGAAGAACCTCTAGCTTGGGAAAAATCCTAGCTGAGGCTGAGAAAATTCGTGGCCTGAGAAAGGCCTGGCTAAAAGAAAAAGGCCTGGCTGAAATGTGCCTAGGCCTTCAGCAGTATCCATAGGGACCCATCTCATCCAGGAAATCTGAGCTCAGTCATTCAGCTCAGTGTCTGCATCCTGCTTGCTCCCCACTCTTTCTAGTGGCTCCTGTGTCAGCAAGACCTTTTCTACTGCCCAGTCCACCTTGACTCAGCCTGCAAGGTAATGCAGAGGGGACAGATGATGTCACTTTATTAAAAGCAAAGGTAGCTAAATAAAGGCTGGCATGAGCACTGGGATTTTTAACTTACATACAGCTGGAACCCAAAGTAGAAGCAGGTTACTCTGTCAGCTACAAATCTGAAGTCCTAACATTCAGCTAATGACATACCAGTAGATTTCTAAAGTACCACTGTGTTGGTTTCACGTGCTTGGGGGGAGGAGTAGATTCACCTCAAAGCAGGCTCCATGAGTGAGTGGGGAGTGGGAGTGGGAGTGGGAGGGGCTCTCCCGTCTCTGGGAGCTTCCCCTGTGGGCTGCTGTCACCAATCAGAGAGCTGATTTGGTGATGGATAGCTCAGGAAACCAATGAAAAGTTATTTCGCTTTCACAAATCACAGTGGATCAGGTTTGCTCTCTCTCTTTCGGCTTCCGGCCTCTGGGGGTGGTGGTCCCCGGCCGGGGGCTCCGGCCCGGCTCTGGGCTCGGCCTGGAGTCCGGCCCGGTGCCCCGGCTCTGCGGGGAGCCCGGCCCGGCCGCATGGTCCCGGCCCCCCCTTCCTGACCGCATGGCCCCGCGCGCCCAGAGCTCCTCTCTCCACGTGGCATGGCCGAGCAGGGGGGATCGGGGAGCCACCAAAGGCTCTCCCTTCCTCCTTCCCTCCTCGTTCTGAGAGAAGAGGCCTCCAGCTGCCCATGCTGTTTCTTCACGATCTGGATACAATTGTAACTTCTTCATGCCTGGATAAGATCCTCGATTTTTCTAAGCTCTCCTGAATGGGAAGAAATAAAGCCTGGAGACTTCAGAAGTCAGCGCAATGAAGATAAAGTTCCTGGTGGGAAGAGATTGAAAAGATGCAACTGATAAGTAGCTGAAAACCTTTTTGTGGGCTAAGGGGATTGTGACTTCACTAAAATTCCTTTAAACTGTGAAATATACTTGAGGAGGTTTTGGGTGCTTGAGAAGAAGAACCTTATTTTTGCCTTGGAGAAATATAGCTCTCTCTGTCCTGGGACTGGAATAAAGACAGAGACATTTGATAGTGAAGGAGATGAAGAGAATCTTGTTTTTTTCAGCAGCCTGCCTTTAAAAGTACTACCCCATGCGTGTAACATAACCCATTGCACAGCTCTGGAAGGACTGTGAAAGAATAAGAGGAGAGTCATAATCTGCAATATTTTCCTGGGCGGGTGTGGCTTGTGAAGGTGAAGACGCCCCCTAAGCCATAACCAAAAAGGGACTTTTCTCTCTTAAGTAAACTGAACTGATTATTTGAATGTATCACTGACTGATGTGCTCTCTGTATGTTTGTTGGTAAGAAATGTTGAATGAAGGGGAGGAGGAAACAATCTAGGGATCTTATTCTGAATATTTTTTTGTGTTATTAATAAATTTCTTCTTGTACCTTTCTAAGTTTTAAGCCTGCCTTGTCTCTACTCCTGGGTCCCGTGTCTAAAAGAAATTAAATATATTAAGATTGGTAAACCCAAGTCACACCGTGACAACCACAGACAGAAAGCAACAATGCTCAGCACTGGCAATTCAGCCTCAGATATTTTTAGAGGGTTATGGCTGTTTTTTCTCCTGAAAATCAGAAATGAGCTTGAGGGAAAAATAGGCTATTTCTACTTAAAAACAATTCTTGGTCCAAATATCACTCTTTCACTTACTTCTTCATCAATAAATAATTTTAAATACAACTACTGTGCTTCCTGGTGTTCATTTCAAATGTCTTGCAAACTGCAAGCTCTCTAAGCAGCACTGCTCCCTTTAGCTCAAAGAAACATTTGAGTCAGTCATTTAATACAAAGCCATTCAAATATATTACTAAAGTTTAACAGGAGGCAATTTTAGAGCCTGTTGTTCTAAATGATATCAGATACTGAGTCCCCACCTAATATTTATTTACCTGTGAAGCTATAAAATAACAAATATAAAAATAATAACAATCACAATAGACATCATTACACTTTTGTAGCAAAACCTGCCAGAAACAGGACAATATATTATCCTGAGAAGTAAAAGCAGGATAGACCAGCTGTTAGGTTCCCTCTGGAAAGGTGTGAACCCTTGTGACATTCTGATGCTGTGCTGTAAATGAGACACAGGAACACACCAGTTGGGATCCATGAGAACAATAATTGAAAAAAACCCAACAAAATTGTTCAATAGCTTTACTATAAATATACTTATTGATGCTTCAGACATAGAAAATTCAATAAAGTGGTAAACAAATCTCACAATATCTTCAAATTAATTTACATTCACAGAAAAATCACAAAGATAATTTTGAGGGCAACTAACTCCATCTAATTAACAAACTGAGTATTTATTTAGAGAGTGACTGCACTGATTGATTACTGATGACTGTAAACACATTCTGCACTGCTTTAGGTGTTATATTACTGCCACCAAAAATCTGAACCTTTGAAAGTGTGCCACACCTCACCAAATTGCAATTTGCTATGATACAAGATTTCTTATAAGTTTACCCTGCCATGATGGATATGTGCTTGGAGTGGAACAGGAGAAGAAAGGACAGCATCTCCTCCACAGCCTGTGTTTGTGAAAGAATATACATGAAAGTAAGAGCATGGAAGAGCTTGACATGTCCTTGGGATATGATTAAAAGCTCATGAAATAAAATAATTCAAAGATGACAGCTCTGACTTTAACCACCACTGGGCACAAAAGATGCTTTACTTAAGACATGCCAGCCATTCACAATTATAACTGAAATCATACAGAAGATGCATTTTAAAACCTGGTGATTTAGATGCAAACCCCAAACCAGAGAGATCCTGTGGATGACATAAAAATGTCACAAATTTTAACTAGAGTTTCATTTTTTGTAATAATACTAGGCAAAATCTTAAAAATGTACCCATTTTAAACTGATAGTATTGAATGATAGAGAAAACTAATATATATATATATATATATATATATATATATATGTGTGCATGTAAATCCATATAAAACCCCACATAGAATATGATTCTTTATTAAAGAAGAAATCTTCTTCCCCAGGCTGTTTCCTATCCAGTGCCACATCTGGGCCATAGTAACTTGACTCTGTAGCAATTGTCTGAACTTATTCAAAACTATTGAGATTCATAACATGGACTATTTTACATTTTATGTAGCACTGCCTTTTAAGTGGATGTATTTAATTAAATATATTCTTTCCTAACCTTCAGAGCCTGTTCCACTTCTGCAAATTCCCTTTATTTCCTTTTTGACAGTTCGACAGTTAACTGTCTATGGAGATACAAAGCCAGCTGCAATTCACATTACAATATATGTATATATGTGTGTGTGTCTATAAACACACAATTGACATGAGCTCTCATCTCATCTAAAGTTACCTTCAACAATGTAGTTTTAAAAAGTCATGAGATTGACCCAGCATGAAACCACAGCATTTGAAACACAAAATATCTTGAACAGAAAACTGATGAAGTCTGGTTCAGAGCCTAATTTCTCACTCCCAAATAGTTCACGACTAAACTTTCCAAGCGTGAACGCTGATCTCATTTCTCTCCTGGTGCAAGAAATGGTGTTTAGGAAAGAGCACACACATTCCAGCCTCGTTGGAAACATATAAAGGGCTGCTGACAGGGGCTCCCCACCCAACCACTGAAGGCTGATAACTAAACTGCTTTGAGGATTGTCACATTGTGGGAACTCACTGCCTTTGTGAGCTCTCACTCTTCATGAAATGTGTTTCAAAATAGTTTCAAAGTTACCAGGGAAAAAACAGAGAGATGTGAGGCATAAACCTCTATTTCTTAGCAAAAAGACCAAAAATATATTACATCTTACACATTTTTTACTAGAATTACAAACTAAAAGACCAATCAAATCAGAAAACTGCATTTAAACTGTGTGTTACAATCTGTTTAGTGGTGTGATGTCCTAGTCCACTTGAAAGTAACTATGTTCAGATGTTGACTTCAGTACAGTTAAATATTCAGAGAATAGAATTGCACAGCTTTTAGACACAGAGTACCAGAGGGATTCTAAATCATTCCAACACTTCTGAAAAAATTCCACCTTTTAGACACACATCCCTGCTTTCAATTGCTGAGAGCCAGAAGGAGACACTCTTCCATTTGGAGGTGTGATGTTCAGATTATTTCAATGCTCACTGTTCTTGCAAATGCAACTCAGTTATCAATATTGAGATACCATGAATAGATCACCCTTGCTGCTCCTCAATATTAATTGTTATAAGGCTTAAAAAAAGTCCAAGATGCTTTACTCTAACATTTTAAAAGCAATCTCTTCACATAGTAAATTCTACAATTGAAATTATTTACTTTCAGAGTAGTATCTACTGTTTTTTTAAGGCAACTTTTGGCTTTCATTTAGCTGCTGCTAGATACTTTTTTTTATTACTGTTGACTTTTTTATAAAAATGCAATAGAAAACAAGATTATTTGCATATTTCCTTTTGTATGATTTTATCTTTTGAAATTGGTTATAACAGTACTCTTGTATTAATAATAAGCCTATTAGTAATTGAATAAACTGATTAAAAGATAGTGGTTTGGTCTTTATCAAGTATGGATGTCGGATGAAGCTGTAATACTAGTAGTTCAAGTAGCATTTTCTAGTGTGGAGAGTGTCATGATTATGACAAGCTTAAATCTACGGGGCTTCCTCACAGAAGAGAAGGCTTCAAACAAGGACTTTCTCCATCTGAGAAAAAGTGTTTAGAGACAAGAAATTTAACATTATAAAGCAGTTAAAGCTCTGAAAGCATTTTTTCAACCAAAAACTTCTTGATTTCTTACACTTTCTTCTTCTCTCTTACTCTCTCTCTTGAAAGACCTGCCTTAATTTGTTCTGAAATCTTCTGCACCATATTTTTGCCGATAATGCATCTTCAGACTCAGTTTAAGGCACATTTTTATTGTGCTTAAGGATCTTTCCTCTTGCAGTGCCACAATGCCACACTTAAGATTTTCTATTAATCTTGTGGGCCAGACCAAAACCTGGCCCTCGGAACAGATTAAAAATTCAGGACTCTGAACAAAAATAGTTTGTGGTTTTTGAACCAAATCCCTTTTCTACCGATATATTAAAGGCTGGCTGAAAGAAAAAAGGATCAGCACTTTCTGTTTGTGCTTTCTCCCCTCAAAGAGCTTGCATCCTTCTACCTTAGAAATATTTTCAGTCTTATTACTATTAATAAACAATTTCTTTCAATAATAACTCTTTAATTCAAACTTTTCTTAGGCTGCTTCAGAAAAATAAATTTCCAACAAATAAACAGATTTTCTCAGTATTCCCAGTCCTTCTGTTACTTGGAGTTATGACAATCTAAACACATATTTATGCTAGTCCCTACCCAAAAGGTCTCAGCAATACCATGGAATTACATAGTTAAGCTTCTAATTCATTTGTTGTTAGTTTTATTCCTTTGAAATTCCCTCATTAAGTTATTGCAGGGAGCTGTGTTTGCACAGCAAAAGAGAAAAATACAAGTTCTTTATTGCATTATTTAAATATCCCTTTTATCTTTAAACTAGCTAATTAGCATATTAATTACTTAGATATAGTAGTCACAATCTTACAATTAACTGTGGGTACAACAATCTACTGATTTAGTGTAACACTATTTGTACTTACATCACAATAACATCTTCACTTTCTCTGATATACTCTGTCAAGTATTTCCAAATTAAAACAACTGGTATTGGTAGACATGTATTAATGATAAGTATCCAAGTGAATGTTTGTGTACCTTGTCAAAAGCTTTCAGTCCTAATAAATAAATACAAAAAGCTTATTAATTACATAAGAGGTAATATTACACTCAGCAAATATATTAAAAGCTTATTCCTTCTCTATTTTCACAATCAAAAACTTCTACTTGATTTAGACCTAATTGCTCTTCTTGCCAAATTCCAAAATTCAGTGGAGATAATCCTCCTTTATATATCAGTAACAGCTCTGAATGAGAAAAACACCTTGTAAAATGAATAAACAAAACCCCATTCCGTGTTCAGATCCAAAGTGCTGCTGAGGGATACTTTACCAGAAGCTCAGAGAAGACTTGCCATCACTACCCATGTCTGGCTTCTCTCCTGCTCACGTTCCTCATGTTACAGCTGCTATGATTGTCATTACACCAAGAAATCTGCCCTTCTAAATACTCTTATCCCTGCCCCAAACTGTGCTTTCCACAATGGGCTGAGCTGGGAACAGAAACTCCAGGTGAGGGTATTTCAGAACAAACTAGGTCAGTAATCAATTCATAATGGAACAAATTCTGGTTCACAGTGAAATAAAAATTATTTTGTACTTGCAGTTTTAGTAGACTACAGTTTGGTCCAGAATAGTCAAAATACATCAGTCAATACATTTCTGGTGGCAATTTCAGCATAAGTGCCTACACCACCAAATATGATTCATCTACTGGAGTGATAATATTACACTTTCTGTAGCTGAGCATTTTGCAATACAAAGAATTAATATCAATGCAACATACCAGTAATGTCCTCATAAAACTATGGCAGCTGAGAGCTATGTTTTCACATGAATTGAAAGGGACACAAATATTTATAGCACAAGTCTGAGAGTGTGAATACAAAATGTGTATCTGAATAGTCATGCACTGACTCCAAGTTTATTGTAAGACTGAGGGTTCTACGGGTGACTTCACTGGCAAGTTCTTTTCCACTGTAGCTGCTCCTGACAGCTCCAGTGCACAAAAAGCCCTGTCCCTGCACAGTGTGGTAAGTGCCCCCCTCTCTGCAGTACTCGTTTCCTTTCACTGTCCTATAACTCTCCTCAAGTCCTCTGGACTAGGGCAAAAATCCAAGGCAATTTAAAAAATAAAAAGATTAATTACAGGCTGACCACTTATCATATTTCTATCACTGCAACAGCCTATTGAAGTTAGCAAGCATTTATGAAGTCACGTATATGAGACAACAGTATTTCAAGCTTGCTGTGGAATTGTGGGAATGTACAGAATGTACATTATATTTTTTATTCAAGAAATCTAGCAGACCTGGACATTTTATATTCAGTTTCATATAGATTTGATGTATCAAGATGATTCAGAGTGTATATACTTTGCATTTGTTTGAAATATCTCTGACAAGTACGTAATTTTGAATTAATGATCTAAAGATTTTTTTTTTATTATATAATTATGAGCTGGAGGCTGAATTTTTAGAAGTGAAATTGGTGGTAGATTTGCAATTAAAAAAAGTTACTTAAATTAACAAAAATGCCCTAAAAGAACAGCTGTCTACCTGACTGATCCAAGAAAATGAACACTGAAAATAAACAGCTGCCCCATGGAAGACTATGCAATAAAACTAATCTCCCTTTGCATAATGTATTTATTTTCCCCTGTGCTTATTACAGACCTGGTGAACCTTCAAAGCAATAAATATTTAAATGTTGCAGACATCCCAGACATGTGAGTTCAAACGAAAGTAGGATTTCAGTAGCCTGCCTAGAGCAAAACCAGATCTCTTAAAGAAACTGGTTCTGACAACACTCCAAAACATACCTTAATTTCTTTCCAAATGCTTTGTTTTGCTATACCAACAAATTCTTTTTAAAAGGACCCTTTTTTTCTGAAATCTCAATGTTCTCTACACAAGACTCAGTGTCCAGACAAATGAAACAGTTCCACTAATGTCATCACAGCAACATATTAGAGAGAGCAAAAAACATAGCACAGGTTTAAGGTTTCTAGGATAAATATCCCTGTGTGCTATATTTTATCATAGAACCTCCAAAATCAAGTCACTAAAATTAACCAAGTAATGACATTATTCAGTACTTGAGATGTTTCAGCCATGTATTTTTAACTTCCAAAAAGCTAGATGAAAGCAGAGATAGAAGCAGGCATGCATCAAAATAATTTCAGGGTTCAAAGCAAAGGGATTTAGATGTAGGTACTTTCACAGCACTGAGGACTCGGCGGTCATGACCAGAGTAAGTCAGCGGATGGAGTCCTGGTGGTGAAAAACTTCTGAGTGACAAATGAAACAAAATGTTTCAAACCCAACTGATTTCTACCTTTTCATGCCCATGCACTGAGGGAAGGTAGGGTACCCTTTCCTTTGGGTCTTTTTTTCAGTCCAGCCATTTTCAGTGGCTTCTGCCATTTACACACTCTCCAGAATACACTGTTTTCATTCCTGAGCCACAGGTCCTAATGGGATAGTCCAAAACTAATGCCAACAAATTCAGTTACAGCAAAGGACATAAGAGATAACATTCAAAGGAAAGCTAAGCTATGTATCCATCATATGTCATGCCTTGTGGGTATTAAGTATGGCCTGGTCTGATTTATGGGAAAATCCAAAGTGTTCTGAAAACCTCTTTAGGGAAGCTTAATTTGGGATGCTGCCACCAGCCCTGAAGCAGCCAGAAAGCTGTGATGGCTGTGAATTTGATCTCTGCACTGATGTGCCCTTGGTGAACCCTTTTAAGTTTTAACCATCATAACAGCCCCAACAGTTTGCAGGGCTTTTTTCTAAAAGCCTTCCAGCTTGCAGCTTCCTGGGACCTGTCAGCTCTCCTGCCATGCTGCACAATCTGCCAAATGACCACAATGTTTTCTTCTCAGGAATGGAACAAGTCCCTCTGTCTTGAGGGGCTCAGTCTCAGAATCAGGCCTGATGCTCAGACATATGCTCCTAAGTGTAATGCTCAACCCCTATGGAGTCATCTGACGTGTGTGATTTGTTAGAGCATTTTACTTATATCCAGGAACAGACCTTTATCAGAACTGCCCACAAACAGCTTCTGGATCCATTGGGCAGAAAGGCTGTGATAAGCAGATACAGGATATTTACTGTACTTCAATTCTAAATCAGAGAGCTTCAATTTATGCTTATTTATTAAGATGAAGACCAGTCTATTATCAAATCAGCCCATTGCCTCTTTCAAATCCAACCATTAAAAAGTAATTATAATTGTCACCTGCCCAGGTGCACAGATTGAGGAACCTGCAAGGAACAGTCTCCTTTTTGATGCTGCCATGAGGGCTGTGTTTTCAGACTAAACCCTAAAAAAAGCCAAGAAAGTGGGTAGAGAGGTATCAATCAGTCAGCAGAAGTGGCAACCTGGAAAGAAGAGCACAAAACATACCTTACAACAGCCTTGCCCTTGAGGGCTCTAACAGACATTTGTCATTTTTTGAGGCATGTCTTTTCTTCTCTTTACCCCTCCAAAACCATGGTGAGAAGATCCACTCTTGGAAAAGTCAATTGAAGATTTCCATTGATTTTAATGAGACCTGAAGCATGTGGGCTCTCACTGAGGACAGCATTTCTTTCTTTTTTTTTTAATTAAAAAATTTCCTTACACAGACTGCCTGAAAGGATGTAAAGATTAACAATAATATTCCAAACTAGTTTAACTTAAAAAATAATATTTATTCTAAAATGTCTCAGCACACACTCAGATGTTATGAATATTCAGTACAGCTTGCCTCAGCAGACATTCTTTGCAAGACTATTTTTACTAAAAGACATTTTGATATGACATATAGAAAAGATAAGACTTTTTATACAAAAGAGGATTCACTGGAAATACTTTCTAATGAAATTTTTATGCTATGTAAGCTAGCCTGCCTGCACTCCTTTGGATTATCCTCCATGGTCTGCTACAACACATTCCACGGTATAGCATGTTAAAAGAAGCACAAATCTGGTCAGTTTTTGAGTCTTTGTTTATGAATGTGCTATTACAGAGGATGACCCAGGAATATCTCAAGAGAAAGACACTTGAATAACACACCTTCACTGTGCTATTGAATCTTTTACACATTCCTTAAAATTAATAATAAAATAGATCTTAAAGGACCAATTATAAACAAGCACAAGAGAAAAGCATTTTAAATAGCTAATGCTAATTGTGTTTATCTCAGTGTGAAGCCATGTCAGAGAGCCTGCAGCAAATGTATTTTGTTAAAAGTACCACTTGCACAGCAGGCGTTAAACACTAGAAAGCAAGCTTGTCATTAGTTGGCTACAGCTGAAAAGGCTACTAAAACTCAGCTAAATTATTAATATTGTATCTTAAAATACATCAGATGGAGAATTAAACTCCTTTTATATAGCACATGATTTTAATGCTACTTTTTCTTCATGCTAGTCCATCAGTAATGCCCCAGTTTATATAATCTTGGGGAGGACCAGGGCAGCCACACGCCAACCTTGGTTTGCATTCCTCAGTGTGGCAAAGATCCACTGCTCTCCTTCTGCTTCTGGGGCTCATATATTTTATTTTACTTAAGTGCTTATCCAAATGGAGTGGACTTTTTTTTTTTTTTTTTTTTTTTTAATTCTCTCAGATTATTTATAAGTTTAATGAAGTATATAAAAGATACAATTTTTAAAATTTACATCTACTGTGATGTTTGAGACTCTTAGGATTTCTGCAGGTGCAGTTCCAGGCTGCTTCTAAGACAGTTTAACACTGAGTTGAAACTGAAAGGGGTAATTCTGCTCTTTCTTGCCAATCCATGTATTCTGGAGAGATGAGTCAGTTGGCTTCTGGGATGAAACGTTATCTTTTTCAGGGTTATTTTTCCATTGGATCAGCCATGTTACCAATATGGATAAAAGAGAAATATGAGGAGCACCAAGGTGCAAGATAGAAAACATTACTTTGGATGGCAAAATGCCACGAATTGCCTTCCTTTAACATGAAATCACCAAGTCTGGTTTAAGGAGAAGGGCTGAAATGTGTAAAATAGCACTGAATACTAAAAAGTTAGTGAAGGAGATATCTCAAGAGAGGAATTGAGCTACATATTGTATAGTCGATTTAAAGGTTTTCTTGCTTTTGCAATTCATTCCTAACTCACCATCATTAACAAGCAATACTGAGACACAATGCAACATTTTTTTCCTGTTGGTCTTTGAAATCTGACAGAGAATAATATGAGACATGCCTTAGGAACACAGCTATGATGAGAAATCGTGCTTCCTTAAAACATGAACAGACTCTCACCTCAGCAGGTTATATTCTCAAGCACCAGCTGTATGGGTAGGTGTACATATTCATCTACCATGCTGAGAAAAGAACTTCTAACGGTTTGAAGCTGATTTTGTTTATTTCATTTTTCTCCTTACAGAACTTGACTCTCATTTGACAGATTGCTTTTAGTTATAAAGGCATTCTGAGAAGACAGTGCCCCAACACACAATCCTACCCAATTCCTAGAGCTTAAAAGAAAATACCAAAGGTTATGTGTTCTTATATCATCAGGGTTTGCAAAGCAAAAGCTTTACAAAGTAAATATTTTATTAATGAGTGTTATATGTGTGATAGAGCTCCTAGTAATTTTTTTGTAAAGTACTTTGTTTCTAACTTCAGAGAGGATAAGAAGTAAAATGAGGAAAATCACACTTGTGCCAACAGAGTAGAAAAATGCTTCGGTATCAAACAATGCTTTCAGATTATATGGAAAACAGTAAGAGGGAGAGAGCAGCTAATATGGATGCATTTCTTCACTGCTGGCAGAGACCAAATGTGCTGCCCAGGATGCCTTGGGTGAAAGTATATTATGATGGGGTTGCTAGTTGAAGACAGAGACAACACGAATTCACTGAACGTCATCAACAAACAGCAGAGTTTGCTCTGGCTGCCCCTTTTGTGGGGGGTTTGAATTTCCTGGGCTTACACACGATTGGTTGAGGCCCTAACACTGCCCAGCTCCCTGACAATGATACATCCACATTAAGGGCTGAATGAGACTGGCTGAGGGCTCCTATGTAGGCTTGAATCCGACCTATCCTCGTTTACCCAGGGACCTGTTTATGGATTAGCCAAACTGGGTTTCTTATTTTTGGCCAAATTATTTGCCCAGCTACAGACTAGCTCTGCTGTGACAGAGGTGCTGTCTGCCATGATTTTCTGCCAGTGGTCCTGAAGACTAAACCTGACACCAGTGAGATACTCTGGGAGTCCAGTCATCCTATCTTCTCAAGCTAAAGGTCATTTAAATACAGGTGTTTTGGGAATCAAAGGAATGCACTCATTCCTGAACTTTAGTGTCTTACAGACTCAAATATTGCTCAGACTGTTGTTAAACATCACTAGAAAGGCACAGCAGGTCAGTCATTCAAGATCTGATTAAATATAGCATACCTCTAAATGTAAGCCAAAATTATATTCTAAAGTTTTTGGGTTTCTTTTGGTTTTTTTTTTTTTCCCTAAATAACCATAAGTTAAAAAAATACTTCAAAATACCATACTCTTCCACTCCCTATTCCAGGCAGCTCTTGACCTTGGCTCATTATAGAAACTCAAACAAGAACAACATATGTACACAACCACAAGCCAGGTAACAGCTGCCTTCAGCCCTTTCTCTCCTAAATTAAGCTTAATGTCTTTCATTTTACTTATACATCTAAATGTCCAGGTTCCTGCCTATTTGAGGAATCACATTCTCCATAAAATGTGGTATTAAGAAAAGTATTCAAGCTTCAAAGTCCTTTCCATTTAAGAGACTAATGTCAAGATATATTCCATCATACAAATCCAGATCACAATGTGCTCCTTCTCTCTACTTTGGTGAAAAAAATATGAGTTTTTTATCATATAAGAGAATGCTGATTTCTTCAGAAAATGGGGAATGATGACATTCAGTTAAAAGGATGGACTGGAGTTAGAGGACTCAATTGAAAGAATAGAGTTGAGCTGCAGGGAATTTTGTTGCTCGATATTTTAGTCCAAAATTGAACTTAAATAAATAACTGAATAGCTTCCATACTAAGGCAACTTCCAGGAAGTTCTCTGGCAAAGTTTTCCTGAAAATTTTGACAAAATTGACACTTGGTTGACTACTTTCTGTGGCAGTGACATGAGGATGGCTCTGGGGAATACTCACCAGGCAGATTTCTCCATGGCCAAGGAACTATGTGTCCAGGCTCTCCTGCAAATCTACATAGTCAAACCAAAATACTTTGAATTGTAAAAACAGCATCTCCTATTTATCTCTAGCCAGCAAATCTTGTTGCTTTCGTTGCTTAGATTGAATTTCATGTTTTTAATCACTGAAAAAGATTTTATTTTTTAGAAAGGTGTGGTTGGATTGCTTCTGTTTTAAAAATACACTTCCAAAGAAATGTATTAATTAAAACATAGGAGAGACAGCAGACTGCACAAAACTGACAGAATTGGAGAGTAAAGGAGAATTTTCTTTGCTTAGCTCTTTCTCACAGCTTAACCAACTCCTAAAATGAGTCACTATTAGAATGCTTCTCCTGCTTTCAGACTGTACTCAGACACAGAGCTACTACATCCTAGTAATTTTATCCCCATTTTATTAAAAATAAATATTAAAATATGTTTTTCATATCCATTCATCTCTCTGCCATTCCCCTACCCTGTTTTATATATGACTATTAGTATTTTTGACTATAATAAATTCTTAGTACTTCAGTTTTTCAGCTTTCTTGAGCAGTTTCTTCAACCGATGACTTTTATAGGGAGGATCTCAAGTGTTGGTATAAATGTTATACGGTTGACAGATTAAGCCAAGAATAAATAAAACCAGTACACTATTGCAGCAAGGATGCAGCCACTGGTGTGTGAAATGAGGTGGTCCCTCTGTTCTGAACTGCTTTAGGAGACTGCACACAGTCATCGCTCTGAGCAAAGTCAAGGCCCACTTAGCAACAGTATTTAGAAATACATAAATAAATTCCAAGAAGACCAAGACTTCACTGAGGAGACAGGTTAATTGCCCATTTATTAAATATTTGGGGTCTATGCTTTTCCCTTTAGAATGATTCACAAAAGTACTTTGATTAAAACGGAACGATACTGTCATCGACATTACCTCAAACAAGTACATATAGTGTGGTTGAAGACATTTAAGATATTTCTGACCCACTTTTGAGTTCTTTGATACTTAACTTTGACAAGTGTGACCACAAACCATTCAACATGAACAGCAGCCTCACCTGTGTTTATCTCTGATGAGATAACTGAGGTAGCCCAGAGTACAATGGTACCATATCACCACTGGGAGTTCTTTGGAAGCTGATAAACGGCCACATCCCATGGACAACATGTGAGCAGGAGATGAGATTTCATGACAGACATTCAGCAGTCAGACAATTTATTCTCACTTCATGGAGTCCAATTTTCTTCCTTATTGTACTAAATCAATGGTTCATATTACAAAGCTTTATGCCATTTGCAGTGTCAGCTGGACTCCTTGTGATTGTGTGGGAATTGGTTGCAATGGGATAAAATTTAAGTCTCTCCTTCAATTAACAGTTAAGCACAAAGAAGAAAATCACTACAGGTATTAGCTCTTTAAATGCAGACATTCTCCTGCACTAATCAGCTTCTTTTTCATTTTATTCATGACTAATATGGAAGTAGGGACTTTGTATGTCACATCTGTCAAACAGTGAGGTTCTGACCTACTTTGCTGCTATAATAAGAACAATATGCCATCTACAGTGTGCTTCAATAAAAGCATTGGTTTAACCAGAAATTTTTGGAGGCAATAGTGACTGTCTTAAGTGAAAGGAAATTTTTTTTATACAGAAATAGATGAACATTTAAAAAAAAGTCTTGAGGAAAATATTCTAAAGAGATGTCATGAAAGGTAAAATAAATCAGGATTGACAATAAGTGTCCAAAATACTTATTTGCCTAAAATAGATATAAAACCCAAAAAACAGACAGATGCACTGGCATTTTCTTGACAGATTGATAACCTCATGGTTTCCAAAACTTCTGTGTTCAATAACATTTCATTAGTATTCTCCAGTGTGTTTACTACTATTCATTATTAATACAGATATGTGCCTAGGAGATGTACAGTTTGTAATTATCTTTTACTTTCAAAGCATAGTAGCTTCACACCAGACTTGTAGCTACAGTATTTCATCTCTGAATGTTCCTTCAAACATTCTGTGACTGTGACAGAAATTTGTATTTGAACAGAAAAGCTGTCAAGAATGTGCTGTGGTGCCATCCATCACAGTTTTAATCCTGACCATACTTAGATTTTGTAGAGCTATCTGTCCAGCACACTAAACAAAGGCTGAAATTATGCCTTCTGTTCTTCCACATCAAAAATACAAAGTTAGACTGAACCCAACAGGCCTGTATTACACTCTATTAATTTCCTATTAATTCTCAGCTATGCCAAATCCAGCCACAGTGTCACCGTGGTTTAGACATGCAACCTTGATTTCAGCATCAAAAAATGGAGCCTGTCGTTTCTTATAATTTTACAGAGGATTCTATAAATGTAAATCCTTTTTCATCCTGTCATCCTTTTATTTCCTTAATGAGTTTGCTCACTAACAGTGCAGATTCATAATTTCACATTCAATAATATTAACAGTTACCATAACTTTAAGCTCCTGCTCAATTAAAGCATAATTTATATATTTACACTTAGTTTTACACAAAGCAATGACATTTAAAGCTTTGATTTTCTTTATTTTTCTTTTTCTCCTATTTCATTTTACATTCCCAAGGGAAAAAAGTTGCAGTTAAAAACTGAGCTAAAGATTCTAAAACAAAATCTTTAATCAGGAGCATATTATGTAGTATATATGATTCCTTAGCAGTTAAAATCTAACATTTGTAAAAACAAATGGCATACACTTGATAGGCAAATTACACATGGATTACCATTTGTTAAAATTTCATAACAGAAAATAGTTTAACTGTTGTGGATATGAGCCAAGATCAGCCTGACAAGTACTTTACATGAAAGATTAGCATATTCTGTTCCAGAGGTTTATGCTTAATTTAGATGCATTGACTTTTTGCACCATTGCTGACCTTTATGTCTAATCAAAGTCCCTTTGAATCCACATCCCCAACCTTTTATCTCTCTTGACAGCTTTTAATTTGAAGGCTTGTAATAAAGTCTATTAAAATTCAAAATGTATCAGTGTTTAAAGCATGGTTCACTTGCTGGATTTTCAGATATGGAACTTCAAATGGGCTGATTACAGAGTCTCCAAACTTTCCATTTTAAGCTTTACACTAAAAAAGACCTAAAAAGCCCTTTGGAGGGGGATATCAATCTAGATTTTTATTTATAAAGCACAAAGGTAATGTATGTGGCAAAACCATAAGTAAGTACCTAAAAGGTGCATTTTCTATAGATATTGGGTAAGTCAGGACTGTTTCTGTGAGAGCCCTGTATTTCTGGTTTGTTTTATGATGCCAATTCACCCAAGGCAGAGTTTCCATATGGGAGAGCATGAATTCAGTGCAGTGGCCTCTGTGCAGCTCACAGCCTGCCAGGCTACATGATGCCAAAGCCAAGCAAGCAGCAGCTCTATAGCTAAATATCCCTGGAAGGAAAGCAAGGTTAATTTTCCTGGGTCATCTGTAACTGTCAAGAATAAGGCAACCACCTTTTCCATCTTAATTAAGGCAATTACTTTAAAAAATAGTAGGGTAATGGGGAGCAAAATATTCCAGAATCACCAAAATACATGATTAAAGTGTTTTTATCTTCTTTTAAACAAACCAACCAACCAACCAACCCCTCCACTTGTTCAAGTATGCTATTTCTTCAGTTGGAATTTTTCTGGTCTCTCATAGTAACTTGTACAAATCCAAACATTATATATCAGACTTTCACACAATCCTCTTGTTCCATCAGGCAGGAATGCCCTAGAGAGGAGAAGTTGTAGATGTGAGAAGATTAAAAAGTAGTCTAAAAGAAGTTGGTGTTATAAATTTTTTTTAAAGAAGAAACACATGTCTGAATCCTAACATGAAATGTGAATACAGGTGAGGTTTATATTTGCAGGGTTTTCAATTATAGAACTATGTAAAAAATTCCTGTACGAAGCTGAACCCACAAAGAACACAAGCCAGAACCACAAGGGCTCAGAGATCTCTCCATACACATCTCATGGCAAGATGTAAATTGGTTTCTTTATAGTTAAAGTAAAAATAAAAATAAAAAAAACCTTATTAATTTATTACAGCACTGTTGTTCTAAATATAATATTTCTTAGCCACAGAGAACAACTGGATTTAAGCCATGGCTTCCCCCCTGCCCCAATGATACTGTAATTTAATCTTCTACAGCTGTTTTTAGTCTGTTAAAAAAAGGCAAAACTTCTCACATCTAATTAACTTACTCTCTAATTCCACCTCAGCAAATGATGCACCACCTTCAGCTCAGCTAAGTTATATGCCAGATGACAAGGAAATTCTGAAATATAGTCTAGGACAGTGGTTCCAAGGATGCATTGAAGAACCCAGAAATATTATTTCCAAAATTATCCCAGATATTATAGAGAAGATGAAGGTCTGTAGTCATTTCTTAGTACTGAAATCACTAGGACATTGCAGGTGCAAGCATAGCCAGGCAGCAGCAATAGACATTTGTCTTTCTTTTATTTTCTCCTGTTGTTCATTTCACACATTCTTCTTTATAACTTTCTCATTTCCAGAGGCTGGTAATTATAATAAGCTGAACATCTTCCAAAACTTCAGCTGCTTCCAAAATAGTATCAGAAATTTTCTGGACAGACAGATGTTTCTCATGTCCCATTGCCATTTTCTGGCACTCCGGTGAAGCAAGTTCCAAATATCCTCAATGCCACCCCGCAGTCAGAACCAGATAAGCTGTTCCTTCCTGAAGCAGCATTGTATCACCCAAAGAATTTAAGTACAAATATGTTTATGTAAGTCACATATTTGTTTTTTTGGAAGCAGCTTTGCTTTGGCCTCACTAAGAACTTGTTTATATCCACAGTAATTCTGTCATTAACCAAGAACAAACACACTTTACTCTACACCCTTGACGACCAACATGAAACTGACTGTTTCTCTGATCTTGAACCAAGATTTACAATTTTTTTTTCTGCATAAATAAGCAAACAAATAAAACTGAAATTTAAATTTCAAAGAATTGTCCTTTAACAAAATTGTCAACGAATATGATTAATCTACGCAAAGAACTGAAAAATAAACAATGCACTTACAGACTTGGAATCTGCAGTGACAGAAAATTTATTTAAATCCAACAGTAGTTTATATTATAGGTTTATATTCTGCAGCGAAAGAATGTCTCCCAAATCTAACAGTATTTTATATATCTACAGAGATGTAGAATTTCTCAGATGTTAAAAAAAGACAAAAAATAAAACCTCAACCAACCAACCCACCCACAAAATCCTCCACAAACAAACCCAAAACCACAAAACCAAAAACACCCCAAGAGAAAACCCTCAAAACAATTCTCCAGCTTTGAAGCAAGTATTTTTAAGAGTTTAAGGAGATGTTCAACACAACACCAACCAACATATCTATGGCTGTCAAACACTCGGGTTTTGCAAATTATTAGTCCGCTTATTTGACCTGAGTTTCCCATGTTATTTGCAAGCATTTATGTAAAACTTGCACTGCATTCCTGTGGACAGAAAGAAGAAAAATGGGACAAGAAGATGAGACAAGTTGGACGTTGTTATCATTTTAGGAATCCATCATTCCTCTGGCACATTCCTCTGCTGTTTAGTCACTGAGGTTTTTTTGGTGAATGTTCGTGCTCTAGCATCACTAAGAAAGCCCTACTGCTGATTCTCACTGTGATTTAAAAACAGTCTGCATAATATTTGTTTCACAAAGACGCATGTGCAGAACATTTCTGTCTGCTTTGCCAAATGTTTTTTTTATTGGCAAACTCTTACTGTGTAGAGGAAAAGGAGCACCTCCAACCTGGGCTGCGTGAGATTGGACGGGAAATTAAGTGGTAGTTTTTCTTTCTGTATTTTTCCTTTCCATGTATTTTGTATGTATCTGTCACTTGATTTAGGAGACAGTTTATTTTCTAAAGTTAGAAAGTACGTAATTGCTCATTAAATCCCTATACACACAATCAAGTTCTAAGGTTCCTCTTTATGAGGATAATGAGAAGTAACCAGTATTGTCTGGTGACTTCCTACACTGTGTGCAAAAAAGAAAAAAAAGAAAAGAAAAAAGAGAATTTTGTTCAAGTGCACTGATTTCAAGAATAAACTTTAGACCTTTGAGGGCAGGAGGGTGAAGTATTAGAAAATAATTAATTTAAAGAACAACTTTTAAAATACAAAGTCTGCAGAACTCAGCTCTAATTGTCATCACAGATAGACTGAATTTGTTTCCAGAGACCCATGTTCTTTACATGGTCATACATGGTTTCTAATTAAGAGATAACATAATTTCCATAACAGCTTCAGGTAAATATATTATTCCAATTTTATGGATGAGGGACATTAAGCATCAAGTAAACAAAATGTCTGTTTATTTTAGATGCAGAATTTGACAATGTGGGACCGCATTGTTTCCATAAATAGTATTTTCTGTTACAGCAGAAATGCTTTCAAAGCACAGCTCTCAGGCCCTCATTATTTCTGTAAGTCAGACCTTAGCTACCTAGTTAGAAAGCAACAAAACAAGACACAGATAGTGACTATCTGGGAAAATATTTTTTCCCCTTGTATGCCATGAAAGCTTTGTGGCAGGACTGGGTTATAACCAGTTCTGCTCCAAGACATTCAGCTCACTTTCATGAAGTTTTCTTTTCCTTAAAATCAGCTGCATCATTCCTTTAACACTGTCCATATTCTGTAATCAAAAAATTGGGAATAATAGAGAGGAGATACACCTGCCTGTGGTTCCCATCAGAGTACCCATACTTGTCTTGGGTTGCAATGCAGGAGGTAACCAAATGTATTCTATCATCATCTGTTGAAACCAGGTGGGGCAGTGATCCTTATCTCCGGAGGGGGATATCTCCTGTTAATGGGTCATCTATTAAAACCAGGTGGAGCAGTGTTCTTTATCTTTTTCACAACCCATCCTTCCTCCAGGGAGATATCTTTTGTTAATGGGCCATCGAGTCCCACTTCATAACTGATAAAATTACATCATCCCATTCAGAGATGCTCCACCCAGGGGAATGAGCCAAGCATTTCCTACCTAGATAAAAATCTGAGATTTGGAACATCAGAGCAGCCTTTTTACACTGGATTCCACAGGAAAGCCAGACCTTTCCACATCATCATTCTATCTTTGGAAGAAAACTGAACCCTTCTACAGAAGCACTGCTTCAACTGAACCACATCTGTCACACCAGGGGAACTGCAGCCACCATTTAATGAGACAGCTACTAACACCCTGACTGACCAGGTGTCAGATTGTATTCTGACTCTGTCAGTGTTTTGGGTTTTTTTTGTTTTTTTTTTTTTGTTTGTTTGTTTGTTTGTTGTTTTTTTTTTTTGGGTGGGGGGTGGTTGTTGGTTTTTTGGGGGTTGTTTTTGTTTTTGTTTTTTTTTGTATTTTTGTATTTTTTTGTACTGTATTTTTATTTTAATTTTTTCCTAGTAAAGGACTTTTATTCCTATTCCCATATCTTTGCCTGAGACCTCCTTACCTTAATTTCAAAATTATAATAATTTGGAGGGAGGGAGTTTACATCGTTCATTTCAAGAGAGGCTCCTGCCTTTCTTAACAAATACCTGTCTTTCAAACCACGACAACACTCTACCTCTAAAAGGAAAAGAAGGAGAGATCTCATGCTAAATTATTGAAATTGTTTGATATGGAAGGTAGTTCAGTTCTCTAAAGGCTGCTAGAAATAATAAGTTCATAAATGTACATCAACTAAATTCTATTATTCTGACTGTATCACCACAAATGCCAACATGCTTCAGAATAAAAAAAAAAAAAAATGATCTGCAACATGCCACTACTTGAAACAAAAATGACATGAATACAATTACCCATGCTTTAGGGAGGTATTATAATTTCAGCTAATCAAGTCAAAATGTCAACGAAAATAAAGGAAATTTAACATTTTTGTGTACGTTTTCCAGAATCTCAGGAGATGATTTCAAAAGCTCAAGTGCAGTATCCATTGGTACATTCAATATGGTTAAGAACAGAACAATTATTAGTAAAGTTAGACTGGTGATTTTTTATTAAAATATCTGATTTATGTAAAAGTATTATCATAATATTAACTTTCTCATTGTAACTTATGCCTACATCAATTAAACTACAAAGCCATAAAATATGCTTAATAGTTCAGCAGCAATAAAATACCTAATGAACCAAATGACACTTTCTGATACCAGTACTCCTGATTTGCATTATATGGGAAAACCAAACCAAACCAACCCACTACAACCTGGACACCATTCTCAGTTGAAATATTGTATCTATGGTAGTAGAAGCTATAGAATTGTTTATATAGTCTGCTAGGAAGAAGTCTACTGTCCAGGATGAGGACAGAGAGACAGCAGCTCCCTTGACTTCCTGGAGGGGAGCTAGAGGTAGTGAGTACAGGCCACAGAAAAAATTAGCTGGGACAGACACTAGAATATTATCTTTTGGGTCTCATCTCTCTAAAACTGAGATGTGAGGCTGAGGTTAATAAGGACAGAAATATAAAATACTTATTCCCAAATAACAATGGCAGGCTGACCTATGGAGAATACTCATAACTGGGAAGATTTCCCAGGAGCACTGTATATGAAATAATGTTTCCTAGTTGTGAGCACTCAGATAACATGTAAGTACTACCAGAATAAGAAGTGAAATTCTTGTATTCTTGGCTTAGTTTTCCATTTAAAAAAATCATAAAAGGCACCTAAACCCAGTCTCTATCTGTCACTTAACAGGAAAAAGCATATAGAAAAGTCCTTAGAACATATATGGAGGAGGCAAAATGTACTATATCCGTGACATTATTGAAATAACAAAGACAAAGCCTGATGAGATTTTTCTATATATTTTTAGAAATGTTTGCCAGTTTTTGAGATTACTTTAAAGAGAAGGGCTTTTCATTACTGGTTTGAGGCTCTACACCATCTCATTTTTGAAACAGAACCCAGAAGAACCACTGGGAGTAATGACTGCTAAAAGAGCAAATTGCCTAATTTATCTATAGAGGCCTTTCAGGGGACCAAAAATAATAAGTGTACTATACTGAAACATCTCATTTGATTATCTCTTATTTGACTAGTGCATAGGTTTATAAGGGGGGAATGTATAAGGACCTGGAGCAATGACCTAAAATTCTGAAAATCTTGAAGTTTGTACTCCCAGAATACTCAAATTCCAGTGGAAACTGAAATCAAAAGATTGGCTTGGATCACTTCAACTGTTTCTATTTGTCTTTAGAAAGTAAAAAAAATAGCTTTTACTTTTGCTCCATTAAAAATTCCCAGCACCTAATTACCTGAGAGATTTCCTTACCTTCCTTATTACGGCAACTCCATGCCACAGGCAGAGACAGATTGTTTCAGCATGAGCTAATTCCAGAGTCATATTGGCTAAGGAGCATACTACAGAGACACTCATGGGAATTTACTGGTTCAGGTTGGTCTAAGCTAAGAGGTTATTGGCTTGTATTTCATTACAGTAGACAGTTATACCAGAAGATATCTTTATGGAGAATTTGTGTTGATGGTGTTCCCAAGCTTATCATGAGGAAAAGGTCAAATTATTCTCCTTCAGCCTTTACACGGAGTTTGTCACCATCCATTTGGTGGCTCAAATGAATATAAGGCTATTCTGTAGCACAACCTCCAGGAGCAAGAAGAGCTCTCTCCACCTTTTACATGACTCTGAAAATGAGAAAGGAAGTTTTCTCAGAGGATATAGGTCATAACTATGTCCCCTACCATCTGGTTCTTGAAACCTGGTAAAGGAGGCTGGATATATTGCATTCCAGCACTCTCCATTGACAGACAGTCCCTCAAGGACTGTAACTAACTGGTGAAGTTCCAAACAACTTCCAAACTTTGCTAAACACCACTAGAGCTACAGAAGTCTTATATTGGCCGGCTCAGTAGGTAACTATAAACTCAGTAAGAAACTGCATGAACTTCCTTCATCTGCTTCCCTTTTTACTACAGCTAATCTGCCTTTATTTGCAGTCAGAAAGCATTCATACCTGAAATTTTACTATTTTTTCATGTAATCCTATTAATCAGCAACAGAGCATTTATATATTTAATTTTAGACTACATTTGATGGTGGTTAATACTTTAATTAGCTATTTACACACGGCAAAAATTACATAAGCAATTAGGAATATTCAGATTAATTAAAAGTATTAGGCAGTATTAAATGTGAGAGAGCAGATTTTAATTAAATCTTTCAAGTATTTTTTTTATAATCTCCTCTGAGATTTTTCCTTGAGAAATAAACTATAGGAACACAATCATATCTGAATCAGATAGCTTCGCACTATCATCACCATAATGTTTTAAAAGTATCCAAAAAGAGTTAATGAACTTATTCTCTACTATTATTAAAAAGACTATCTATGCTAACTCTTTTTATCTCTCCATCTCTTTGCTTTACCAGTACTGATACAGTGACTGGTAGTGAGCTGTATTGATTGGAACATTATCTTAGTCTCACTGTAGCTTACTTATACTTATTTATACAAATTTTAAAAATATTTGAGAGAAATACCCTTTAGCCAGTCTGAAAAATTCTATTCAAAAAGGAAGGATCTTTGTGTCTACATCAAATTCAGCACAATCCAGAGGTCTGTGGATACCCTGTGGAGTCCAGCATCACAGTTCAGACACTCTTTAGGCAAATCATGGAAGGGTTACTGTGTGTATGGATTCCCAGCTTGTGCTTGTGGCTATGACAGTACTGAGATGATGCAGCCCCTGTAAACTCATGCCTTGCTGCCTAGCACAGCCCTCTAAAGGCCACAGCCACACAGAACCATCACTTGGGGGAGGGGAGAAGCATGTGAAGCACATGGAAACATGGAGGCGAAATAGTTTTGTGATTGTCTATTACATACAGACTGTGTCTCAAAGCATAAAATGTGCTTAGTAAATGGACTGTAGTGTTCAAAATACCAAGAGAAATAAAAACCAAACAAACCAAAAAACCCCAGAGTAAGAATGCATGACTGGCAGATACCAGAAAACATGGTATCATGGTTGGTGAATGACACCCTCACCAACATATTCCCCTGCAATTTCCTTAATTAAACTACCAGAAACAAGACAATATTATAAAGCAAGTACCACAAGCTCATTTACCTCAGGCAGTTCAGAATGTTGAAGCATACAGAGATGTAAATGGCATAACTATTTACATACAGGCTATTGGCAAGATATGTACTACTGAATCAAAACTGGAAGAGAGCAGACTTAGGTCGGATATTAGGAAGAAATTCTTCCCTGTGAAGGTGGTGGGCACTGGAAAAGGTTGCCCAGAGAAGCTGTGGATGCTCCATCCCTGGCAATGTTCAAGGCTCTTCCACCCCAAATCATTTTGTGATTCCAGGATGCATCTTTTTCAAAATATCACGAAGAAAGCGAAAAGGCTTTTAAATTCAGTGTTCTTGCTGTATATATGCAGGCCAGAGTAAGCTATTTAAGTTCTTTTACTCAAAAATGAATCACCCACATAGCGTTGGTGCTGTTTGTTCCATTCCCATATGTTCCAATATACTATTTTGTCCTACTTTTGCATGTATACAAAATTAGAATCTCAAGTTGCATCCATTTTCATCTTTAAATCAGTTTTATTTACAACCTCTAAAGTTCCTTGATTATTTCTAGTAACATTTGCATCGATGTTTGCTTAAATTATTCATGACATTTCAGTTATATCATTGGGTGCTTCAAAGTAAAACTCAAAGTAACTTTTCTTTCCTGAGAACAAAGATATACTCTCCTTGCTCTCAAGCAGAAATTCATACAAAGATGAAAGAAATGCCAAGAATTGTTAATAAACAAATTTGTGGTGTAAATTATAAACAGAAAAATGAAAATATTCCCAGTGGAAATAGAAAACTCTGTCTAAAAATGCCTCCAAACACCAATTAAGTATATCCAATTAGGATATTATTTGATTTATCTAGGTCAGGACTCAGGAAATTTTTTGTTGTCTAAGTAGCATCCGAATTACACAACTTCCCTGTGTGGGACAAGTGACTGGGGAAAGTTGCACTGACATCAGGCAGACCCAGGGGAGGACAGAGCTGCCTGGAGACCCTCTGTGTGCTGCAGTCACTGCTGGTGCCACACGAGCCTGTCTCCAACACATAAAGGGATGGCTTGTCCCTATCAGCTCCAGCCTTGGGGGGTCAACAAATCAGGAGATGGGGCAAGTGCAGGGACTGGAGCTGCTGTCTGTCCCTGCTGTCCTCCTCCCATACAGACACACACTTTTCCTCTAATACATGAAAAGCAAATGAAACTACATAAAAGCACATAACATGGCACCTCCATGCATTCTTGCTTTCATTCTTCACCCTTAAACCTTCACCCTTTAGAAAGCATAAAGCATGTTTAAGAGCCCTGTAGATTTCATTCACCCCAATCTTATTTTCATGTCCTAACACTGAGACAAACGTATTTATATATCCCAATGGAAGAGCAGGACATTGTAAAATTTCCAACTTAAAGCCTTCCATTTGCACTCTAAATGAAATGCTTTTCTTCTTTCAGTAAATACATATTATGACTCTTTTTTAATATAAGTAATTATATTTATAAATGTAATGCACCTTTACAGTAAAAAAATCACCTATTCAATTTAATGTTATGGAAACATGCTAACATTATTTCATAGGACCAAGGTGAATTATTCCTAAAAAAAAACAAAACAAAAAACCCCCCACCAAAACAGGACAAACCAGTACAAGAAACTAGAGACTTATATTTCATAGTAAATTAGCTTCCTCAGAAGGCTTCTTTAAGTGCATGATTAGATATATTTATGTTTTACATTTACATTTATAATTTCACACCAAATCACACAAAATTTTAAGTTTCCTATGGGTTTGAATCACAACCAAGTGGAAACCTCTAAAAGGCTGCCAACATTTACCCCATCATGACAATAGCAGTTGATACTGATATTCCAGTGAATAACAGGTCACAGAAACTTACTGAAATTGATGGTCTCTAAGCTCACCAGGAGAAAAATAGCAAAATGTGGCTAGTAAGTTTGGTCTGAGCAGCCTTCCTTGGTGAATGATTTCACTGAAGGGGTAGGAAAAAAGTGGGAAAAATAAAGTTTGGACTTTGAATCATAGAGAGTGGGAGAAGTTTAAAAGCAGTATATTAATACTTCTTCCTCAAGATGCCATTCAAGGATACTGTTCCAATCTTAAAGACCAGTAAATTAAAATTTACTTGAATAAGCAAGCTCTTGTAGATATGTTAGAGACTTATTCACAAGGTGACACATAACTTAAGAGATGAAAACTGCCAACCCAGTTAAATTTTATTAAGGCAGTCACATCTTTAGATATGATCATACTGCAAGCATTGCCTATTAAAATTAGATCATTTGACCTTCATTGGGGAAAGCCCCCATCATATAGCTAAAAGAAAAAAAAAATTAAGATATCTATACACTGAAGGAAGACATTTCTACTTCATAGTTCAAATAGCATTATTCTTGGTGGTCTTCAAGACCTTGAACCAAAATGTAAAAATTCAGGAAGGTTTGCTAAAGCAAACAATGCGAAGGACAGCAGTACCTTGTCTAAAGATTATCTACTTATTGTCTGTAAACAATTCAGAACTAAAGTTCAATTTTCACCTCCAAAAACTAAAATTCACCCACAATTGTATTTGAAAGAAGACAATTATTTTTCAGTTTTATGCTTTTGTTTGCAAATAGCACTTGTATGGCAACCACTGGAGAAAGCAGTGCCCAAGAAAGAAACATTTGATTTCAAATATTTTGTTCCTGAACTCTGGCTTGTTTAAAAAGAACAAAAGGCTTGCAAGAGAAAATTCTGCAAACAGTTATCATAATTTCAAAGATAAAACTAAACAATATCACACAGCAAATTTTCATGACAAAGAACTACATTAAGTGGAATTATTCTGGGATCATGCAGGGCTGAAACCTCTGGTTCTTGGCACATGGGTAGGCTAAAGGCCTCAGTCACTCAGGCTGGAGAAGTTTTAGTGACATATAGTGAACAACTGGTTCTTTTCTTCTCTAATGTTTTAGTATCTATCTTCTTTCTGCTGCTCTAAAAGGACTTTTTTATAAAGCTGAGAAACTATTTCTTTTGTTGTCAAGATAACTATGGCCCAAATCAGCAAAATAAAAGCCTTGAGTTTTCAGACATACCACTTAGACACTGGTTGCACTGTATGAACATACATATTACGATACATCCTTTCATATATTCAGAAAATAACTCACTAGGCACTTGACACAACCTGTACTAATAACATCAATATTTTATCTATTTTTAAGGATGCTTTCTAGAGAAAAAGTAAAGTACTTTAGAGAAGCAGCAGCAAATGACCCTTGCTATGCATATGCATACATTTATATATTGCTAGCTATTAAGACAAGAAAGCTGATCCCACATCAAAAGGATTCCCAGACACTCCTGGGGATAGGGAAGAAAATCCCACAAACAAACCTCTTACTCCTTCACTGCTCCCTTTCTTCCCTTACAAATAAATAAATAAATAAATAATATAAATAAATAAAACACAGCAGTGAGTCAGTTAATGGCCATTTATCTGAAACCATGAATAAGAAATAATAATAAAAAATCCTTTTATTTCCCTCTTCCCCTCGTGATTCACAACCTTGGCTCCGCAAGCTTGGCTCTGCTTCTGATGACAAATGATTCATTGTAAATAGCAGTCCTTGTTATCAGGACAGGTCCATATCAGCTTTATTAAATAAAGCAAGAGTTGTCATTACTTTCTCTCTGATTTGTATATTTCTTCATCCTCAGAGAGCCCTTTCAGGTAATGCTTCCTTTACCTGGAATCACTCCAGAACAGTCGTCTACCATTTGTTCAGTGCCTGATTTTGAGCTGCCCCAAGGTGCTTAGGTGGTAGGACTAAGAAGTACCACCAAGCTCCAATAACTCCACTAATTAATTAGGGACTTTGAGGCACAGATGGGATGCTTTACTTTTAACATTTTTATTGAAACATCTGCCCTCTCAGATAGTTGTCTTAGAGGAAATCCAGGGCTAACTGCACTCTTTCAGCTGCCAGAACTGACATTTCACCTTCTCTTCTAGTCCACAAGCTGGATTTCTCATTAGGGACTGTTAGGGGTCTGTTCATGTGCCAGGGCTTTGAGGAAAATTTTACTGCCCTTTCTGTGATAAAACACTTAACACTGCTAGGGCACACTGAAGGTATAATTCAAATAAGAATGTTCATTTGAATTTCTAGAATCTTTTAAAAGCAGGTTTTGAAATATGGTTGCTTGTGAATATGGTGAAAAAGTGAGGTATATGAAGAAAATCAACTCCCTAGGTTGAGGTAGCCTATGCTATGATCCTTTTTTTCTTCAGGTAAATAAATGGCTTCATTTCTTTAGTGCCATGAAAGCATTATCTTTGACCACATGAGAAAATACTGAGGGTAAAAATATACTTTTTCCAAAAAATAAACAAAAAGGCTAAAAAAGGCTGAAGTTTCTGAAATCGGCAGAAGACTATTCCAGAAGACCAGAAGTCCAGAAGAGTAAAACTCCTCTGGAAACCCTTAAATGCTGTTCTTATGTCTTTAACCTGCCTCACACACAGTTAAGAAAGTGAAGTAAATTGCACTAGAGCTAACAGGTCGTGTGTTTTAAATCTGTGTAGACTAAAATGAGAAACAGAAGTGAAACCTGCACTGTTGTTGCTGCCCTGGTAGTGGAAACACAACCACAAAATCTCTCTGCAGCCCCTTAGTCAACCCCACTCCCTGATGGACACTGCCTTTGCCACCATTACTGTGGCCCTGCTCCTCAGCCACTTGATTTGCCTTCTTGTCAAAAGCTTTTAACTCAAAGACTTTTAAAATACAGAACTCCTCTCTTCATCTGGACAAAGGTCTCTTCCAGACTCTATCTAGTAGGATGCACTTTAAATGCCAGCAAGGTTTTCCTGCACCTAGAAGGTTTTATCCCAGTGACTCCCTGGCTTTCGCCTCTTTCACAAAGCTTTCCCAAACAGATATGACAAGGCACTGATGGTTTGGTTCTCTTCTCAATATTCATACTATAATTTTGGGTACAGATAATTTAGCAACATCCATGTCGAAATCTGCACTACAAAACACTACCTGTCTAGAAGGGAACACTGAGTCTCCAAAGATTACATTTTTAGGAGTATTGTTGCTTCTTAACCAAGAAATATCCATGGCATTTAAGTGATTATGTTAAAAGAGCTTGGGCCATACTGAGAGTGTTACTGTATTTCTGTATCTTTGGAAGCAATTGTTAATTGGAACTAGACCCACTCTCACATGACAAGCACACTTGGTCCAAAGGTACCTTCCACAACCCACCTTCCTGTCACAAATTTATGATGTGGAAACTCTGCTTACAAAACAAACGTGATTTTATTAAAAAAGGTCCCTGTCTAGTAAGTAATGAAAGACAAATAGCATTAATAACTTGGTCCATGTTTTGCCACAGTTCTTTTCTTACCACAATACACTCCAGCAAATGAAAATTTGGTGAAAAAAGTCATTCCTTAGAAATACTCCTTCTTACAAATATAGCTTAGACAGCATCCCTATTAACAACTTGTCTGTTTAATCCCATGATTTTTCTCTGCTCACCATTTGATAAAATTTGAAAATGTACAATCTATCTGCAGAAGTACCTATAACAAGTGCAGGCTGTAACATCACACTGTCTTCCTTGGGGCTAATCATTTTATAATGAGTTTAGTGAAAAGCACCTATGCAATAAGTTGTAGCTGACAGCAGCCCAAGGGAACCTCTAAGTGCTAAAAATTAGCTGCTGAGGATTGTTTTCAGGATAAAAAAGGGTTTATTTTGAAAATACACATATCTTCAAGTAGACATAAATCAAATCGCAAAAAAATTGTATTGCTATGGGCTTTATCCTGTTTGTATTCTTACACTCTTATGAGGTAGCATATACTTTAAAAAGATTAAGATTAAGATTAGAGATACAATTATATTAATTTGTGACTCTGTACCACTTGGAATTCAAGAAAGGCTTGTTTTGAGTCAACTTGCCTTTGTTTACACAGAGCTGAAGACCTCTACTTCCATTTCATAGTTAGGGCATATAATTCCTCCCAACTAGATTCACAGAGTACAAATAGGTTTGTTTTTTTTTTTTTTCCCAGCAGTAAAAGCTATGTTCCTTTCTGCTGTCAATACATTGGTTTGTCAACCTGAACAATTACTGGCTATCATTATATAGCATGTTACACATATTTAAGTTTTCACAGCAAAAATCTGTGGTTTAATATTGCAGAGCAAAAAAGATACGGAGAAGTTCAGTCATTTCAGAATCCAGGGCTATTGACCACAGGAAAAATAATTCTGAAACAATCAAATGGTAATACATACATATATTGAATCCCTGAGTTACAAATCCACTAATTTTTAAATGAAAATATAGCTTTTGCTGCTACAATCACTACGACAATGGGCACTGTGTCTGTCTTTGCCAGCACCTTTTCAGGGCAATATAACACAAATCTAGAAAACAGTATAAATGCATCTAAAATAATAATTCTAAGGTCTCTACAACTTGGTTAAAAATGATTCTGTTTTGACATACTGTAATTATACCTGACACAACTAGAGTTAACTGTCACCCTAATTTGCATATTTACCTATATTCATAAAATATATACCCGCTTATTATATTTTACTCCAGGCTACACTTTTATCTACCCACTTATGAAATATAAACCCACAATTATTAGGAAAAAAAAATCTTTCTCTACAGTGTAGCAGAATGTTTAAACAGTAAGGAAAAATAGCTCCATTTTGCACAAAGAAAATTGTCTTCTAAAATTTTGAGAATACATCTCAACCTGAATTTAAACACTTATGAATAAATTACTTGGAAGTATTTTATGCTGTTTTGTGTCATCAAACCCCACTAAGATACCAAAAAAATATTTAATAGTTTACTCAATTAATTTTTCTCTCTATGGTTTTTTTTAATCTGAAGATGAGTTTTCAGAGGCACAGGAAATCCTTAAAAAATTCTGACAACAGCTTTGTTTTCCAGACCCAGAGAATTCAAGATAAGGTCCAAATATTAAATACTGGCTGCTTATCTGAATTGGAATCCACATCCAAACCATTTTAAGTGAGTCATTATATCTAGTGGCCCCTAGGTTGCTGTGGCTATCAGCAACACAGACTTCATTTGGTGATGAGATAACGTTCATAATTCAATTACAAGGATGATTGCCTAATCCACTGAATAAACTGGACATAAAAAGTAAAATAAACAAAAATCCCAGCTTAGTTTAATGAGATTCTTTGACACAAAAAAAAAGTAATTTTATTCAATTCTTTCAAAAATACTTGCTGAAAATGTAGATATTTATAAGTCCAAATTTAATTGTAGCACAAATTCAATTTAAACAGAGTGCACTGAGTTGCAACTACATTGTATTAACTGAAAACATGGCTCATTCATGCTTAATAGTTAACAATAAGATGGGAAGAAGAATCACATTTGAATAATGACCACTATTTGAAGTCTTGAGCATGCTAGGTAGAATTCTGCCATCAAAAAAGCAATATAAAAATTATAAAAACCCTTCCTACATTGTTACAAATTAAGGCAATAATTGTTGGTCTATTTTCCAGCAACTATTGATTGCTAGAATTGATGTTGTAATTAATATCTACCAAGATGCACTGAAGTTAATTAAATTAGTGTAAATTAAATCTTCAGAAAGATAATAGCTATTAATTTAACATTAGAACATCGAAGGGTAAAAAGTGGGAAATAGACAATAGTAAAACAAGTTTAATTTAGTAATGTAGGAAAAAATTCTAATGACTATATGAAAACTGCTGTGATCTCAAGGCAGATATAACTAGAACAGTTTAATTTCCATTAAGCACTTTTTAGATTAAATTTGTTAGGTAACTGCTTTATGAGATCACCAAACCTCAGTCTGAGGAAGGCAAGTACATATGTCCACAGCAAACAGGCTTTGAGGTTCTGTGTGTTTTGAGTCCAATAACACAACCCAGGCCATGGCTTAGGCTGATATCATTGTGATAACAGCTCCAAAGCACAGTAAGCACTTTTCTTGGCAGAAAAACTCGTCAAAGACAAGGAAAGGCTCAAACCTTCCTGTCAAAGGTCTCTTGTCTCATTAGAGTTTTGATAAGTGTATTTGTTTAAATTGCTGTATTTCAGCGAATTTATGTTTTAAATTACTTGTGGGAAGTAAGAGATTCCTCCCAACAACTTGAGTCTTTTTGCTGAGTGGGGCAGGTGTCCCTCTCCAAAAGCTTCTCTGGGTGCTCCATCTGGGTGCTCCTCTTCCCTCTTTCCCAGACCTACTTTTCTTGGTCCTGTACAAGTTTTAGGTGCCTTAGAGATGTAACACCTTTTCCTAGGCTGCAGCAGGCTGAAGGACCCCTGTTTGCTCTGTTTCTTTTATCCTTCTCACAGATCTAGTAGAAAATTACTTCTGTAAAACAGAGGCTCTTTGGAGTATACATGTGGTCCTCGACCTGGCAGGTATAGATCTCTCTGGTAAAGGGAAAACCGAATCCCCACCTTGCTGCTTTGGAGGAAAAATTGTTCTCCTCGGGTATTAGCTCTCAGTCCTAGCTACATCATTAAATGAGGTGAGAGGAGGTACCAGACAGACAAAATGACTTTTGCTTATTACAAATATCACCATAAATCTGTATTATTTACACTCACACAAAACAAAGATGTTCTTTGGAACATCACCATCTATATTTTGGTTTCTTACACAGCCCCAAATACCATCATTTATTTTACTCTCTGTTTATACTTAAACTGAAATTGATCTAAACAAAAGCAATTTCTTTGTTGCAGTCTTGGAAATAAGCCAGATACCTGAACATTCAAAATGTTTTAGAAAAGTAGTTCCTTCAGGAGACATTTAGGAAATTCCTGAAAGTACGTACACTTTTTTAAAAAGAAAACACTTATATTATCTCCGTACTAAGATGGAAACTAACCTTGGAATGGGAAAAGAAAAATAACCAACAAAACCACAACCATTTTGACCTTTCGCTTTGATGAAACACCCTCTAACAATTAAGACTATTTTACTACACAAGCTAAAATTTTGGAGTTATATATTCCAACTAAACCAAATCACAGAATTACATAAGTACAGAACCATTTAGGTAGAAAAAGACTCCTCTAAGAGGAGTCTAACCAGTAGTCCAGCACTGTCAAGTGCCAAGAATTCCTGCAATCATGACTTCCTTCGACATGAGCAGGCAACTTCACTGTGTTTTGGCTACAGAGGGATGCAAAATATACTTTCAGCCTGTTGCAAAAACATTACATAATTTTGCTTGTACCATTACCATAGTAAATGAAGATTTTCTTTGCTGCAGTTATTTCTACTTTATTATTATGTGAATGCAGACTCTTCAACAAATGTTTACTTTGTTCCAGTCACCAAAAAATGCCCTTTGAAGACAATAGGTAAAACGAACTTGCCAAATAAAAATCAAGAAATGGTTAGTAGGTGAGTAGTAGAAAAAATTGCAATCTCTCCATTGCTGTTTGCAATGGAAAGAGACTGTTTGAACATAAACTTCTTTCTGTGACACAGAATAGGTAGATTTATTTGCTAGTAAGCACAAAGGCCCATAAAAGGCTAAATCTTCAAAGAACATTTTCCTGGTGTATGCTGCTAAGTAAACATAATGCATAAATCCCTCCGAGCTTAAATGGCAGGAAGAAAACCCACTTTTATAATTACATGTTAAAGATATGAAAACAACTACCCACTTAATAAATAAATACAGAGGGAAAACCTTACACTTGTAGCTGCTCCCAGGCGTGAGATAATAACTAGGAAGAAACAAAGACTTGCACTCTCAGCAAAACCAGAAAACTTTATGTACCAAGAATCAGTTCCATAGTCGCACATCTTCTTACTAGCAAGCCATGACCAAACAGGTCAACGTGTTTTGGCTTCTAACCATGTCCCTCAGGACCCAGTGGCAAGGCATCAGTGGCAACACAACCTTCTTTTTGTAATGGGGCACTAACTTTGGCACACAGCTAAAATACTGCAAGCATTCCTATGCTAATAGGTCAAGGGAGGATATAATTTTTATATGAGGCCATTTCTGCATTGCACCAAGTTCCCTTTAAAAGAAGCTATAAAGACAATGATTTTCTAATTTGAGAATGCTCCTGGAGTACAGGGACTTTGGAAGGTAAATTGCCAATACAAACAAGATCTGTGCTGCAAGGATTGAAAGGACTGCAAGATGAAAGTGCACTCAAATGGATATTGGCATGACACAAAGTTCTTGGGGCTCCTATTTGCAATAAAAAGTTGCTATCTTTCCATTTAGATTTTTGTGAAGTTCGTTAATGAGATATCTACATACAAATATTTAATTCCTATTTGATTTCCAAGTGTCAGAATGTCTTCTGTTTGTATGAGAATGAGAGATGGTCTGTAAACATTTCCACCTATTATTTATAGGTTATAATGACTTTTAATAAATAAAATCCCCGTTCTTGAAGCAGTTTAGTTCCCAGGCACTGCTGGACATGTGAGTTCTGATGTCCTCCTAAGTAAGTCCAAATCTGACAGCATGAATTCATTGTTACACACAATGTCTCATAAGACAGACAAATCAATTGGAATTCACTTTCATAGCAAAACTGAAGGAGAAAAATTACATGAGCTCAAGTCCTGTTAGTGTAGCATTGAAACTGAAATTTAATTTCTTTTCCAATACCTTGCCAAAAGAGACTTCAACCTCATGATGCAAAATCCTTATTGAGATGATATTGCCAATGCCTGAACTGACATGACTTGCCCAGCTTAACCCTCCTGTTATGCTGAAAAGCTATTCTTGTTTTAAAACACTTCTTTTAATCCAAGCAACGACACACTTTACTGAATTAAGATTACCTTTTAAATCAAAAATGCTTAAAATGCTTACATCATACTGCTTTGTTGATTTATTTAAAAAAAGCCCTCTCCACTATCATTCATAATTCTAATTTATCAACACTAAACATACTTATTTGTTAATCTCATTCAAAATTATTAAATTAGCTTCTGTGCATTTTCTTCATTGCTCCAAGTCCTGTGTTAAACAAATAAAACAATTACCATTTTCTGTCTGCCTCTATTTCCAGCCACAAAAAACCTCCCAAAAAAACTTCCACTTGTTAATAAACCAAAGTATTTAAACACAAAATAAGCAGGCATCCTTTGCCCTCCAACTCCAATAGACATTGAGGTTTTGTTTCACCTTCCTCAGTCACAAAAATACTTCACTAAACTTTTACAACGACCTTTCCTAGCACTGCTTTTTCCATGAGTCCCAACTGCTCCTTTCCATCACCTTCTCCAGACTTGACAGTAACTAGAAACTCAGCTTTATTTAATATTACTGAACAAAGTGAGAACATGTGCTACAATTTTGCAAGAAGGAAATTTAAATAAATATTTAAAAGTATTTAATATTACTGTAGTCACTTCAGTTAAGCTTATGTATTCAAACTCCTGTGAACCCCTCCTGACAGTTCCACACATTGAGTATTTATTTACTTGTTCCTGCCTATTCTATGCTCCTTGCAGGTGCAAAATCAAAACACCAAAAAAGATTCATTATTTCAACATAAACAAGAAGACTGGTTTCATGCTGCTTCCAAAAAAAAAAAACCCAAACAATTGAACATACTGAAAAACTGTTTCAGAGATGTTTTAGAAGAGTATCAACACTTCATTTTTCTACTTCAAAGAATGTTAAAAAATCGATGACTTTAATTTAGGTCAACCCATAGTTTAAAGTATTTAATATAAGAAAAATATATTTGCTTAGTATTGTTTGAAACAGAAATGTTTACAGCTGAGATTGAGAAAATCAGAAGAAAAAGGTATCTCAAAATGGAAATCATAAAAATCCACCCATCTACAAACACATTTGTGCTGACACATCTTTGGCTTCACATCCTCAAAAGAGGAGGATTGAAAAGTACCTTTAGAAAACGCTGATGAATGCTGAAAAATGCAAATAAGTTTTTGGAATTTGAAGCTGGATTTACCTGGACAACTACAATGAAATATTATTACTTTATGAAGAGATAACAAATGAAGAAGAACTATGGAGCTCCATTTCACACCCATTTAATTTCATATAAAATAGGTACATTTTTTTTATTGTTTTCCTGTGTTTGCAATTCTATTACAATATTTCCAAAGGATAACTGAAGATTATACATGCTGCTTTGTTATCAATTAGAACTGGTTTAAGATGATTCCACTTGCCACTAAAGCCTACTTACTTTTATTATGAATTTTTTTGAAAACAACATCCCCATAACCATAATATCTGTTAAGGTCTTAGTAAATATATCTGCTCTGAGAGACAGTGTGCTTTTATGAGTGTTCATTTCCATTAGTCCAAACAAGTTAATGTCTCTCAGAAAGGCAGCTGAAATCAGCTCTAAATTAGAGCTGTAGCAACAAAGACAGAAGTTGCTGTTTTTACAAAAAGGCAGTTTCTATTGACCTTCAACAGGGTTTTAGAAGACTGTCCCTTCACCCTTTAAACTGATTAGCACTTTTTTATAAGACAAATCAATATAACATCCATCTAATCTTAATCTAGCCCTTGCTTGTAAAAAAGTCATAGTTTTTTTTTCTCTGTATCTTTTTAATTTATGAAATGGCCTCCAAAATTACACATAGATAACATCTATTCATAGCAATGACAAGTGTAAACTAACTTTGAGGAATTCACTTAAAATCTAGATAGACATTGAACACCGACAAGCATTTAATTTGAGCTCAAAGAATTGGATGAATTTTATACTATTGATCTCAAATTTTTAAATTCATATTGGTTAATGGAGGTTTGTGAAATTATATAGTTTATAGATGAAAACCTAATTAAATATCCCAGATCACTAGATAATTCCTTCAAAAAAGAGGATAAAAACTTCAATACAACTTCATCAGGAAACCATCCACACTACCATATAATCCTTTGAGTTTTTTTCAGAGGGAAAGAATCATGTAGCAGATTGCTGAAGTAAATAAGATTTGCTTGATTATGTGCTTTGTAGAAAAAGTATGTGGGTTAGTTAAGCTTTGCCTCAGATTTTTGTCCCTCTGGTCCTCAAATCAAAGCTTTGATTTCTTATAGTTCTGTGGAAGTTATATCAATTTTCAATTACAAAAAAAAAAAAAAATTAAAAAAAAAAATCTCTTCTTTCAGAGGATCAGTCCAGAATCCAAGAAACTTTTGCATGCTTGTTTTAAATTATACAATCCAGGTAGTGTCCCCTACCCATAACCACTGTAGCCCAAAATCAATTTATCATGTACTGTATGTCCAGGACAGATGAATAATCTGGTCACAATCTGAAAATACAATTTGAGAGACTTGAATGTATTACCATTTGAAGCCAGACTTCTGCACTAACTGATTCATCCTGTTAAAAAGGGCTTAATTAGAAATAAAACCCAAACATAGGGAGAAAATGCACTGGAATTTCATCTTAAAATCACTTACATTAATCTCTGACACTTTTATTCATATTAAGCATGACAATACTTTGTATTTATACTCTTTCAAATATATCTCAAGAAAGCACTACCCCAAGTCAGACTGTTGAAACAAATGCCTCCCACACTATCAACAGCAAAGCAGGTTTCAAACACAAGTGCCCATAAAGATTTTATCCAACACCACCACTCTGGGACTCCTTTTGTTCAGCACTGTGAATAACAGAAGTTCCAGTGTAGCTGCAAATTAGGAATTCAGCATTTCTAAGTGTAGGAGCTATGTGCTATTTGACTACCATGACCTAACAAATAGAGGCAACCCACTTAATAAACTATGGCCGCTGTCTTTGATATTTATTTCAATGTGATAACACTCTAGAGATGTTATGTTTATTCCTGTCAGACACATTTCAAATGAACAGCTTATCTCAAAAGTTTTGCCTCTTTTGTGAGGATATTTTCCCTGATCTGGACAATAAAAAGTGTGTTTAAGAATAGTATTGCATTAAAGGCTTCCTACAGAAGTTGGAAATGAAAGAACCATATATCTGATGCCCACTTTGAAAACATGCAGTGCAAACAAAACAACAAGGAGGAGGATCATTTTATGTTTAGCAGGACTCAAAATGCAATAAAATATTAATTGTGTTTTTGTTTTAAAAATTCAAAGGGACACAATGGATGGATATTCTTTGAGCTGCAACAATGTCACAGGATTCTGCAGCCTGAGGAAAGACATAGAATTTCCAGTATAATTTTGGACAGCTTCAATGTCAGCACACAGTGATTAAGTAATATTCTCTCTTTCCACCCCTCTATGAGGAAAGTGCTTTATTCTTGAAACATCTCTCTTTAGGAAAATTGGCACAATGACAATGTAACCCTCCAAGTACGTAACAGATTTTTTATTAGGTAAAAAATTCTTGATTGAAAATCCAAATCCCAATATTTATCTCTTAGGAAATTCAGTGGAAAGAACTTGTGCTTCAATGATGGAGATCTACCATTCTTGTTGAAAATACTAAGACTATGGCAAACAGATCTAACAACTATATTAAGAATCTACCTCAGGTTTTGCTACAATCTAAAAACATAGGACCCAGGTTCAGGTCCCAGGTTCTATAATTATATTACATCTTTTATTATTATATTATTATATACAAGTGTTCCCCCCACAAAACAAAACAAAACAAAACAAAACAACCTCGCAGCAGCTTTTATTAATTAATTTATTTTTCCTTCTATAGCTTTTCCTTGTTCACTACACCTGATGAAGGCTGAGAGGCCTTTCACCTGCTCAGATAAGCTTCTAATTTGGTACAGACAGAAAAATATCAATGTATTTTGCTCTCATTCCATGTGCATATCAAATAGCTGCAGAGCAAACTATTTGGCCAAGAAATAAAAAGCCTCACAGGTCCCTTTGCTTCCTAAAGAGTTTTCTTCCATATTTACTTTTAACTGACACTGGGAATTTCACAAGGTCTTTCTAGAGCTTTGCTACATAATGATTTATTTTAAAAACAAAACTGCTGAAAATCTTTCCTTCCTCAAAATAATTTCTTTTACAAATAAAGAGTCATGCATGAGACACAAATTAGTTAAAAACAGGACATACCTGATCCAGATTAAAAATGCCATGTTCACAAAAAAGGACACTTATAAACTCATGGGGACACGAACCCACCAATGGCTCTCCTCAGCCACCAGCACTTCTTTATGCTGCTGATCAAACCCACATCCAGGACCCACTCACCAGATGGAAGCCTAGTGATAATATTCCTGCAAATAGATTTGATGAGTAGAAATCTTAGAATCTCTGTTTTAAAGAGTTATGTTAAATGGATTTTGAGTGCTTTCATACTTTTGTCATGGGTTAGGCTGGAAAAGAACAGTATAGCCTGTATATTATATGACTTTTTACTCTTAAAAATATCCTTTTTATTCCATACTTAGGTTTCAGGGAATGTGCCTAATTGGAGTTAATATTTTCTGGGAAAAAGCAAGGTTTCAGATCTCTCAAAACCACCTCAGGATCTCCTTGCACAGACTTGCATAACAGTAGCTCCAATATAGAAAAACTCTAAAGCACTTTGAAATAAAGTTTTTTTAAGACCAAATATATTCAAATATAATTGAAAATTGTAAATGTCTTGGTTCCCAAGTTAAATATTGTTACATTTCCCAGCATCGGTGTTTATATGGCAAATACTATGTTAAAAAATAGAAAATTTGGTCTTAAGATGAAGATGAGTTCCCTTTGCAGGAGAGTCCTGCAAATACATAAAACATCTTTTATGCAAAAGCAGTTTTAGTGGATTCTAGGAGATTATTGATGCCAGGACAAATAATTTACACATTAAATATTTACAGAAAATGGCTTATAACTGCATTTTATATTTTCTATAACAGTACTTCCTCCACAAATCAGCATAGGTGCCTGAGACTTATCTCTGCAGGGACTAAAATCCTTTAATAATTTGGTTTTAACTTTCTGAAGTTAAAGGGGAAAATGACCTTTAATGCTCCTTGTGGTGTTCAAATACGGTAAAACTAGTTCCTGATGAAGAGAAAGCCTTAATGAAGAGTTAGACTTCAGGTAGATACTTAAAAGGATGATGCAGTCAGAAGCTGAAATCTCATGGGGGTTTTGCATGTGCATAAATGGGTCACATAATCATCCTGATATTTGAATAGTCTCTCTAAAAAAAAAATCTCATTTATCATCTGTTTACTGTGATCACAAAGCATAGTAGAAAGTGTGATAATAAACTAAGATTATTGTTACTTATCTATTGTAATTCACAAAGCAATAAATTAGGTAATTATGTTAATGAGAAAATATTCAGAGACCAGAATTTAAAGAATTATTATGCAAATCACATTATGAATAAGGAAAGGAAGCAAAAGAAAAGTTTTCATACCACAGTGAAACAATTATCCCAGAATTCACAGACCCTACTGTACTTTAATTGGAAAGAATGGAATTAAAGAATGTATTTTCATACTTTCCTAAACACTAAATTGAGCATGCTCAATTCCTCCCAGTCACAGAGCACACATAGGCCAACAAGAAATTTATTTCAAGTTAAAAAAGAGGAAAACAATGGCGTGGCCAAACTATACTGCTTTATGTAAAATCTACCATTCTCTTCAGTTAAAGCTTATACTGTGTTGATACTTCATCAGATGCTCCCTTCTGGAACCAGAATATTCCCTCCCACCAAATTGTGCAAATCCAAATAAAGCAAGAAGGCTCCCAGGAAATGAACACAAGTAACAAAGTCAACATAATAAAAGGTCTGAGCCTGTGATTGGGGCAGCTGTTAACCCCATTGAGAGAGGACTGGATGCCCACAGCTGAGCCCAGGGCAGAAGAATGCCAGGTTTTGTTGCAGTTACTTTGCTGTTTCCCTTTCAGTAAGGTGAAGAATGTTTAGGTTTGGTTTCTCTTTTTTTTCCTTTTCTCTTTTAAAAAATTTTTTGTTCCTTTCTTACGATCCTTCCCACTATACACCAGAAGGCTCCCTCTATAATAGTGTTCTTCTCAGGAAATGAGAGATGAATTATGAAAATCTCAGATTGAGGTAATATTCAAATATGCATATTTAAATTATTTAAATCTGTGGGATTACAACACATTGACTTTTGCACAGTTTAAAACTTCAAAGACATGATATAGTCTCCAGTAAATTACACCAGTCAACTAACTTACTCCAAAAGATGCTTGAGCTCTAATAGAAGATACTGCAGCGAATTGAGAGATGTCCTGTAACTTTGTAGGGGACCTGTGAAAAAATACATTTACTTGAAGGGGTTATTCCACAAGACCAATGAAGCCATGAGCAAAACCATCCTATGATCCCCTTTAAAAAGGTAAGGTCAACACATTCATTTCTCAGTTCGTTAAACCCCAATCTCAGTAGCATTTTTAAAAAGCTGCGTTGATGAGCTCAGGCTAATTTAAATGACAATGGGAGAAGAGCCAAAGAAAAGTTGGAAACCAAGGAACGGCCTGACCTTGAATAACTGCTTGGGTCTGTCAGTAATGGGCTGGACTAGCAAAGGAGCAAAAACTAAGGGAAACATATAACATCCCCAGTTGTATGTGAGATGGACAATACAAAAACAACTCTCATTGATTATCTCATTACTTTAGCACTTGCCCTCCTCATCCAGCAAAAAGAAAGGTTACCCCTGGGACAGCTCAGTCTTTCATGAAAGGGAAATCAAATAGGATTTACTATTTCTTTAATGTAAGGCTGACTCTCAAAACGAGGAGGAGGGGACTATGATCCTGGGAAAGGTTTCTCATTAAAGTGTCAATTCCATGTTTCTAAAAAATTGATTAATTGAGGTACATGTTGATGATCCTGTGAATTTTAACAACTTTAAGTCAATTATACCAGCATCCGGGCACAGAGTTTCAGTATTGATGCTGGGATGTTATCTTTTACATCTCACTGAAATAAAGCTGGGATAGCCAAAGCCAGAAGGAACAGCTTAAAATGCGAGAATGCAAAGGGCAGAGCTCTCCACATCACTGTAATGAGCCACATTATTATTTAAAGCATTTTGTGATAAAATATAGAATTTGAAACCATGAATAAGCACTACTTCTCAAAGGCTAAAATTACTATGGCAGAAAAAGCATTTACTCCTGCTTTACCTGTGAATCAGACTACATAACAGGAAGATAAAATGGAAGTTGGCAGCAGAGAAACTCTTGAGCTATTTTTATCTTTTCAAGCAGAAAATTATGCAGACTACTACTAGGATAAAGAATCACACATGTCCCCTTAAGTCCCTGTTTGGCAGGAGTACAGCAATCACAAGCCTTAACAAAACCTAATTGTGAGATATAGGGAAACAAAATTAACAAATCAAGAAAGGAAGAAAGAAACAAAAACCAAAAACTAAAGAACCAAACCAACCACCCAAACAAGAAAAAAGGACCAAAAAACCTCGATCACCCTAAATCAGTTTAAAATATCAGAAATAGCCCAAAAAGTTAGACTGAAATATTTTATCGGTGAGCCCTTGACTTCTAGTCAGGCATTGTTACATTCTGTGAAAAAAAAGACTTTATTTTGTGTATCTTCAGCTACTTGCAGCTTCCACCCTTTGAAATTGGGAAGCTTCAAAAACAAAAAGCCAGTGCCCTGTTTGTGCATATGGTGTTTCCAGGTCTGTTGAAGTAAAAAAAGAGAATTGCTTTATTCTTCATTACTTTTGGAACCATACTGCAGTAATGACGACTGAGAAAGACATTTATTTTAATGGAGCATAGCCTTTTATGCAACAATTGTATCAAATAATAATGCTAGAACAGTTTTTGTTGGTTGGTTTTAGTCATTTCTGACCAGGTTAATGCTTAGAAAATAATTCTTAGGGAGTGAGGACATAAATTTCCATCTCATTTCAATACTCTACATAAAAATGAAAAGGTAATGCTGTGCCCAGCAATTTAGGAAAGAAGAGCAATATGCTGGATAACATACAGAGTTTTTAAAGAGAGACTGACAATTCTCTGCATTCATTCACTAAGTTTCAGTGAACATTATCCACTTTTTCTAAATCTGATAAATGCAGAGTATACTGATTTATGTTTCAGACTGGCCACTGCTCCAACATTATTTCTTACATATATACTTAGAACAGTACAGCTGGTATTTCAGAGACCATCCAAATTTTTTTTTGCTCTATATGATTTTGCTACATGTACTTTTTGAATACTGACTCTTTTACTTTTAGTACAGAGGAATTTAATACTTTCAGCATATAATGAATAGCTCAAAACAAAAGGGGGCTAACATTCTACACTGCATTTCTTACAGAAGTATTAGTCCCATGTTATAATTTTGTAAGGATTGAAGAAAATGACACATGTGAATGCAACATGAATGAAATTTTTTACTTCATCACCTTCAGATTCACAAGCTCCAGTTTTGGAGAAAAATAAGGGTTTGTTTTTTGTTTTTTTTATGCTAAGTGATTTGATTCAAAATACAGATTTACTTTCCACTTCATCTCTATTGAGATGGATACATTTTGAGATGTACAAATGCACAGAGTACATTTCAATAGTGCTCTGGCTCAACAGCAACCAACAGTCCAGGAGCTGATTCCTACCCATAAACTGGAGCATATGTCCCATCCAAGACCAACCTCACAAGGCCTCAAGAGACATCAATGACAACCATAATAATAGGGAGGAATACTCCATGTTAGTTCAGTGCAGCTCTGCCACCCTGCTACAAGTAAGCCCAGGAAGCACCACCATTTTTTGACAAGTATTTTTCAGTTTGTCTTTAATCTTAAGCGATTCCTCTGCAGTCATTCTCATCAACTGACACTGCACCAGTTCCAGCTGCTGGCTCAGTTAAGATCCAAGTATTATTTTTATCTACTCTCAGAATTCTGCAGAGATTCTGTATAATTATTAGTGTTTCTTAAACAAACAGGTTTTTGTGAGATACTGCAATGGAAGAAAAAATATTATTTTTAGTATTAATTGCATTCTACTATATATTAAAATTATTATTTTAAACCCCAATCTTTTTATTATTATTTAATTAAAGACCAATAAATGATCTATCATATGAACAAATGTCAAACAGCATCTGCCTTGGTAATATGGTTGGAATATTTTGAAGAAGTTTATGGACTTAAAATAGTCTGTCTTGAAGTTATTTTTGATGTAGTGTAGCACCTCAATTTAGTAATATATAGACCTAAGCTGAATGAATCATACAGTATCAATATAAAGATGGTCTAAATAAGTATTTTCTTGGAAAGGTTTTCTATGTATGTCAGAACTTAGACATTTTCATGAATGTATGACATTTTATTAAAACTAGCTTAAGCATTTAATGCCAATTCCTTTTGGTGGATGGTTACTGTGCTGTTTCATTATCTACAACCTTCCATGTCTCAGTGGAAGGAATATTTCTAATTTATTATAACACAAAAGATAAACTAGAAAATACTGTATATTAATCATGGCTAACCCTAAGGCAACCTTATGACAGTTAAATTGATATTCTTAAATTATTGCTTATTATTATGCTCACATTTCTTCCTTTCTCCCCCCAGTGAAATACTAAATTTTCATTATTTTCTTTTCAATTTAGAGTCATAGAACCATTTATGTTGAAAAAGATATACAAGATCAAGCCCCAGCACCGACCTAACACTGCCAAGTGCATCCTTAAACCATGTCCCCAAGTGCCCCATCTGTACAATTTTTAAATCCCTCCAGGGACAGTGATTCTGCCACAGCCCTGGGCAGCCTGTGAGAGAGTGTGACAAACATCTGGATGTAGACATTTTTCCTAATATCCAATCTAAACCTCCTCTGGCACAACTTGAGGTCATTTCCCTTTGTCTTATTGCTTGTGGTTTGGGAGAAGAGCCTGACCCCTGTCTGTCTACAGCCTCCTCTCAGGCACTGTTACATTCTGTAAAAAAAATAAATTAATTTTGTTTATCTTCCTCTACTTGCAGCTTCTACCTTTTGAAATTGGGAAGCTGTAATAACAAAAAGGAAGTCCTCTGTTTGTGCATATGGTGTTTCCAGGGCTGTAGGCAGAGAGTGATGAGGTCCTCCTTGAGCCTCCTTTTCTCCAGGCTGAGCACCCCCAGCTCAGGTCCTCCTCATCAGCCTTGTGCTCCAGACCCTTCCCCAGCTCCATTCTCTTCTCTGGACATGCTCCAGCCCCACAATGTCCTTCTTGACATGAGGGGCCCAGAGCTGGACACAGGTTTTGAGGTGTGGCCTCAGCAGTGCCCAGCACGGGGGGATGGTCACTGCCCTGGTTCTGCTGCCACCATGGCTGGAACAGGCCAGGTGCCAGTGGCCTCTTGGCCACCTGGGCACACCTGGCTCATGTTCAGCCACTGCCAACCAGCACACCCAGGTCCTTCCCAGTCCCCTGCCCCAGCCTGGAGCACTGTTGTGACCCAAGGGCAGGACCCAGAACTTGCCCTTGTTGAACCTCATCCACCTCAGCCCATGGACCCAGCCTGTCCAGGTCCCTCTGCAAAGCCTTCCTACCCCCCAGCAGATCAACACTCCCACATATTGCTATAGTCCAGATAAATCTAAATTTCTTAGAACTGTACAAAACCCCATTCACCATATCAATTAACACATTTGATTTTTTATGGGTTAGGCCAGTGAGACAAATTCTATAAATATCTAAATTTTTAAGCCCGTTTTATTGGATTGTTTCACTGTTGACCTTAGGGACTTTAAAACATCAGATTAGAGCTTGTGAATTCCAGACTTCTTTTGATAAAATTGGATTCCTCACAGTTTGACCTGTGGCAATTGTTTTGCTTTCCTTTCTTCCCCAGCGGCAGCACTTTTCAGAAGAAATGAAATACAAAACAGCCAGTGGATGACTGAATGCACCAAATACTGTCACAACAACACTCACATAGTAGGAAATTGATAAAATGACAGTTAAAAAGGACAAAAAATGATCTAATGGTACTTATTTTCTTTTCCCTTGCCCAGTGGATTGCCTATTGGTTCAACACCTGATGTGAGGCACATTTTGCTTATAAATCAAAGTAGCTTATATTAATCTCCAAAATGAGAGTTGTTCAAATCTTTTTATACACAATAAGGGTGACTTCTTTTCCTACAGTGAAGTCTTGGGGACATGTGAAATACATTTCTGAATGTAGGCTGCTCAGCAGAGAGCAATTCAGCAAGGGTTAGATTTAGTTCAGCTGTACAGCCTAGCAAATCTATTGGGGACATAAAACTTGGATGCCACAGCATCTCCATTCCCTTTCTGCCCAGGAAATGTGGCTTTTTGCTGCATGCTGAAGCTGCCCCTTACACTGATGGCACTGGGAAGCATTTCATCCTAGGAAAAAATGCTGTCCTCCCAGCATACCCAGTAGTACTCTTCAGTACCACTAAGAAATTACATTTTAGCCTTTCATCATAGGCTTAGACTGGAAAAGAATGAGAAAGGTGATTTTACCTCCCTACATTTCCTCACTGCTTTACATTTATAATTGCTCACCAGAGGTTCTTTTCAATTTTTCAAAATTATTCCCCCAAAAACACATCTTTTTCTCAGAGATCTTTCTCCTCTTTCCACATAAATTTAGGATTTTGTTTTCTTAAATAGCTTATTAAATCACAAATGAATTTCCAACATCTGATATCCAGTACCTTAAAGCCGAAGATTAATTGATTTAGAATACAAACAAACCACACAATTTTGTCACGTAAATAATCAAATCTTAAAACAGTTTGCTTAAAAGTGTGCTGAATTCTCCATCACTTGAAGTCTCCAAATCAGCATTAAATTTCTTCTAAAAATAAGAGCTCTAAATCAACCAGGAAACACATTATATCTCATGCAATAGTTACTGCAGCATATTCTAGGTGTGTGTTACACAACAGAACAGAAAAAAAAAAAAAAAAGACAACTACAGGTCTATTTAGCCTTAAAATATTTTAATAAGCCCATATAGTTATTGGGTAGAAAACTAAAAGTAAATGTAAACCAGTAAAACTTCTGCAGATGACAGCAGAACAGGGAGGCAGTTTGGATAAAGCTAGTCTCAGATAAGACTGACAACTCAGAATTCTCCAAAATTTCTCAAAAATATTTTATACTGGCAAAAGTAAAAGTCACAAATAGAAAAGATCCTCACTGGTCTTCAAAGACTAGGGTTGGTATGAGGGTTTTTGGCAAAGGCAAACCCCCACCTCACAAAGCTGTCCATGTGTATCACTCAGTTTCATTAGCATCCCATGGAAAGGCACCTAAAACAGGCAATAGCACTAATAAAAATTTTGCACTTTCTTCCTGCGTCTTCAAGTAATATCTTCCCCTCAAAGTGTCCTTAAAAACAAGGAAAATTAATGACTGAGAAAATGAGTTTTGTTCTCCCATTCTCATACTCAGTACATGCATTTATTTGTTCCTTAATCCACTAACAAACCAGGTCTTCAGCATTCCAGCACTGGGTGTTTTTTTCCTCAACTGATGTTTGTCTGATAAACAAGAAAATGATCAAGACAGAAAAATAGCTGAACAGCTGAGTACAGTGTTCTAGAGCATTGTGATAAAAACACATTGGTAAAAAATGTCAAGATAAATACAACTCTGAAAAAAAATAATGTACACAAGCAGAAGTCTGGAACCTGAGTACATTCCCTGATGTCTACTTTTTCTTTTTAATATATCCTTTTTACATAGCATTTAGGAGTCACTGAAGCCATTGTGAGACACTGATTCTGCTACAGGAACATCAACAGGCAGACCTTGCAGCAGTGCCAGCAGGTTAAATGAATTACTGACTGTCGCTGCTCGCGATGAATCGCATAGAATAACGACACAGGCTCCTTTAGCTAGGTGGCTAAAGAAGCGGTTTATTGAACGGCCGGACCACTCTTATAGTGTGTTCCGCAAACTACAAACAGAACAGCAGTCTATTGGATAATTGAAGAAAACAAAACTTTCTTACAAACCGTGAGAACTGTTTATCAGTGAAGCTTAGGTGTTAATTTTGTTATTAATTTCTTTTTATTTTTTTCCAGTGTTATTATCCTGGGAAAGGCTCAGGGTGGAACTGAGAAAACTGTCTCAGCCTGGGGAAGATTCCCTTGCATGAGAAAAGAGAAAAAAGTTCCAAGCCCTCGCAATTTTCAGCCTGAGGCTTCAATGGCGTCCACAACTGACTTCTCTAGAAAACCACAGATTTGTTTTCCTACAGCTGAAATGAAAACCAAACAAAATGTAAAGCACTGCAGGGGCAAAACTTAGACTGCAAAAGTTGAAACCAGAATGGATGTCATATTTGCAAAAATTTCACATTATAGCCATCACTCTGGTAATACAGTTCAAGTGCGTAGCAATATATAGGAACACTTCATTGCTGACCAGTGCCATGTCTGGGGGAAGATGGGGTTAGATTGAGTTGGATACCTCTGAATATATTTTCACAAGACTCAAAGATAATGAAAAGCTGTAAGAATATAATTATTTGCAAGCAAAAGAAAGTACACTTAAGAGAAGAATGACACAAGAGTGTATCTGGCATCATAGACTGTTCAACATTTCACTTTTAATAAATTAAGGCCATTCTGATTACACTGGGCACACACAAATTGCATTTAATACCAAGTTATGTCTGAGGCCATTCACCACTCTTGAAACTCTGACTTAGAAAGCCAGAAGGAGACTCTGGAGGGATTTATGAGACATTCCATACTTCAAAATTTCTCATAGAAGACAAACCTTGTGCAATAAAAGCATCAAAATAGTTCACAAGAGAGTGAGAAAGTTATTTAAGATGTGGCACCCTGAAGCTCTCCTGTATATTTTGTACAGAAAATGCTGAGAAAATTTGTTTTGTTACTTTTATTAATAAAAATTACATATAACTCTCTAGCCAAATTCTCAAATCAGGAAATGTGTCCTATATTATCAGCACTTCTTCTGAAGACATTCTAGTACTAAGAACAGACAGTAAGATAGTGCCAGTTTGGGGGCTGCCACCTCTTTATCAAAGTATAAGAGCATAATCCTAATTGAAGTTAAACTTCTATTGCAAGTGAGTGCCAAGGTACAGAACATTTTACCAAAACTATTTCTCTTAGACCAGTCAATCTAAGGGATTCTCCTCTTGCCTTGCTCTTGGCTGAACTCAGGCAAAACTGTCCACTTTTCCTACTTGGTAGTGGAAAATTTGGCAACTGCATTTCTGCCTTTCAGACAACAAGGAACAAAAATAAGTGTTGTTGGGTAACTTTCACACTTTTGGAATACAAAAAGTTTGAAAAATCGGCATGCAAATGACAACCTTTTTTTTTTTTTTTTTTTTTTTTTTCAGATCAGCTAGATGGCAAACAGAGGTTATATCTGCTAAAATGAATGCATTTTTTTCCTGTATTGAGATACAACAGCCTTCATTTTCTATTTTTCAGAACTAGTGTATTCTGCAAGTAGTTTTCAATGAAACAAATCACTTGAATATATGCTTACAGGTAAATCAACTTTCACAGGGCTATATTTGCTAATAGACCTGTACTGAATACTGATATTGTTACTATATTACTTCACTGGCCCATCTGCACCAGCCAGGTATGTCACAATCATGGTTATACTTATTTCAACATGCATTAGTAATGCAGCACCTGATACATAGGTTCAATAAAGAGTGTTATAAAATCTCATGCCAGAACATTCATTTTATTGGAAAAATTTCTGCAGATCAACCCAATATCCATTCATTCTAAAGAAATAAAAGGCATACACTTATCCTAGACTATAGAAAAATCCAAGTGACTGAGGACACCTAGGTGTCAAGTTTCCCAGGGAGAAAACTCCATTCTCTAAAGTCTTTGAAGGTCTTAAAGGCAAAGCAATTTCTACCAACAGAGATTAAAAAAAAAATAATAAAATACTTGAAAACCTTAAAAAAAAAGGTTTAGATTTCTCATTGCTAACTCCAAAAATATATTTATTCTTCACTAAAGAAATAGCAGTCAATAGTGCAATATCAGGTAAATAAACATTTGACCTGAATAGAAAATTAGCACTGAATCTGATTTTTAGATTGACAAAGTTGAAACCGGTAAAGCTGGGGTTAAAGAAGGAATGCAAACAAAAATGAATTATGTTGCACATAAAAGGTAGTTTCAAAGGGGAAATAAAATATGAGGTATAATTTAATTGGAGTCACTAGACTATTCTTCACATTATGCATAGTGTGCATACAATCACTTGTGCAAGTAGGTAAAATTCAATAAAAATGAATAAAGTTTCCCAACAAATTTAATGCATTTATCTCTTTTATTGTGAATCATATATAGAAATTGCACAGGTCTCCCAAGGATCCCATTTCCAATTACACCCATCCCAGATAAAAGAAAGCATTAAACATTGGTTTGTTCATCCATTCGTTTACAGTGCCTCATTCATTATGAGAAAAGGCACAGCAATTGGATTGAGCCAAATCCCATTTCCATTCTTTTCTGCAGCAAAACCCCCACTTACTGGTTGTTTCTGAAGTATTTAATTTGCAATAAAGTCAGAGACAAATTTGAGGGAAAGGGAATGTGTGCCTCAACTGCAGCCAGAGATCTTCCACATCTTTATTAAGAAAGATGTGAAGAAACGACAGTAATTTTTTTCTTTCATTAATATAATCAATGGTTTAGGATAGGAAAAAGTAATCAAAACACATATATAAGAAACAGATAAGCTAAAAATATCAGCACTGAATTTCGACTAGCTTTCCTTCCACCCAGCCTCAGCCAAGCCAGTTTTTCAAGACCCCACATGACTACAGGGTGCTACTGGAAATGGACAATACATGTTTGCAAGGGGTCATCAGGAAAAGAATAATATTTGAATATATGCCTAAGTAATTTCCCCAAGTGAGCTGGTACAAGCTATACCTACCTCTAGCCATTACTTAGGGAACATACAAATCAGAGACTATGAGATATTGGGGGAAAAAAGGCCTAATTTAGCAATTGTCAGCCTACACCTCCAATTCTGCATTACCAGCAAATGATAAATGCCAGTGACACAGGGACTGACTACTGTGCAAATTATTTTTTATAGTTTTATTTAGAAGATGAAAGCATTTCCTCTGAGACACTGCAGCAGAGGACTTGGCAATAGATGATGCATGAATCATGCAGTACTTTTAAGGGAAATATCTATGTGCCCCTATAGCATAATTTTTTTAGAGAGATTTGTTTTAGAATTTAGTGCTGAAGTGGTCAAAGAAAAACATTACTGGACAATGCTGCCAGCAGACTACAAGTGTCAAGTGTAAATTACATCAGCCCAATTATAAAGCAAACCACTGGATATGTTCTGTCACTGATGTGACACAGATATAATAAAGAGTTTTCTGGCACTATGAGAAATACATTCTGCAGATTCTCCTCTGTGCACGGAGCACATCAGGGTAGCATCTAATAGGGTCCTGTAGAAAAACCCTCATAATTATTTTCAGATGGAAACCATCTCTTATTTTGTGTATAAAATAAAGATCCTTTTTCACCTTCCCATTTAAAGGACTGATACAAACCCCCTGTTTCCCAAGCCACAGCATCTACTGTAGTTCAAGGAGAAGTGAATCAAAGGTAACATGGGGCTTCTGATTCAGGAATTGTTTTTTAGTGGAGACTAACCACATCTGCCTGAATTCAACTACTAATGAGGTAAACAGCACTGAGACAAACTGAAAAAAGTGTAGTGGAATGATTTCATAATACTATCTAGACACACTATAAAGTAAATCAAAGGATCTCATTTATTAATATTTTATTCACTGTTACTTATAAATAGTAAAGAAAACCAGCAAATTCAGTGGACATGGTATAATAAAGCAAACTATGTAAGCCACATAATGCTTCAGGAAAAAAAAAATAGCAAAATTGAACCTTTAATTGAACTTTTAAATAGTAAAAGACCTACTTTAAAAGTTAGCTCATTTTGAAGATGTCTAAAATACCAAGAGCTAGTCGTGTGGGAAGGAAGGAAGGAAGGAAGGAAGGAAGGAAGGAAGGAAGGAAGGAAGGAAGGAAGGAAGGAAGGAAGGAAGGAAGAAAGAAAGAAAAAGAAAGAAAGAAAGAAAGAAAAAGAAAGAAAGAAAGAAAGAAAGAAAGAAAGAAAGAAAGAAAGAAAGAAAGAAAGAAAGAAAGAGAAAGAAAGAAAGAAAGAAAGAAAGAAAGAAAGAAAGAAAGAAAGAAAGAAAGAAAGAAAGAAAGAAAGAAAGAAAGAAAAAGTTTGTGAGCTGAACAGCTGCCTGGTACCTGAGAATGGCATCGTGACACACTTGTGCCGAAGTGTATCTTGCACAGAAGTTTCAGATTCATTTTTAGTTTCTTTTATTCTTCAAAGAGAACCTTAACTGTTATTTAATCAATTGCAAAACTTCTAAAAATCTCTATAAACACAACAATTTAATATGAGAGTCATCAGGCTTATCTATCTTCTAGCCACTCTGCAGCCACAGCCCAGTTCCACAACCTTTGATTTTGGAAGCTGATATGTCCAACTGTCCTTGAAGTTAGAGTGAGCCAAGCATCTAAGCAAGTGGCCTCATTTTTCAAACCTTCAAATTGCCTTTTTCACCTTTCAGAATCCCCCTGCTATTACTACAGAGCAGATCCTGACGGGCTCTTTGCTGATGCACAGGAGGCAGCATTTTAGCAAAGCTTTCATGTTCCATGTACGGGCTTGTCAGAATCGCCGTGCCAGGAGAGAAAGAATATCTCACAGCAGGAGAGGAGGAGGCATTTTGAACCATCACAAAGGACTGCATCAAAGCTTGTCCTTTTCCTAGGCACCAAATTAATGCTATGAAAGAAAAAGGGAAGAAAGAGACCCTCCTTCTCTGAGAGAAAGGAGAACTAAGAGAGATCCTCGGAAACAATTCACAATTTGGTTGCTTGCAAACCTTCGGGGAGACAACACTGATCGTGGATCTAACAAGAGGCTGCTACAGAAAGATTAATAAGGTGGAGATGGAAAAGTGCAGGAATGCTGCCCCAAGAAATCACTCACTATTTTGCTGCTGAATTGATGTGCTGGGAAGAAGATCTGAGATTTTGTGTCACCTTTCCATTGCTGCTGAAATGTCCTATCCCTCTCCCTCATCCCAGTTATAATTAAACATGACTTGCCAAAAAACAGTATGCCAGAACTGCAAACATCACCAAGCCTCCAGTTGTGTTGTCAAAATAGCTTTAAAAGTACACCTGGCCACTTCTGGATGTTAAAAAGGTAGCAAAGGTGCTTAATGAAGAAGGTACTTCATGGCAGAAAGTAAAATGTATGGAAATTTTTACTTATCATTTATCTTGCATTACTCTACAATGAAGAAATAAAAAAAAAAACAACAACCCAACCACAAAGAAAAACAGCCCACAAACCTTACAAAGATTTTGAGATGGAAGTTGATTTCAGAGTCAGGTCTGCTTCTAAGCAATTTCTATGTAAAATCCCATGGCTTTAAGCACTGAGAGGTTTTTCTGGACCATTTGTCTGAGACTGCTTTCTTTCACAACCACTCCTACACTGTTGCCCTCTTACTTCTAGCTTTAAGTGACATAGTTGAATGCCTTGGCCCTACACTGGAACAAGCCTTGTTTCCATAGCCCCTCTGATACACTGGAAGAGCTGTCACCATAATACACAGTATTAAACCCCAAAACATAAAACATTTCTAGAGGAGCTTTTAAGCTTTACTGACATGCATGAATAGCTGTGAAGGCAAAATGTGCCGACAGACAGACTCAACACATGTGGGTCACCACTGAGTTGCTATTCCACACATTTGAAACATCCTTTTGGTTGGGTAGTATGAAAACTAAATATCACATAACAAATATATGAACTTCTAATGAGGTGAAATACAGTTTTATATAGTGTTACTGTTAATTAGAAAAGCAATTTTCAATCTGGTAGGAATTTCTTGGAATTATTTTAATAAAACAGAATATTTCCATTTAAGCATTTATTTTGCAAATACATAGATTCAAGGGTAAAAAGAAATTGTTTTAATTTTGAATTATACTTTTGGTATGAATTCCATATAACTAGTTCAAAGTTCTCTTTTTACAGTTAACTTCTAACTTTTTTCTGTGTTGAAAGGTAGATATAGAATCAGAGAATTCCCATGGACAAACACTGCCAGACACTCAGCTGAACTGCAAGTTACTAATATACATGATCATGCTTTAACCAGGAAATCAGTTACAGTTCTGAGGGCAGGAGGAATTTTTGCCTGTATTCAGTACATGTGGTTATTTAGCACTGATACTTACAGGATCCTTTTATGGTTCTAGGCATAGATGAGATTATTTACGAATTAAGAATAGATCACAAGATAATCTTTCATGCCTAATACAAAAAATGCATAAAACCAAAGTAATCCAATATAAATCTGTCAGAGTTTAACCCCAGCTGGCAACTCAGTACCATGCAGCTGCTTCTCATGTGACTGAGAGGGGAGTCAGGGAGGAAAATAAAGTGAACACTAAACCTCATGGGTTGGGATAAAACCAGCTTAATAATTGAAACAAATTACATCTAATAATAACAATTGTTAGAATGCTACTAATAATCTATGCAATAAAAAGGAGAGGAAAGAGAGAAAACTCGAGAAACACAAGTGATGCACAAGACAGTGGCTTACCACCTCCTGACTGATGCCCAGCCCAGCCCTGAGCAGCAATCAGTGGCTTTTGGCCAACTCCCCCAGTTTATAAACTGGGCAGGACTGTCTGTGGTGTGGAATATCTTTGGTCAATTCAGGTCAGCTGTCCTGGCTATGCTCCCTCCTGGCCTCTTGTGCACCTACTCCTGGCAGAGCATGAGACACTCACAGAAGCAGGATAGATGCAAGGCTCAGGCACATGTCCACTCTCACAGCAGTCCTCTAGGATGGACAAGTAACATATTCCATTCTTTCTTGTTATCTCTTGTAGCCACATAATGACACTTTTGGTCTAGTGGGCTCTGGAAATAAATACTGAACAAAGCAGAAACAAATGCGTAATTTCACCTGAAAATATCTATTTCAAGTCCAAAGATACCAAAAATTTTCTTATATTTACTGTATAAAAGACCCCAAACATCCAAACAGTAAGAAATACATAGGCAGCAGCAATAATTTTAAAATCAGTGTGATAATTCTTTTACAGAAACAGATGAATCCTAATTTTAGCTACTCCATTTAATTTTAGCTACGTACTCCCAACTGCAGCATAATTTTTGTACTGGATAAGCCTTTAGTGGCATAGCTTTTGTGAAAAATACAACTTTAACAAAAGCAACACCAAAGGTATCTGACCAAAAGGTTTTTTTAAGGTGTCAGAAAAATTCTGCCTTATTTTTTGCATCTATTAAAGTCTCCAGTATCCACCCAGTAATACTTTTGATATCCAGATAGTGGGTTATTTTATTGGCTTCCACTCTAGCATGACCATGGATTTCTGTTTAAAGCTGTGAGAACAAAAGCCACCTATTCTCACTTCTGGCCTGATGTTCAAGTGTCAAAACAGAGGATATAAACCACAAGAAGATCCTATTTAGTGCATCTTTGCCAACTGGAAGAAAGTCAGGGAGAACAGTGAGAAAAATCCACTATTATTTTAACATTGACTGGGTTTTTATCCCATACAGGACACAGCAGTAGAGCAAACTCTTTCCCTGAAAAATACAGTTAATTCAGAAAACCATTTCATATGTTCAATATATCAAGCTTCACCTATCATGCAACGGAAGGTATAATAGATCTAGAAAATAATTTTACTTTTCTACCAAGAGTAAATTATGAGTCAACAGGGAGGAAAAAAAAAACCAGGACTTGAACTCTTGGAGTCCACTGTCAATTACAAACTTGCCATTCGTGCTTCTATCCAAAGTCTTTAATTTTGTTTTCTTATTAGAAATAATAGCTAAAGAAAGAAGAAGAAGAACAGGGTATATCTGAATTGACAACAGATAAATTTCCAATAAATGTTAGTAAAGAAAGAATGAGACAAAACAAGATTTGGATTTCACAATCTTGAGAGCATGACTTTGAATTTTCTGCTACAAAGGCATTCAAGACCATACACACACACAGATAGAACAAACTCAAGCTTTGCTTATTCAGACATTCATGTGGAACACTACCTTCTGAGCTACTGTTTGACCTTCAGCTCTGTCCCTACAGGTAAAGATTCAGTCCCAATTATAGTTTAATAAATGTTTTTGGTATAAACCATTTTGACATATGAATTGTGAAATATCCTCTTAATATGCCAAAACAAATATCTGAATAATAATAATAATAATAATAATAATAATAATAATAGTCTCCCTACAACCCCTCAGTTTAAAGAAGCCAATGCCTTAAAATTCAAACTTCAAAAAACATTTTTTTAAGTAATGGACTGGCATAACTCACTGTAATTTTAGAAGTGTAATCTTCTGTAATCTCTTTGCAACACTAATATACAAACTAAATAAATAGTATTATTAGTCCAGTATGCATGTCTAAGTCATATACAAATAATTTTCTACTAATCCTCAAAAGTATACATATAGTTCAGCCAAATCAAAAGGACTCCTCAAATAAAAGAAAGTGAAATAGGGCTATAGATCAGGACTCCAGGAAGTGCAATGTGTTAGACTGATAACTGCTGATTTCTGAAGATACTTCAGAATACTCCAGGAAGAATACTTCCAGAAAATGAATGTCTTCATAAAAATGTGTAGAAGCAATAAGTGCCCAAGATTAGCAATAGAGCATCTGTTAAGTAGTTTATTTTTTATGTTAGTATAAGTCTGACAAAGGGGTCATGCAGAGTTAGTATGTATGTCACAAGTTACAATACATTTATTTCTCTGTGAAGTATAAAATATTTACTGTACTGTAATATGTTGCTGATATTAAATAATTCTATCAAAGCCAAGACACGCATAAGGTTTTGATGATTTCCTGAGAAAATACCAGCATAAATCTTAGGCTTCTGTATAATTATCTCAAACAGCCAATAGACCTCATATGGTTTCTTCAAGCTTCTTTATTTTTCAGGGTAAAAAGTGAATTGTTGCTTCTTCAGGGAGAAATTGGTCAAATATATAGACCTTTACACTCAGATTCTTAGCTCCATGAAACCTCATTAACTCTACTGCTACCCTGCTACCCAAATGTTTTCTCAATTACATCAACCAAAACTGACTTCAAGGTACTAATGGCAGTGTAAATAGAGGGAAATAGCCTCTTTGCACTAAGTGAGCATGTACATCTGACTTTCTAACTTTACCAGTCAGAGCTTAAATCAACTCTTTCACATCAGGATGTGGCAGGACCTATGGAAGAACCATCACCTGGACAGAGTTATCTAATGATACTACAAGAAAAGAGTATTCATGCTTGAATCCCTAGGAATTTGTAACTTGATGCACTTCCATCTACTTTTCAACAAATTTACACTACCTTGAATATTGTTCTTTCCTAAGCGTAACAAAAATATTTTCTGCAGAACTCTGTGCTCCTGTTTGTCTTCAAACACCAACAATGGGTACTTTATCTCTCCTACACTGTCAATGCAGCAACTGTTTACTGCTAGTTATTGTCTATGAGCAAGAAAGTAACACAGACAGGACTAAAAATATTTAAAATTGTTTCAGCTGCAGTGTTCTATAAATATTCACTTTCTTCTTTAGTATTATTTTAAGATCAAAAATAATATTTTATTTCATAAAATCATCAGCTTAATATTCTTTGTGACAGCATAACAGTGGGGAACGTTGAAATTTCTTATAGTCACTGTGTAATGAAAAGCCCACTACTCCATTTAATGTTTGCAAATGTTGGTACTTCCACGAAGGTTTCTTTTCCTTTCTGTGTACTTGTGGTCAGTTGTGTTGATCTAATGGCTACTATCTAATAGATAGCATTTAGCATTCTTTCAGATTTACTGTTTTAATACTATTCTAAATTATGCTGCTTTAATAGCTAGGTTAGACTGTTTTACAACCAATCTATTCAGTTAAAGATTAGATAAACACAGTCCAATTTAAAATAAATAAATAAATAAACTATTTTAAAAGTAGTACAGCCATAGCTATCTTATCTACCAAGAACATTTTAAAGTTTTAACTAACAGTGCTTCCAGGTCTCATGCTTTATCGCAGATTTTCTCTCACCTTTACCACTAAAATGAGATGTTCTCTCCTAATTCATTAATCAGCATCTTACAGTCTGTCATGGTGAGCTTTAGTTAGTTTAGCTCAGTTCTTTTCAGAGCTGTAAAAACTATTATCTTCCAAGAACAAAATGGAAAACAATCATAAAGTAACCATCAAAGCATCATCAAATTCCAGAGTAAAACTTAGTCTTGACAAAATTATGGAGAATGGCTGATTCTTCCAAACTGGTTTCCCCCTTTGACTTCTCTTGTTTGATCTCAGGAAGTATTTGGACAAGCAGTCTTTGCTGTCTGTGGTACAACCAATTCCTCTGATCTTCCTCAAACGAAAGTTTTGCTAGGAAAGACAGGACAAAATATTCCATTCTTCAAACATTCACTTATTCCAGCTATGCATAAGGAGGAGTCCACCAGTGTAATTTTAATTGGGTCTACTTCTCTCAAATAAGGACATTCAGTAAGTTGGCTAACCTTTTAAGGATTTATTAAGTAATTTGTACTTGAAGAATGGAAGAAGAAAAAAAATGTTGATTGCAGTTCCACTGCACACAATCAGTTTATATCAGAGAAATATTTTACCTAGTAATATAAAATACACCTACTTAAGACTAATGTCAGGCTTTCCTTCTTTCACATGCTCCACAATTAAATGAACAACTTTTTTAAAATTTCCCTTTTCAATCTAAATGGATTTGAATTTGAAGTGTCTCAGATGCATTTTGAATGACATAGTTAAACATATATTACTTCAGCACATAGTTTAGATACTTGGATAATGGGACCACAGAAAACAGTGCACTCACCTTTGTCAGATATATAGGATAATCACTATCCCTAAACACTACCATAATCCTAGCCCTCAACACTACATGAACCACTGAGGGAATGACCACACTGACCACTACCCTTAAAACTACCCACAACCACTACCCCAACCATTCCACTGCAAATTTCACTAACCACTACCCCTACAAAGTAACCTAACTCCTACCCAAACTACTATGGTAATCACTATCCTAACCATGGGAGGGGGGTGGGGGTGTTGGTCCAGATCAGAAAGTTGCAGGAGCAGCAATGCTGGGGCCATGATCACCTTGGCATGCCTGTTGCACCCCTAGTGCTCCTGGAGCTGTAGGCTCTGTGACTGTCTCATCCCTAAGCACTGCCACCACAGATGTGTAATGACATGCTTATGCATGTATTGCTTGTATTGCTTCAGCCTACAGTTTAGTCATTTTGAAAATGGGCCACAGAAAATAGCGTATTCATTTTTGTCAGATATAGAAGATCTTTACCAAGTTGATCAGGCCGTAAGTGGTTGCCAGGAAGACAAGTAACACAATAAATAAGCACAGGTTTAGTGACTGTTCACAAGGACTAGGATCAATCCTTTCAGCTGCCTGACTGATCAAATCACATCCTCAGGCAGCTTGAGACAACTTCCCCAAATAATTGTTTCAGCATGAACTAGCCTGTTCAACAATAATGGGAGACAACACAGGAATTTTATTATAAGATCCTTACAGTATTCAGTTATAATTCAGATTACAAATGAAAAGAGTTCCCAGAGACCCTTGCATCACTGCAGTCAACACCAACTATAAATACAAAGTTTCTAATATACAACAAAAGTTTCAATTAATTAAAGTCTAGCTATAAGAATAATCAGGATATGAAAGGGCTGAAGAGACCAGACTTCAAAGAATTAAGTATGTGGAAACTTGTGACCTATCCTTTTGTTCAAAGCAGATCTCTCTTTCCCCAAACATTTAAGGAGCTTTTGCCCTCTAGCAAGACATTTATGTATGTCTGTCCTGGACTGAGGAGCCTGTACAGAAATAAAATCTTATAAATAAGAACTTCACCTTGAATGCTAATTACTTTGCCTAATCAAAGGGCACTGATTCTTGTTCAATTAAAATTTCCAATGCAATCATTGTTAAAGACCACAAGCAAGCTGCCCTCTGAGCATCTCGTTACAGGCTCTGACAAAGGGACCCCAGCAGTATAAAATTTCTTAACATTTTTGTTACATGACCACACAGGTAATCTTCCTAACTTGTAGAACTCCGCTCTTTTTATCTTCCCAACACTCCCACAGGCTCTGCTAGGAGTGAATTCATGTGGGCAGGTACAAAGAGTAAGTAGGTCTACAGGAACAGACACCCTGGAATCACCTGTGTTCCCTCAGCAGAGATGCAAGTTTTGTGCAGCTTGTCCAAGCACATATTTCATCACAGCCATATTGAAGAAGAAACACAAATAGCTATGTAGGCCAACTCAAGGAGAAAGTGGCCAATTTGTTTAGGACTCATACAGCAGTTCTGCTGCACATCTCCACTTGCCTATACCAGATAAGTTTGAAGACGAGGCTGTCCTGCAAACTCTGTCATTAAGAAAATAAACTAGACATGCCATATGAGGATCCATTAATGTGCTCCAACACCTAAGGCTCCAAAGCAATGAGTTTTCTTTTGGAAAGCTTCAAAGAGACCTAGTGGAAATTATTTCTATCAGGGACCAGAGTAAACACAGGTGAAATAAATACAACACAGCACAGTAGAGATGAAAACATCCCAACTGTTTTGATCTAGTGAACTTTCAGACTGCAGCAAGTTACTTGCTCATGTGAGATGTTACAATGTCTTCTTTTAAAGGGCTCAGACAATAATAAAAATAGCTGTGAGCTAAGAAGTCAAACACAAAATTTACTATATGTTTATTATACTTTCTCCTTATGATTTTCCTCCATAACTCTGGGGGGAAAAAAGTTTTATTTCAAAATATAGCCCAGCACATGCCTTCCAAAAATGTACTTGGCCTTGAGAAGACAATAATTCATAACTAGTCTAAATTTTATTGAAGAGCAAATTTTCTAAAGAGAAATATTGGTGGCTCTAGCTTTATATCTAGAGAAAATTCAAGTCTGAATTAGCTCACTAGTAGTCTCAAAATTTCCAGCTAATCAGATTTAAAGAGACAGCACATGACTTTGTTGAATAGTTTAATAGCATGGACTGCCAAGATCAAATGTGATTGTAGGGAGTAAAATAAAAATATTTAGGCTCCAAATATCAGCAGTCTACATGAAGGGGCCTATCAAAACGTTCTAACAGCTGTTAGAAATCATTTTCATGGGTCAAAACCAAAGACCTATTGTAGAAGAAGCCCTCTGTGTCTTGGGGCTGTGCTGATTTGAGTATTCACAGCCACTTGTTGCTCTCCACATGAATCAAAGGGCAGGGATGCTCTACACACAGGAAATAAGGCAATGCAGTGTTTCCTCCAGTGGGAAGAGTCCCAGCAGAATGGAAGGATGGCAAAACACCTGTTACACACACAACACTTGGGAGCACTCTGAGGTTTGAAAATGGCAGAATTCTCCCCCAAGTTCTAAGTTTCTGTCATTAATATTAGAGTTTCTTTCTTGTGTAGTAACTGCAGAGATGAAAAAAGAAATAACAGCATAATAATAATCCCAGCCAGCCATACAAAGAAAGATTTTAAACTGGTGGCAAATAAGGAAAATCTAAACCAAACAGCACATCCATGAAAAAGAAAAGACCCATTTCCTGGATACACCAGATTCTTTTCTAAGCAATGATGAACAGCACTGGTTGTGCTGTGCTTGTAATATCAAGCAGGTGATGGTAAGGAATGGCTTAGTTATGTTAGTAATTTTATGATGAACTTTGTGGAGAAAAAGAGTGACTCTCAGTAGATTCTTGACTTTTCCAGTCTGTTCATAATATTTGCACCCATTGCCAAAGCCCAATCCCTTGGTTTACTTGCTTCATTCTTCCCAAAGTTAACACATACATAACCCTCTAAGTGCCCCATGAAGACATGCAAATGGGAATGTTGCCAGCAGAGACTGCAGACAGACCCTCAAACCTGTGCTTCATCAGCATCCCTGCCATTTGTTCAATCCCAGCTGATAAAAGAGTACAATCGATTTAAACCATCATAACAGATAATGCACTTCATTTGGTATTAGCAAACAAGGGTCTAGTACACTGGAAATTAAAATAGGCTTGCTGCCTACAACAGAGGGACTGAAACATAATATTTTTAATTTCTCATACTCTCCAGATAAGCAGCATTTACAACTTAATTTATAGCAATTCTGTTTTACCCAATGTGTTCATATTTAATTTTTTATTTAATTTTTAATAATAATCTTATAAACCTAGGAATTATTTACTTTTATCTACCTTTTTATTGGCAGTAGAAGTGACTGTTATTGGGACAAGAAATCACAATAATGCCATAAAGAAAGATGTGAACCTATTTTCAAAGTCTCTTCACACCTGTTTCCTAACATTTTAATTTATTTTCATATTTTTCACATCATGCTTTTATCTTCACCTTCACAGCATTATGTACTTATTACAGTTAAGCAACCAGTGTCTTTGTTTTCTAATCTACTGGGCTGTAGTGCTTTAGTCTGTATATTAAGTGAAGAGGATATCAAGTTAAAATCTGATTATTAGAGTACATTAATATTCTGCATAATTATGGGCCCAGTGGAAGGCTAAGAAGATAATGCATTACAAACCTCATTTACTAGGGTTATTTTTTATTACATAAATGAAGCTTTCCTTATCTTAAATTGTATCTCACTAGAATTCTTGCTGAGCTTAAGAACAGTTGTCCTTTTTTTTTTTATGAATGTTGTTGCACTTTGCCATGTGTCAGCAAAAGGGTTCTGAAATGTAAGAACTGTAGAAAAAAAATAGCAGCAAGACCTTCGCCACTAAGGACCTAATGCTTTATTACTTGTCAAGAAACATAAAAGCAAAATAAATAAATTAAAATGATGCACCACTTTAGTGAGAATGGCAGCCTGTCATATAAATTTAATCCCAAAGATTTAAATTGTGTTCCACTGTAGCATTAGAAAAAGACAGAATCCAATTAAAACCATGCTGGATTTCAAGGACATTGCGATATTCACTCTGCTTCTGTCATGTAAAATAAATTTAGTCCTGATTCAGTGCTGAGTACAAGGAATTAGATTTTGTAATGATCTATTTCCTCAGGTATTTTGCAGTACTACCTTAAAATACTGGAAAATAGTCAACAAATTTGCTGAGCCAAGAAATATATTTATAAAGAGGCATATTTATAAAGTAAATCCAATCATTAAGCAAATAATTTTCAGACCCAAATTTAAGTCCCCAAATCCACATGCAAAAGTGAGTATTAAACAGTTTTCAGTAAGTGGGACACAGAAAATAAAGAAAATAAAACTACAGAGTACAAAAAAGTATTGCACATTTTGTTAAGAGAAAGGACAGCTGCACAGCAGAAGGAATGCACTTTGCCCATTTGTCCTGGCTGCTCTGCACCAGAGCCAGCGTGAGCATGGAAGAGAAGATGTCACCTTGGCCTGGCCCAGCTGGGCAGGCACAGCAGGAGCCCATCCCAGGCACTGGGCAGGCACAGACGGCAGGAATTGAGCAAAACCTGTTGGCTGCAGCCTAAACCAGCATCTCTCCAGCATGTAGGAAGGGCAGAGCTGGCATGGGAACTTACAAAAAGAAGAAAAGTGACACAAATCCCCCAGAGATGCTGGAATGGAGGAAAGGCCATTACACCATTACATCTACAACCTGCCATGAGACAATGGAGGGGGCACGTATCTTGATCTTTAAGGAGGCATTGATCTTCATGACTTGACATGATAATTATATCTGGTTGGCTTTTTTTTATAAACAGGTTATTTCTTGCCAAAGTCTCTCCTATGACAAACACAAAATATATGCACAATTTTAGTTAGGGAAAAATTAATCTAATTATTTGTAGAAATCTCATTGTAAGAAAGGTATGAAAATTATTTTCTCTGCGTGTATTTTAAAAATGAAATACATACAGCATGGACTACAACTACTGTTCTTCAGTGAGTATATACTTTCCCAGACAATAAAGAATATGCACATAATATCAGGGTATTATTCCACCATAAGCCAGTCTTCAACAGCCAAAGGGCTTTGCTTCTTTGTTTAAAAAGAATTTAAAACAGTTGTGCTATGAAAAAAAACAAAACTGTAGCTTGTGTGTGCCTCTATGCATCTCCTAGAAGCAATGAAATTAATGCACTTTTTTTCCTATACATAGATCCTATTACAAGTCTGTTTTCACAAATTGCAATATCTCCAGCTCTTCTGTATTCTCATTAGGTCACAAGAGGAGAAAAAGAATCTACAGACATGTTTCTAATCTCAAATAATGTACGCAACATATTTTCAATAGAAATTCTCTTTTCAGATGTGATGCTTTTTTATCTTTAAAGTAATTAATTCTTTAAATCTTGGACAACATACATAGTGTACACTCGACACACATGTTCACTTAATGAATTGGTTTAGATGTAATAACAAATGGTGCCAAAAGTGTTCTAGTGGAATGTTTCAAACTATAAATTAGAATAGAGAATGCATCAAAACAATATATTTAATAACACTTTCCTTACCAAAGATGAATATTTTTTCTAGGTTGTGATACATTTATTTGTTGTTGGAAAATGAAATTCTAATAGCTGCTTTTTCAGTACAAGTATTTTCTGATGAGTTCTTGAGGCAAGTCCTTATAGCACATCACTGGATTCAAATGCAGCATCATTTCTTAGATTTATTAGCACTACTATAGTTACAGAAATCTATTATAAAAGTGTGACTTAGCCAGCAACTTTAAGGGAAAAATATATGTTATCTTCAGTTCAGCATAAAGAAGATTCTAGTTTTTATCATGCCGATCAACTACTGTCAAAGTGAAAAACCTCTTTTCTTCAAGTCAGTCTTTTCCTTTTATCCCTAGTGACCTTTTTAGTAGTCTCAGGTCAAAAATGATATGGCCTGATGGCCTAAGATTAGCCATCAGTGAAAAATAGGCTGCCTCCAAAGAGCAGAGATTTGACAAGGTATTGCTTAATAGAATCTCCAGGGTAAATGACATAGTTTTCTGTTCTGTGTGGGGAGGAGGGAAAGTCCACCTTGCAGGGCTTAAACTTGGGTGACCATATCAGATCCAAGCTGCTAACAGGAAGCACATGGCAAAGTGGAACATAATTAAGCAACAAAAATTCAGACCAATTGTATCTAACAAGAATCCATATAGAGTTTGGCAATTTACATAAAGCTACATAAAATACATGAAATATGCATTTATGATTAATTGAAAGGTCTTAATGGCTATAATACTGTTCCCCTCACACAATCAGGATATACAAGAGACATCAGAAGGCCATCCAGACTTATATACCAACATTTTCTCTGTACTTGTCCAGGTAAAGTTCAAGGGATGAAAAAAACCCTGCAATGAATTGGGTACAATCCAAGGCCAACCAGAGAATAAGAACCAGATGCTTCTTCTGCATCTGTTGAGCTGTTCCGTCAACACTTTGCATTTTTTCTGCTTTTGAGGAAACATAAGAAGCAGTTAGACACCTCATGGTGTGACGCCCATCCCACACTGTTAATTGTGTTCATTATTTGTTGATGGAAATTTGGTTCTAGGGTGATTATAATACTGCATTTCCTTTTTAAGAAGTGCTACAATTTGCGCTCCTGCTGAATAGTCCCCCATTTTACCAGACAATCTGTGTAAAGGAAGGCCTTTAAGTACAGTAGGCACTGAGAACTAATCCTTGCATTTGCTCTTCTGGGAGAAGTTATGAAAGAGGTCAAAAAGTAGCATCCTATTCATCTGTTATATCCATTAGCTTAATTTCCGGAACATAAATGAAATAGGCTTCTCAATTTCCACAGCGATCAAAACATGAGTCACGTTCATAAGACTTTTATCTGTAACACTTTGTTTTCTCATCTGTGACAATAACAGCCTGATAAACTCTTAAATTGCTCTGTACCGCTGAAGCCTTATGACAGAAAACACGTTTTCAGAAAAGCACATATTTGAACAACATTAATAGATTTGAAGACAACTTATTTTTCAAAGCACCAAACACAGCTCACCAATTATCTTGTTGAAAACCAAAGTCTGGTGACAATTAAACAGAACACCAGTTGTACAAAATAACATTCTATTCTGAAAGTCATTCAGCAGCACAGTCAAATTTAGATTCTTTCTGTAAGGAAACCATACACAAACTGTGAATAATGTACCGAACTTTGACATTTACCAGCACAAAATTTCTGAGTGACTTGTGCCCTGTGGAGGGTCAAGTTTTAAAATGCAGAGTTACTGAACACAAGGGCAGAATCTATTAACACCAAAAACATCAAGAGGCTTTCCAAACAAGTTTCAGCAACTGTTCAAAGCTACACATTCCACATCACAGTGAAGTGCTCATCAAAGGGAAAATGGAACAGCCTGTAAGAAGTGATCACTTCTGGTTCTTTATTGTTTGCAATATAACCTCGTGCCATTGTTCTATTTAAATAGCTGCACATTTTGTCTCTGCAGACCTCAGAAACAGTTATATGGCACCAGCAGTCAGTAAACAAAAACTGCATTGAGTACTGACTAAATTGCAATCCAGAAACCAATATTCCTCTTCCCTGCCTCCCCAAACCTTAGGGGAAACCTGTAGTGAGAAATGAGGTGCCTCCAGCAGCATGAGGAGTGGTGCAGCTCTCACACTCCTGCTAAAATGTGGCTACATGTTTGTCTAGACACAGGGAGGGAACAAGTCACTCAAACCACACCGGAGCACTATTGAGAGAGAGATATTTTCTCTGCCTGTTTTGTTGTTGGAAAGAGAAAAATATATCTATTCTAGCAGAAGGAACATAATACTGTATTTTAGACTTCAGATCTGCCAGTATTGCTGACTTACCAGGTCAGGTCATAATGAAGGCAATAAGACCAGCTTACTAAACCCACGAATTTTAAAGGTCAAGACTTTAGAACAAGAATTCTTCTGAAATATTTTGAAACATATTACAGATTCAAAATTTTTTTATCATAACCAGGATGTTTAGCTTTTCATAGCAGTGTTTTTTGCTAGGTTTAACATCTACAAAGATGCAGGTATGTTCACAATAATCCAAGAGATGAGGGTTTAAGGTAAAAGAGACAACCTGGGTCCTGGGATGAAATGACATGCTGTGTTGGCAATTACAGCCATACTCCAAATGCTATTGCTCTTGAATCTATTCTCTTACAATACACCACTTTATGTCAGGTACCACTTTAGTTTCCTCTAATGTTCCTTGAAGCATTTTCATTTGAAGTGATTTAAAATGCTCCTGGCTTTGCTTGTATTTGCTACTCACAAGTGCAATGAACTTGCAAAATACTGCAATTCTCTTACAAATTGTCACATGAGGGCTTAAGACCTGTTCCCATAAATGTGTTGGCTGTTGACTGGTTTTTTTTGGGTTTTTTTTTTTGCAGTGGGGTTGAGACAGAGAACATTGAAACATGTTTTCTTCCAAATCTTCCAACACACCTGTGAACATAAAGCACTGTCTTTCCTTCTTAGTCTCTTTCAAATAATCAAGAACCACTTTTTTGGTCCTAGTTTTCACCTCTGGAATTATTTCATAAAAATTAGACAAGAAAATATTTGAATATAAATAGAAAACAAGTCCCACTGAACAATACAAGAGGACTCAGAAAGCTTCTAGGAGACCAAGCTTATTTGTCCATTGCAATGGCTCATTTGGTAATGAACTGGGAAACTGATAATTCATCCCAAAGGCAGAATTTTAATAAAGCTATTACAAGTTTATCATTTGCTACTTTTCAGCTGTAAGTAAATAAAATACTTTTCCTTCATGAAATATCCTTATCTGCAGAAGCACAGAGAACTAATCCTCTCTTTGATCTCTGACAGATGCCTCTACCAGACGAAAATCTGAAGTGGGATGCACATGAAAGAAAATCTATCCAGGGAAAAATGTTATAACTACCCAAAACAAGTGTGCCAGGTACAGAAAGCCATTGTAGAGACATGAAAAATTTAATTAACAATAAGAAATGGAAGTAAGGAAGGCAATGTTAGGAAGTATAACATAGATGACCCCTTCAAGAAATTACAGAAAACAACAGTTTTTTTCCTAGCTGAAAGGAGACTCTCAGTAAGTTCAGAAGATGCATCCCCAGAAATGAGTGTAACAAAATGTGATCTTCCTCTTCAGATCAGCAGCTAAAGGTTACCCTCATTATTTTCAAGAGCTAGTCCAAATATCTTTAACCTTCTATGAAACATATTCCAAGGTCTGAGGAAGGTGTTTATGTGATTAAATAAATATATGAAGAATATGTATAGTACGGGTATGAAGTCATGTCCCAGAAGAAAGGAAAATACATACAGGAACTCTTTCTCATATATTATACTTCCTAGTTGGAACTGCAGTCTTGATTGCACCAAGATTCTGGAATAAGCAACTACTAAACATGAATTTGAGTAGTTATTAACATTCAAAACATTATGCTGGAAGTACTCTTTCTTAAATACACGTACCAGAATAGGGCATTAAATAGAAAAGAACAGTAGCCCACATGACTTCTTGTTCTAACTACATGTATATTTTCTGCCATTAAGAGAAGTCAGATTTGGTATGAATTAAGGTAATTGTCACCAATCTGAGATAGCTGAAAAGCTAAAAAAACACTGTTAAACAATAAAAGTCCCAAGAACAGTGACCGACCAATATTTGCTGCAATTATGAATTAGAAAGCAACTTTGGCTTCAGGCTGTTTTTCAGCTGCAAATCTCTGCTCCTAGGAATGAGGTATGTTACAGAAAACAGAGGAATGGTGCATAAGCATCTACAAGAAGGTCAGCATTCACAGACAATGCTGCAAACTGTTAAGTGGATTTTTTTCCTTGATATATTTTTGTACAAAAGCTAAATCCTTCCAGATGAGGATGAAGATCTAAAGAAATGTTTTCATAATTGCATATTTAGTTTTACTTTCTTATTAGATAGAATTCCCTGAAAGTTAAATTCAGTTAAAAAAACCCAAACTCTAGCACACATCCCTCTCCACCAAGAAAACCCAAGCCAAACACAAAATAACAAAAGAAAAAACAAACCAACAACAATAACAAAAAAACCTCCCACCCGACAAAAAAACCTCCAAAATCCCACAAAACAACAAAATACATACCGAAAGAGAACCTTATTCTCCAATAACACCTTGTTCTGGATTAGGAAAAGATGTTGTTAATAATTTAAAAAAACAGGCAATGTATCGCTCATTTTTTTTTACATTATTTATAAATAAGCAACACTGCAGTGATGCCTCACTTTCATGAGTGTAAGAAAAGATTAACACAGAGTTGGGAGGGGTTTTTTATTCATAGCCCTCTTTTACACAGCACCCAACCAAAAAGCCTCTAGAATTTGCTTGGAAATAATTTTTTCAAAGCTCTTTCTGATTTTCCCTGGCTTACAGCGATGTCTCTATGATAAGCTCACATGTTCACAATGGAGACATTGCACATCTAGTCAATCACCTTTTTGAGCTGCCTCATATTAAAAAACATGTCCTTATTTTGGATAGGAAAGTATATCTGAGCTTGGGAGAGAAGCCAGTATATGTTCATAAAAGAAGCAGACCCGTCTTTTGCACGTGTTTTTAGAAAAAATGCAGTGGTTACATTAACTTTATTGGCATTCCATCAAAATTCCACAACCACAAATGAAATAAAATATTCTTGAATTTTAAGTCCACAGAAGTTTCATGCCGTGCTCAGAGAATAGTACATTAGCATAGTTATGAAGCAGGTACCAAGTGAATCCTTATTGTTATGTTTAATTTAACACCCTATAACTTCCAGCAAATATTATACAGCCCCAAATGCATAAACCAACCTAAGTCATCTATTCTTTAACTACTTTTGAAATATGTATGCATTGCATTGTGGATCTGATCCTTTCTAGCTTTGCTCAGCCCAGATACTGCTACTCTCCCTATCCTGCCTCTTTTTTGTCAGCTGAAAATATTTGGGAAAAAATTAGTAGATGGTTAAATGAATGATCATATTGAAACAGACCAAAGTCCATTCAGTCTGCAGTTTCAAATCCCACAACAGCCAGAAACTTGTGCCTGATAAAGAAGTTAGGAGAAAGGCTCTTTTAAGACTCTTTTCAGGTACAGCTCCCCCAGGGTTCAGTGCAGCTCAGGAATCTCCTAAGCCAGAGTGGTATTTTGTGTTCCAGGGAAAGCACAAGTGCCAGAATCAAGCACAAAGTTAAGTCCTCCAGCTAATAATCTGACGTTCAGAATTGATAAACAATGTATGTTAGAGAACAGAATAAAAAGTAGTTGTATTAAAAAAAAAAAAAAAAAAAAAAAAAAGAAAAAGAAAAAAAGTCTTCGAAAATCTTTTAATAAAAATCTTTGGAGATTTAACTCTCCAAATGAACTTTTATTTTTCTTAAAGTGTAAAACCACAGCTCAATCCTGCTCCCCTGTGTGTATGAGTGTGTGTATACACTCCCTCAACTCTGAAGGGAGGGAGGCTCCCTTAACTTCACACATGTGTGTCAATCATGTATATATAGAAATACTTATTCCTATCCCTGTTAAAAATCACAGAGAGGTTTAGCTCTCCATGTTTTCTGTACAGTGGTACCTTTATAAAATAGTATTTTTTTTATTTAACTACCCATAAGAAAAATCATCCCTTAGCTGTTAAATATTATGCTTTCTATTCTTCATTACAGAACTACCATATTATCTAAACTGGTTCAATGCATTGCTCCTTATCAATGCTTAAAGCCACAGAAGTGATGTCAGGACCCCATATTATACTTCTCTTTAGCTGATACTGTACTTCAGGATTTGTACACTCCAAGCTCCTAGATTGCCATCTTCTCAACCATTAATGCTCAAGTCTACCTTTCAGTGCTGCAGATTGTCCTTTACTACTGCTTTTTCTCAAGAATTTGTAGATAATGTCCCATCTTGAATTACATCTGTGAAATACTGGGTATATAACTGAAATACAACAAATTATTTTAATGTCGTTATGTTACATAACATAACAAACATAACATAACATAACATAACATAACATAACATAACATAACATAACATAACATAACATAACATAACATAACATAACATGTTGGGTGAAATTAGGGGGCTGTCAGAAGGTCATCTGGTGAGGGTTTAGCCACGGCTTTTATCCAGAGATTATTCTGATTTAACAACTATTGGAAATCTTTGCGAACTCTTTTAAAGCTCAGTTCAGTGAAAAAAAGAAAAACTAAAAGTAATCAAATTTCTAGTTATCATTTGAGCTTTAATAGCTGATACCTTACTAACATTGTTGTCAGCTCATTTTATTGGTTAGTTTTGAGCAGCAGGTGGTTCTGATTAACAGAATAATATCAGGAATCACTCCAGGGCAAACCTAAAGCAGTGAAACCTTAGGATGCTTCTGGGTGGATTATGAAATGGACCATGACAACACTGAAAAAGTTTAAGTGGAGTTGCACTTGGTGGTAGCATGGTTACTTAAGGACACAGCAGGGTTACTTAAGGAGACATCATATCAGACAGACAGTACAAATGCACACAGCACTCATCTAGAAACAGAAAAGAGCAGCAGTTGGTGTTAAAGGTAGGAAATAATCTTTGAGAAAGCTGAAGCCATAAAAAAGCCCCAGACAGCATCAGAACCAGACAAAATCAAAATCTGGCTGGCTCAGTATGGAAGGATAGACAGGCTAAAAAATGTTTAAAGCTGGTGAGTCTTTGGGGCCAGTTTTGGGTATAAGAGAAGTCCTTAAAGAAGATAAGGTGATAGAATGAAAAGCTAGAACACATCCAGCAAGTGGGTCTGAACCATAGAGTAGTCAGGCATGAGCTCAAGTTGTCAGATACTTTGGCACTGAGACTTGCATGTTTGAACCTCAGCAACTCTAGAGTTTATATGCATACTGAAAACTTGTTACCTACCAGCATAACAGCTAAAAATAGGTGTTTTTAAAATTTAATCTGCAATAAATTTTCATCTTTTCTCTCATTTTTTCCCCCTTTTCTTCTTTCTTCCAAAGGAAAATCAGAGAAGCTCAAATATTTTACCTAAGGTTTTTCCCCTTCCAAAATACTAGAATGAAAGTCATTAGCAGCCAAGACAACCTGACAACACTGGAAGTTTCTGAAATAAGGTTTTGCATATCTCACTTGGCAGCTGGCAACAGAATGTGACAAAAGAGAATTCTCACTCCAAGCTGCTGGCTGCCAGTCATGAGTTATCTTATTCCTTGCAATGAGAGCAGACCACAGAAAAAACAGGAAAGCAAATAGGTCAGAGATACAGGGAAAAGACAACAGAAGGAAAAAAAAAAGAAAAAAAAAACCCACAACAAAGCAAGCAATGAGATGATGAACACATTCATACTCCTGATGCTTTATTTAGCATCAAGAATTCTTGCGTCACATTATCATAGGCTCTAATGAAGGTTATACAAAATTAAAAACATGGTCCTTGCTATAGGCATGTTTTAATTTGTTCTTGAGTTCATTTGAAGTGTGCCAGCTTTTAATTGTTCTTTTAGAGAAACTCGTGGCTTGCTGAAACTGCTTAATATAATACAAGGCCTACAGCTAAGCCCAAGTGGCCCCCATCAGACTGTCTGTGATATTACTAACTCCAGAGCAGGTCCTGGACAAATAAACATGTGAACCGAGCTCCCATCAAAGGGAGGAACAACGTTTCTCTTACTCATTTCCTCCTGTGTTCAACATGCCATGTATGCTTTTACTCCAATATTTTTTGCATTGTAATTTACCTACTGTAACATTAATTTTTGTATGTATGAATCTCATCATCTTTGAGTCATGCACTTGGATTTAACTTCAGACACGACCTCCATTTCTCTCAGTACTTTAATTTACTGCCTGGAAAAAGAGCCCCCTCTTGCACAGCCTTTTATCCATTCATACACCATTGTTCTGTTCTTGGAATCCAAGCATTCACTCTGTGCACACGCAAATCCTGCTACTCCCACCTCATAAACTGGCAACTGGTAATCGTGGGAGAGCCCAGGAGACACGGCAGCATTTTCAGAAGATTGTTTCTTCAGAAAGAAGAAGACATTGCAACAGCAACTAAAACCAGAGGGAGCTTGTTTTCTAAGCAGCCTGGAGAGAAAGAGACTGAAGAGTATTTTCTGTATCTTCCTCCAGCATCACAACACTGCTCATCCTTTCACAGGGTCTGCATTTCCTCCTGCAGCCATGGTACCCTGGCTCCAAGCATCTCAAATTACCTATGCCTAATTTTTTTATGCTAGAAATATGCAGATGGTTTTATGGTTAGTTACCATGAAGTTTGAAGAAGCAACAGATAAAGAACCAGCTAGCACCACCACCTATTGGTGAAAACAGGGTATTTTAAGTTATTGACTTGTATCATATTATGTAAATTTGTACTTATTAATACTTCAGCTTTAAAGAGCAGATACAATTTATTGTACACAGTGGGTGAGGATGTTTAAGAGTAAATAAAGTCCTGAAAATGACAGGTGGCTTGTAAAAAAGTCCTTTAAAATTAAGGGAAATAAGTACTAAAGCTTTCTATAATCTTTTTCTGCATCAGTAATGAAAACTGGGAGCAGAATACCACATACATGAGGTTTCTTAAGCTTTTTTATTTCATTGTTTGGATATATTAAAGTTTAGAAAGACCTAATAGGGGTTACTTACTGCCTGAGATGACCACAATTACAATTCCTGAAAGAGATTTATGACTTTTCAAGCATGTCATGATAACATACAGGAACTTCTCAGAACATCATTAGATTTTAGAGAGCAGAATAAAAGTAGACGGCATCCAGTTGTTCTTAATATCTTGATGTTGTGAGGATTCTATGAAGATTTACTCCAATATAACTTGGAAAAAAAAATAATCTTGTGGATTACTACTTTTGCCTTCTTAAATTGTGGAATAATTTAAGATAGGATAGTCTTACTAGTCTTACTGAGTCTTATTGGGTATTAGCCCCTGAAATAAGTATTTTATCAGGATTAAAAGAGTATGAGATTCTTTTTTCAGTGACACCATTATCTCCTGCTTATCTCTTTCTCCTTACCTATCACTGTCTTTAAGAGCAGAAATTCTGCAGATTAAGAGACATCCCAGGACTGCATAGATAACTTCTGACAGTACATATCACAAGATAATATGCTATTTAGTTAAACACCCAATTTTGCTAAATGCTGTTTCTTGAAAACAGGGATTCCTCTGGTATTTCCTAACAGCAGGAGATAAAAGTAAAGAATCTTAACATTTTCAAATAGCAATGTGAAAAGCTGATTCTCCTTTGGACTGACATCTGAGATAACATTTGAAGATATTCCTTAATAAGATGGAATAAGCATTCTTGGAAATGGATCTTACCAATACGTGGAATAATAAGACCTGAGATAGCACACTTACCTAGATAATCACTAGTTCAGAAGTGTAGTAAATGAAGAGATGCTTATAAATATTGTTTTGAAAGATTAGTTAATTTTCTAGATCATTAATAGATAACTAGCTCTTTTGAAGCACCTGAAGAAAGAAATTTTGACTGATAGCACTCATCTAGAATGCAACTGCCTAGAAAAAAAAATGCTGTTTCTGATTACAGCCTTGCTGATTTCAAGTGAAGACTCTTTTTATGTTTCCCTACATAGGAAACTTCTGAAAAAATCTTGGATAAAGATACAGAACAAATAGTAGAGCAACTTATGTTCGTTGGCAGTAAAACAAAGGAAGTTTTAAGGCGCATTCCTCAGATAACTTTTTTTCACAAGAGAGCAGTTTCCTTTTAGAAGAAAGCTATTTCAAAGACACAAAACACCAGATACAAAAAGTTTCCAAAAGTAATCAAAATTAATCAATGTAAGAAAAGCAGGTGAGAGCAGAGCCATGCTTTAAACAGAGACATTGCTTGGTCATTGAAAAAGCAAGGGACTTAACACCTTTCTACCTTCCACAGAAGATGAAAAGCCATGTGAACCATTCCCATGGTGTTCTTTCCCATTATGTGTCTGTATACAAACTGTATGACACTGAAAAAGGTAAAGAACCCGGGGTTGTGTGAGTATATGGCTGAATCTATTAACTGTGGTATTGGCACAGTTTAAAACAGCCATTACAGAAGTGGTCAAATTTTCTTGGACATCATCCATTTAATAACATTCTGAAGACACAGGCACGGTCAGATGGCCATGCTGATTGCAGAAACTGATTTCTGATGGCAACTCAGCCACCTAAACTTGGAGTTTACATCCACTGGAAGGGAAGCTCTCCCAAAAGGCAATACAAACGCCTAATTTTAGTGCCCTTCTCCCTCACCCTCCATTGCCATTGAGCCATCATTGCTCCTTGGCCTCAAGTGATCATGCTGAGTTTAAATCATATCATATCATACAGGCAAAATAAGGATTGATTCCTCACCTCCATGTCATTTTACACATATACACAGCAAAATCCTTTTGCTGTTTCTTTGTTCAGTTTCATGTCCTGTTAATCCCAATAGGGAGATGCAGAAAATTTAATGCTCTAATTTGGAATCATCCCTGTCAAAACCAACTGCCCCCTCAAATCAGCCCACTCTATCTGCATACAGATAATATTTGTAGATACATAAACCTCAGCATCCACTGCCACCCTTCCCCCCTTCACAGACTGCACAAACTCAACCACACAGCTACAGCTCACATGCAGGTTTATATATCCTAATCAATCAGGCTGATTTTAATTAATCCTAATTGTCCTATTAAGGTTCCTGGCTAACAACAACACAGCAAAAAGGATTCCCTAAGCAGTGTAATTGACTTAATCAGCTCCTTAATAATTCTTCTTCAGGCCTTTAAAATGAGCTAACCTCTGGTTCATTTTAATAAGCATATTGAGGAGTATAAAGCTAACTGCTTGACTCCAGGAGTCAGATCTCATCTCTGCAGTGAAGAGCATGGCAGGTAACAGACATGTTCAGGCCCACAGGTAGAGAAGGACTGCATCAGAAATATGTGACCAGCTATCCTCCAGGCAATGGAGAAAGTTTAAGAAGACCTAGCTGCATTTTCTTGCAGGGAAACATGGCATTTTAATCTTGGAATACAATTATAGTTGATGAGTCTTCAAAGGCTAATTGAAGGTAGTATAAGTGTTAATATAACCATGAATTGAAAACCGTATAAATTAAAAATATTCAATTTAAACTAAGGTGGGAAAAAATAGCAATCTACTTTTACAGTATTTTAATTCTGGACTTCCACATTATATACATCTAAACTGTGCACATTAGTTATATGTTGGAGGCATACAAGTGCAAGCCAAAGTAATGAAAGGTCCACTGTAAAAGCAATTCTTTTGTTCCAGCCTTCTGATTTATTAAACATTTTAAACTATAGGAACACAGTAGTATATTATGAAATAATAAAACAATAATATGAAGCATTAATTTTGTTAAAGTTCCTCATGTTAAAATGTCAGAGCATCTTTATGAAGCCAGGTTTGGCCCATTTCACTCACACAGTGATGCCTTTCCTGCAGGCTGCTCAAAGTGCTGTAATGATTTAATTTATGTGAAACCATGTGCTGGGGTGATGTTGCAGTGCTTTGTACCCCCAGTCGTGCGCTGCTCATGCCTGGAGGGTTTGTTGTGTCTGGCCAGGCAGTGACCCTCCCCATGGGCGAGCCGCTGCCCTGCGCCACCCTTCTCTGTGCCTGCGCCACAGGCTCTCCCTGCTCGGCTCGGCCTGGCTGGGGAGTTGCTCCTGCTTGCTTGGCTGCCCCTTTTGCCCCCTGCTTTTTTTGCTTCGCTTTATTTTTCCTTCCCTTATTAGCTAGGAATACCACCTGAACATCAAGAAACCCCCCGTCTGTTCGTGACAAGAAACGCGCGTTTCTGCCCTCCCCGGCACCGGCTGAGGCTGTCCATCCACTCGGACGGGTGAAGTTTCTGCGTGAAGTTTCTTGTGTTGGGGAGTGTTTTTCTCTGTGTTTGCTAAATAAACAAGTTTTTTCCACTTTCCCTCTGAGGAAATCCTTCCCGAACCATTGGGGGGAGGGGGAGGAGTTTGGGGAGTTTGTTCCTTAGGGGGCTCCTTTTGGAGATTCTTCCCCTTAATTTGTCCTAAACCAGGACAAACCAGAAGCAACCTGGGACAGCAGAATTTGGATTTAAAAAGATAAAAGTTGAAACACTGTACTTTCAGCTCATTTCAGCAGACTGCTATACTTTCAGCAGACAACCTTCTGCTGATGTTCAGTTTGTCCTCTTCCTCTGTGACAGCAAGAGGCTGGAGATACAATTCCAAAATGAGACCAGAGAGTGCCTTAGCCAAAATACTCTACCCAACCTCCAGAACCAGGAATATGCTTGCTTGGGGGCTGATGACGTGCTTCTAAGAAGAATCATAGCAGTAAATAGATGGCAATATTCCATTCCTAAGAGTCTCTACTTATATAAGAGGATTATTCTTTTACTTGTAAATCCACTATTTCAGGAGATTATGCCATTCTGGCCTTTTCATGACATTTTATTACCCAAAATGAAAGCTAGAGAATGTGTAATGTATTATAAAGGTACTCCAGTCAGTTAAATTCAATAGAGAGCAGTTTTCTTTAAAATAGTTACAAGCCTCAAGACTGAAAGTACTGACCATTCAAAAATTAGTTTTCTAACAGCCCTTTTATAAATCAGCTGAAGTATTTTTTTCAGTGACTTAATGGAGACTTACTATGAGGATTATTTTAAATTAATTTCTACTAGATGGCAAGAAACCTCTTCTTCATCTTCATTGTCACACTAAAGGAATATGCAAGAAGGAAAAATGCTCTGAGTCAGAGCACTTGTCTACCTAGCAGAGGAGTCTGCCTTGGATACAAGGAACAGAAAAGGACAAACAAGAATAATCCCTGGATTCCAGTTCATAAACTAAGTTTGGTTTTTGAACTTGCTGATGCTCTTCACCTCCCCAGGCTCCTGGAACACCAAATTCCTGGTATCAGAATCACTAATCCTATCCCTGAAGAAACTTTGTGTCCCCCCCACCATCTGCTTTATGCTGTTCTCCTGCTGGCATCGTTGAGTTCATCTATAACAGGAATAAACAACTGCTCTGTATTCAGCTTACCAAACCCCTCTGCAGTTTTGTATTCTATAGAATAGAGATTCTATAGTGCTCTCAGCTTTTCTTCCCTCCAAAGTGGAAAAGGCTTTCTCTGCAAAGGGCCTGACCTGCTCTGTACTGCTGTGCTGTAACCATGTCCAGGAAGACTGGAACACTTGAGGTGTCTGTGTAACAAGGCTGTATTTTCTGTTCTGAATAGCTACATCAGCATTCCTGCAATATTTCATTTTCACTAATTTACTTTGATATTGCATTCAAGCTTATGAAAATACTTGAAAGGTCTTTGTGTTCCTAATGGAAGTGCCTATGTCATCTTGACCAAGAATATTAAATAAGGACTACCATACTTAAGGCTTTCTCTGTAATTTGAGAGACATTCTCTCTTACTGTGTGCAAAGAAGCAACTCAAATGACAACAAAATAACCAAACACTAACCCAAATTGTGCAAATGATTCATGTAACTGTCTTCTTACACCTCACAACCACATTCTTGACACTTTCATCAAGTAGAGATCTTGATGATTGTCTATGTACTACTGTTCTGAATTAGCAATAGCAATTCAAAACTAACCTCCTACAGAAAATAATTGCTGTGCTATGTTCTAAATCATCACAAAGGACCCAGTGACATTCAAATATTATTTGTTCTCCTACTGTATGTTTGAGGAAAACATCTCAGTTAAGCATTTTGAAAGTATTTAATCTTAATCTTTCAAACTCACTTTTATAATTATTTCAAACTGCTGTGACAGCATGATTAATTCTTCTATGAAAAGCAGAGAAAAAATAACAGTGTTTAGGCTTTACATACACATACAAATTATTGAACTGCTGATTAACATAAAGATTTTGGATATGGTAATAGCCAATTTGCATATGTACACCTTCTAATATTTTTAAGAAGCTGAGATATTTCACATTTAATTTGTAACAAAATTATCAAAATAGAATTACAGAATCTGAAGGTGACTGCTTTTTAAATCCTCTATTCTTCAGTTGTGCAGGACTTATTTAATGGAAATAATACATTTCCAGGCTCCAGATGAATTTCAGTGTGCTCACTGTACATTAATAGCCAAAAATATTCAACATTAGGTTGCTGTTGAAATGAAACTCCTGTAGGTGTGCTACCATTCTTCCATTCAATAAAGGTCAAGCTGTTAGTTGACTGTCATTAGGCATAGTCTCTTGACTGCTTAAAGGTTATATAAATATTAAAGTTTATGAAGTCAGCCAGAAAACTTTCTTTTCAAATATCTTGCCACATTACTTTTATCTGTTACCAGAAACAATTACACATCATATATAATAGGGTGACGTGCCTTCCTTTTGAGAATAACAACTGGTTTTCCATAAATAAAGGCTTTGTCCAGAATCACAGTGAGCAAATAAAAGGAGACAAATCTAAGTTAAAAGTGATGTTTCTTATTCTTATTAAAAAAACCCAAAGCACCGTATGACTTTATTTCATTTATCTAGACTCTGAAAAGAGTGGCTTTCATTATTAGGTTACAATAGATCAAGATTTATGTCCACACTAACATTGCTCTCATTTCCATTTATATTAAACTGGTATTTGTTTTTTAAAAGAGTCACATGAATGAACAGAAATTTGCCCAATCTCTGTTTGTTCAGCTTGCAACTTGTGCAATAGCAAATTCAATCTTGTTAAGAGGCTTATTCTTCCATTGTAGAAGTTCCTTGAATTGTAAGCAAGTTGTCTACATAGTCTATAGGTTCATGTCAAAGGAAAATGACAAATTGGGGAAAGGCAGTTTTGGCTTTGACTAATAAATTTCATATAACTGGCTCATTTCAAATATCTTTTGGCCATTTTATTTCAGAGGTGGAGAAATGCCTTCATCTGACATGGCAAATGTCCTCTCACAACACTGTACGAATAACAATGAAATTGCATTTCTCCCCCACATCCCAGCTGCCAAGGCAACTCATCTCCTGGACATCTGTCCTTGTGCACTGCTCAGAGAGGTAACTACAAGCACACAGTCCTGGTGTGAAAAACTCTGGCCACAAGCAGTTCTTGAAAAGGTGATCACTGATCTTAATTGTTCACCTGAACTATTTCCAAGCCTGGCTCCTCCTGGCTCTCTATCGTCCCCAGCAAAGCAATTGCACTGTTTCCAGCTTCACAGCTTGCAACATGAAAGAAATGAAGTAGATCCACCTCCTAAGGATATAGGGGGTCTTGTTTGTGCGAGGTTCCTAAGCATGAACTCGCAGTAACATTTACCTGAACAGTTATGGGAGAAAAATATTTGCTGAAACAAGTTTAGTATCTTGTAAACCACACTGATCTTCTTGAACTAAGATTCCAGTGGGAAAACCACAAGCTTCTATTTGTTTGTTCTATTTTCCTCAGTAAAAAGGTAAAAAAAAAATTCTTCTGTAATGCTTGCTTATTTGAAAGCAAAACACATAGGAGCACTCAGGTGATCACTAATCAAAACATGTGCTATTACTGGATATGTCAAATGCCATCTTTTCCTTTAATAAATACTTAAAAATATTGAATAAAAGTGCTTTTTAAGGTACTGGTTTCCATTTTCTGTTTTGTGTTGGTTTTTTTCTTCTGAACCCATAGATATTTTATTATTAGAATTTATTTATATTTATTCTATTTATAATTTTTTGCAAATGAATCTGTGTCTTATTCATGCAAATAAGAAATATCTTACATTACTTTACATTTTGAACTTTTTTATAACTGCTTCTACATGGCCATATTTGCTTCTCTAGCTCCTACATAAGTTCCCTAATAACCCCTACCACTCCAAGCCCCAAGCCTCACCCCCCCAAAAAAAAAAGGAAAATGAAAAAGAAGAGTTATTTTTTTTATTATTTAGGAAAAAAAGTTACGTATTTCTGAAGTAAAAGTAAGAAAAAGGCCAAGTTGCCAGACAGAGTATAATAGCAAACTTCTAGAGAATATAAACAAGTATTATTTCTGACATAAGTGTTGGTCTTTACAACATATTTTTAATTATGGTTGCTGTTCTCTCACTGAAGGTGATATATGTGCTACTTGTTAGCTGTTAGTCACATGTTCCCTGACATGTTGAGAACAGTCATTTTCTAATGAAATAAGGAGTATTTAGACTGTCCCAGTGAGGCTGAAAATGAGTTATCCTACATTAATGTGAAAGTAAATACATAAATGCTTTCCTCTGCCCAGGAGCCCTATTGAGAATTGGAGTGCTAGGTCATTAATTTCTGTGAATGGAGAGTATTGTAAATGTTTCTCCGGTGGAGTTTTCTAAAGATTTAGGAGTTATTAAGGTAAAAAAGTTCACTTTCCCTCCTAGAAAGCTTGCACTTTGGAACATCTATGGAAATTATATCTGAAGAAAGATATGAACAGACCTAAAAGTAAAATATTCATTTAACTATTAACTGTGTCTTGCAGGCAACTCAGCAGAATGATTAAGCTTCTCTAGCTCTCTTTTGCAAAGATTCCAATATAAATACACAGGAATTACATATAACTACTATATCAAGTCCACATTATACATCAGCTCTCTGCAGTTTAACCTAATGTTGAAGAATGGTTGAAATAAAACACATCCATCTAACAGCCTGATTTACAATGAGTAGCACAGAATTTTTGCACTCCTCTTTTGACATTTACTTCCAAGACAAACATCAATTGCTTCTTCCAAAAATTAGTTCACATTACAAAATCCAGGATAAATGACAATTTTTAAGCATATTCTGCATGTTCTTCCTCATAGCCATCATCAATGGCTGAAGAATCACACCAGGTTCCTGACAGCGTTGTCCAATGAACAGAACAGATCAATTGACAGAAAAGGAATTGTGGCGCTTCTGGACTAGGATTTTTCTTAAGTGTTTGAAAACAGGTGGGATAGATCATCTTTGAGATTAGAGATAGGAGGGAAAGCACTTTTTAATAAAGAAGGTACCAATATGGTATAGCTTATTTCAGTTAACAGAAACAGTCTGACCATTATTATGTACAGCGACTATTGAAGAGCATTCACAATTTTCCATTAAAATCACAAGACATTTTAGGAATTACCAGACTACTGGTTTTATGAAGACCCTAATATTGTACATCTAAAGGAAATATTGCTCCTTATTTAGATGATGAGGCCTCTGGATTTCCCTGATTTCAGTAGTAGAATACAGTGTGCCGTGAGGAAATGTCAATATCATTACTTAATTAGATTTTAGCCAATTTTCTTATATTTTACACTTAACCAAAACTCCCCAAATATATTTTATCTGATGTATCTGATGTATCTTATTTTAAACAGCAGCTTCTTTTAATATGCCCCTTCCTTTGCAGACCAAATAGTTTTAGGTAATAAGTCCCCAATGTAATATTTAATCATCTTTGCTCCCATTTCAAGCAGAAACTGCATGAAGGTAGATTAAACCATATTTTTGTGCCATTTCCTGTACTAAATATTTATTTAATATTGTAATTATGCTATTTAGCATTTACACCCTGCACATTCATTAATTGTTTTAGCCAAACTAGGACTATACCAAAAACCTTGTTGTTCAGTTATGCAAAACTGGCATTATGTTTAAGAATCTTCAGGACCTCTAGCAAAACAATAACCAACCAAACAAAAAGAATGCCAGTCAGCTGTAAGATTGCAAAGACTGCAACAAAAAGCAACTGAATTGTAATCCTTAAACATCACTTTCAATATACTGCCAAACACTAGGTTAATTATCAAAGTTATTATGCACCCCACATCTTTCAGAGCTACAAAAGTAACTGAATTTTCATGTGGAAATATCAGCTGCAAAGAATATCATCACTAGATATTGAATTTTTTTTTTTTTTTAATGCACAAGACCAACATGCTCAGACAGACAACATAAGTGTTGAGTGAAAAACGCATTATAGCATTTGGATGTTTCATTTTTATACTATATTGAATGAGAAAAATACACTGCAAGATATCAGCTGGGAAATATGTTACAAATTATGTTACAAAAAATGTTACAAAAATGTTACAAAAATGTTACAAAAATGTTACCAAAAATGTTACAAAAATTGGCTATTTAATGGGCATGGAGAAGGAAACAAAAGTGGAAACAACACTTTGAACAACAGCAAGGCTCTGTGAAACCTTTCCTAAATATTTAAGCTCATTGCAAGGAATAAACTGTTATACAGTACAGATAACTTGCACCCTGAAGTCATCCTGATGACTAAAGCAAATAAAAATAAAATTAGATGAATAATCCCTTTCAGGTAAAAGGCAGGGATCTTTGGAAAAGCCAAATATTTAGATTAGTAATTTACTGCATCAGTGTTACAGACTGTAACATGAAGTTTTCATTGTTTTGGGAGCAATACAAAGAAAAACCCCTTTCTAAGCTCAGGTGTTATTTGCCTCTATAAATCTGCTGAATTAACTTGGTGTTACATTTCCTATCACTGGTCTTTGCTGGTTTAGGGTTTTTTGTTTGTTTGTTTGTTTGTTTGTTTTCTGTTAATGGTGTTTGCAATGACAGATATGAGATTATTTGAAACAATGAAATAAAGTGCTCGAAAAATTAAACTACACAAAATGTAACAAGGGTCAATCCTGGATCTTTAACTTGTATCTTCAAAAGGTGAACAGACACCTCATTTCTGTGTTGGACAAATCAGAACCAAGCATATTTAGAGTTTACATAATTTCTGAGTCTGGAAGATTTCATTGACTCCTGCTGACATTTTAAAATGTCATCATTTATTTATTAAACAACTTGAAAACAGTTTAATGATTTAATAAATAGTGAAGACTGACAAGCTTACGACCTATTATATCCTCCAAAATGAATCCCCTGTGTACTAGAACAAAACCTAAGGGACAGGTAAAACCCCCAAACTTTTTAATATTGCCTAGAACTACACCACAACATTAAAGAACAAAATCTTTAGACAAGCATTCAGATCAATATAGACTGTGGTCATTTCCATCTCTCAGAGGAGATGGAACAGCTCAGTATAAATACCTTCTGAAGGCCAAAAGCTCATAGGGAGACTTTTTTTCTTCAGAAGACTACTGGGTAGATTGTGTATTGATATTCCTGCTGAGCTCCCACATGGACAATCTAGTGCCCAAAAGGAAAGTCTTTATAGGTGTTAACTAATCAGCTTCAGATTTTTCCACATAACAAATTAATGTGGGTAGTTAAGACATAATTCAACATTGTTTTTCACTCCTGATTATGGATAAACCCTAATTAAATGCTGTTACTGCAGTTACTTTAGACTATGAAGACGCTAGCTCACTGAAATGGGTGAAAAAAATTGTGTTGATTCACATCTGATATCTTTAAGATATTCAGAGTATATTTCCTCAATTTGTAGTAAAAAGAGTTTTATTCTCAAAGTTGTCAGAGTTACAGATTCTAGTAAAAACATGAAAGTTAATCTCATTGCTTTATTGCTTGTTTTCACTTGTCCAGCATGAAAGTAGAATTGCTTCCTTAACTGGAACATTTGCTAGCATAAGAGGACCCAGCTCAAATGCACACAATGCTCTTGTCCCTGCTGTGGGACTATCACAATTAAAAGCTGGCAGCTACTTGTTTCTTACTGAAATGCACACTTAAAACTTAACTATACGCTGGCAGTAGTACAAATTTCCCAGCTTTAAGTGAAACTTTTCTGCTAATAGCAAAGTTAAGAACTTTTTCCTACCCTATTTTCAAAACCATAATTCTAGTGAAAAAATATACTGTTCATTATAGCAATATACCTGATGAAGAGAGTACTGCTGCAGCCAGTGATCTCCTCTGTGATTTATTTTGTGATATGGAATATTAAAAACTTTTAGAACTTATTTAGTGTACTGCAGGTGACATGTGATTGAATATTACTGTAGAGCCAAATCTCCCAGAGGGTTTAATCAATACATTTTTATGTTTTCCTATCACATCTGCCTTGTTTTATTTCCTACGAACATGCACTGACCATGAAGGGTAGATGGTTTATATTCAAGCAAAGAAGAACTGGTGAACCTGATTACTCTTTTGCTCTATTGATGTGGAAGAAAAAAAGGACCAAAAAATTCTTATTCCTATAGCATACAAAGAAAAGGAATCAGGAATGTAAGTGTAAAATCTTCTTTATATAAAACTAGCATTATATATTATACTATATCTATACTACTAGCAAGTAGAAAACAGGTGTAGTTCTTAGTTAGGAGGTTCACGTATTGTAGTTTTTCATTTTTTTTCCACCAGATGGCAGGTGAAAGTTTTTGATTCCATATAGAAATATGTTATAGCAAATTATACTATTTCTACATTTCTAAGTGTTATCTTGAGTCACATTAAATGTTTTGATTCACTCAGGGAAAGGTCAGTGTAAGGTTTTGGCACTTGGATTAACAGTAACTAAAATCTCAAAATTTAAACAATATTAATATTATTATATTTAAGCTTTAAATATGCTGAACCATTGAGATTATAATTCCTTGGGGGGCGGGAGGGGGGGAAGGAGAAAAAACCACACATATACATGATGCTTTTCCGTACTCAACATTTTAAATACAGGCAAGGAGAACACACAGTCATTTTCTTCCTCCATTATATTTGCTCACTTGTGGACTCAAATCCAGTCTTTCAAGTTAATTCCCCTTCTAATTGTCCTACATCTCTAATATGGTTCTTAACCTTAAAAGCAAAGCCATCACAGGAAAATACCCCCAAAATACCGCTTGCTCCTATTTTAAATTGAATTAGAAATTCAACAAAACAAACTAGAAAAATAATTATTACAAAATCTAAACTCCAGGGACTAAACCCTGTAAAAATCCGTTTTCTCTGTCCACATGCAATGTCTGTCACAGAAGACAAGAAGGGTTCAATTTTACTCTCTTCAGAACAGAAGCCTTTTGGCTGGGGCAGGAACAAAGAGTTCAAGCCAGGTTTGGGAACTTCCAGTTTCCCACTGCCATTATTCCAAAGGTAGGAGAGCTGGACCCTTCTTGGGTGAAGCTGCAGGAGCACTGGATGTTCTCCAGGCACAGACAGGCACTGGGCCCCACAACCAGCCCAGAGCCAGGGAAACAACATTCCTGAGGCACTCCTGGGGTGGCTCATCACCAGCTGCTTCCCCCAGCAACTCTGCCTCACTTGTGCCCAGCCTGAAGCAATTCACTTCTAGCGGCTGAAGTCAGCCACAGGTGTCCTGGTTTAGTAATCACTGCTAATTGGCCTGTGCATGTTCAAGCAGCCTAAAAAACCATGATGTTATATACTGAGCCTTTCCCATAAAAAGAATAAATGTTCATAACAAAAGCCTCAGTGTTATACTGAAATAAAGAACATTTCTTGCTGCAGTGGGGTATCTAAATTATGCTGTCTTGGCCATTTTTACTGAAATTTATCTAAATGCTTTACAGCTTTTCAATATCTGGCCTTTATCTCCTCTAGTCTGCTACTTAAATATTTCAACAAACAGAACCTACAAAAAACCCCAGGACACAAAATGGAAAATTACCAGGCTGCTGAACCCTCAACCAAGCCCAGCAACCTGTATTTATTAGATTCTAAACACGAAACATATCTGGAAATTGAATTGTGATATTTATTAAATTTAAACATATTTTCAAAATAGATTTAAGCTGTATCTAATATTGCTTAATTAGAGTAATCCACAGAGAATATTTTTATCTCAGTGAGAAGATATGGAATCACTCAGAAATCCCTGAGCAAGAGTATTTAAAAATACCTTTTGGGTTTTATGCTGTTTTATAGTGTAAGCTACGTATTTGATCACTTCATACATACTATGTTCCTACCTACAACTTTCCCCCTACAGCTCTGCCTTGAGCTTCATCAAAAGAGTAACACAACCATATATAGTGTTTGTCTGGCTAAGGTTATCTAAAGTAGAAACATTTAAGACCAAATTTATCTTTGGAACCACATTTTATCATGATATAGTATTTACACAAGTTATATAAGACACGTTTACAAATACACTCCAGGGTAAATGCATAACAGTACACTTTATAACTTCAAGGTAGATGATAATGTTTAAATTCTTTGAATTGTAAAGAAATATAGCTAAGCCTCATTAAACATAAAGATATGCCATTTAATGCTTGTCCTTTCCACTGCAGGTTGGACTGAATTAATCTAAGTTGCTATACAATAGGCATCTTCCATTAAACAAGGCAATCATAACTGTTTTCATCACCATTACTCCTGTTAAAAAAAAAAAAAAAAAAAAAAATATATATATATATATAGATATATATATATACACGCACACACACACATATATATATATTTGTTGGAATCTGTGGGGCTGAAAAACACCCAAACCTTCACTAAAAGCACTAAAACAAATAAACCCAAATACAACCAACCAAAACTATCACTCCAAATTATATTTGCTGAAGTGTGTGCATGTCTGTGCACCCAGGTGGTGGCACAGTGGAGAATGCTCATGTAACAGAATGCTCCATTTCTGATGTCAGCAAGTAGGGGACACCAAAGTAAGCACAGACCAAATTACTAAAGATTAAGCACACAACTTCATTTCACCCATCGGTGATCAGGTTAAAAATAAAACTTCTGTTACCATGGCTTTTAAACTGCAGCCATCCAAAGTGTCTCACTGTCCTTCCTCAATAACACTGATGCAGAGAAGCACACAAGACTTTTCCATCTAAAGCTTCTTCTCACAGATATTCAGCTGTATAAAATTGAAGTTCCACACAGTCCTCACTATCAGTGCCTGATGGCTTGGACTCATGGCATTTGATGGCCATAAGGATGAAGCCTAGTGATGAGTTTGCTTCTCTTATACTATGGGATCTTGTTTATGATTGAACATCTCTCATCAAAGTACTCTCAGGGCGCTCCAGGAACTGAGGAACTCAATCTCAGCTTGGGGAGACAAATCTCTTTACCTTTTGTTCCAAGAACAGAGCACATCTATTCATATTGACTTTCATATCAAACATATAAACACAGTGTTATCTAGAAACAAATAAACTCCATCATAGTCATTGTATCTCTCTGAGAAACAAAGACATAACAAAGTCACTTTGCTTAATATACTCCTATCAGGTATAGTGTTGAGCAGAGTGAAGTAAGAATGTGTACACCATAATACAAACCATCAACAGCACAATAGAACCCTTCATCCATATGCAATTTTCTTGTTATTTCTGAGGGGAAAATGTTTTTGAAACAATACCAAATATGCTAAAACAAATTCATCTTTATAATGGCTGCACTCCCCTTCCTGCCCATGTGCACAAGCTGTCCCACACAATAACATCAACATTTCACACAGCTGTTTTGCAGAGTCTAAGGAGGCCCATTCCATTACCCACTTTGCCAGACACTGCAAACACCTGCCTGTCTCATATTTGGTCAAGCAGGTGAAAACATGGATGAAAGGCTGGCAAAGGGATGCAGAATTTACATATCTCTAGCTCTCAGTTTGATTCAGCACTGATAAAATTATTTAAGAGAATGAGCAGTTCAGACTAAGCAAAAGTATCCTGCTTATCTCCTGAAGGAAGAAAGCATGTAAGCAGCTAGAATGGGAAGGGATAGAGTAAGCAACAGACCAGTGCAGCTTTTCATCTTGCAAAAAAACTTCCATATATTTAGCACTCTGTTGATGCCTATCACAGTAATCTTACCCTGAAGCCTTGTTTTCCTCCTAAATTTTATCTAAATCGATATGACTCTGTATTCAAAAGAATAAAGAATAACAACAATTACTGAAAAGCAAACAGGTGTTTGTCCTTAAATGCCATCTTTGCAGAACTCAGGGGACAGATGGGTAATTCTGCACCTTTTGAGTGCAGGGACTAAACTGCTGCTTTGATAGTTCTCATTCCCAAATTAGAATGATTGAAGAATCCATACCACTGAGCAATAATGTTCTGGTCACAGTGCTGGCCTCAATCCCTCCTGTCTACATATAGGAAGAAAATGTAAAAAGTCATACAATATCAAAATTAAGTAAATAGAGGAAAGATCTCACTTACTACTCTTTTTATGAAGAAAAAAAATTACAATATATTCCATCAGTTCTTTTAGTGTCTAATTTCACAATCACAAATTTTCCCTAACCTAGACTGACATACAGTAACATCAAAACAGAAAGCTCTAGTATGTACTGCTGCAGTCTTTTAATTCTCTAGCTAAATAATGAATCACCTTGAAATGAGAAGAGTTTGAATTTTGTTTATTTATTTCTTATTTCATTGGCACCTTCAAATACAAACCTCATCCCTTCTACAAAATGTTTCCCATCTGAGCTAGCACTCATTTCAAAAGCTGCTAAATTAGACGGTCCAATCTCAAAATCAAGGAAATACATAAATAACTGCAGTTACTATAATCACACTTACTTGTGACCCCGATGAAATAAAGCTGAAGGAGGAACTGCCAGAAAAGCACTGCTTTTGCCAGGCTATATTCCCTGTAAAGTCAAAGGTGAGAGAAAGTGCTCCAGAAGGTGGACAACTACAATGAGATACAGGCAGCAAGAAGAAATGGGAGCTGAGGGGCAAGGAAGGCAGAATGCTGCAATTTTAAGATTCAAACAGATTGATTTTGAACCAAAAGAAACCAAGCATTGACATTTGGAAATTATGATTATAACAGAGCAGGTCCCTTGAACTGCTGTTTCCCTGCCTTATATCTGCAGCCCCATGTCTGTCATTCCTGCAGCTGTGCAGTGCACAGGATGAACATAACAGGCTGCTCTGTGACTCAGAGAGGATGAAGGTCCTTCTGCTACTCTTGGCCCCAGAATTCAGCGACATTTCTGCTTCAGCTGAACAGGAAGGTGTGGACGTAGCCCCTAAGGGAAGCCACACACGTGGCCATGTGTGTGTCTGGTACCTGCACCCCTGCTCAGTAGCTGGTACCTGGGGCTATGCAATGCAGCTGGCTTTTTAACAAGTGTGCCATAAATTCAAAAATTCTGGTTCAGGTTCTTATTTAAGAGAAAGCCACATTCTGAACAAAGAAACCAGTCACATAGGAAGCTCTGGTAGAATTAGAATAAAGGTGATAATGGGAAAAAAAATTAAAACCTCTTGTGTTACAATGATACTTCATTAAATGCCGAAAGTAGGCCTGTTTGAATCAAAGAGAATATATTTTATTCAAGGAAAGGTTCTTAGGGAGTTTTCAAAGGAGCTGAAAGAAAATAGCTTTCTATTTCAATTTTAAATAATGCAGTTCAGGAGATAGTAATTTTTTATCAAAAATAATAAAAATTTCCTTTGATAAGAGAAGCATTTAAAAATTAGTTCTGTAAACATGTCTCACTACAGATTGAAGGCAAATCTGATGAAAATGTTTGCCAGGTCCAGCAACAGCCAGAATACTTTTTATATTGATCAGATGTGGAATTCAATGCATTTAATAATTTCTCCAGAAAAAGCTTTCAGCACACAAGGTACCTGCACATTTTCCATTTATTATTGCCCAGCTTCACACTCTTCTGTCTTAATGAACTAACTACAGCAAGTGCAACACTTGTGTTTGCTCCAGATAAAGGCAAGATTTCTTTTTAGTGCAATGAAAAAGTGTCAAGAAACTTGAGAAAATTTACTACAAGTTACATGGTCAAACACAGATTGAAGTCCAGGCCTTTTGACATAATATTACTTCTCTGTAAAACTCAACCCCAACTGATTCTGTGGAAGTGAGCACTAAGCAGCACATTGCAACCTTAAAATGACACAGTGGGTTCACCATCACAGTGAAGAGATTCTGAGAACTTCACCCTGAAATTTCACTTTCAGTAATATGTACCAGCTCTGGTAAGCAAAACAAACATGCTGAGTGGTGAAACATCTGACTTTTTCAAACTAGATATTTCACATCTCTGAGAAGTACCAATGAGACCAAAGATGTTGGGAAGTACAGGTCATGAAAGGCAGGTGACTCCATCATACAGATCTACAGGAGACACACAACCATTTAGAAATTATTAAGTTGGTTTGTTCACTGGTTTGAAATGGAAATTTGCTAGTATAGCAGAGACAATGAAAGAGTAAACTTCAAATTGGAAACCTGAAAAAAACTGAAAGCAAGGAATTGAGTAGAAAAGTAAACACTACTGAATAAGTTAAAGACCCAAAAGCTACTTTTTCATGTTTATTTTTCATAAACTGTCTGAAGTGGAATACTCTTGTTTGATTTCCATACCTGTCACTCATAATTACTGACACCTTCACCCATACAAATTGAAAATATATTCTCATAAACTGAAGAAAACATGAAGTGGGAAAGACAAAATATTTCCTCAGTGACATCAATGGCAACACAGAATCACAGAACCATGGAATGAACTAGCTTGAAAAAGACCTCTAAGATCATCTATGACCTAACCTAACACCGCCTCATCAACTAAACCACAGCACTGTGCCATGTCCAGTCTTTTTTAAACACCTCCAGGGACAGTGACTCCACCACCTCCCTGGGCAGATGATTCCATTGCCCTATCACTCTTTCAGTGAAGAATTTCTTTCTGACATCTAACTAAATTTCCCTTGGTGCAACTTAAGACTGTGCCCTCTCATTCTGTCAGTTGTTGCCTGCAAGAAGAGATCGACCCCCACCTGGCTACAGCCATCTTTCAGGAAGATGTAGAGAGTGATAAGGTCACCACTGAGTCTCTTTTTCTCCAGCCTGAACAACCCCAGCTCCCTCAGCCATTCTTCATAGGGCTTGTGTTCCTCACCAGCCTTGTTGCCTCCTCTGGACACATTTGAGCATCTCAACGTCCTTCCTAAACTGAGGGGACAGAACTGGACACAGCACTCAAGGTGCAGCCCCACCAGTGCTGAGTACAGGGAAAGAACGACCTCCCTGGTCCTGCTGGCCACACTACTCCTGATACAGGCCAGGGGTCATTGGCCTTCTTGGCCACCAGGGCACACTGCTGGCTCATGTTCATTCAGCTGCCATTCAGTACCCCCAGGTCCCTTTCTGCCTGGGCACTGTCCAGCCACTCTGTCCCCAGCCTATAACGCTGCATGGGGTTATTGCCAAAATAACTCGGCACTTGGACTTGTTAAACTTCATGTTGTTGGACTTGGCCCATCCATCCAGCCTGTCCAGGTCCCTTTCCAGAGCCCTCCTACCCTCCAGCAGATTGACACATGCTCCCAGCTTGGTGTCACCTGCAAATTTACTGGTGGAGGACTCAATCCCCTCATCCAGATCATCGTGAAGATACTGAACAGGACTGGCCCCAGCACAGACCCCTGAGGGACACCACTGGTGACTGATCCCAGCTGGATGCAGCACCATTCACCACCACCCTCTGGGCCCAGCCATCCAGCCAGTTCTTAACCCAGCAAAGAGTGCTCCTGTCCAAGCCATGGGCTGCAGCTTTTCCAGGAGTTTGCAGTCAGAAGCAGTATCAAAGGCCTGTCCAGGTTGAAGTCCAGGTACACAACATTCACAGCCTTTCCTGCATCCACCAGGTGGGTCACCTGGTCATAAAAGGAGATCAGGTTGGTCAAGCACGACCTGCCCTTCCTAAACCCATGCTGGCTGGGTCTGATACCATGGTGTCAGGGTCCACACCACATGTGGAGTCCTGATAGGTTCTTTTAGGGATCTCAAAACACAAAAGACACAGCAGGGGACAAAACCAGTTTACTTTTGCAAAAGATGCACTTTTATTTAGTGCCAACAAAATGCGATAGAGGGACGGAGAGAAAGAGAGAAAGAGACAGAGAGAGAGAAAAGGGGTTGGGATTATAGCTACCAAGATGGGCAGACGATCCCTGTGGAACCAGCCAATAGATGTCCGTTGCCGTCCGGGGAGGTCTCGGGGGTCTTTACTTTGAGGGTGTCTTTTATACTCTTTTCCAAGGCATCGGGCGACTGGCCAAACAGGTGAGGACTTTCAGGTACGCTTTGGGTTCTGTGGGGGGAACAAACCCACAACAAGCCCAAGCGAGTCCTTGTCAATGAAACAAACACAGGGCGCTCCATCTCTGACCAGTTCATGGTTCTCGCACCTGTGGGAGCCTTGTCAACTAAACACAGTTCAGTGCACCGTGACTATCCATAAACCAGTCTCCTGAGAAACCAGTCCTGGTCCGATGGGCACCACCTGCGAACAATCACTTGGCGTTCCTCCCATCCCTGGCCAGCACCTTTAAACTGCAGTTTGAGGGGTCTGCTTAGGCCTCAGGCGAGGGTCGTTGGGCAGAACAAACGAGAGGCTCTTAGATGGACTCTTACACGTGGCCATCCCATAGGTGCTGTGTGATGGCACTCAAGATGATCTATTCCATTATCTGGGCACTGAGGTCAGGCTGACAGGCCTGTAGTTTCCTGTATCCTCCTTCCAGCCATTCTTGTGAATGGGCATCACATTGGGCAGCTTCCAGTCCCCAGGACCTCCCCACTGAGCCAGGACTGCTGGTAAATGATGGAGAGTGGCTCCATAAACTCATCTGCCAGATCCCTCATCAGCCTGGGATGGATCCTCAGTGTAATACAGGACAGTTATGCTGGAAACAATCCATAAAAACAAACCCACCATATGTAGCTGATCACTAAAGTTAACTAAGGTCTACCAACAGTATTATAAATTTTAAGGAACAGAATGGACACATTTGACTGTCCTTCTTGAACAGTACAAGCACAGTTCAGAAAAGGAAGAAAACCAAAGTCAAAATGCATTATTTTTATTCTTTTACTGTCTTTTGGTACAAGCTATTGATCCCAAATCAGCAACTGGACAGACATCTTCTTTACAAACTATAACCAAACCCTAATAATCACAAATCAGAGGGAGGCACTACTTTTAGAGAATCTGCCTCATGTTGAGAGATTATATTTAAAAAATTATAATCTGGACTCTTCTCTACACAATCAAAGACAATATTCATTTAGTTCCACTAGGCTGGAACTTAAGCTCATATGGACTAAAACAAAATATATAACCTTAATTTTTATTTGGGAATAGAGGAAAGTACTAAGGAAAATTCACAAGTAATCAAAAAGCCAAAAGAATGGCATAAAAAGAAGAAATGTGAAAAATCCCGTAATTTATCTCATAACAATTGAATGTATTGTTAATCAGTGACCTTTGTTACAGTGACAATGGAAAATGAGAGCCTCCTCCCAAACTAAGACATGTATTCAGCCTGCAAACAACTCAGTTCTTCAAAGCTGTCTGAATTTGTGAATTTGATTTCAGTGCTCTTTAGAAAAGCACACTGTACAAGCCAGTATACCTCACAATCCTGGCAAATTCTGTGCATCTGTATCTATGTTATGAAAAATTATTGCTGTAATGGTATCGGAGAAGATGATTAAATACATACATGTTTGTTTTTATTGATTAAAAGACCTCATTTTTACAGCCATTTCTTGATGTTTTGTTCTGTTATTTTAAAGAACTACTCAGGAATTCTTCCCATATTGTATTGTTGCTCCTCCTGTATACAGGTTAGTAGAATTTATTTAAAAATTGGAGAGATATCAAGATTGTCCACGGTAAATATAGAAGTTGCTGGAATTGCATCTGCTTATACCAACTCTTAACTTGTTCTACAGTTTTGTGTACTAAAGAGCACTGGATGAGGAACCAGAAAAAGCTGGCTACAAGATCTGCTCCTTGTGACCTGTTTTTCATTTGTTCATCCACTATCCATATGTTATGTGATGATGTCACTGTGATTGTTTTAGAAAGGATAAAATCTATATGAAATGCATTTTCTTACTGCTCTCCCATTTTCTCAGAACTCTCATTAGCATCCCTCCTTCAACCTCCAAGTGTGTTATTTAATATGAATGAAGCCATACTTGGTCCATCACTCAGTTGTTGTACAGTAATTAGACCCCAAATGCACGCAAATAATTTCCAGGTTGCCAGCTGAATATAACATTCATTGCATTTTTTGCTGACATTTGGATTCTGATTTAAGTTTTTTCTGTCTAAAAATCAAAAGAGAGAACATATTGGCAGAGGAAGAGAAAGGAAGTTACCAAGTAATTCGTTATGTAGGCCTCATGGTAACTCAAACTTACACATTAAATAGAAGAGTTGTACAGCATATCTGTCAGGCTCAGTAACACAGGTGGGTTTGCTTCTTCAAAATTTCTCTCTCTCTTTCTTTTCCTTCTTCATCAGCATATTAATGCTCTTCATCATCATTCTTTGGGAGTGTGACACATACCACATTTCCCATCCTTCTGAGCATATGGTCTGGAACTATTCAATAGCTGCAATATGATGATTCCGGGCTGCTGAGCGCAACTGATAGGCACATTAAACTGCTGGGAGACTTTTATCTGGGGCAGACAGGATTCTTTCCTGTGCAGTCCTGAGGGGCCCTCAGTAATGAAAAATAGTAATTCTAAGTCTTTTCCACCTGTCTGTTGCCAGGCATTTTAAAATGCAGTTTCAATAGTTTTTCATTCCCCATAACCATTATTAAAGCAAATCAAGTGTAAGCCAGAAGAACCTGAAGAGTTTCACTAGAGACCCTGCAGTTATCAATTTAAGAATAGGTTTTTCAAAGCTTATTTCCCTTGCTTTTAACACTGTAAAGCAATCTAATATAGAAAATAGGATAATACAAATAGGTGTAAAATTTACTAAGTAAATACAGTATTATAATGTTTCCTTAATAATTTAAAAAATATTTTATTTTAAAATATGAAATTATTAAATTAATATGAAATTAATAAAGAGTAAAGAAAAATATCACTTCCTTTGCATAGTTAGGGAAGTAAAAATCTAATCAAGGATATAAAATTTACCAGATCTAAAGCTATTCCTCCATCTCTTTCAGTTTCTTCTTAGCTGTGATTATAGTCATAAACACTCATTCTCTTGCCTGAACAACAGTGAAGTATTTGTTTCCAATTCCCATTTCTTCAGCTAAAGGGGAAAAAATCAGCTTCCAGACTCACGATTCTTTACAAAATATGGGAAGGATTTTCTGAGAACAGTGATTGCCTGAAGAATCACTGTAGGAATTGGATACTGATATCATGATCTAAAGACAGAGCTTTTGTGGTTGATATAGTGGTAATTCAAATGTTTTACATGTGCTGTCTTTTAACTCAATAAGATAATGCTTCACTACCTTTCATCTGCAAAACTAAAAAAAGCAGATTCTTTTCACGTCAGTGTAAGTTTTATTACACTTAGAGAGTGAATCTGTTTCTCCTTTCCATGAGATAGATCATGGTAAATTCTGAATAGATATGAGGATGTACAGGATTTTGCAGCAGATATACCTTCTGCAGTACTGTACAAAATTAGATAAATGGAGCATCACTAAGAAGTCTAGGAAATATTCTCCATTGCTTTATGTTTTAACTGCACACAACTTTCTTACCTATGTTTACAGCTTTAGTAACATTTCTTACGATGGATGACTCACATCACTACACCCTAAATTATAGCTTATGTAAGGTCATAAATTTACCACTTTCTGTCAAGGTATTTCAGCTTTGAAAATACGGATACACAAAGGATTTTATTCCATAGGAGTCAGCCATTCATATAATAGTGCTGGAAATCAGAGTTCCTACTTCTGAGATTATAAAAAGATCCCAGAGAGAATTCTGTACTTAGGTTCCCTTCACAAGTATTGCTAAAATTTGCAGTTACAGGCCACTTGCAGGGATTAAACGTTATAATTTTTGATTTAAAAAGTTCTCAGAGGAGAAATAATCACTAATTTTAAGACAGCTAGAAAGAAACCACACACAAAATTGCTTATTTTCACATAAAGAGCAATATTTAAGTTATATGCTTGTCTTTATGCTTCACATAAAAACCACGTTAACATTTGCATTCTTCATGGACTCACAAATATTTTTTTTTAGTTTCCAATGTTTATGTGTTAAAAGCTGTATTTTTCTCGAGCTTCACTATAGGTGAGGATCTGGCAATGCTGTTTGCACTCAGCTTGGTAAAACTTAATTCTTTTCAATGGTGATGCATTAAAGCAGTTGGATGCACTAACATTTGTACAACTCTCCTGCTGGATATTTGTAAAACCATTTATTTTCATGTTTACCTATAAAAGAGAAAATCACTTATTTGGAGAACTTTGTGAGTGGCTTCTTGCAGAGCAATCTGCTGTGAGAGACAGAGACATGGATTTCAGAAGGACAACTGCCTGACATGGAATATCTTACATTCCCAGCTGTACCTTAAGAAATTTTTACCCATTTTACCATTGTTCATGGCTTTTTATTTCTATGCAAGCTTCTCTTCAAATAAGAAAGAGGCAAGAATGAGTTACAAGCAGTGCAGTGACCAGCAGTGAGTACAATAAGAATTTGAAGTGTACTGAAAAGAAGCTTTCAGATACTGAGGACAATATGTACTTTTTTTGGGGCTCTTGGGAAAGAAACAGCAGTTAGGTAACTCTATCAGGTTCTACTACTATTAGATGTGCAGTATTTCCATAACTCGGTAGGCATGTCTTATTCAGCTGTGCATAAACTAAAATAACAGTTTATCAAATTTATAACAAGCCTCTCATGTTTAGCCAGCTCTTGTGTCCTACTCTGCTTTCGGAGAAAATTGTAGTACAGGTCAGAGGGTACTTTAGAATTTCAGAGTTTTAGAGTGTTTTTTCCACACAAGGGAAACTGTCACATCACCAATACAATGATATTTTTTTTTCTAACATAATAATAATTAGAAGTGGCTATGGTAATCCTAAGTGTTCAAGATAGAATATCTGTGATAGTAGTCTAAGCTGAATGCCTTCGCTCCTGACAGACTCTTGAGGGTTGCTGAACTTTATTTAAAAGTAAATGAAATATCTATTTTACTAAAAACATTTTGCTGAACAAATTGGAAAATTAGCATTATTGATTTTAATAAATTTAATAAAACACTTCTATCAAAAATCAGCAGCTAAATACAAAAGATTGTATCCTTTCTCCTTATATGTTGAGAAATACCCTTTCATGAAGTAAAGTTGTACATTATTGTTGTAGTTAAATTAATATCTTTAATGAAAAAACATGTTTAATTATAATATGTATTGGAATTTGGGGGATACTTAAAGAAAAGGAGAGTGTGATGAAAGGAAAAGTCCTAATCTATTTAGGCTTCTTAGTCTTCTTCCCACTCAAATCTCAGGCATTCTCCTTTTCCCACCTTCACTAGGTATCATGTTCCCTGAATGACTTTAGAAGTATTTTTCCTCCAGTCAAGCAGTCTGCCATTAGCAGAAAGTAATCCTTACTATAATGGTCTTTAATTGCCTCTAATTATTTTATATCTGAATTACCGTACACTGCAGGACATTCAAAGCCATAACAATAAAATATCTTATTACAGTGGCTTATTGAAGTACTATTGGGCTCAGGCTTCTGGGAATCATTCTAAAGTCCAGCAGTGACTGTAAATCATTCTGATTTCTCTGTGTAAGTCAATGGGGATATTGTGTAAGAAACTCAACATGAAAACTCTAACATTAAGTCCTACTAGAACCAAAGGCATTAAATTCCTTCATTCATTGTACTTGGGTTAGGCTAAAGCTCCAAAAGCAAGGCAAATATCAACTATGGCACAAAATCAATGCTTTCTTTTCTCCTAAATACCCAGTATTGGTGACCCATAAACTTCCTGAAGGGATTTCCCCAGAAAAGTAAGCATTGCTCTATAGTTACTAAAGCCACCTATACACAGGCCACATCCTGAATTTACCACTTGAAATCCATGCTTTGAATCTGGAGAAGTTTTAGGGTAAGGTTATTTCTTGAAAGGCAACGATAAAAGGCAGCCTATTCTCAACATGATCTCAGATAGCAAAAAGCTAGTTAGAAAAGTTTACTAAAAGCAAGTAAGTATTTTTTTTTAAAAAATCAATTATATTAACAGCAGATGGGGGGTTTAGAAGTATTGAATACTAGCATCAGTAAAGCCTTCAAACAAATTGACTAATAATATTTTCTAACAGGAGACACAGGACTGCCATCACAGACTCAAGGAATGGCTGGGAGGGACCTTGAAGATAATTTCATTTCAATGCTCTGCCATGGGCAGAGATACCTTCCACTAGACCACATTGCTCAAATCTCATCCAAACTGGCCCTGAACACTTCCAGGGATAGGGCAGCCACAGCTTCCCTGGACTACTTGTATTACTCTTATTGGTCTGCTGTTCTAGCTCACACACAGCTCCTTTTGGAGCCAAAATATCAACATCTGAAATACGCAGGCAACAGTGCTTCAGCTGTACACGGGTGTGGCTGGCCTGTGCTTATATGGGCTCTGCACTCAAAAAAAGGGACTGTCTCCAAAGGACACAAAGCAATGATCACGAGATGCTGCTATCAGGTGTTTATTATGCAAGACACAGAGCTTGGTGCTCCTGAGGTCTAGGAGTGCTGAACACCACACGTAACTGTGTGTGTACAGAAGCAACCTGGAGCCCAGGGCTTGGATCACCCCACTCTGGCAGCAACACAGCAACAGCAGAGATGGGCAAAACAGTTCTGATTCGTGTCACACAGCAGCTGCAAACCCCATCAGCTGGCAGTGTGCTCTGCCTTGATACCCATCCTTGATGCCTTGTATCTGCATGGATGTAAGCAGCCCACTCTTGCTGGGGCAGCAGGACAAGGAAACAGGAGAGCACCACACCCCACAGGGCTAAAAACAGCTCCAGCTCTGCCCTCATCACTGTCCCTCTTCCCCCAGAATTTCTCCCTTTTTTCATTAACAAGCTTACCAATTCAAAGACATGTTGCATGTCCAAATGACCTATCACAAGTACCTTTAATGTGAAGAAAGTCAAAACCATATCCCCTAAAGTAACAGACTGAATTAAAGAACAGCAAAAGCTAAAGACATTGTTTTACTGAACTTCACTAGAAAACAAGACAGAGATGGGAATCTCAAGAGAACTGGACATAATATCATATAACTGCCCAGTAGTTTCAGATATTCAGACAGTATTTGTAGTGCCACTACAGAAAATAAATCAATAAAACAGTCTGATTTCAAAGCATTTTTATGTATCTTGAAGGAATTTATTCAGCTTTTGTCTTACTCATCCTTGCAATCATTCTTTTTCTGTCATCAGGTACCTCAGGCAAATGTCAAAAATTTGCAATTCTCTCTATCACAAACTAGTTTTACCATCAAATCTTTTCTATTCAGCTGTAATACAGCCATTCTGTCAATATTGTCTCAGAGGATGTGCCCTCAGCAAGACCAATATTTTAATTTTATTGTATTCTATTTTATCTTTCATTAATAGTGTGTATTAAAAATCACTTATAGAGAAGACAAGTAAACACTGACTTTGCTCTTTGAAAGACAAAATATTTGTTAAGTTTGTTGGCATATCAGCACAGCTGAGACTAATAAATAAGAATCTGATTAACATTCAAATTATAACTTCTCTATTCCTCTTCATAATGACAGCTTGACTGAGATTGTGTTTGTCCATTTTCAGAGATGAATAATTGTGGCATTTAGTAAAGAAGTGAGAAAACCACATTTGGTTTTTAATTTGCTTTAATGACTTTCTTGGCCATGCTTAGTTGAAGAAGAGTCTAGCCAGATACCTTTATTTCCCCTTCTGCTAGATTACGATCTCTCTCAAAACAATACTTGAAAATATTTCATCTGAACAAAATTCAGAAAGGGCTACAGAGGAGCTGAAAGACAAATATAAATTGTGCCAGCATCACTAAGCTAAATTCAGGAGAATGATTTATGCTAAAAAACCTGGATAACATTTGTCCTCAATCTTCCTTCTAAATAATTTGATTTTCAAACACAGTCTAGCACTAGGCTCTTCTGTTTCTCTGTCCTGAGGCACTGTGGTATTAGACACATTTTCAAGAGTATGCTGCATTCTGCCTTCACAACCCACAGAAAAGGGAAGGGAATTGCTGTAGGTTAGGGCTGCACACACCTGCACAAGGTGGGTGTGAGTCACACGTGAATGTGACTGCTTGGGGAACATCAGTTCTGAAATGCAAGTCAAAAGTACCTTTCTTAAAGTGCTCTGCATATCAACCATCCTGTAGAGCAGTACAGGAAGGTGGTAGCCCACCCAAGAGGGTTTTCCTAAAACATTCTCTCTGTTCTTCATCCCAAGGAAGCAATATTTTCACATGTATCATTCTCTCACTTTCCACAGGACATACAATAATCTAATAATAGTACAATAGTAGTAGTAGTAATAATACAATAACAGTTATTCCCAAATTCTTAATTCATCTGGTGAAGTAGGAGTATTTGTAACTAGAGAACACTGTCAAGTGGCAAGACATGAAAAGATGAAATTATCAAAGGATTTGCAACAATTCTTAGACTATGTGTGCCAAACAGAATTAAAATCACCTCTGCCCAGTTTTGTTGGTCTTTATATGAAGTGTTTTAGACAATTGCTAGCTATCACCAAAATCACAAATCAATGGATATTTCAAAACTGTTCTTCAATGTCCTTCTCCCTTCTGTGCTTTATTAATTTACATGTACAATATGGATTTTTATTCTTCTCTGTTACATATTCAATATTACACGCCAACATAATTCAAGCTCAATTTCTCAAATATGATTTACCCATTTAAAAATATTTAACTAGTTTGTCAAATGGCTTACTTGAGATGCTGCATGCAAAAATGTGCTATTTGAAAGAGAACTGAAATTGTGTAAAAAAAAAAAAAAAAAAAAAAGGAGAGGCCAAAAATCTCAGGTGTCTCAAAGGGTTTTGTCTGTTCATTACACAGTATAGTAAGTCACTGAATCATGCAAAATAAAGTTTATATAAACATTACACTATCCAAGGACAACACTTACAGGTATAATGTAGTGCCAGATATTTAATTGTAATAGCTCTCTTTTGCAGTTATAGAAAATTCTATGCTACTAAAAATTCCAAGATTAAATAAGGCAAAGAATTTATTATTCTAAATATATATATATTTTTTTTTTTAAATGTTTTTTTCCCAAAGTAGCTGAGGTTTCTGCTTGGACAGAATAGTGTGTATTTTCACAAAAACTCCTGTTTTAGCAGGAGCTCCTAATGTTACAGTACATCTGGAATGATAAATGTTAATGGGCAAAAATTCAGGAGAAGTTCTGAACCCCATTCATTCTGAGGCTTTCAATGTGTGGGAAGTATTACATCCACAATCAAGAGCACACATACAGAGCAACCTCATGAAAAGATTTCTGGACTGATTTTTTAAATTATATTTACATAATAAAACTGAATTTTATAGTTAATAAGTTCTGGAGATTTTGAGGGAATGGATAATTTTAAAAGGACTTACTTCCAGATTTCGTCTTACTATTGAAATTCATATGTCCATGTATGTACCCAGAAACAAAACTGCTTTACAGATCTGTGTCATTTGAATAGCATATTTATTATTTTAATATTTACTGTGTTCAATTGATCATTTCTTCTTTTTACATCTTTTTGACATATTCACACTTCATTAGCATTTTCTCTCTCTCCACAGTTGTGAGAGGATTGGCTGAAAATTAATATTCTGAATAGTTTGCTGGATTGTCTTTCCTTTTGTGAGCTACAACTAATTTTGCATGCATTCTCTTAATGCTTCATAATTATCTTATCTCACCAACTGCTGTGCCACAGCAACAATGGCTTACTGCTACTGGTATGGATGAGGCATTTATCCTCCTATGAAAGCAGATGTGGAATACTCACTGCTCCCAGCAGGCTCCTGGGGACAGCTAGAGACCCCTTGAATATCAGCTCTCATATGAAAAAGACTTTTCTACAAACTTAGAAATCTGTAAACAATGAATACTTGATAAGGATGTCACAGTGGTAGATAAGAGTCATACTGAAGACATTAAAATAGCAGCTGTCAACTGCTCTCTTTGGTGAGCCTTGGTCTTACAGTTTCTCAGTGTGAGGAAAGACCAGAATTTAACAGCACAGCCCAAAGCAAAATTGTTCTCAGATGAATCACCAACACAAGTCAGAGTCAGCATTTGGGCACAACACAGCTCCAGTGCCCCTCCTCAGGGGGCTGTGCTGGGGGTGTTGCCCTGTGGTGGGTGTTGGATGAGATAAAATCCATTCTGTTCTGCAGTGCCCAGGTTTGGGGATTCCCACAGCACCTGCTTAGACAGAGCTGAAGTTTTGCAAGTGCAGCTGAGCTGTTAAACACAGCTCAACAGTTCTATTAGTACAGATTTCAGGAAAGGCTTTTGCTGAATTTTAAATACGACTTTGCCTTGAAAAATATGGAAAAGAAAAAAAATAATTTCCCTGGTATAGAAGATGTGATGCATTTACAGCAGGTGCTCTGCTTGTAATCCCACCTGGCCCATTCTGATGTAAAATCATTATGGTTTATGATTTTTTTTTTTTTTTTTTTTTTTGCATTTTTGTCCATGCTTAAAAGAAGTGGTGCACAGGACTTAATGAAAAACACTGAAACGGTGTGCCGTGGACAGACTCTGAAAGCAACAGCATCTCTTAATAAATGAAAAAATAAATAAAATAAACGCATTTTTAATGGTAAAACTATAAGGATGACTACTTTTAGTGTACATATTTGCAGTAATGCCTATATTTGTATAATTTAAGATGTATTCACAGGTATTCTATAGTTCTGAGCTTAATATCACTTGGCTTATGAAAAAAATTCTCAGCCGATAAAAATACTGATTGTTGTATTGATTCCCTAGAGCTCTGCTCATTGAAACCAGTCCAGAGATACAGTTGCACAGATATCACTGTAAACTCATCTGCATGGGTCTAAATGTGCAGCAGAGCAAAAATCACAAGTACCTATCCTGTTCTGTTTTTACATATTTCCTCTTGCCTTGGAGAACTTTAGAAATAGAAGCTGCAGTTTCACATGTCATATTTTGAAAGGGAACATCAGAGTAAGTCAAGGAAAAGAATTTTTCTGATCCAGATTCTGACACTTCACTGTTACAGAATGTAAAGACGTCCCAGTGTCACTATGGAGCTGTCTGCACTCATCAGACACATTGGATTGAAATCTCCCCTCTTCTGCAGATTCAGTTCACCAAGAGGATTCAAAATGAGGGTGAGAGAAAAGGAGAAAAGAGAGAGGAGAAACTGAAGCACCACTTCATACCATCTCTGTCAGCAAAATAGCCCAATAACTCCAGTATTATTAAAGCATGATTGTAGAACACCCAGCAATGATGTAGGGTTCTAATGCAACCTGATCCAACACTGAACAGTGCCCTAGCAGTATATCCATGCAACTCACACACTGCATCAAAAACTGAATGTCAGGTGTATAGCATTAAGAAAGAAAGAAGTCACTTGCTGAATACTGCTAAAGAGATAACTTCCTATCTGCTTTCTTCAAGATTCATCCTTCCTCTGATCACATTTTACAAACTCTTGTTAAATTTTCCTTTGCTTTTGAGAAAGAAGAATTGTATCTGAAGCCACTGATAAATATACACATAAATTGTAGTACATAAAGACATGAGTACACCTTGACATGAATTTATTAGCAATACAGAACTCTGCTCACACCTCTTACAATTACATTTTCACCTGCCTAAGGGGATATTGGCATTAACATTACTTATTGTTTATAAGCACTCCCAGGCTGTAGATAATCCTTATTATTTTCACTATTCCTACCCAATATCTCATTATTTCAATCTGATCCTACTTCATATGAAGAGTTTATGAAATCACATATATTTGGATAGAAGCTGGGGAGAGCTGAACTAAGACTATTTTTTTGTACCCATCATTTTTTAACCCACAGTAATTTTCTTAAACCGCAATTTTATGTATTTGCTGGTGTGGTTGACCAAATACAAAGAAATAAAATCTGGACATTTATAAACACAAAAATGGCTGTATCTTCCTTTAAAAATAGACCCCCAAACCCCCATGGTATTTTTCATCCGAACATTGTGAAGTCCTTTTAAAATGCCTAATCATCTAATTTTCACAACTGGGAGAAGCAGTGATAAAGAGAGGTTCATTTCAGCAAATGAACATAACATAGTTGAGACGAAACACTTGGACTTGGTTTTGCTCTGCAAGATCAGAATAACCTTCCCTGTTCTAGAAGTCCTCCATGTACTATCTTTTGGCACAAAAGATCTCAGCTAAGGCATCCTGGAGAAGCAGCAACCTTCTAGCACCATTAAAATCTGTATTGTCTTCTTTTATCTTAGGTGAGACATCATTCAGCATTCATTTATTCACTTCCCATGGGTTTATTAATTTCTTGTCCTGGTTCTGTCCTGGTTAAACTTAAGTCCTTATGACTCCCAGTCATGGAATTGTCTACTTACATTACAGTTTACTGGGTTTCACTCTACATATATAATCAAATTACCTCTGTCTTTGTTTCTATTGCAATGAGAGAATGAATTTCAACACCTGTGTCCTGGGTTGGTGTTATGTCTACTCCTCTCCCGCCCCCACACCTCGCTGTCTGCATGGAGCTGCCGCCGGTGCCCTTTCTTCCCCCCTGGGGGGGTGGTGCCCCGGGGCTGTGCTTGCTTGGGCTGCTGCTGCTGCTGCTGCTGCTGCTGCTGCTGCTGCTGCTGCTTGCTGCTGCTTGCTGCTACCCCAGCCCCGCTGCTTTTGCCCTATTGCTTCTGCCTGCTGCTGCTGCTGCTGCCCCGGCTCTGCCCTGGCTGCTGCTGCCTTCCCCTCCCCCTTCTCTCCTTCAGCTCCAAGATCTGTACCGGCTCCGGACGGGACCTGAGCATCAGAGACTGCCTCCGGAGCCTGCCCAAGAAGCTTCTCGCCCTTCCCAGCAGCGACCGTCTCTCACTTCGGTGAAAACAGTTCTTTTGTCATCTGGGATTGTACTTTCCTGTTGCTGGGAAGTGTTTTTTTCTTGTGTTTGTTAATAAACAAGTTTTTTCCACTTTTCCCCCGAGTAAAATTCTCTCCGAGCCCAGTGGGGGGGAGGAATTGCGAGGGGGGTTTAGTCTGGGGGGCTCCTTTGGAGGCTTTTCCCCAGTTTTGTCCTAAACTTGGACAACCTGGAAAGCAATTTTCATTTAGAATGGAGCTCACTGCAGTTGACGATCCAGTTCAAAACAGTGTTTGTTGGGGGGTGGGAGAGCCTTAACAGAATGCATCATTAGCTTATTAATAAGAATGAAACCAAGCAGGTGCGGAAAACTCACTGGCCTTAAAAATGTAATGAGTGGCCATCAGGTGTAAAATCCTAGTGTGCAGTACCAACTTCACCTATCCCAAAAGATGAAAAACAACCATGAGAAAGGTATCATTAGAAACCAGTATTTTAAAGTTGGATGATTGATAAGGATATGTGGAAAAATGTTAAAGCCTAATTCAATCTGCTTAGAAAGTGATACCTGATAATAGCTAAAGGATACCAATCATCTACCTAGATTTTTAAGTTCAGTTCTCAGTATTAAATTTAGTCATTGAAAAATAAAAAGATGTAATTGCTCCTCTAGCCTTTCTGAAAGGAAAAAAAAAAAGGGAATTTTATAATATCAGACACTCCTATTCTTGAAACAGTCATTAAGGAACAGTTAAGTGAAATAACCAATTTTGAAATGCCTTCCTCTTTAACTTGATTTGCAAAAGGCACAGTAGGTGACAAAGGAGACTGTTAGCAAGAGTCTCTATTCATGTGTGTTTTGTATTTCAGTACAAAACAAAAGGGCAGAAAAGTCAAGAAGCAGTGACATGTCTGTCCACATCAGCCCTGGCAAGCCCTCCATGGCAGCACAGTCCTGTCTGGGCAGCAGAGCCCTGCAGTGTCAGCCAGGCTTCAGACTCAGGAGAAGCCTCGTTAGTGAGACAAGAGGCTGAGCAAGAACTGTCTGGGTTCACTTCGTATGCCAGGGATCAGGGGGCTGAGCATGTTCCTTATTTTTTAAAGAGACACTGAATTCCATCAAGAGAATTAAATGCATTTCTTCTTTACCCTGTCAGGTCACTGCTTCTCTTGATTGTAGAAAAGATAATCCAGGAACACGAGTCTGCTGCATTTCAATAAGAATACAGGTTTACTTATTTTCCCTGCTTACAAGACAGACAAGGTCCCTCATGCAGCATTTCTTCAAATGGCACCTTTATCATATCCCCTATGAGCACTTCACATCCAGTATTTTCATTTGCCTCCCTAGTCTATTTCCAGATATGGCTGCTGGGAATTTACATTTGGAAACAGCAGTGAGTGTACACAGCACTTGTGTGTGTGAATAACAGTCCAAGGTAAGCACAGTGACTTTTCTGGAGTAAGGCAAGGCCACGAGAAAAATGCACTGAGGGAATGCACATGGATAACATCAGGGAGGAGGCCTTTCTTTTCCTCTCCTTCACAAAAGAAATGCAAGATTTTTTTTATTACATATGAGACTTCACCTGTTATTTCATGTGCCAAGTACAGGTTGGAGTTTAATTTTAAAGGGTAAAAAAACCAGAAATCCTTCCTGTTGATCATAAGACATTATGGCAGCTTGCATGCAGAGTGTCTTTGCCTTAGTGCATTTTTAGAGAGTTGGAACCCTCAGTTTCCATCTGCCAGGAATGAGGTGTATGGATAGGTGCTAGTTTCAGGGGGATTCAGGATTCAGAAGAATTCATCTTAAGAACAGGTGGCATTGTTAGGCTGTGGAGCTGTTTGCTAATTTGAGAGACCCATAACCTACTTAGAACTCATTAGATTCCAACAGCGATGAACAGGCTCCTCTGGGCTCATATTTGGGCTTAACCTTCCAAATGGAATAAAGTGAAAAAACTAAGCTCAGAGCTTGCACTGAGCTTAGAGCTATCTAATACCATCAGCAGTATTTTATAAGGAAAGGGGAGCAACAGGGTTAATGTGCAGTCATAAAACATGATTTCAGTTTGAACGCTTGCCATGTTTGAGTGAAATTTTCACTCTAGCTTCAGCACGCAAAAAACAATTTATTTTGTTGTGATGAAATTAACAACATTGCAACAAGTAAAAGAAATTTAACAAAAAAATGATTAGTAAGTAGTTTCTGTTCCAAATTTTTCTCCCTGTATTTAGCAAAATATGTGGATAGCACCAAAAATGTTGTTTGTCTGTTGTCAATAAAACACAGTAACAAGGTAAATATTAAAAAGGATTAATGATCCAAAAGCATCACGGTTTCACAAGCTAATAATTTGTGACAAGTGTAATGTATTGACCAGTAAAATGCCCCAAGGTTTCATATTCAATCTGAACTTTAATATATTTATTAATGGCAGTGCAGGTGAACAACAAGCCAGCAGTATTTGCAAATAACAAATTAAATTCAGGGAAAGCTGCGAGGAAGTCTGGGGAGATTTTGCCATACTGGGTGAATAGGCAATGGGCAGAAGTGCAAGGGGAAGGAAAGAATTTAAACTACTTGTACTCCTCATAGGTGTGGACGTGGCTGTTGTAACACAGGAGGCTCAGTGAGAGCCTCTGCTTGGACTGTTATTGCATTAAGATGCGATAGGTATGAGTGGAAGATGATGTGCAATCCATTCTAAGTCAGCCTCCTCTGGAATGCTACAGGCTGCACTAAAGAAGGACAATAAAAGCAATATGAGCATAGAGAAACTATCACAGAGAGATACTGCAAGACTTAAACTGTTTGTCTTGGAAAAGAGACAAATAACAAAGGACACAAAAAGGACATATTCCAAACTAAAATGACAGGGAAGACAGATCTGGCATTACCATTCCATACACATCATAAAGCAAGAGTAAAAGGAAAGCTAATGAAAGATGGAGGAAATGAAAACACTGAATAAATACTTTCACTGTGACAATTACACTGTGAAACTCCCTGTCACCAGGTACTGCAGATGTGCATATAGGAGTCTAGCCTATGACATTTGGGATTGGACATTTATATGTGTATAGGAAGGATATACTGAACTACAGTCATCGGATGAACACTAAGAAGAGAATTCTATCTCATTCTCTAAGTTGATATCTAAGTAGGGCAGTTTAAAATCTGATCACAGGAAGAAGAGTATGAAAACTTTATTTTACATGTATCTACTTTGTAGTTCCCAGTGCCTGCCATAAGCTACTAACAGAAGTAAAATTCTGAGTAAGATGGACCACATTTAGTACAACAATTCATGTCATGATTCGCTTTCCCAAACAAATTATGATTTTATACATTTTTAAACAGCGTATTGTTCAGTCACTGCTCTGGCAGACACTTTCTGTATCAGAAATTACTCCAGAGAGGAGCCAGAATGTCTGACTCCTCACACTCACGGACCCGCCAGACTCAGAAGGCAAAACAGGGAGGCTTCACTGCTTATGGTTTTGCAAATCTGCTTAGGCCAGCACAGCTATGTTTATCCTGGTGTCTATCTGGGCTGTCTAGAAACTGTCTCAATATATACTCTGATCCCTTGGCAAATAGGTACATAGTATAACACTCGCAGGCAGAGGTCTGAAACCAGAAAATTGAAAGATGCCATACTGTGAAGAGTTGCTCTATAATTACAAATTACACATGCCAAACCCCACAATCATATATATGAAGTGAGCTTAAAGTTGCTCATTAAAGCAAACAAAAGAACAGGTTCTATTTTCTGAATCTGACTGTTTCCCTTGGCTAACAAATTTAAATCAATAAGACTGAAGGGATTTTGCTATTGCTGTTTTGATCCATTATAAAAATAATACAGAAATCCCCATTCCCCTTAAGCAATCTCAAAAACAAGAAGACACAAATTTCCTGTATCTTTTATGTTTCCACAATTCATTTGTTCATTTGCTATGATGCAAGACAACTTTCTTTTCTTCTCTTTTTTAATACTGTAGTGTAATAGTGAGGAAAATGTAATTGCAGAAAAAAAATTAAGTCTAATACCCTCACTGCTTGATGCCTGAAATTACTCTCCAAGAGAAAAGGCTTTCACTGGAAACATAATTTCAAATTCCTTCTTCTTCAATGACTTTGAGAACATTCCTTTTTCAAAGGGACTGTGGCTAAGATGCACACAACAATAATGTTATCATCTTTACCTACATACAGATGCTGGATATTCTTGTGTTACCAACTACTTTCCATTTCAGCAAAAGGCAACAGACTAAGGGAAAAAAAACAAAAGAAAAAAACAACCCAAACACCCTCAAAGCCCTTCAATCTCCTTTGCCAGATTAAAAGATGACCCAGTCTAACACTGGTTTCTGTAATGCTGTTAAGGGAGCAGTGAGATTGTGATCTTCCCTTTCATAACGGCCACAAACCCACAATAAATATGTTGGGACCCCTTTTCCATTTGCACACAGACCAGCACAATTTCCTGCACTTTCAGAGAATAACTAAGCGCAGCCTGTTATTTCTAAGGAACTGCGAATCTGTCTACCCAAATTAAACAAATCTTGCTTTCCTGGTGCAGTATGATTTAGCGCTCACCTAAGAAGAAGGTTTCATTGAGAGGAAAAACAGCTCTCCAAGAAAACCAGTATTTGTTAAATGGTCCCCAAATCCATGCTGAATTTGGGTTTTTATGTTGGAAATGCTGAATTCGTAATTTTCAATTAATTTCATTTTTATGAAAATGAAAGTCATTACAGAGGTGAACTATCACCCAGCAAAATCAAAACTGAGCTTGGCACCTTGGTCAATACAGCTTAAGTGCAGCAACTAAACTTTAAACAGTGGCACGTTTGGGATGGATAGCCATAATTATCTATTCAACTGGACACAAAATAATTTGTTACAGCCACTTGGTTTTATCATTACTTGATATTGAAAACTGACAAGCATCATAACTCACTGGCATTTTGAAGTCTCTTAATACTTTGATCCTTCAGAAGATTTGTTTTCAGTAAGTAATCTAGGTCTGGCCTGCTAGGCCTATAGTAATTAGTTTCCTAAGTGTATATACTACCTCAATGTGTCTTATGGCAGGAATGAAAATGATGAAAAGGCCCTGTCATGGTTCAAACTAATAGTTTCTCTAACCTCCTTGTGAATTCCCCAAGCATATCCTCCTCAGCTGCTACACTTCAAGGCTTTTATCTCAGGTAAATCACATGAAGCTTTCAGACCAGAAAATGTCCACCTGATTAACCGTTCTTATCATGAGGGCAGCTCTCTAACCTTATTTATTTTTTTCTACCATCTACTGCCTCCTCCGCATGCTATATTTCTCTTTTACTGGTGCAGAAACCTTTAAACAGGGAGCCCCTGATTCCCTCTGTTCCTGGGCTCTCTGCTGCCAAAATCCTCTGTCCCCCAGGCTCTCCCTGCCTTTCCCAGCTACCCACTCCCATCTCCCCTCCCTCTGCTGTCCTGTGATCTGGCTCCACCCAGGTTTGATTTCTTCAGTGCACCTGCACCCCTCACTGCTCATTCCTGCCCTGGTGCTGTCTCATTCTCTGCTGGCACAACTCTCCTCTGGGACCAAGAAGGGAATAAACATGGGGACTGTTCCAGCAAAAACTGGAAACTCCTTTACAAACTGGATCAGTTCCTTGATGTAACACACCAGTTAATGAACAGGAAAGCTGAGAATAGAAGTTGGTGCTGCTTCAGGCGGATGAAATTGGTGTTGCCAAACGAGATAAACACAGCCCTGGTGTTTTTCATCTCAGTATTTAAAACAAGGGAAATGTGCCTTGATCCCAATTCCTGGAGGACCTAATTTTTAAACAAAGTCCTTTTTCCACTGTATCCACTTAACTGGGCTTTCAGATTGCCAAACTTACATGTAAAACCACAGAAGACAAAGGGAAGTATTTTATGAGTGCTGATAAAGCCATCTTGCTCCCTTCTCCTTCTAGTGGTGCTAAAATTATTCTAGAGTACCCAACATTCCATAAACACCTTCTGACCATTCAGAGAAGTGAATAATTAGAATATTCATAATTTCACTTAAGATTTATCACATATAGATTCAAATCTAAAGAAATCATAGAATAGCTTGCCACATCAGAACTTACACTTTCCTTCCATTTTGAATTCAAGCAGCTGTAGCAATCCAAAACTGCCAGAAAGATCCCCAAAATGTTTTGATATGATCTGTATAGGATGCTACTTCCCTCTAGTGTGCAGTCCTTGTAAAGCCCCTGTGATATTAAACTTCATAATCCTTAAAATTTACCCCAGAACAGCTGCAAAGCTGTTGAGCCTTTAAAGGACAACACCTTGTAACATCATCTCATTTCTTTGCAGACTGAAGAATGTGGCCTAGCATCTTTTTCTTTTTCCGAGTACAGCCTGCATTCCTAAATATGATAGAACAGATGTGAAGCTCAGGCAGAAACTTAAAAGCACAAGCTACCTTTATGACACTGCAGAAAACCCTGACTAATGTATCAGCTACTACTTATATGAGGAGGAGGTCAGTAATAAGTAACTGATTATTCCTTGGATTCACTCAACAGACATTTGTAATAAAGTACTTTGTCAAAGGAAATTTTAAAAGCCTGTTTAACAAGAATTTGTTACAGTCTCGCTCAAAACAGGTAATTGTTTTGAGCAGATTTGCTACTAGTTCATAGTTAATGCAAAAGTGTGTAGCAAACTAACACAATAATTCTGAGCATTTGAATCAATCTAACACATTTATCACGTTGACAATTTGACTTTTGCCTAAGTGGTAGATAACTGACAATAAGCTTTATAGGAAAGATCTACTTCTGTCATTTCAAAGCAGAATTGGGTTTCTGCCCTTCCTCTGACTGTTACAGGTATTATAGGGTACACTTTCAGAAACAATTACTTAAACTGAGCATATGAGTCTCCCATTCACATGCAGAAAATGAACATTAAACTTTCCTTTTAGACAATCTCTCAAAATTTTCTTTCAATTTTATATTCTTTTTGTTTCAAAATCAACCATTAATGCGCTATATGAACCTGCCACTGGCCATAAGAGGGGAGAGACAGGGAATGTGCAGCCAAAAAAAAAAAATTCCTGCTTTTCTCCAACTTCAAGTGCTTCCCTAAGCAAAGGTGATATTATCTTCAATTATGTTATCAGCTGCCTATACTGAATGATTGTCAAGTAGCTAAACAGATACAGATTAATTTCTTCCTTTTCTCAATCTGCTTTCATAGGCAACTCACACCTTCCCTGAAGAGAAGTCCCATGACTTCTCTTCAGCTCCTCTTCCACTAACTTGTCAATCAACCAGCTGCATCTGCCACAGCAGGTCTTGGAGCAGGAGAGGAGCTGTGCAGCTGTACAGTTTTGTAGCCTGGAGAGAAGCAAACAATTTAAGTAAACAAGTTTGATAACAACTGTCAACATTGCAGTAACTATAGAGATGCTAAACTGTTAATAGTAAGTAGATAGAAATGAACTGCACATGGATACATGTGGATTCTTTTATTATTGATGCATAACTTGAGTTTCCAGGCTCCCTGAGAAATCTGGGAACTCCAAAGTATGAGTGTATGTATTAACAAGAATATACTAAGGCAAGCTGGAATCATTCTGAGAGAACAATAGTGAGATTCTGCATTCTAAATAAATGTAAATCTGTCTCTGAAGAAAAACATACCCTGATGGCATTTCTGAAAACTGTTGATTCACAAGATGAACAGGTTATCTAAGCAATAATTCATTGATAGGTAGGCTGTCTTCACTGAGAAAACCACTCAAACTCATACAAGAATAATTTGATTTAACTATGTGGGGAATCATTAAAGCTGATCAAAACTAATGGCATCTCTGTGTTGACTCTAAGAACACATCAAACTTCAATGAGCTGCTCAGGCACTTTTTTTTTCTGAGGAGGGTATGCAGAATTGTACTTCTGGAAATCACAATTGTATTTCCTTTGTGCTGCTACTTGTGTAAACCTTGCTCAATTATTGTTATCATCCAGGCTGGAATTCAGATGCACAAACAGCAGTAGCAGAGCATGAGTACCCTCACACCTCCGAGGTCTAGGCTCATAGTGCATGGCCTCTGGGAGCTTTGGGGTTTGAACACTCTTCTAATTAAGTCAATGTCCTCTTCCACTCGCTCAAATCACTTTTTCTGTTCTCTCAGCTGCTGTATTGGGAGCAGAAGCAAGTATAATGAAGTACCTTTCACATAATATAGCACATACCCTCAAAATCAAATAAGAATTCTTCATACCTTATCAAAATATTCATAAGCTGGGGGAGCACAAAGGCTGTTCTTTCCATCCTTTCTAGTTCTCTGTCTCCCCTAGTCTTGCATGTGGGAATGAACAACTCTATTTCTAGATTTTTCACAAGTGCAAACTTCAGTACAACAGAGACAGGTATAATAATTTTATCCTTTCAAACCACTTCTCCCCACTCACATTTTGGGTGTAGGTAAGCCAGCTCTGCTACCTTGTCACATAAAGTCAGCTCCCACTGCTTTCCACTTTGGCCATTTACTCTCACTTCTGAGCTCAAGCTCACTGCCACCTAACTTTACTGAAGTGGTCCAAGTTAAAAATAAACCTTTAACAGGAGAAATTAAAAAAAAAAAAAAAAAAAAGAATAAAAGAGAGGGAAATGCATGGCAAGTGTTCAGGGAAAAAGGTGAGAAATTTTTCAGGCCACAATGCCTGGTATAACATGGCCCTGGTCACCTATGGGATTCTTGGGTATTACAATACAAAAAATTACAAACTAAAAGCAAATTCACTGTTTAAATCTTCAGGGTTTCTTTCCTGTTAGGTTCCTTTTTACTTCAGTTGTTTCACCTGCAAGAAACTTGGATTACTGAATCCCTAACTTAATTTTTAGCAGTGTAGCAGAAATATTTAATGCTTGCTGCACGTTAAATATTGAAAATACTTATTAATAGAACATAAAAAATAACAGAATATAAGCCTTAATACAACAGACCTGTTTGAATAGGTGTATTAAATTCAGCCTCCTTTTTGAAAATAATAAAAATATTTTTTTTCTTTTCTCATTGAAACCCCAAGGTCTTTTGGGGTTATTTCTGAAAATATGTAGTTTAAAAAACTAATAACTCTGTAATGAGAGGAACTCTTCAAAAATCATTATATCTTACTAGATACACCTATATTTAAAATCCATTATCACAATTGTATTCTCATGTACTTTTTTTGCATCAGTTTCTAAGAAAGAGCCATGCTCAGACTTGTAATGGTAATGAACTTACAGATGTCCATCTGTCTCCTTTTTTATCCATTCAAAGTGTTTCCAGCCTGTGGCTGTGCCTGAGGCAAAGTTATATCATCTTGACACAGAGAAATATCAAGTCTTGCCTTGGAAATTCCCTTGCTTGAAAGAAGCAGTACTGTAAAAGCTCCATAGTGTTACAATTAAAAACATATCCATTAGTTATACAGTCAACTAAAAGAAAACAATTGTCCAGAATTATTTTCATCCATATAGCAAACCTTTCCTTTTTCCTCTGCATTTTTACTTTTAAATTACTGATTAAAATTCTGTGTTCCTTGCAGGAAAATCACACCAAGTGTCTCTTAAATACTGTCATAGACTACTAATCTGTGATCCTTGTTATGTATGTATTTAAAATATATTTGAAAAGATATTAATTGAGATGCATATTTTCTGACCACTGCTTTGGGCAGCTGAATACAATCTCTCTCTCTAAAAATGCATATCATGTTGATAACAGGCAAGAAATTGAATTTTAATTAAATAACACTTTTTTCATCATTTGATCCTTTTTGGGTAGGTATACAAATGTGGGATATAATCAGACACATTGTAATTAAAGAAATAATTAGCACTGCAGGCTGGTAGCACAAACATTTAGGGCAAATTCAAGCTTTTACTACCATGTCACATCAGTATCCCTCTTTCATGCAAAATCTGCTCAACAAAACCACCATCTCTTTAGTCACTTAAAATGAATAAGATATATTAAAATGGAAATGAACATTTTATCTTGTTGGGAATGAGAATAAAATTATTCCAGCATAAATTAAACCACAGAATCAATTTTACTTGGACAAATAAGAGCAAACAAGTTGCTTTTTATGGAGAGCCTTATTTTATTTTAATTAAATGACAAATTCAACCCACTACAAATAATTGCAGTGTTAATCTCACTACATTAATTTGAGCAGAAACTGAAGAAAAACTGGTCAATGTTAATCAAATGCCTTGGAAAAAGACAGTAGTTTTTGACAGAGTTGCATAATGGATGAAGCACAAAATGAGATAATTGGGAGGTGTTTGTCCTAGAGGGTACAAAGTTCATAATTACATGTAAAAAGTTTAATTATATTCTTACATTAAGTTCTTTTCATACATGATCAGGATGTATTCAGAGAAAAACTTACCAAGGAAGGGAGGCTGGTATAATTGTATCAGATATTTAAAACTATGCTTACTTTATTATGCTAACAAAGGCCTTAGTCAACAGACTTTCACCTTAGGCAGTCTTCAGCAAACTGAATTAATAAAACAAAAGAAGAATGTCTAAAATTTGCCACATACTTAATTTGCTTATAATATATTAAAATCCTGCATAAATTGAAGTGATGATTACTTAAGTCTAACTTAGGAAATTCAAAATCCCAATATTTACTTTTTTCCTTTAAAATGAGCACTACCATTACTGCAAAAATACATTACAATAAAAACTGAGCTGTAGAAAACAGCATCATAGAGCACCATTTTCAGAGGAAAGTAAATTGCTTGGATAACCTGTTGGATGATACAGTCTATTATCAGAAGCAAGAAAGTAGAAAATTTCGAGATGGTCCAAACACCAGGCTTAAAAGAAAAATTTTCCCTAGGAGAGTAAGAGAGCCCTTCCCTTTTCATAAAGAGGTTTCCTCACCAACAGATTCTGGGTAACATTGAGGTATTTTCCCTGTTTTCACCTTCTCTATTCACAGGACAAGATAAGCATTAAGAAAACCTTAGTATATTATTTCACATATAATTATAACAAGGATTTGGAACCATTTTCCTAATACAAAATCAGAATGCACAAATCCTTTCAATTGTAATTTTTCTTTTCCAATCTCATGTTATAATAGCAACATAAGAAAAAATGAAACCTAAATCATAACACCAAACATCCTGGGGAACTTTGCATTTCTGACAATGTGTTCCAGCAATATAAAAATGGAATTAAGGTAGTGAAAAGCAACATGTCAAAGTGCAGCACTTGCTCCAATCACATACTGGATTCAGTAATTGAAATTATTTGTCTGAAGCTGAAGAGCAACTTGTTAAATTTTGGAAGAAATCTTTAGAAAGAAAATTTTAAAAAGCAAAACAAATTAAGCTAAACAGATCTCTAGGTCCATACCTGAATTAACTTTCAGGGATTCAGCAAAAATTTTGATTACCACTACAATCTTTTAACTGATGTAAATTCAGCCCTTGCTCAGCTAATAGCAAGTAGTTCCTATCATAAGAGAAAACTGTAACACCTGAGAGATTCAGAAGCCTTTGCATGGGGAGAATTTAACAAATTTTGCAAAAAGTTAGAAAAAGTTCATATCTATGGCATGTTACAAGGAATATAATCAACATAATAAAATAATCACATTTTACTAATGACAGCTGTGAGGAGCAACAGAGTCTGCTGATTTGCATCTAACTTTTAACAGCACAGCAAAGCATTTTCTATCTTCATCTCAGTGCTACGTTTATCAAACTTTTGGATTGCTTTGTCACTTTTTTTTCTTGGTTTTCTGCCCATCTACAAAGGTACACATCTGTAGCCATCAACAAAATTGCATATCTGAGTTTCTGATGATAAAAGGATGTCATGCCAATAAGAGACTCTTTTGAAAGCAAGCCAGTTTGTCAGTAAATTATTAGCTTTATTACAATAAAACTCTAGCAAATTGGACCCACTTCTCAACTAAAAGCAGAATGACTGCAGCAATATTCCTCTCCTAGAGGAACACTTATCTATAGGGGGGCAAAGATGGAGCTTTTGCTGAGATGTGCCACTAATGATAATATTAACTCTACATATTAAAGAATGTCTGGACATTTCTGAAAATATTAATTTCCACTGTCAACTATTCTGTTCTGATTAGTTACTATACTAATGAATTCTATGAATTTTAACTTTTCTTTTAACTTTTCTCTATCACAAAACTGCACATTAAATTAAAGACAGAAAAATGTTTTATCTTGGATTTATTTTCATTGGCTTGCAACTTTCCACTTCCTCCAGTAGAATAATCTGTAAATTGAACTTGTTCTTGACCTGCTCTACACTTTGAGCAAATGTAGAAGGAATATTAAAGAACTACTCTGCTTTTATTGAGCTTGTCAGGCTTAGCTTTTATTTCTAAAGAAATTTATTGTGTTTCCATAGACTGTTGAAAACTTAATTATAGAAAGTACAGAGGAAAGTCTGCTCTGCAGTACATGGCATAAAGCATTGTAGTGATAGCATTAATTAATGAAGGCAAATATCACATTAGGGTTTCCAATCACTTCACACTTCTTACAAAAACAATCATTTGGTGCTCTCAGCCAACATCCCAAACTCACCCTCCTAGCAAGAAGTTCCTGTAGCTGTGCAGTAAAATGCTCTGCCCAGTGTGAAAGAACACAACCACAGTCCCAGCACAGCCCCAGTCTGAAACCAGTCCTGCCCTAGCACCTGCCCCTGCACATATGTTCTGCTGTAAGACAGCATAGAAAATATGATGTTAGCTCTGTCAGCCTTTCTCCTGGCCCTTTTTATCTCATGAAGTGTTTAGGAAATATATATTGCCAAAAGTCTGGGTAATTTGCTTTCATCTGGATATCACTCTCAATTTTGATATACATGAAACTCTCGAAACTAAGCCTTGAACTACCAATAAATTGAAATAAGCCATGCAAAGATATATCCTTGGAATCTCTAAAATCATCATTTTTCTAGCCAAAAGGCTCTTTTTCTTTTTTTTCTTTTTTTTTTTTTTTTTTTTCAGAAACCACATACATGGGGAATGACAGTCATCACAAATGGGTGGAAGGTATCACTAAGGTGATAGTAGGATATAATTTCTTTTTCAAAGCATAAGTATTGTAGAAAAATTTACAGACAAAATGATACCATGAATATAACTTGAAAAGAAATTTCTAGTCTTGAAAGTCATATAGCTCTCCCTTTATTCAGTCCAGCCTGCTTGATTTTCTCCTGTGATAGCAATTTATACTTTTAAACAAAATAAACAACCCCAAAACAATTTCAGAAATTTCCTTAAATATTACGTAATACAGTAAAATATTATTTTAATATTCTTTATTTTCCAAAAGTATCTTAGACCTTGACTTTTGATTCTAATTTACAGAACAGTCATAAAAGACAATTTTAAAACTCAAATATAAAAGTAAATATTTAATAATTATTTATTTTGAAGGGAAAAGATCAGATCCATGTAGTGATATCATAGTGATAGGAAATGTGCCTTCTTTCTAAACAATATTGGACAGTTTAAACTGGCAAATATATACATTCCATGAAATTTAAGTTCTTTTAAATTATTTAATATTAGATTATTTTTATGAAATATATGAGACTAGGGAGACAGCAAAAATCTTGTAGCCCAAAGAGGGTAATAAGAACTACAACTAAAGCAAAACAGTCTGTCTGCAATAGGTTAATGGACCCTTTACCAATGTAAATCAGGGCAAAATGAAATTCCTACATTTAGAGATTCTTTCCTATCTGGTGGTTCTCTTCAGACCCCTGTAGCTGACTCTACACCTGCTGCTGTGGCTGTTTCTCCTGCCAAGTCACACTGCACCATGCAGCTGCTTGCCAAATCAGTTTGGTTTGATAAATAAAGAAAATCCTTCCTGGAAATGTAAAACTAAGAGAAAAACAGTCTTAATTCCTGGGAAATTTTAAGCCTCATGAAAACCATAGATTCTGCTAGGACATTTAGCCCCTTGTGAGCCTTTCAGTAAATCAGGTCCTCCTGCATATTTTTCATTTCCTACAGTTTCTCTCTTGCATTTATACCCCTGTATGTAGAACTGCAGAGAGACCAGCACTTACTTCTGCTATTATTGTTACCCACAGATCCAGAAGTGTGGAAGATGGAAAAATTATTTCCAGATTTATTTCTTGATCTAAATTTTATAGAAATTTAATCCCAAGATTCCAGAAGGCCCTATATCCTAACAGCATCTAGCATCTCAGTTTTTCCTTTTTTTGTTTTACTCCAATCTCAGAATTCACCTTAGCTCTAAATATTTTAGTAGGCTTATACTAATTGTAACACATGGTAAATACAGTTCACAATTTCCCCAATACAGGTAATACAAAGAAAAAGATTGTTAGTGATGAGATTCAAAGAATTATTATCAGATATTTTTTCTACTAGGTTTTTCTAAAACTGCAGCTATTAAAGATATGTTTTAATATAATATTTTCCTTTTCTCTGTTTTCCAATTATCTAAGTATTTGGACAGTGAACTGGGAATTGCTAAGAGGCAGAAAGTAATGGAATTGGCTTCATGAAGCACAACCAAACTTAGATGAATTGTGTAGCTCTTGTTATACTGATGCATCCACACTGAGGAAGGACAGGAGCACAACTGAGGCCCTGAGTTTGGCTTACACAGTGGCTTAGCACACAAACAAAAACTCTCTCAGACCAGTTCTTTAATACACCACAATCAACAAAAAATTAGGTTGAACTCACATTAGTGCACAGGCAAACCATTATCTATGATATCTCTGGCTCATCAGAATTATAATGATCAGACAATATGGACAGTGAAAGGAAATTCCAATTTTTTGAAGGATCTGATTCTATAATACTGCAAATAACATGATCAGTAGAAAAGATTTGAGCTAGAAAGTGAGCTGAGGCAAATATATTTAAAAGCTTCTTAAAAAGAAAATCCTGTTAAATATTAAGATCATTCCACAGTATTTATGTTTACTAAATATCCATTCAAGTAACTTTTTCACTCTTGTTTCTTCAGGTGTGTTTACATTCCTGCAATTTAAACAGATTTTTCTACTGGATCAGTGACAAAGTTTCAGCTTGACAACTTACCTTCTTTACTACCTTTTCACAACATCTCCACACAACTTGTCCTAGTAGTCAAGGACATTAAAAGTAAAAAATAGGCAGCAAACTGCTCCTGCCTTTTTAAAGGAACTCTTCTGGCAGCAATACCCTGTATGGCCCAGATAGCCACAAACAGAAAGACTGGCCAAACAGGATCCTATCCCATTTGGTCTTTCATTTTGGTCTCTGCCTCTGAGATATTATCTCAAACATGTGTCTAAAATGAGAGGGTTGATTATTGGTGTTCTGTGACACAGAAAGTATGGGCTGGCTGGGCTATGGTGGGATGTGGGAGAGCAAGAAGCTGTTTTGGATAACCTTAAGTAAGAGTTTTGACCCAAATCCTGTGTAGATTATACAATTGTTCAAACTGGTCACAGAACCTATTTCATGGTCTGAACTCCATGGTTTTTGTCCAAGTTTTCCTGCCTCAGTTTTTTTGAAAGGCTAAAAATAATTCATACTTGGAGCAGAAAGGTAAAGACAAAGAGACCCAAAGAATAATGGATGTGTTCAATGGTGTTGCAGAATGAAACCAGGCCACTCTTCCAGAAATTCATCAGAGACTTTGGACTTCAGCAACTTTACTTTTCTGCAGAGTCTGCTACAAGCACTGGCTTGTCTGTGTGATCTAAAATCATAGCCTGACATGCAAAGTCTAAATATTAATAGAATTTACATGTAATTGAAATACTTATTAAAATTTTAGAACCCCCTACTAAAATAACTGAGCCCTTATTTTGGCAAAAAAAGCCACCACACTTTTAATATTTCATCCTCTGTGTTACATGGGCAATTGCTCTCAGGATGGCATGTCATATTTTGATTCCATTACAAAATTGTATTAAACCTGAACAATATTTATGAACAGCCCTTCATGTGTTTATACTCAAAAGAGATTAGTTTGTACCAAAAATTTTTCTGTAAGCCTTCCAGAATATTTCTTTCCTGTCTTCAGAAGACTTTATAAGTTAAAAACTAGACCACAGCCCAGACAAGCTGTGTATTACAATGAATAATAAATACATTACATTGGCACTTCTAAACTTTGCTGTAAATAAGCCAAAACACATATATGCATTTTAGCTAGGCTAAACAAATATAATTAGTTTTTGCTGAATAAAGTTATTGTTTATTTAAATGCTGTAAGCTTTATACTAAATATAAGACAGGAGTTAATTTGATGGCACAAGTAAATATTTCAAAGCAGTTTCATCCAAGTTACCTAATATAGATTTTCTTATTCCTTCCTCATAAAATTCACATTTACATAATTAGAAATCTTAACAATTTCTCCTGGTGCTTCCTACAGATTGGTTAATAGACCTTTCATGAAGAAAAAAGACAAGAACGGGAAAAAAAAGAGCAGGAGTTAATTCATTAAAGATTTGCTGATTTCTTGGTGTGTACACATTAGTTTTATATGCAGATGTGATAGATTGAAGAAAAAAAGCAACTCATACACCTGAGATTTCTGATTTCCAAACACCCAGGCCATACCTGGGAGATGGTTTAACCATAGTCTCTGATTAAGGTCTAGTCCATGCTGAAATCCTTGGCCTTTTTAAATCCCCCAATCTATTAAAGCTTTAGTGCTTGGCTGATGTAGAAACAGGGTTTGATGCAGCACACATGTGGAAAACCTCACAGACTGGAATGTTACTTTCCAGCTGTTGTGCCACCTAACATCACGCACCCTCATCTTCTCAGAGTGTCTGAATCCATCTAGTCTGTGAAGCAGAGGTATGAGGTATCCATACTTCTGAGCTGCAGTGCCTCCACTACAGGCAAATCACACCATCAGACAGGAGAGAGAATGAAAAAGGAAAAATGCATCTGAATGGTCAAAAGCAATTCACTTTCCCAACTTCTGAGCACTTGTGACGTGTTACACAGAGATTCCAGCCACGAGGCATGACCAACCCACTTTCAGCAGCAAGAAAATGAAATTCGAGCCATGTTGAATCTTCCACTACTTATTAGCATCTGGAGTTTTTGACAGCCCATTCCATTTAGTATTTACTAACTGTGCAGGGTAAAAAAAATCCTCAGCGGGGGATAATAACATTCATGCATTGTTACCAGGGATGTGAGAATCACCTGATTTAAATGCCAGTTAATATGTACCCTGGTTGGATAATCAGACTAGCACATGAGTGAAAATCAGAAAGTAAAAAATGTCACTATGTTCTTTCCAAATACCCAGTTCTAGATTTTTTGATATTCAGATCTCTCTAGCTAAAGGGATGTTCCACTGCTGAGGTCTAACAATGCAAACTGTGTCCCAAACACTTGGAAAGGAAATAAAATTAAATGGAAAAGGTAAGAGTAAAATAAAAAGCAATTCACCTTCATCAATTCTTCTGCTGGGACATAGTGGTTTTTACACCTTTTCTGAAATCTATTCTGCTGGACAATAGGCTGATTTTGAATAAGTGCTTCAGAGCTTTCTCTTCCTCAGAGCAGTTCCAAGGGATGAAGACTATCATATTTAGGCCTTCTCCTGACAATTTTGCTCATATTTTTGGTGGAACAGCAATCCCATTTCAAGAGTGTAGAAAGCAGACCTCTTTGCTGATCCCATTATTAAGGTAAGGTTGTCTGCCCATTGGAATCCATCTTACATTTTATCTACTTGCTTTAATTGGTTTCAGTACTAAAAGCACGTTCATATTTATGTTTCTATTACAATGTAATTTATGTATTAATTATGAATAATGTACTAAAGTGCAGAACACTGACTGGGAAGAGCCATTTATGAAATATACGGAGAAATTATTGTTTCTCAGAAGAACACAATGTCCTAATTCAAAGGCATTGAAGTCAGACTCTGAGCACTAATTTCTCTTAGAAAGATCTGGTGAATCTCAATCTCTCCAAATTAGAAAACATTTAGAAAATGGGCTGGAGTTGACTGTAGCAAGGTGAAAAACAATTAAATCTGTCACTACATTATTAACTCATTAATATGAATTTGTACACTGCTGTTTATACAGGAAGTCAATGGTCTCTCTATTTCAAACAGACCTGCTCCAGCTACACATAGAAGAAGCACTGCAGTTAAAGAGGGTTCTCATGCTTTTCATTTGGCAGTTAGGCATGTAATTAATGAATTTCTAAATGCTGATGTAAATGCTGGGCTTTGCATGTGCATATTTACCATCTTCAAACACTATTTCAAAATTTAGACCATTCAAGTAAATCTATATGGGGGATCATTATCTGTTATATAGATCTATTATACATCTATAATCTGCTTCTTGTCCTTTGCTGTATGTCTCTTTCATAGCAGTTTAAATTTTACATGCTGGTTTGTACTGAATGCTTTGTTTCTTTGCATAAATAAATAAAACGCATAAAAATAACAACAATCTATTTCCATATAATAGCAAACAATTTCAAGGCAAAACAGCAGCCTTCAACTGACATTGGACCTACAATGACACTTCAGAACTGAGGAAAAAACTCTCTGTTGTGCAGCTAAAAGCACATTTAATAAATGATATAAATAAAACAATTTTATACCAAATGACAAGCTAAATATACACAGAGGCAGAAAGACAGGTCCTAGAGTACTTCACAAATGAGGAAATAGTTGTTTTACGAGTAATGATTAAAAGGCATTTTTACTAAACAAAGAACTGGGAGTGCTTCTTCTGGGTGGACTTCTATAAATATTTTAATTTTGGGCCTCATTGGTTAATTTTCTTGCATCTTGAATTATGGACAGCATATTACATTTCATCTAGCAAGCTGTTTTTTTGACCTTGTAAGAAAAAAAAATTACTGAAATTTTTTAATGTATTAAAATCACTTTGTAGATCAGATAAGCATTCTCTAAAGGAACAGGAAACAGCCATCCTGGCTCCTCCCTCATATAACTAATCACCTGAACACTTCCAGTTGCTTTTTTTCTGTTAAACTAAATCTTGAAAGTCAAAATGCTGATTACAATTGACAGTCACAAAAACAGGAGCGCCATGTTACAGAAAAGAGACACAGATGCTTTCAGGCTCCTGGAGAACTCCAACACTGTGTTGCTGTGTATTGCAGCCACTACATGGAAGGAAATGAAAGAGTTCCCATGTCTGGATGAGATATTTTACTATTTTCTTAAGCGTTTTGCCCAGAAAAGCAACAGCAGCCAGTTACAAAGGACTTCAGACTTAAAAAGAAAAACGCTATTTATTTGCTGAGTTTTGAGAGCATTCAGCACCAAAAACATGGTCACAACTCTTTAGAAATTAAATTATGCCTTGGCAAGACCACTTCATATTTAATGCGGTGAACAATGAACAGCTGAACTTCAGACAACATTTCTTTAACGAATTTTCATTTTAATAAAGCCCCCTTCATGTTTTTGGGAACTTAAAGCCTATTCAGGGATTTTTTGCTATTCAGATTGGAAATACAATATTCTGCAACATGACCTGTATTAATTTAAGATACTAGAAAAAGTCCTACATACTTAAATAGTTGAAAAATCAAATCTTTCTTACTGTAGGCCCCAGCACACCTAAGAGTGAGGCAGGAAATACTCCAATCCTGTCCCTTGGTGTTCTTTAGATCACTTCCTTATCTCCTCCTTTCCAAAGTTTATCTCTCCACTACATGGCAGCAAAGTGATCTTTTACTTCTGCCTTGCACAATGGATACACCAAGGACAGTGACATTATATATAAAATGCTCTCCCTAAATATTTTTATGCTACCTTTCATCAGCCAGCTTCCCTCTGGTTCCAAACAAGCCATACAGATCCTGGTAAGGGCAAGAAGAAAGCAGCTAACAAACATAATTATCAGTTTAAAGGGATGCCTGGAGCTATTTGGCTGCTGAAGTAGCTGCTATTGATTTAACTAGAAACTTCTTAGCCTTGACTCAGTCAGCCCAGTATAACAGAGTTCAATCTTTCTTTTCTTTGACCTTCTTGGCCTGATTCCAGGAGAGGTTTAAGGGAACACAGGATATCTGCTGACTGGCAGCCCACATCCACCCAATCCCAACTCCAAAGCAATTCTAACATGGACAGTTTAACTTGTTTTAAACATTTATTATTTACTAATTAGAAAATGCCAATCACATAGAAGCACACTCCATTCTCACTGTTCCCTAGCAACGCTCAAAAATTGAAGCATGTGCACTGTCTCAAAGCAGCACACAGCAGAGACACATCTGTTAGCAGATCTTTCATTTTTCAGACTTAATCTTTCAGGAAGCACAATTATGCTAGAGTCTGAGGTTTTTAGAAACATTTTGAGACCTACATAATATACAAAATAATACACAAAAATTTAATTGGCCCTTTCTTTGTAACGCTCTTTGCAAGAAAAATGCATTATTTTCACAATAATAGAAATTTTAACTGCTTCACTATCATTAAGAAAGAGTAAATATGCACATGTAAGGTTTCCAGATGGAATTTCACCTCAATCCTCAAAATAGCTCAGCAATCCAGAATAATCCTTAAAGGTCTTTTCCATAGACACCATGGATAATCACTACAGGCCAAATACTCAGATGCTTTTCAAGAAAGTTCTCAGTCCAACACTCCCAAAGTCAGATATTTCATTTTCTAATTGTATGTATTTCTTCCCTTTCATGAGGGTTTAGAAATTATATCACACCAAGGGGCCCAATGTCCCACACTACTCATATGGCTGGATTCAGGTTGCTTTGGGATGGAGAACTAGGTCCAGCTTCCTGACAGGCCTCTCACAACAGGTAGATTTAGATGACATTGGAGTAACTAACATAAGTGAGCCAATAATAGGAACAGTAAAAATGTGAAATAACTAAGAATTATTTTGAAGCTTCAGGAAAAAACAGCAAGTGACCTCAGAAATCCTTTCTAATGCCAAAAAGAGGCTACAGGAGGAATCTGATCTACAAAACCAATCTGCAAGAGCACCAGCAATGTAGAGAGAATAGATTTAGATTAGTATAGGTGTGTTTATTAGATTATGTGACAGGTCTGTGAGAAAAATTACTTATAATCCTGTTACAGAAAGGTAATGGCCTTGGAGATGCCTAAAATACAATTGGAGATGTGAAGAAAATACTGGTGGGTATAAAGCTGATTTGTATTTCTTGATCCTGTACATTACTGAGAATTTTACAAGAAAAGAAGCTTCTGATTTTTATATAATGTGGTAGCACTACCAAGATTCTACCACTGAGTATTTAAGTGTGGAAATTTATTTTCTATCTCATTGGCAGTTAGAAAAGGTGTTTTGCTCATGCCTCCTGGATTTACTTCCACCTGAAGGAATTCTTTTTCATCTAACATGATTATGTTTTGGGTTCATGTATGTAATTCACTAAAATATCAAAAATTCAACATTTATATCAGCAGTAAAACCTAAATGTTAATCTCAGATAGTCTTGGTAATAGCATGATGAAAACAAGTAGAATTTCTTGGGAGCACTCTAAGAGAAATCAGTAGTTAAAGGATGGTGAGTTAAAGTTTTGCCATGGATCTTGATTTCCTTACAGTTTTCAGTAACTCAATCACAGGATTCCTTAAGATGAATAAATTCTTCTTTAATAAGCTGCTCCTGTTATACCAATCTTAATAAATAGCAGAAAGAGATTTTGAAGGGGCATCTGGATATGGCAGATGAACTTCCTGTTGTACTGTGTACATTGTGAAGTGGGAAATTATTCCAAAAACAGCAGTGCCTTAAAATGAGACATTAAGCAAATCAGGCCACAACTTCTCCTTGTAAGGACACTTAGCCACGGTATGATAAACCCTTCCTGCATTTTCAGAGCAAAGGAGTTAGGAATCCCTATGAACATCAAAATAATGTCTGTACTACCTGCAGTTGTAAAACCTAAGCCAGATACAAACAATATGTCAACAGCATTTAATTATCTGCATCTGTAGACAGTTTTATAAAAGGATGGCAATGACTATATTTCAGATTTACAAACCTTCTTGCACTCTCATTTTTATTCATGTTATTGGAAGTATCCACATTTATGCAGAAATGCCTTTCATGCAAAAATGGTACCTTTTAAAAGAGTATGTCCATGGAAGATAGCACATTTAAGATCCTTGCTGGATCCAATTATACCTTAAAATCCTTTTCTTCTTTTCAACAATTACAGATATCCAAAACAGACATCTAAGGAAATGTCTTCTTAGTACAGTGAGAATGAGTTGAGAATTTTATCCCTCTTATGCTTGTTACAATCATTATCACAAAAAGAGATTAATGTTGTGCTGTTTATTATTTATGGTTCTCATTATATTCTTTGTCACAAGACCACAGAATCAGAATTTTAATGCCTCATATATTCTGTGGAAGATAATAGTAAAGTGTACTGCTCTGACCTTTTCAGTGTCCCACAGTTTGATTCATTAGCCATTCCTATTCTCTCCTATTAACAGCATCAGTAACCTGGGAAGAGGAAGATCAGGCTCAGCAACCAACCAAAAACCAGAATATTGAAAAGGTTAAAATCTAGATTTATAAATCTATTCAGAGTTTACAATCTTTTCCAAACTATGCTTAGTATAAAAATTATATCTCGGTCTTCTGGCAAAGGCTGTCATTGCAATTCAAGTAGTGTAAATAAACTACTTCCAGTCACTTTTGAGATGGAAAGCCTTTCCTTTTTAAAGAGTGTCAAAGGTGAATGAGCTTATTATATAGTCTATTTGTCACATACCACGTCTATCAATTTATATCCAGGTTGTAAGAGCAGATTGAGGAAATACTATAACCATTGCATTGTCATGCAGTAATGATATTATAAGTGCCAGAGAGAAGGGCTTGCAAGACATCATAAGGAAAATATATTGAGAAACAAACTTGTATTTCATTTCACAATAAAGAGGATTTCAAGTAGAAAAGCTGAAGCAGCTTATACACAATTATTTCAAGATCAGCAAGTATTCTCAAATGATTTCTTAGGCAGTGTTTACTTTGCAATACAACTAGACTCTTGAGTACAATATAAATGCACTCCTATTATAACAAATATAATGATGCTAATGGCAAATGAAAAAGATATCAGAGTGTAGAGGAGAGGTAAGAAATGCATTGTATCACTATTCCATTTTACTACTGCATGGTCACAATTTAAAAACAAAGTTAGTTCAAATTTGGTTAAAAGTTAAATGATGGCAGTAAAGCCATATCCTTAATGTGCCCTTGCTTAGCTTGAAATAATACACATTATATGCTGTTGTGCATATAGAGGATTCTACAGCTCAAAAATTCCCTAAACTAATACGGATTTTATAAATTTTGGTTATGCTAAATCTCCCAGAACAGATGTATTTCTCAACACAATATAGCACTCTGAATGGAAACTATAAATAAACCAATGAAGTAAACAAATTTTGTAAACTCAGAATTTCTTTGCCTAGCTCCTATGAAAATCTGTACTATGTATCCACAGATAAACTAGAAGAAACATGGGACATGATTAACAAATTAACTTTGTTGGAGCAATAGGCCCACGGACGCTTTACTTTCTACTTCAAACATTTTGCCATAAAAGACACTGATGACTTAAGAATCATGCACTTTTTTCCTCTTTGGTTATCTGAGAGCTCATTGTTTCCCTTTCTCATATTCTCACCAATTGTATAGTTAACAATTTGCAGAGGTGAAGCTAGGAGGGATATACATGTTTTTATTCAATGCAGTCTTCATCAAGCAGCCAATAAATGTGTTTTACTGCTCTTCCCATAGTAGGCATTATTGCCTCCTCCATGTAAAAATGGCCATATATTTTGAGTCCTTATAGTCACTGAATGGCTAATCAGGAACTCCTAATATTATAAACGTCTATTATAAAGACAATGCATATTGTCACAGCCTGAGTGTTGATTATTCCATAAAAAGAAACTTCTCCTAGTAATAGGTCACTTGTTTAGTATCATGGTTAACTCTAGGCATAAATTACTTTTTAAAGCCAAATATATTTGTATAATAGGAATTCTTTAAAGATCAGCAATAGAACATAATATATTTACTCAAATAACAGGATAAAAATGTTTTCCAGGTACTAATTTAATTCCCTGCTTTTTCCTAGACCAATGCATAGACTGAATAATGCTGCCTCTACAGTCAGCACAAACTCATCTTCTGTTTGTAAAGGTTTTTGTAGCAAATTTGTTTTCTTTGTTAATCAGAAACAACATTTCCACATAATGCATGAAACACCTTATTCTTATACAGAGTACTGTGAAGATTTTAGTAGTTTCCTATAGGCACAAGCCTTTTATTTCATGTGAGCTGCCTGCACTTGTATTTGCAAGTGCAAATGCTTGCATTGCATTTGACTTTGCCAGATGCAGGAGAATTTGCCATTTATCCAAAGGCACTGGAGCCCTTTCTTGTTTGTCTCTCCATACCTGGCACTGTCCTCCCCCAGCTGGGGCCCCTTGGAGAGCCCTCAGTAAGTACTGCCCCAAGAAGCCGAGCAGCATTTTCCACACTCCAAGCCAGCTCCCTGCAATCTTTCCTTAATAGCTCTGTAAGAAGGTAGAAATGAAGCCGTCCAAATAACAATCCTACCCGACAAACTGTGCTATTTAAGCTCGAAACAATGAATCATTACAACATCACGTCTGGTGAGAGGTACTACACCCTTCCTGCCTACCGACAAGGTTTGAATTACAGGAGGTTACAAGGAGCTTTACTCCACAGTTCCGTGATACCTAGGCTCCATAGGGATGTTTCCACTCTCCAAAAACAAGCCGCTCCTCAAACAAATGTGGGTGAGATATGTGATGAAATTTTCCTGGAGCTTCTTTAATTATAAAGTCAGGATCAGAAATCCATGTGTCCAGACTCTCACATAAATATGAACACTTGTATTTTCTACATACTTTCTCTCCTCAGTATTGTAGAGCTCTTTCTTCTATGTTTAGAGATTACATTAAAACAAAATCATATAGAAGAGCCATTGAGATATCCCCAACTGTATATGTTATTCAGATTTCCTTCTCACCACAACCATCATTTAACTGGAACATAAAAACCCCTGAAGATTATAACATTCAGCTTATGTTGTATCTTTGAGAAAAGATAACTAACTTTTGAACTATTACAGATGAAAGCTTTAACTGTTAACTCAACTGCTATACAGTCAATATATATATATGTTCAGAGTAAGGATCAAGTGCAATAGCATTTTTAAATTCCATATTTTATCCTAGAATGGAAGGATAGATTTACAGTAGAAAAACAGCAAAAGGTGAGCTAATTTTACCCCCAAGGCTTCAATTGTCATCATGATATTTCTGCAGACTCTTTCACATTGCACCTGTCCCTAACACAGAATAAACAGATGTTAGAGAGGCAAAGTAAAACATTTCAGAAATATTCCCAGCCAGTGCGACATAGAGGGGTATATTTCAAGTATACTTTCTGGAGGAAAAATCCTCATTATGGTCCTGACATATTAAAGCCCCAATAAAACAATTTGCATGTATTTGCAGTATCATACAAAGCTACATACTGGATTTGCAGCAAAAGGGTGGTTAAGAGTGAAGCCCTTTCCTCCTCAGTGAGGTAGTTGGAATCGCAAATAGGATAATAATAAACTTTCTGTGAATTAAACAAGTTTCTTGGCAGTTGTCCTTCATTTGCCACACTTTGAAAGACCCTATGTGGCACACGACTTCTTAAACGCAAATCAAGCATTGCAGAACTATTCCAATTTCAAGTGAGGCAACTTATTTAACAATTTCTTAGGCAATGTCTCTTGGGTTTAGCTGTAGGCAGGAAATGAAGTGTAATTAGCACTTTTATGTGGCATTAACAAACAATCTTGTTACTTCATTACTTTTTAATATTTGCACCAGTCTTCTGAAAGCAGATTAAGACAAACTGCAATTTCCATATGTGAGATTCCGTGACTGTAAAGCTCAAAGAACCTTCACTTTAATCAAACACTATGATGTCTTCCACCAATTTTTTTTCCTAAAACTCTTTTTGAAAACTAAGCTTTATGTTAATAAAGTGCTAATCTGAACAGTTTCTTCACTTGAGTATGATTTTTCAATTCACACACATGGCCAGGGTCATAATGAAAGGATGCATTTACCAGCACAGAGCTAAATAATTTTTTTAAATAGAAAAAAATACAATAATATTAACAAAATTGCTGAAATAGAACAAACAAAAAAACCATAAATCCACATACTAATATAGGTATTCTGATTTAAAGACAGATCCAAGCAGGGAAGTTAAATAATTCATCAGGACTTCTCAGCCCTCTACCTAAAGGAATATTTCAATATTCGAGTTTTATTTATTACTACAGTTTAGATTCTGGTATGTGGCAATTTCTGTCCTTAGTATGTGAATTCTGAGGAACACTTTCCCAAAACTCTTGTCGTATGTGCCCTTGGGGTGCCAAGTAAAAGCCAGGGCTAATTCAGTTTACTACACATGCTGTAATGTGTAAAGCATTCACTTTCATGCTGTAAATCAAAGTGTAGGGAATCAAGTGGTTGAAAACTGTCCTGCATCATTCCCTACAATATGCAGAAGAGAAGGAATTTATAAAAGCTCTTCAAAAGCTTAGCTCCATTCTGGTGTTAAATAAAAGATTTCCTTTCTAATATTTTGTGCTGCAAAACAAGTTCAGAACTTGCATTTAAATGGAAAGTGTCAAAAGTGTATTAAAATCTTTGTAATACATGTTTTCCTTAGACTGGACATTAGGAAGCATTTCTTTTTCAAGAGACCGATCAAACATTGGAAAAGGCTTCCTCAAAATTTAGTTGATGCCTGTCAGACTTAAAAAGTCATTTGGACCATGCGTTAACTTTCTGTGAGCTGTGACTTGGGCAGGCAGTTGGACTCGTGGTCACTGTCACCCCTTCAATGAAATAGCCTGCTCTACTGACTTCATTTGTTTTGATCATAAATGCAAATTACACAGTGTATTCTTTTGAAACATATGGCATTATCACTGTAGTCACAGAGAAACCTAAATAAGTCCAATTTTGTTTTTTTATTTTCAGGACTGCCCTTTAGGCTCAGGTTTTACACTGAATCAAGGACTTTATGTTCATGACATTTTATTTATTGAAGTTTATATCTCATTATAGGGAACTTATTTTTTTCAGCCAGAACCTACATCTTTGATTAGTTCCCTTTTCTTTTGAGTCACTTTGCCCCCTGCTGTAGAGAGATTTAAATTCTACAACAGGGATACAGCCATGTCAGGCAGATGTTAGAGCAGCCACCTCTGTATTCCATGTAAAGCATCTCTTTCAGAACCCAATCACAGCCTAGGACTGCTCTGTGCTACCTGCTGTTGAGCTTAACAGAAATACAGACAAGCAGAAGAGGAAAAGGAACAGCAGATCACAGCACCTCTGTCATCAGTAAATAAGGAAATTAGCCAGTTATGTTTGTTTATAAGTCTCCAGGCAAAAACAGTGAGGTAGAAAGTGAAAATGCATGAATAATTATCTTAACTGATAGAGGATTTTTTTAAGGTGTGAGTAGCACATGGGGGGAAAGTACTTGGTTTCTTTATGTTTAGCAGGTGAGAAAAACAGCCTAAACAGTGTCTAATAATAGTTAAAAATCAATCTGCCATTTCTAAGTGAGTAGTTTTATGTAGAATCTGGTGAAATGTGTAAATATTTATTGTTTGTCATATGAGCTAGAACCAAATATCCAATGCCACCAGTGCATGGCACGGCCTGTTCATAAGAAAAGTTTTAGTGAGAGTTGGGTTGTTTTTATTTCAACAGTGTATTTCTTTAAAAGGGTTGATCCAGATATTTCTTTGTCCAGAGAAAACTGGGTTCATTTTACTTTCATCTTGTCCAAAGCAGAGCTGCCTAAATCTTTTCTTAGCAAGTTTTGCTGGTGACCAGAGGCAAATTTTATCACTTTGTCAATGAGGCTTATCTCTGAAAACTGCTTGGGAAAAACATGGTATCTGAAAAACCAAAAGAGCAGCATGGTTCAGAAATATATACACACATACACACACATATACTCACACACTTTAAGAAAAAAGAAAACCATAACAAAATAAAATTAATAGAAAAAGAACCCCTAGATCCAGAAACTTAGATGCTTCTAATCTTAGCTAAAACAAGGAGCAAGAAAAAACCTGAGACATCATTCTGAACAGATAGGAATTGGGAAATAGAAATTGTGTTTATCAACCAGAGAAAATGAAGGCACAAAAATCAAGATGTGATGCCAAGGCCTATATGACAGATTCAGATGTTAAATAATTCAGATATTAATTAATTCAATGTATTCAATAGATTCACTGTTTGTTAGCCATCCAGAGCTGTATCTCAGCAATCACAACTGCATGCAGTTCCTGCACTATACAGAGTACCCACCACATTCTACTTGGAGTGGGTTCTTTGTGAACGCTGGCACAAAGCAATAAATTGTAGTGAATTACATTTACAGTATTGGCTTGAAACAGTTAACACTGGCCAACCCAGCTCAAAAGCTCCTTCTACTATGGATTTTAGCTGGATTCTTAATGTCATTTAAACATTTTTATTGTGGTAGCATTATGTATTAGCATATTAAACATTTACTGCAGGCATTTTCTGGATGTGAGATGAAACACTTATCAATATCTCTGAAATACTATAAAAACAAATATATAGAGACTAGATATATGATAGGATTTCTAAATCCAGCCTACATGACAAATGAATGGAAGTTGTATTGCAAAAATATTTTCATTTCTTACTTTCCTTTGAAACACACTCCTTTGAATATCACTTTTAATTCTATATTTTACATACCAAAGCTGGCAGAAAAATACCATTGCTTTCACAATGTCTGCAATCAATATAAGCAGTGATTTAATTGATTACTTAGGCTGCAGTCTCCAAATTTTCAAAATATTTTGGGCGGCATATATTGAACTCTTGACAACTGGCAACTGGTATCATAATGGGAGGCACTGCTGCTATTCCAGTGCAAGCTTGTGGTTAAGTTGCTACTCAGGCACTTAGAAGTAAAGCTGAGCTCTTAGTCATAACTGCAGGTGGTGAACTTTTGAAAATGTGGCATTGCATTAACTTTTAAAGAAGTGGCTTGGCTTCAGTGCCCACTGTACATTAGAAGAATAAATAGTAATATAGCATAGTCTCCAAGCCAAATGAATACACAAAATCATCTAAAGCAACATACTGTCTATCCTTTCTTCTTAAAGTAGTTGAAATGTGCATATTTTTGAGCATGGCATGAGCTATTTAAAACCTATTTCATGCATCATCTTGCTCTTTCCTAATATCAGCAGATGAGCTGATTTTATAATCAGAGGCACTGTCAGCTTGTCACATTCTGCAGTTCAAAATGTCAGATGCACTGTAAACAGGCTCAGAGTAAGCCAGGCACTTTAGAACAGAGGGGCTGCATGCTGAGTTCAGATGTAGAGAATAGATGAACCCTCTTTATATTACACAGAATAATACATGAGCCAATACTTGTTACAAGGGCAAATTTTCTTTGAGGGATTATGATGAACAGGATAACTGTGGGCAAAGAAGTACCCATCAATAGAGCCCTAGCAGTCTCATTCCTTTCCTCTCTCAATTATCCTTTTAGAAATGTGCATGCTGTATCAGGATAAACATGATAAAGCTGCTTGTCTCAATTAATTTTCTAGCATTTTTGGGGTGTTTTCCCCTTCTTTCTTCCTAACCCCCTAAAGTGTCTGAGACATGAACAGTGGAGTTGGCTGTGATATGAATATGAAGGAGATTAGCATCTATACAACTATGAGTGTGAAAAACAACTATGAAGTCTTGTATACTTTTGGAGGAATCAGGAAAAAGATAACACCATACAGTGAGTCAGTTGTTGAAACATAATAATTTCCCTTTTTTTTTGTTTGTTTCTATTCGGTTGGAAAGGTTAGCTTACCCTTTGCATTAAATATCTGCCTAAGAGCTACCTGATATGTGGAGGTGTAAAACCAGCAGCTGATTGGCAGGTCCATATGAATAGAATCATATGTTTGAAAAGATCTCCAAGATAATCAAGTCCAACCACTAACATAACACTGCCAGATCCACCACTAAACCATGTCCTTAAGAACCACATCTATATGTCCTTTACATCCCTCCAGGGATGGTGACTTAGCAAAGAAAAACCTTTTTCTAAAGCAAACAAGCTTGAATTAACCAAAGCCTGTTAGAATGAGAATTTTTTTTTAAGAAAGTGACTAAGTTATTATCATAACTGCACTAAGCCCAAAACATTTAAATCATATTTCCTCTGGGACCAAACAGTGAAATAATAAAAGCCCCACAACTTTGCTTTAAGTATAAGAGAACTCATCTAAATTAATCCTTGAGTCTTTCTACCGATGCATTGATGAATTATGTCGGAGAGAATAAAAACAGGATGCCCAAAGACTGGAAAGCAGAGAAGCTGAACTACCACTTCTCAAAGGTGCTTGAGTACCTTTTAAGCTACAACAGCAACTCAGAAGAAAATAGGATGCAGACCATGAAGGACTTGGGATACTAACATGACTCCCTCTGAAATGTAGCATTCATTAGCTGAAATGGTGGCAAGGCTACAAAGACACACAGACACATAATAAATAGCATAAATAGATCAGAAAGACACTTTAAATCTTTGTCACAGAAAGGCTAATTTATACTTCATGTTTAAACAATATTCTTTAAGGCATACAATGCTCAAGTCTGCTCAAAAAACTTGCTATGAGCAATCTCAGGCATCAATCTGTACTGAGACCACTTTTCACAAGGGTAAAGTAAATGTTAAGAAAGAAAATATTATTGATCACACGTCTGGCAATGTGGGGTTTCACTGTGCCTTTCTCAATCCCTATAAACTTGCTCTAAAAGTATTACCATCAATATCTAACATTTTTATTTTAATGGTCACAATCCATTTCTGTTAATACCAGCAGGCACCACCGACTCAGGCTGAGTTAACTGAGCTCTGCTCCTCACACTTGGCCAAGCCCTGAACTATTACAATCCAATGTTTTCTCCTCATAAAGAATTCACAAGAAAGATAATTCTCACTGGTTTTGTCAGTTCCTGGTTTGCAAGAAAAGACTCGTCAAGGTTCAGGTCATTAAGTCAAAGGAAAATGGAGAGAAGAAGGACTGTTCAGAGTAACATAATCTGATTAGATCTTTATTTCCATTGCACATATATATTATTATTATTGGCAATACTCCCGTATCATTGGTACTTTTACCAATTCTTAAAAGGACTTTTATTCATTTAACTTGTATTTTGTTTCCTTTTGTCAATTGGTGTCATTGTGATACGTTGTTCATTTCCATCCTAAAAAGACTAAACTACAACTCACATGATTTCTTAAAGGTGGTTTAATTAAATGTGCTTCCAAGATCTCAAATCAATAGAAACGTTTTTTTCAACCTAGGTTTCTTAGGTGTGAACTCCTAAATTAATCTCTCAATGACTGTTATCTACAAATGTCTCTCAGTTTACTGTGTAGCTACAAACATAGTAATATTTAACTCTGTGAAGAAAATGAAACAGTAGTATAGAAAGAAAGGTCTCCAAGTATAATGACCAGATTGATGCATAAATATTTGATCATTCTCTGTAAGTGCAATAATGTCTGCATCTGAGAAATGTAGTGGCTCTTAAATCACGGTTTCTGCACAGGTGCAAAATCTGGTAAAAGTGTGATAACAATGAAACGCCTGGTAATTGTTACCTGACAACAAAATACTACTCTTCTTTAGAGGCAGTACTCAAAATTTTACTGATACTAACACTGGATTTTTTTTCTTCTGTATGAAAATGTTGCAATATCCAGTTGGGTTGCTATGATTAATTAATCCGTCACCTGGCTAATGAGGAATGGTAGCTGTTTGTCACAGAATTTCAAGGATAACTTCAACTTCTCAAGGATCTCAAGCCGAATTTTTTCTGCTGACAAGTATTCTAATTGAATTTTAATGAGCTGAAAATCAAATCTTTTTATACTTCTTAATTTTCATAAGTAGTTTTCTTTGTGACAATCCTATTATAATTACATATAGTTCAAATGGTTCTACATCACATATGCCCCCAAAACAAGTCTTCCCAAATCTATCACCTTACTTTTGAAATCACATTATCTCTATTGGCCCCTTATGTTTGTTCTTGTTGGTTTTGTGTGGTCTTTTTAACTAGATCTAAAGTGGGAATGTTGGAAGCACTTCCAAGCATCCACAGTTCTGCTTTTGAACCAATTTTAATTCTATATGGAGTGAATATTGAGAATGCCTTCTAAATCCTTCTTCTCTCCCAGCCAGTGCCCAGTAAAAAACCAGAAACCTGGATGCCTCGGAATTACAGCACAATCCCCAGCTTGGACTAAACAAATGACATGATTCCTCTGTGCCCTATGATCCAGGTCATCTATAGGTGTCAGGTGAAGTCTCTCTCTGTCTACTGCAATATTTCACGATAGGTAGTTTTACCAGTACCTCCCAAACTAAACTCAGCTAAATTAATTGATTCTTTTCGTAATGGCACTGGCAATACCTGTAGCTAATAGCAGTTGTTAACACTCCAGTTTCTTCTTCAAAATAGAAACTTTTCTTTTTGTGCATGTCCTCAGTCAGTAATAGCAAGGCTTGTTCTCCTAGACATCCTCACTGAAGTGCATGAAGTGTATCTGGCACTCAGGCACAGCCTACACTCCAGTCAAACACAAGCTGTGGTGCTGCATCACATCAAATACTCCCCAGGGCTACAGGCTGCACATGGAGACAAGAAAAAATGTTTCTCTTACATTTCTGTGTTCATTGGACATGTTTGAAATTGTAGCTAATACAGTATTGCCACTCAGTATGAGCCGAGTAGGAGCAACCTTCTTGGTTGTAATGCATTATTCACAAGGAGAATAACAGTGAGCTGGCTCTGTGCTGCTGAGTTAGTTCATTCCCTTTCCAAGAACACTGCTCCAGTTTAATCTCCCTTACCTTAAGTTTTATCTCCTTGGCCTTCTAATTGGCCCTTCCCAGTCTCTTAAAAAAGAAAACAAAAACAAAACCAAACCCCCCACAGTCACAGAAAACAGGCTAAAAGAGGCAGTGTGTGGCAAGAAGAGTCTTGTGGAAGCACATCCTTCCTGGGACAGCAGGATCTGTTGGAACATCAGCAGCATCAGAAGAACAGTGATGACTGCTGAGAGTGGAACTGAGTCAGTATAAGTTCAAACCAAGGAGAGCTGGGCAAGCACCTGCTTTCAAAAATGCCATATTGAAACTATCTGATTGCATATGCAAGCAGCACTAAAAATGCTGTTCTGGGGATGAAAGAGGGGACTGAGTTCAAATCAAAGCTGTTATTTAGCTATGAGATACTTAAAAGATTAGTTAGCTCTTATCCGAGTAGCATCTCACTGATTTGGGGACTATTCAGAGCTTCTCATTTTAGAAACATGCAGACACTAAGAAACATTTTACTCTTTTTTATGTTTGAACTTCAAATTCTCTAAGATCTGGCTTCTTCATTAGCTAAACAAGGACAGCCATTTTACAAGCCCTGAAAAAATCAAGCAGTGTCAAATTAGTTTTTCAGTTAAATGTACGTCACTTCCCTCAAAGTCAACTAAAACTACCTTTTTCTAACTGCATGTTTAACTCTTGAGAGTGTCTTAGAAACCTCTTCCTGACAATTTCTTGAGTTTTTCAACCACATTAAAGGCAGGGTTGTCTTTATATTTGCAGCTAAACAAACACAAAGATATTCAGAGCTGAGAGAATCACAGATTCTGCTCATGCACAGAAAACACAGGATGTCCAATGTAGTTGCCTCCTTTTCATTATCATCAATTGTGAACATATTAAAAACTTTAGCTAAGTTTCATTTATCTGCAGAGTCCTCTGGAGTTACCACTTTTCTTTGTTTCTAAGATGGGACTGCTCAGTCCCTCAGGTGTTTTTCTGGAGTACAGACAGGTTTGGCTGGTTGGTTGGGTTTTTTTTGATGATCAGCATCTCTCACACTTGTAATCATTGCAAAGCAGAAGGAAATAATTCTTTAACTAAAAGATCATGCAACTTTAAAGAGAAACTTAACCCCATAAGTAATTTTTAAGGAATAACAGCAGATTGTGACAAGATCACAGATGACAAGAACTGTCTCTCAGGTTATATATAACCTGATTAAATAAGAACTGTTTGTCTTTACCCACTCCCCAAAGCCCTTTAGGAGCTAAGACAACAGATGTTTGTCACTACAGCCAATCACATGCTGCAATTTCACTCTGGTGAACATATTTTAGAAACTAGCTAATGAGGTGATCTGCAAGAAATATTTTCGGTCCCCTTTGGCTAATATTTCATTACTGATGTCATTTATCCTCTATCATTAGACAGAAACAACCTGCAATTACTTTATCCTCTAGAAAAAAAAAAAATTAAGAATGTTCTCCACAAATGAGTCTAAAAAAATCAAATTTGCACAAGTATTTCTAGTTCCTCATAACAACAAAATCGAGAAATCAGATATTCAAAACCACAATTTCCCCATAAAAAAAATAAATCTGAATTACTTTTCTTTTTATATTTTGTTACATCATAATGTGATTTCTTCCCAACTTGGTTCTCTCCTCTGCATTATGCCTTCTGGAGCATCCCTTTTACCAAGTTTATCTATCAATGTCTGTAAAAGTTACACTGATATTTCCAAGTTTTTTGCCAGAAGAGTTTCTGACAGATTTATACTGTTCATTGGAAAATAGAATTTTTCTAAGGATAGAAGCTCCTTTTTCAGTTATTTCTAGTCATTGCACCAAAAAAAAGTAAATTATTTCATTTTATTGATTACTGTCATCAGGATTCAAAATAAATTTTAATTGCACCATTGAAGACAGCTGCAATTTTGCATTTACTGGCTAAAACTAGATCCTTTCTTTTCTCCATAAAACACAAGATTGAAAAATTACCTGAAATTTCTAAGCACTTTTGTCAAAGTGGAGCCCTTAAAGCTTTAGGAAGTATTAGAGACAATCTTTAACACCTATTAGTCATGATGAGACCCTGTTAAAAAATAAAACCAGGATAGCCTTTACCTAAGATAATTATTATTACATTTTCTAGCAGAATTCTAACAACATTACAGATTGTATGGAAAGACATTTCTAAAACTTCACACAATTTCAGCTTTAATTAGGGTTTTCCTTTCTGTACTTATTATGGCAAAAAAACACAAAGGAAAACAAGAACTTAAGGAGGAAGACTTAGTGAATTTGTATTCTGGTGTGCTTTATTTGCTAACAACTTACTGTGCATTTCTTTAATGAGATATTTTCACATTTACATCTAATCAGTTAAAAAGAGAATTAAAAGCAGAATCAAACATTACATCCACCCCTGGCTCATTCTGTCAAATTTTGTGATTTTACAAACTCATTTTTTTCCAAACGTTTCTCCCTCCTTTGCTGCTGTGTGAAATAATCAGACATAAACCAGATGAACTGAAAAAGTCTTTAATTTATGATCTAGCTGTCATTTGTAACAATGATAGGGTAAAGACTTATTGGAAGGAAGTATAATGTTCATGTAAAAGCATTAATTTTAAGTTGGATATCAAATCATTTTCCATTTATCTGCAATGAGGTTAAAGAAAACTCTTGAAAACAATAAAAAATTAATCTTAATGGGACAGTAAATGTGACATTATTGAGTGTGATGAACTGAGCTGCAGTTTTCAAAGAATCAGAGAATATTCTAAGTTGGAAGGGTCCCACATGAGTCCAACTGGGATAGAACCTTTTTCTTGAAAGAGAGTAAGCAAAAACAGATTAGCACTCAATTGGCTTCACATATATGCTGTACAGTTTGTGTCTGGTGAGGTCAGACACAATGAATTTGCAAAGTCCAGGGCTCAAGATGAGAAACAGGTGATGGCAAAACCACCACACCCACTGTCTAAGTTATGTTGTAAATCAAACCCTGGGAAGCACCAGCCTTTAGGAGAGCACAGAATGGCTGAACCAACAGGCAAACCATAAAATCACCACTGGAAAGTTTAGGTCTATCAGCATTTCCCCTTACTCATGTTTTTTTTATTTTTTTATTTTTTTTACCAGGATTTTTGGTTCAACGTCATATAAAATTAGTACTTTAAAAAAATGGTGGATTGACCTAGTTAGCCTAAAAGTTCCTCTGTTTGGAACCTGCTGATCTACCGGTAACTTAAGGGGCACAAAATATCACAGAATCAGTTTGTGTGCCTAGAAAGAAAATTTCTAAAAATCATTCAGTCACTCCCATGTGATAACATCCAAAGATGCGACTCAGAAGCATGACACTCATGATGCAGCAAACTCCAGTTTGTGAAACAGCAACTGGGGACAGTCACAGCTCTGTAAATAACAGTATTTTAAGTTATCCTCAGACTTTTAAGATCTGTCTTGGACTAAGCAGTCATGAAAGGAAATACATGGTCACTAATGATCAATTGCTATTGCAGAGATACTACAGACCTCTAAAATATTTAGATTCTCCCTTACTTTTTCTGCACTGCACAGCTCAGAGAGTGTCATTGTGTGCTATGCAGCAGTAGGGAACATGAACAAATGGCTTCCACATAATGAAATCAGTTGTTTAAACTACAGCAAATGACGATGTTACATGAAATAAATGGGATAGATTGATTGATTTATTGAGGAAACTATGAGATATTAACTACTTATACTACAAAGACGTTTTAACACAGTTCATAAGGTTGCCAATTAAAAATACATTTGCAAAGCAAAAGAAAGGGAATAAGAAGTGAGTACCTCCTGAAAAAAGAAATTTATCAAACAAAATTGAAATTGATTAACAATTAGTAATACTCTAGGACTTAATAAACTTGTGCTTAGGATGATGGAAATAGCCAACACGATTTCCATAATTTTAAATTCTGGCCTTGGGCAGACACCCTAAAGTGAATAAGGTTTCACAAGTCACCTAATTTTATCATATCTAAAACTACATCCATAACCTTCCATCAAATACTTGATAGACTGCACAACATCTAAGAAAGTAACAAGAGAATTTATAATAAATGGCTCAAGCCAGGTTAGATTTAAATATTTCTAATATGCAAGAATTAAAATAATCTCAATTTAGCTTCATTAATTAATGAAGTACTAAAATATATCTCTAGAGCCTTCTAAGCTACCAACTTTTAAACCTAAATAAAAGAGCTAGAGTTCTTTTTAATCATAAAGTTTTGGTTCATCCTCTGTCATTATTTGCAAGTTTCTGTCTTAAAATGTTTCAAGTTTAACAGCCATCTAGTTTAATATCAAATGAAATAAGACCTTTGAATTTATTTATGCAATTTATTTACTATTTATTAACTATTTATGTAATAGTTGGATAATTATTTTTCAGCATGTTTGTCACTTTTTCCTTATTAATTTCAAACCTTTTCACATAATAATATTCCTGACTCTAATCTTTATTCCCTTCTACATGCATATGAATATCTTTGATAATTCATTTCTTTGAATGTTACTATCATTAAATGCATAATAAAGTCAATAGTAAATGAACTCTTAACTGCGGGCACTTTGCATCTTTGCAGTTTTTCTAACACAGTATGGACTCCAGTAAATATTTCTTTTATGCTTTTCACACTTTTGGATGAAGTCTAAAGGGAACTCAGTCTTGGTGACACAACTGAGTGTACACCCACAGTAAAGATTTATATTGTCATATAAAATTGCCTTCTTGATCTACAGAACATCACTGTATCCTCTCCACAGCAGCTTAGGGACTTCACTCTCTTCTTACTGTCAAAGAGTTGATCAAGTAGGGTGAAACAACAAAACAGAAATTTACACTTTAAGTATTTCATCATATGAGTTTTTGCATAACAAGGGACACAGTAGGCAGAGTAGTACAATAACTTACTCCTGAATCATAGAATCATTTAGGTTGGAAAACCCTCTAAGATCAAGAAGACCAGCTGTTAACCAAGCACTGCCATGTTCACCAGCTAACCTTGTCCCCAAGTGCCAATTTTACACTTTTGAACGCTTACAAGGATGGTGACACCACCATTTCCCTGGGCAGCTGTACCAACACCTCACAATCCTTTCCATGAGGAAATATTTTTAAAATATCCAACCTAAAATTATGCAGCTATTTGTATTCAAAATTATGGCAACTGAAATTCCATTATTAAAATGTTGGCTAATATCAGATGCCTGATAAATCTCTCATTAGGGATATACTCAGTGTTGTTATTTGTAGTGACTTACATGAGTTTATCTGAAATAAAATAGTACTGTTTACTAATATTTACTAACCTGTCACTTTCAGTTTGTAGTTGAGGAAGTGAATAGGAAAGAGGGATGTCTCAGCTCTAGAAAGCTGAGAGTCAAGGTACACAAGTCTATTTTCAATTTGTTTTAAAGTTTTTAATAATACCTTCCTAGAGGAATCAGCTTTTTTACAGTCCAGGTCTAATACTGTCACCAGTGGGTACAGCCTCTGCCCATTCCCACTGCCAGTACAACTCTGGGCTGATAAATGTGTGGGTCCTTCTGGTGCCTGGGTGCCACAAGATTAAAGCAATATTCCTGCTATGGCAAGATGTTTACACCCTTTGATAACTTTCCTTTTAGTTGCTGAATTTTCAGAGTTGCATATATAAACCAAACACTTTGCTTATTTATATTCTCATATTTAATAACACAGTGTTGCAGTAACTTCTGAAATTATGATGAATGATGTTTTAAATTTCTATTCCTGCCTATTTCCATTATATATGTACTTGATAGAATCAGGAAAAGTTATATTATTTCATCTATATTCAGAAATAATGTTTTTTCAAAAAATGCAAGCTGAGGAAAAAAATAATCTATAAACTGCTCCAAAAGCCTTCTTAATTAAATTTTTAACTGCAAATGATCTAATAGTCAAGCCATCACAAGAAGGTAAATTATATTTATTTTTTCCTATGACAAAATGTTTGGGATTGCAACAGCAGTATTTGAAACATTTTACAAATTTTATGCCTATTTCTGAGCATTTTCAGTTGCTCTATAGGGATTAGAATTCTGTTTTTCTTTTACTACCTTTTCTAGTTCTCTATAATTCAGCCTTGATGCAGAACAACCAACTGGAGGTGGAAGAGTAGGTCCCCTGCATGAGCTGCCCAAATCTGTAACTGCTTTGCTTAGGCAACCAGCTTGGATGCCATAAGGGCTGTCCGTAACATTTTGACTGTAAAAAAAATTCATTGATCAACTACTGATTGATATTTACAACTACTACATAACTGTCTGAAACAAATTTAAGATATATGGAGGCAAGTATTACTTCATTTTTTTTAAACAGTCATTTTTGGGGTTTAGTGAAGGTTATAGGAAAATTTTAATAACAAGAAAAAATATTTCTTTTAATTATTGATCTAAACTATCATAAACGAAATGCCAAATAATACATAAATGCTAATTTAAACTACTTTCACTTCAATGCAGAATGCAGTCTAATGAATAAGTAAGACTGTTCTCCACAGAGCAATATACTCTTGCCACAAATCTGAGCTGTATTTCATCCCTTATTTTTAGTCCAAAATATGATTCCAAAAAGATATTATTAAGTTATAACACCTTAGTCCTTTTCAAGCTCAAGGCACTTAATATGCTGAATTTTAGATTGCTTTTTTATATTCTGCCTGTTCCTGCGTTCCTTACTGTACTTTAAGGTATTAAAATTGCCTGCTCCAATTTCCCCTCTTCTTAGGAAGGTATGACAGAGAGATGAAAAAGACTACCTTTTGTCTTGAAAAGCTAAACAGATCATAAAAAAGAAACAGTAGAAGTTAATAGTGCCTTGCCAGTTTACATCATGCAGCCACTGAAAATACACTAAAATAAGAGTGTGTGACATAGCACAAATCCTGTCAGGTTTCTTCCAGAAAAACTACAACTGCTATTCCTCATATTTTGAGCTTCTATTAGAATGCCCTGATATAAAAGAAATTCTATTAAATTAACCTGTTATGTTATGAATAACATTTTTTAAAACAAAACAAAACACAAAAACAACTGAAAGGTTAGCTAGCACAGTGAGAGCACAGATTTTTAAATTTCATTCTACTTAAAGTTATTCAGTCTTGACCAAACCAATCTCCATTCTCATAGATTTCAATGCTTAAAATTGAATCCTGGCAATACTTTTATGTGTAATTCTTGTTGTCTTGGAAAAATGAGGAAGAATCAGTTTTGGATCTCTATGACTAAAGTACTAGATGGCATATCTCTATCTGTAGGTGGAATTTGAGGTTGCAATATGTAATCCTAGAGACTGTTGCACTACTGATAACATAAAAAAAACAAACCAGTTTTTGCATAGGTTTTTTTGGGTTAGAAGACACCTTGAAGATCAATATACATGCAAAGAGGAGACTACTTTCCAGATAGTTTGGGACAAATGACATTTGCCACCGCAGACCAGGAAACACTACTACATGTCCTCAGGCCTTCTGCATGATCAGGAAATTGCTAACAGGAAGCCATGAAAGCCAACCTCTGAGCTATCAGGGTTTGGACATAGCCAAAAGGCTGATTTTGTTCACTCTCATACAACTTCAGAGGAAATACTGAGCCATAAGTAACACCAAAGGTAAACGAAATTACTTCAGATCCAAAAAAAAAGCACTTGAAAAGGCTCATTACACTAAATGAATTGGCATACCAGCCTATTTCAGCTGGTGTGTTTCCAAAGCCCAAAGCCCAGATAACAGGGCTGTTCCATTGGATTGGCATGATGCAATCAGACTCTGTGTCGCTAAACGCAGCATTAGTCCAATCCTACATGCTGGGATCCACTGAGCTGCATTATCAAACAGCTGCACCAGAGAGAAGGGGCACAATGAGTTCCTCTTCAAGCTTAAGAAGTAGTTTCACAGTTTTTCCTCAGAGCTTTTGCCATGAATGGTTAACTGAGCCTATTCCCCCTCGAATGCTCAGCGAAGTCTTGGCAAGGCGCAATGGCAGCTGGTGCCTTGAGGCTGGGGGAATCTCCTGCCGTTTCTGGAGAGCTGGTGACAGCAGCACAGCTGATTTTATGTGAGATATTGCATTCCTTTTATGCTAACATGGAAATCAAACATTGCAAGATAGAATAATCAAGCCATCTCCCTAAGTTAGACACGCAGTTAATTACCCTTTTCCACAGAGGTGAAAACTGTGGTGCCTCAGATACCTCTGTAAAGCAAGAGAACATAAGCAATAATTTGAAACAAGTGACTATTTCAAATATACTTATTTTAGATGTCAATTGGTGGGGAATTTGCTATATAATTGGTGGGATGCTTTTTTTCAGACTGAAAATTAGTGAAACAGTTCTCCTATATTGATAATAAAGGGGGGAAATTTTCACTTAGGAAGTGAACATTTTCCTACAAGCTCACTTTGACCCCATGTCAGTGGTTATGGCAACATGTTCCAGAATTTTCTCTCACATAACACAGAACAATCAAGATAAGGTATTTTTCTGCACTGCAAAAGCAAAATAGAAGAAGTCAGCTCCTGGTCTGTATTGCACAAGCTGCTTATCTGGATGATCTGATAGGGAGAATTTCCTTTTAATAAGCAAGTGAGAAATGCTAATATGAATCTACTGACATAGGATATATATATATATATATATATATATATATATACACATATACACATTAATTTTTTTTTTTAGCCTATTCTGAGAGTCAGCTTAAAAGGTCAGTGACTCTAATAAAAGACTAATATGGTCTCTGTGTCACAAAAAAGGACAATATGTAGCAGAAGGAGGAGCAAAAATGAGCACAGAAATCAAGGTGATTACATATACAACTGTTTTGCATTCAACCTTTTTTTCCTGCCTTACAATACATTCGCTTAGTCATGTTGTCTTCCTGTGCTAAACCCTACTTCAGAAAAAATTACAAAACCCGTAAGAAGAATAATCAAGGAATTTACCTTGCAGATGCAGTACAAACTTTTTCTACAAACAAAGTGAGAAACTGATTAAATTCATATACTGATAAAACAGAAGTTCATTAATTGTTTAGACACTGGGCTTTTGAACTAGAAGAGAAATTAGATCTCAATATATTTCATCAATTAAAAAAATTTACAGTGAAAAACCACAGTTCATACCACTGGACATCCAGTTGATGATTTGTTGCATGTTACTTGTGATGACTTGAAGGAGTTATTTTGGATGGAAATATTTATGTATAGGATATGTAAAAAATTCTCCATCTTGTCTGCCTACAATCCCTTTAACTTCTGCATGAAGACAGAGTACTTTGCTGTGACTACTCTCGCACAGAACTGTAATAACAGATCTCCCCAACTACTTGTATAATGCCACAAACTTTGGTCTGAATTTCCAGTGGGAACACACTTACCTCTCTGAATATTTAGTAAATTAAATGCCCCATGAACCAAGACCCAAGCCATAGCAAAATATCAACAAATCTGAACAAATTTAGCAGTGTTTTGTTAACTGGATTCTATTAAAACAGCCTGAATCAACGTGGCTATAGTAAGCAGAACTGCATTATTTTGTTATTTGTTATTTTAGTACTTTGAAAAACTAAATAGAATGATAGAAGTTGAACACAACCTCTGCTTTCTTCAAAGCCCACTTATTAAAGAATAAATTTTCACATAGCAGAATCCATCAAAAAGTCTGATTGTGTATACACCAAGAATTCATTACCTCCTATATCCTGCTTTTGTAAGGATTTTACTCCTCTGCTGAGCACTCAACAGACATAACAAAATATACATGTTAAAACACATATAGTAAAAGGGAAAAATTCAAATATCTTAATGTCTGTAAAAGAAATTTGGTGAAATCTGCAAGGAATAGTATATGGAAACAAATGAACTGTCACGATCATGAGCATATGTTAAAAAAGTGCAACATGTGGACAGATGAAAAAATAAAAACAAATGCTAAACTTATCTCCCCTGATTCTGAGGAGCGACACGTTATCAGTAGCAAAGTAGTAATGGATTCACAACAATGGCAAACAAAAAATTCCTCTGATATCGATAAGAAAATAATAGATCAAAGACAAACTAAATTATTATTCCTATTCTTATATAGCTTGACTATTCCTTTTTAATATCAACAGTTTACTTTCTGATGTCTAGGACATGGCATTCCATATTTTGCAGTGAATTTAGGTGAGCATAATATGCAGAAAATATTCTAAGACAACTACAGAAACACATTTGAATTGCCTTTGCTGAACTTCCTTTGGAAATAAAAGCTCTCCACAGAGTTCTCCGCTAGAGAAAGCCCAATGGAAGAGTTTCAGAAAACCTTAAGATATGTCCATTCCTAAACAGGTTTTGAAAGAGCCCAGCTGACGGTTGTAGGAATTTTCTTGGCAATGGGTCTAATTATGGAGAGCTTATGATCAGGAAAAGCAGATATAGAAATGATAGCCAATAGTGATTTCTTTAACACACCCTGAAAGTTGTTTTCATCTTACACTAATAGACAGCAACCACTATGCAGAAATAAAGGCAAGAATCTATTTCTTGCAAGCAACAAAATTTCTGCACTAATCACAAATTTCGAAACACGCGAAGTGATTAAAAAAAAGATGTTTGCTATGTGGCAGTGGTGCATGTGTCACATGAGCCCTGGTTCAAGTATGCAGAAGGAGGAACAGTAGCACTGGAAAGGGAGACAACATGATGCCAAGAATACAACTGCTATTTTTGCAGTGTATTTTCACTCTCTCTCTCAACTCATCTTTTGTCATCCTGTGAAGCATACGCAGTCTCCAGATGGATCATGCAGCTGTGCATTCTTGGCTCAAAGGTGTGTCAGCTCCTATTTGTTCACAAGTCAGCTAGCAGGCTCTTGTCACAGGACCATGGGGAAGGATCAATACAGATGGATGCTAAAAAGAGCAAGTCAGTCTGGGTGGGCCATGGTGCCAATGCACAGCCCTGTGTGACTATGGGAGATACTGTCTGGGCACTGGCTCTTTCTCAGGTTTATCCCCCTACCTGGGGTGCTAGAAGAGTAGAATAATAACCAAAAAAGAATAATCAAGAATAACCCAAATGTTTCAGAATATTGGAAATGGTATTTGATCATTTCTATAGCACCAAACACCAGTAAATTAATATATTTACATTTTTCTAGATATTTTTGGTATTTCAGCTCCAAATACTTTAAAATTGTGCTGATTTAACTTTATCAATTCTTTCCTTCTCTGATGTTTCAAACTGACATCAGATTTCAGTGTAAATTATTTTGGCATAATTGCACACTTCACTTCTTTCAGTACATACCATAACCGATATAATTATTTTGTGTGCACTTACAGAGGCAGAAGGCAGCTATTTTCAGTCCCCTCAGCCCATTCCAGCAGCTCACTCACACTTCAGTGCTCCAAAACTACGAAATTTAAGATAGTCTCAAGGTTACCCTTCAGTATCTCTGGTAGCTACTAATGTTCCTTTGAAATTGTGCTGCTCCATAGAGTTTCTTGTCCTCATATACATAAAGATGACAGCTCTTATCATCTCTCTTGCAATTCTCATTTATTGTAAATCTCACTCCTGGGGTCATCAACTGAAAATACCACATTTGATGGCGATTTCTCAACTGCAAGATTTTGGGGAAAAATGGAAATCTGCATTTATCCAAAACATCAATGTTAGATGAATTCTGAATTCAAGTTTTTTTAAAAATTAAAGAATTTTTAATAACAGTTCTGAGTCAAAGTGCATCTCATAGCTTTTAAGACTAAATTCACTATTTTTTAAGTCTTACAGCACAAACATGTTTATTTACATATAAATAAATATGAACCCCTGTCAGAAAAATATGGTGTGGATGCAGTTGTTCAGTCTAGACTACTTTTGTAGCTAAAATTATAGAGCAAAATTTGTTTTACAAAATGGATGTATAGATATGAGTGTCCATACTTTACTAGATGTATATATGACAACCTGATAGGTTATTGCTGGTGTGGCACATCCCTCACAACCCATTCACTTCTCATCTACCCTTTCTCAGTATATTTGTTGATACATATGTTGCATCTAGACTTCTCATTTTTTCTTCAAAACATAATTGCAAAGCCTAGGAAAAGAAATAAAAAATAATAGCAAAGCTCCAAATGCAGCAATTCAATGCCTAGCAACCTGTGAGAGACTGAAGGAAAAAAATCACAAATTATCTGCAAGAGGCAGTTGGAACAAGGGTTTGGGGTAAACAGACACACAAACAACACGTCAGCCATGATAAAGAGTGTAAATTTGAACAGATGTCACTTCCAGAGCAGCAGCAGGCAGATTAAACTGAATTGGCTTTGGATGAATTCCAAGGAAGAGTGAGAAAATATGATGCTTTTGCCCTGAGCACTTACAGAAATACAGTCTCCAGAACCTCTTTTCTTTAGTAATCATAATTGAACTGGGCTAAAAATAGGAAGAGTCTTCAAGAAAGGCAGTTTAAAATAAGCTCATTCATTGCACATACATATTGTTCTGTAAATGTTTCATTCTCAGGTAAAAAGAAAAAAAATCCCTGTCTGCTATTAAAAAAGGGATTAAATAAGGACCCTTCAAGTTATGATAGTTTAGAGCAGCAGAAATGTCACCAACATGCTACTTATGCTTAATGAATCTCGGCCAATACTCTGAAACAAAACATAATGTTGCAATCTTCAAGTTAAATCACACTCATTATAAATTTTTGCTATATTCATTGTTGATTGAATAATTCTGATTACCCATGCTTTGTGCATGTGTGTTTTAAATCACTGCTCATTCTCACTTGCATATTTAAGTTTACCATATATGACATACACCAGCAGGAACAGCAAAAATACAGAGCTCTGAATACCCGAGTCAATGTATGAAAGAAATATCTATTTGGATATCTCCTAAAAATATTCTAAACAAGCTTCATCCTCTAATTCTGGTCATTTACATCCTTGTTACACTTTCCAAAGCCCTAAAGATGGACCAATTACCTCTCTGTCTGTAGAACATAAGATTGTCTGTTGGGTTTTGTTTTGTTTGTGATGCTTTTCTTCCCCTGGGACTGTAATGTCTTGGCTTTGAGAATGCTAAACAATGAAACAAAACTTTACTCCAGTGGACACAATTTTAATAAGGACATCCCCAGAAGAGTTTTCACTTATTCCATTTAGAAGCATACAATTATCCTAAGAATTTCAAATCATAACACTAGAAGAAATAAATGCCAATAAATGTCACCTCTCCATGTTTCCACACTCAGGAATTGAGAAAATTACATCTAATCCCCATAAATAATTAATTCATCATAATCAGCAGTATTATTATCTTTCACTGTCAGACACCAAAAAGAAAAACAACATTTTGGGAAGTGGCAAAATAAAGAAATACATCGCAGAGGTAGAGTATCAAAGCACTTGAATTTTCAATTATTATCACTGAAATGGACTCCACCATGTGATCTTTAGATCCTTGAAAAGACCTGCTTTCAGTATGGCCCACAGAACAGTACAATTATTTTCATGGAAGCAAAATGAATGACGAATAACTACTTCTCAAATTAATTAATATCAGCTCTCCTAGCTAATACTTCCATGTGGAAGAGATAAAAATCACACATTTTGTTTAATATTCACAACAGATGCCATCTCCCCACATTTGAATAGAATTTTCATATTTGCAAGTCAGTATTTCAAGCTGAAACATTGAAGGTTTTTTTAAGTCAATAAAACAAGCCTACGAAATTAAAATGCACTACTTGTGTGAAACACAACAAAATCATTGTTTGTTTATCTTTAAGGTGATAATAAAAAAGATTAATGATACTGCTGAATAATGGAACAATCTGCCACAAGGCAAGTTGCAGAATCTAGAATGAAGCTCTAGCAAAAATACTAAGGAAAGCTTCAGTTTTCTCTCGAACACATTAAGAAGTCCCTTTTATTACCAGGTGACATTTTTACATTTAAAAGAGAGTTGATTTTCATGTGGTTCTTAAAGGTCAAACAGTTAATCTACCTCTGTAAGGAGAGCATATTCCTCTGAAGAGATTTCTAGGGGACATCAAATCAATAAGAGTCAGACTCAAAAAGAATAAAACCTTTCTCCGTTATCAAGCAAAAAGCTTATACCAATCCTAAAGAAATTGGATCCAGCTCATGAAAAAATCAGACATCATGCAGTAATAAAAAGCAGCAACCTTTAGAACAGAGACGTAAAAGATTTTTATATCAACAATTCTGAAGAAAAAACCCGATTCAAAATGGAACCTGGAAAAGTATCACACATCATCTGTGTTCCCTTTGCTATTGCATTTGTAAGTGGCAAAAACAATAAGAGAGTGAAAAGTTGACCCTACCACAGTCTTATACACTGGAATGTTCAACAGTGTTTTAACAGTGTTTTCTTCAGCTCTCTTGGATGTGACACAAACACTCTGTGTTTCTGCTGGAGGCAAGAGTGACAAAAAGGGAATCCCAATGAGAAAAGAACAGATTGAGCTGTACACTCCAGCTTTGCCCAGTTTACTCAGCATAATAAGGCCGTTTTTTATCTTCCTGAGGAAACATGCATACAATGGCTTGAGAAGTTCATTGGGAGTGCCTCAAACGAAAGCAGAATACTGAATATTCTAGAAATTGTAATTTCAAAAACATTTTTGGGTTTGAAAGTCAGAAAGGGTACTTGTGAATGTGCTATTTTAGAGTGGGATTCAGGGATTCACAGGAACTGGTGTTCTGTTTCTTGCTCGGTACCACTTTGTACAAGAATTTTTGGTTTCAGTTTCCCATTTAGAACATGGTAAGAACAATAAGATCCATTTTTAGTCTTTTCCACAGATCAGGAACTCTTCAAGACAGTGACTGTGCCAAGACAGGAATTGCATATATAAATAAATATATACAAAAGTGGAAAAGAAAACTTATCTTAATATCCTAATCTCACTTATAGACACCAGGCAACTCTAGAGTACAAAGGGAAAACTGCAAAAGATAAACTCAGGTTTTGACCTTCACTATGTGCAGAACACTTCTGCGCTTGAAAGGAAAGGAGAATTATGTAGGAATATTGAACCTTCCATGAGGACTGCACTTTAATGTCTTTCTGCAGGTACAAAACAGCACTAGCTATGATGCCTTTGCTTCTGAAGGATATAAAAAAAAAACCACAGGGAAACAGACTGAAAAAAAAATCAAAAGTTAGGGAATGGTAAGAGAGGAAGTGAGAATAAAAATTCAGTGAAATTCATAACTACAAGATTATGCTATACAGGCATGTTGGAAAGCAGTTATTCAAGTCATAGAAAAACAATACAGTGTGTATCATATCTTGAGGAATTCACCCTGACACTGACATTGTAATTTCTGAGTTTTATATTGAAGCTATGATACATACATTTTTAATTTTCATTCCAACTTTAGCTAATCTAGGATAAATCTCAATCATTACTTTGTCTAGCTTGCTTTCAAATACAGGAATAAAAAATCCATAGCCTATGGCTTTCATGCTTTTTGTTTATATGCTAACTGTTTTAATTACCATTTTGTTTGCTAAGCCTCTTCAATGAAATTTAAAATGCAATTATTTTTCACTCAATCACACAGTAATTTGAATGAATTTTATTTTGATGTAATTAAGGTAAACCTAATCATTACATATATAATATTTTATAACGTTTCCTGACAATACATTATTATTATTTATCTTTGAATTCTCATTTCATTCATCTTTCATTTTAAAACTGTTTACACGGTGAACACAGATTGGAAGAAAATTGTGTTTTTCTCACATGTCCTCCCCATATATACCATTCTATTAAGCAACTGCACTACACTTCAATCCTGCTGCAGACTCAGCCTCAAAGCAGTTACCAAGTTTATAGATGTCTGAAATCTGAGTTAACAAAGGACTGTGAAAAAGGTGTGGGAGAAAGATACCCTAAATTCCAGGAGTTTGGAGAGATGGAAATTTTGGGTATGATTTTGTTCACAATGGAAAAGTGAACACATGGTTTCTAAAATAATTCAGCACAGTAAAACAACTCCATCTTTTAAAAAATATAATTCTTTAGTTCTAAAATCTTCCAGGAAATTATTTTTCCCTATTATCAACTTAGTTGCATTATAATATGGCTTCCTGAAAAAGCATTCTGTACTCCAAAGGACTAAAAGTTCTTACCACACAACATGTTCTTTTCTCCTATGCTTAAGTCAAGAGAGGTATTAAAACCCTGTCCTTTGATAAATTTAAGACCTGCCCTTTACAAAACTTACAGAGGTAAAATATGTGACTGAGAACATTCATGGACTTAGAAAAAAATCAAGCTGACACAATCTTTTCCCTTTTTTTAATCTTTTAAGTCCAGTCCCAGGGTGAGATTAAGGGTGCAGTTCCATAAGGATTGTGAGTAAATCTAAATTTTGGGCTCTCTCAGTCCTTCTGTCCTCTCAACTCCTCATCCTCTCTCAGTTATGTTTCTTGCTGAACTGGTTCATCAATGGATTGCTAAGATGAGTTGAAGCTGCTTTTCCCTCCTGCCTACCTGCACTGCAGCTCCTTCTCCCTCCCATCTCTGACAATAATGAGATCAGCAGATAAGCCAGCCAGAGGAACAGATTCAGCTGAAATTCCCATACAGAACATCCCAGACTCCAGATCAGTTTTTAGCTCATCCATCTTGAGCAGAACTGGGTGTGGATAAAGAAACAAGATCATCAAAACTTAAAGCATAACACTTAGTAGAAAAAATCCCATGCCTTTTAAACATCAAAAACTACAAAATAATTAATTGTAACAGCATCCTTATTATATAAATGTATCTCTTTGCAGGCTCACAAAGAATGTCAAAACAAATTTCTCTGTTAACAGACTCTTCAATGAATATTCAGACTTAAATATTATGCCTTCTGAGTAATGCAATATAGACAATATGATCTCATTATTTCTTGTCAGGAAGTTAATAGGTAGTAATAATCCATTGTTAAGTGAAATTTTAGTGATGGAAAATAGCACAAAGACTAATATGACTTTGATTACAGTATTTTTCCTGATGAAAGCAATAGAGAAATTCTATAACATAGAAGTCTATATCTTCTGTAAGAGGAACCTTACAGGGTAGAATAATACAGGGATAATGATGACATTTCCTTTTGAATGTAAAATGAACAGGGACAGAGATTACTGGAAGACAGGACACAGAAGCAGAATGAGTGGAGAAGCTTCCGTGGTAGATGAAAAAATGGTAAATTAGCTACACCAGCTGATACTGTTGAACAAATCACAGAATAGTAGAGTTGGAAGGGACCTCTGGAGATTACCCAGAGCAATGCCCTCCAAGGCAGGGTCACCTGGGGCAGGTGACACAGGAACACATCCAGATGGGTTTGGAATGCCTCTAGGGAAGGAGACACCTCAACCTCTCTGGGCAGCTGTCCCAGTGCTCTGACACACTCAACATAAAGAACTTCTTCCTCATGTTGAGGTGAAGCTTCTTGTGGTTTAGGCAGATCCTTGCAGCCCATACAGCATAGGCACATGTGTCACCCTCCTGGTGACACCAGCTGGCAGAGGACACGTGATGGCAAGAAAAATCCCTGCAAGAGCTGCCTCCCTCCTGACCTGCCCAAAGCCGTGACAGCAGCTGTGAGGTTTACAGGGTTACTCTCCTAAGGGCTGTCTGGCTGCTGTGGGTACATCAGAGCACATCCTGCCTCACATCCCTCTGTCCCCAGTTTCTTCAGGTAATGAAACAGTGTTGGACCATTTGGAGTGTATCAAAATAGAGAACAAGCAGCATAAGCAATCTGGAACAAGTGATTCTCCATTCTTCTTTAGATACGATATTTGGAGCTCAAATATCATCTCTCGTTTTGTATTTACAAAGGCCTTATACCATAAAAGGAGAAACAACAGATGTTTGAGAATGTGAATACTAGTAATAATTTACAAAATTATTACAAACATCACATGACATGAGCTGCACACCACAACGGAAAGACGAGATCTCAGCTAACAAAGCCTGAAGGTCAGAAGGAAGTTTAAGGCATACTTATTTCAGAAGACAGAGGACCAACTCATTAGGGGAATTCCAAATACACCTTTGGATTAAAAAGACTGTATTAATTAGTGCAGAGTATAGATCTTTTTGTAATTTCTAAGGGGAGTAAATGTGCCTTGGTTAGAGAAAAAGGGAAGTAAATCAATCATATGCACATTTTTATGGTGCAAATTATTTGAATCTACTGGCTGAGCAAACAGTGACCTGTGTACAGCCAATGTATACCGAGACTTGCCGACTTGTTGGCCAGTGTACAACTGAAAACAAGTTTTAAAAGATCATACTCTCAGAGACAATCTACCAGAGAACAAAGTTTCCCAGACCCAAAAAGCAATAAGCATGCTCACAGATGCTTCCTAAATCTGTCTGCACTTTAATTTCAAGAGGAAATTACGGAAAACTTTTTTCTGTTTTTTTCTGGCAAAAGAATCATACAAGTCCCTACAATGGATGAAGAAGAGCCAATACAGATAAACAATCATATTTGGAGCAGTAAATTTCAACAGGAGAATAAGGCCTTGGAAATTAAGATACCCACATGGCATCAGTGGATTTGCTCAAAAGACTCCAGTCTGAATGTTTGTTTTCACAGTTTAAAATAACTTGTGCCATGCCCTGCATCAGCCTGGAAGACAACTTCACCAAGGAGACACAAAACCGCCTTTTTATTGGAGGAGATAAGGGACATCTGACACAACAAATCTTGGTCTGACACCCTAAAGGTCTCTTCTGTTTCTCACATAGAGCCATAATTGCTGTCATTTTCATACAAAAAGAGGATATAGTTAAAACTATGTCTTTGCGACACAAAGAGGACACAGATGAAAATTCTGTTCCTATGCCCCAAAAAGAAGTTCTGCAACAGGTGAGATTCAATCATTTACTGAATAATACATTATACTTAAAAAAAATCTTTAAGGTTTCACTCATGGAACTTTAAAAACATTTTGACAATGCTATTTTTTTTCCAAATGTGCATGTGCATTAAATACATTCCGGCTTTCACTCCTTCCAACACTTCACAGCAGTATTTTTAGTGTGCTCACTTAAGATGTTTCTACAAGTTTTAAAGGTCATCAGAGTTCAAGAAGTATGTTCGATACTTGAAATGTTCACCAGAGTTTTAGAGTTATTAATAGATCTCATTATATTTTTCATATATATCTCTTAAATTTTGTGTTCAATTTTAAATAACTAGAATTTTGAAAGGTCAAATAAATAATGAGGTGTCTCATTGCAACAGGAAATATATTCACTATTGCCACAAGGTTTTTCTATTTAGTTACTTCTGGAAAAAAAATACTTTGCTTTATTGCCTTGTTGCATTAAATTCTCATCATCCTTATCATTACAAAATAAAAAGTATAAACCCATGTTAGACAGAAGCATAATAAAATCTGTAGTGATGCTTACTTATGATAGCCTCTCAGAAATTAAAATTTGTTTCAACATTTAAGGCTAGTACTTCACCACCACCTACAGCATCATATAGTTTTTTATTGTTGTTTGTTGGTGACAGCGGTAGAGACTGCAGTCTAAGTTCCCTGCCTACAAGTCTAGAGGACAATGAACCTTTCTGTGTGTGACTACATTGCTCAGAAATTGATACTCTTCTCATTTAAAAGGCACTGGTCTCTTTTCCCAGCATCCTCCTCTTCCTCAGCCATTGATGACAGGAAGGAAATCAACTGAATTAAACAAATCACTTTCATTTCTGATCCAGACAAGTGGCACAGCACTGTGGTGTCCCATATCCATTGATTCTTTCTTCACTATATTATATATTCTCCTGTCAGCTAATAGCTTTCTTACATTCATTATACACTTCATAATTGGCTAGTAACTTTACTAATTGGGGTAAAAAAAACCTGTGAAGAATTTATTATCAGCAGCATCTCTTTAGTTTTTCACGGTAAGACACAAAGCATAGAAGCTACCTGAACTACTTCTAGGAGCAGAATGTCATCATTGTATAAAGTCTTTTTGTACCAGCTATGTGGCAGAACACAAAAACATCATGAGGTCTGGACATTTGTCACTTTCGTTCATTTGCCTTTCTTGAGGAAATCAGCCTTTCACAACTACAGCTGCACTTCTCTTGTATAATGAGCTGTCTCCCCTTTCACATGCTTGCTTAGTGTACTCTAAGGCTCAGACCCTTACCCTAAGATGAATCCCTAAGTACCCCAAAATTAGGATTTTAAAAGTAGGTGAAGGAACGCTTGGACACTAAGGTCTAATAATTTAAATCAAGCTCAGGGAAGCCAAGGTCCAAAAGGATTTATGTAAGTATAAATTAATGTCTGCCTATCCATAGCAAGGGCTTGAAACCTCTCTCTCTCTCTCTCCCCAGGGTTAGAATCAGCAGGTGGGGTATTCTGGGGGATTGTTCTGTGGATTGCCTCGTGACCTGCTCTATTGTATTGGAGAAGTAATGTAAACACAATTCTTAGTGATTTTGTATTACAGACTTGATTTTTTGTGTTCACTGGAAGTTTCAGATGGAAAAATAATTTTCACCAGTCCCATCTAAATACTGTTATCACTGGGCTAATTAAATATTCTGAGGATCTCTCTTTTTTCTCATATAAAATGCAGGCAGGAAAGTACATAGATTCTTAGGTTAGTCACATGTTCAACAAATGGTTTTGCAACATGTGGAGTTCAAAATCTGTTTAACCAAATTGGTGCAACCCATACTTTTTCTTTTCTTTTTTTCTCCGGGAGCAAATCCCCGCAGAATTACATCTGCACCTCTTAGTAAATTAGGTCAGTAAGAGACTGAGGATTGCATTTGATTGTAGGATATAACTCAGTAATTCAATACTGATTTCAGAAAGTATTGGTCTAAATATTTTTATACGTATTTTCATATATACATATACATACATACAGATATACACACACATATATATATATATATATATATATATATATATATATATATCTCTTACCAGGAAAAAAATGCCTTGTCATTCTGTGAAAGTTTCAATTAGATAACTACTTTCATTTAGGTAGCACCATAACCAAAATATTAGAGTGGTTCTTAATTGAACATTCAGAGACTTGAGTGTGGAGGCAGAAGGGCCGATGGAGGCACTCCCAGGAGAGCTGAAATCACTCAGGTGAGGGCAGACACGACTGCACATCGGGGCTCCTTCAAAGCCGCTGCCCTAGGACGGTCGCAGCACTCTACCACCCTCACTCGCCGCGACACTGGAGTAAAATCCAAACCTTTTACAAGTTTGTGTGTGTTTGGAATGAAAGGCAGACCTTCAGCTAGAATTTTCAAATCTAACTTTTAAGAGTGTTTAGATGCCCTGCACTTGGAAGTCTCATAAGCCAAATATATATTAGCTTTTACTATTCATAACTTTTAAAGCAGTTTTGCATTCTTGTGCTTTCTGTGTAGCTGTCTAAACAGTTTAACTGTCATGTAGCTTTCTACGTGCTAAAGCCCTCCGTTAAATTTAAAGCTGCAGAATATAAATTTAACTCAGCTTTGTGAAGTTTTTTTTAATAATTCTGTTCGTTAACATCTTTGTATTTTGTTTCTTTCCTATAATTGTGTAGAAGAGCCTTGAGGCAAATTCGAATGAAAAATCAATAACAGTGTTTTTAAGAAATTGAATGATTGAATTTAGATAGACATGCAAACTGAACATTAATGGACCTATTTCTTCTGATATGCAACTTCAACATAGGATTTATTCTGAAATATGCTGAGTGAGACAAAAACATTTGTATTGGTGAACAACAGTTTTCCTACTTTGAAACTGTTTTCATCTTTTTTTTTACTCAGCTACAATGTGCCACAGGCTACACTTCAACATTTAAAGAAGATTTTCTATGCTCACAGGATTGGCTATTTACAAGCCCTGTCACTTAGCAATTTCTGAGAAGCACCAACACTTACGTGAATGACCCATATGCTGCTACTCAGTAAATTATTTAGGAGATAATGTAGAAGAATGAGCACAAGAGGGACCTGATAAAAACCCCTCAAGCCCTCAAATTTCCTTCATAGCTTACTCTAGTGAATTAGGAAGCAGAAAAACATAATTATTTCAATGCCTGCACAGAAATAACAAACAACAAAAAAAGTTGTGGCATTGTTGTAATTACAAGAAATATCAGTATATTTTAATATTTGTTGTAATTAGATTGAGAAAGAAGAACACCATAGCTGAAAGCTCCATCTCTGCTCTTGTGAAGGTACCACAGTCCACTCCAGAAGCACAAGGAAGGTCTCAAGATTGCAATAAAGTAAAACCCCCATACTCATATTGGAGCATGTCAACCTGCACTGTGAGAGACTGGATTCTCAGTTTAAATGAGCACCATATTTTGCCTCCAGAGCATGAAGAAACCCAAAAGAGGTACGAGAACATTGATGAGGTCAGATTAGCTGGACTGATGTGAGGACATTTGGGAACAGATTCAGAGAAAGTCTCTTTCAGCCAAAGGGTCATACAGCCATGCCCATCCTAGTTCCAGAAACCACTTGGATTATTTTTCATTCTTTCAGCCTCTCCAGACTCTGCTACACTAAAACTTTGCCTGTAAATCATTCTGCTTTGTTGAGGCTGCCCTCCTACATCTAGATGGTACTATAATAATTTCACAACAGCAAAGAGCCGAGTCTTCAATCAGGCTATCACTCACTGACATAACACATTTAATCACAGAAAAGTTAAAAGAAAATATGCAAAGAGGTTTTTCCTTTCCTCCACTTTCAAGTTTCAAAAAAACATGAACAAACTGTCTCACATTATGCCAGACCTGTCTAACTAGATCTGTATCTCTGGGAGAAAAAGTCTGCTGCAAAATAGGAAAGACATAAATTGAAATAGATAAATAATGCCCCAGAGAATGTTGATTTTATTCTACAACAAATTGATCAAATATTTCCAAGAAATTCAATCAAAAGAAATGTGTGGTTTGAGCTAGCATTGCTTTGACCTTTAAGAGTCTGAGATTAACAAATACTTCATTAAAAAGTAGAATCAGTATCTGAATGCTTATGAGCTTCTAGGCAATCATGTTTTAAACATTTAAACTTATGTAACATAAACCAATGGTGAATATATATATTTTCTCAAAAAACATTCAAACCACACTCTCTAGGTCAATCTCTTCATACCATCCCTATGTAGGATAAGATGGGAGCCACAAAAATAAAAGATCATATTATATAGCGGTGAAATAGGAATAATTAAAAAATTTGAAAAAACAAAAAATAATTTTCACAGTAAAATCTCAGTGACTTTTTTTTTCTCCTGTTGCTCCAATTGAGTTATTTTACCTACTTGAAGTCATCGTATCAAGAAAAAAGATTGGGTGTTAGGAAAAATTTCTCCACTGAAGGGGTTGTCAAGCACTGGCACAGGCTACCCAGGCAGTGGTGAAGTCATCATCCCTGAAGGGATTTAAAAGATGTCTAGACGTGGGACATGGTTTAGTGGTGGGCTTAGAAGTACTGGGTTAACTGTTGAACTTGAAAATCTTAGAGGTCTTTTCCAACCTAAATTATTCTATGGCTCTAAATGCATCCATTCAAGTGTAATCACTGTCAGTATTCCAAATCCTTTGTTTCAACTGGGAAAAACCATTACACTCAATGTTAGCATAGACTGTAAGTCATTAGATTGTAGGGTAGAGCTATCTGAAGATACCTTGTTTGATGCATACTGAAGTTAACAGTTTCTGAATTTTCATAGCAAATTCTACAATATGCTACTACACAGTTCCATTAGGCAGCCATGAGCAAATCCTAATGTTTGTGAATTCCTGAATGTATTAACTGAATATAAGAATTGTCTGTTGCTTTACTCTATTTGCTTGCCAAGTTTTTTCACAAATAATGTCTTAGTTCCATCTTCAGTGTTCCATCTTTAAGGTTCTGTTATGATGTGCTCTATTCAATTCACTTTGTCCAAATTTTTACTTCCAGCCTAGAAAATTTAGAGCCAGAGCTCTGACACATCAGTCACATAATCAGCTAAATTAGGCTACTCCAATTCATTTAACTCGTAACTTTCAAGCAAGCAAAACAAAGCAGCAAGGTTTTAATGGTTTAAACCCTCCAAAGTGGATCATAATACAAAATGTATTGCTCATTGGCTGGCAGAGAAGGCAAGGAATGCCATATGCTTTTGGTTTCATTTGTGTTGTTTATCTTTAATACTAAACTCTAATGCAATATACTTTCTATTACTCTGCCATGTCAATCTTTTTTATGTGCAAGCGGATCAGGAAAACGAGACAATATTGGTTTCAATAGTCACAAGCCAATATAGACTCTACTAATTCAAGGGTAGCTCAGAGCTATGGAGTAGTAAATTACTACTCCATACATGAATTAGAAAATACAGTTAACAACACAGTCAAAATACTTGTTTTGATGGTTATCTGGTGGCTTGGAGTTAATGCTTAGATAAACCTGAAAACAAAACAGCAATAGTTTTGAGTTTTAAAGCATTGGTGCTAGAGTTAATTTCTACACATGTAACTACAGGCTAACCAGTATGTGAATAAGGGAGTTTCCTGCAAGACAGCACTGCATTCATAGATTTAGGAGACCACTTTTTCCACTTACAGTGGGGGACAAATGGTAGTACCTTGGTGACAGTAACTCACCACATTGCAAGGCAAGAAGTCAGTATTTATGAAAAGCCAAAATCTATCTGTTCCATATACCTACCAGATTCCTGGTATTTTCTTCTATCATGCTCAACACACATGCAGACAAACATCCAGGTAGAGACAGGCAGCAATGAGCAGCTCTGAAAGTGAGTTTCAAAAGGCAAAAGATTTAATTCCAACTACATTATGGATGCTTAATCCCACTCATCTTTGTAATCAACAAAGATGAAGACACAAACACAGAGGCAATTTTCTGAGGATCTCTTTTCCCCTAAATAATCCTTTGAGTTGCCATGAGTTGCCATTTTTTCCCTCTCTGTGAGATGGTGGAAGTACTTCTTGATGACAAAATGTTTCCATGACTATGTACACTATAGTCACCTTACAGAAAGTATTACTTTGCTGCTTTGCTCCCCTTACCCTTGGTACAGAATTTGAAGTACTAGTCTTGATTCTGTTGCAATCTCTTTTAGTCCTCTACCTTTCTCTGGACCTGAATTACCCATTGTAAACAAGAAAGATGCTGCAATATGACATGATAAGAGCTCAGAGGTGGCAGATTGCCAGCTGGCCAATGTCCTGAAAACTCTCCAGGAGAATGTCAGGAGGCAGCAAGCAGAATTGCTAAAAACTGTCATGGGGGAAGACAGAAAATGCAGCTTAGGAGAGATGCTGTAGAAACTAAAGCAGGAAACAATACGAATTAGATAAATTTATGATAATTGGGGAAATGGTCACTTAGAACTTCAATCAAACCCCAGATCTAAGATATTCATCTTGAATCAGGAAAAGTCAGGAATTGGTTTAACTGGAAACTTTGGTTTAGCTGATAAGGAAATAAAGAAACTGTGGAACAGATCCAGTTCTGTGGCCCTGGATAATGGGAAACTGGCAGATATGCAGCTGAATTAGGAAAAAAAGAGAAAAAGTAAAGCAGATTTTACTGAAGAGGAGCACATTAATTATCTTCTAGGAAGAAATAAGTCCCTGAAGTCATAAAACTCTTTGAACACAGTTTCACTGGGATAAGGTCGGAAAAGCAACTGCTTTGTTCTCAGTTAAAACATAGAATAAAAGAACACAAACAAACCAAAAACCTCCCAAAACTAACAAACAAATAAAATGAACCAGAAAGCCCCTTGAAGCCATGTATTTTCTAAACTGTCTGTTGTACTTTAGAAGAAAAACAATTAGGAATAAAAACTCAATCCTTCTCCATGTATTGATCAACTCAACAATTATATATGTCCAGTATTGCTTAATAGTTTTTAAATAAAACAACCACCATAATCTAAATTTTCTTCTTGGCTAGGAGACATATCTGCAGACAAAGATGACTTTCAAAGCATTTGCTGGGGGTGTCCAGAGAGTAAAGCTTCTTAGTAAAAAGTCTCTGCTTTGATTATTTTAAATAAGACTTTGGTCTTACTGCCAGGGCTCATGACACAGCATTTTCTGCAGGTTTTACAATCTTCTCTACTGCTTAGCTTTAAGACCATTACCTAAGAAAGATTTCACTACATATAAATGTGCTAAGACACAGATTAAAGTTTAATTAACCAGATTCATATTTTTCAGTGACATCCTTGCAGAGACAGCTTATATAATTATTTATAGAATTTTAAAATTACATTTCAAATACTACATCAGGAATATCATTCTTTCTAAAAAATTATTTTACTCTTAATCTTAAGGTGACATTATCCAATCCTACTCAGCTGCAAGTTCTTGAAAGGTTCTGACTTGGATCAAAAATTATAATTAAAAATTATCTATATTTGAATTAAGTTCACTTTTATGAAAACATTTAACTCTCGGTATAAAAGCTTTGCAGCTTAGAATTTATCAAGATCCTCGGCAAATATTTAAAAACTAATTGCCTTCACTTAAAAATGTACTTATGGTCTGAATTTATATAAGTTCAACTTCTGCCCAAACATCCATATCACAGAAGAGTTGAATCCCATCAGGTTCTGAATATTGCAAAGGACGGTGATTCCAGAACCTTTTTTGGCAACTGTTTCAGTGTCTAACATCCATAATAAAAAAAAAAAAAGAAAGAAAAAGAAAGAAAAAAAAAAAAAAAAAAAAAAAAAAAAAAAAAAAAAAAAAAAAAAAAGTTGTTGTTTTCCTTTGTTTAAATGGAATTTCCCATATTTCATTTTGTGGAGTTGACTCTTGTCCTGTCACAGATCATCTCTGTGAAGATCCTGTCTCCTATAGGTTGCTACCACCCACTAGGAGATAAGATCTGCCTAAACCCTTTCTACTTCAGGTAACCAATTCCAGCTCTCAGCCTCTTCCAGTATGCCAGAAGCTCCACTCCTCAGTCATCTTTCTTGGCCTTTTACTGAACCTGTCCATGTCTCTGTTGAACACGGAAGCTGAGAACTGGACATAGTGTTCCAATTTTAGTCTCACCAGTGTATTCCCATAGTACATATATATGTATTTATAAACAGAACAAACTGCACACTGATTTACTCAGGGAATTCATAGAGGTTCACCCTAAGCTCTCCTACAATTATTTAACACAGTTACAAAAGAGCTTCTTTCTCTCAGCTGCTCAGCTGAGCTGAAAAATGTTATTGTCTGTTGCTTTTAGATGTCACATTTAGATCTCCATTCCTCCTCTAAAACCTCTCTTTTGATATCTTAAAGAAATAAATTTCTTATGCATGAACTCTGCATTGCTCACTTTAAGAAGCTGTATTCTCTGACATGAGATTTTTAGCCTTGGATGGCACAGATATTGTCTCTACTGTTCTGCCAAAAAAAACAAGCACTAAGAGGTGGTTCATTTGTTTGGCCCTTAAAACAAGAACAAAAGGGATCAGCACCTCTAGATTTTAAAATTCCCGAATTTTCTATCTCTTTGGTAATCTGCAGCTCAAGTATGCCCAGAGTCTCAACTTTACTGCTTTTCTGAAAAAGAAAAGGAGATGGATAAAAAAAATTCACATGCTTCCAAGGTCAGTCTGTGCTTTGCACAGCCATCCCTATCAGTGTACTTCAGGAGCTGTCTATTCTCTAGTCTGCTCCCTGCTTTTTGCTGCCATGGACCCACCAGAGCAGCCACGACCCAAATCTGTCCTCAGTATGGGGGGCTTGTACTTACTGCTCACATTTCTGCAACCAATTACCACCTCCCCTGAACTGTGCTGGCACCTTTGAAATGCAGCAAGTTTCCATGAGTAGAAACCAATGCAGTTTCAGAATTCCATTCTCCAGGGAAGTGAAAGAAAAGAGCCTGACATTAAAGATCTCTAACTCAAGTTTTGATTATATACTGCCAGGCATCTGTGTGTAGTGACCTAGGTATCACTGTGAGCAATTCTCAACAGGAAGCTAAAGCAAACTTGGGAATTTTCGTTATGTTATCAAAGTACAAGAAGCAAAGGTAAAATTATATCTGCTTATTCTTTGGTTTGCAGTTTCCATAAACCCACAGAAGATGTTGTGGACTACTGTTACTCTCGTAAAAGTCCATTATTAATGCTAGTTTTTATTTTTCTGATTTACAGAATGCTGAGTTATGTGCACACAAATTAAATGTCAGAGTAAAACCTACCTGATATTGCCATAGTTTTGGAATAATTTCTCAGGATAGTTTAGACTGTCCCAACTATCATTATTCTTGGCTATGTTAAGACAGAGAATAAACACAGACAATTTTTAGAAGTATTAGTATTATTTTTTTCCCCATAAGAATCTTCAGTTTTTATTTGGTTTAGTTTATTTGGTTGGTTTGGTTTGTTCCCTAGGATTCCATTGCTTATTAATCCAGGGTTTTAAAACAGGAAATTACTATTTTAGCAAAAAAATTTGTCATCTTTCAAAGGGAGATCTAAGGAAACAGAGACCAAACACTTTATTTACTAAGGGATGCAATTTTTTTCTTTGCTTATGCAACCTAATCCTCCTTTCCTAAAAGCTAAGGCATCCATGGAAAAAACAGATTGAATCCCTAATAAATTAATAAAAACATATTAAATCCTTTAATAAAGGATTCCAGTCTCAGTGGAATTTGGAGATTCTAGCAGCCCTTGATGCTTCTGACAGTGGCTAGATTACTCCCAGTACGATCTCTGGGCATTTTACATGCCAGACACCAAGAGAAGGTCCTTGACTATCTACTTTTGTCCATGTTAGAGCTCATTAACCAGAAAAATGCATCTCCCAAAGTCTGAAGCCTCAAGAATGGAGACCTGAGCTTTCAGAGCAGCCCTGGATCACGTGCTTTAGCACTGCAGTTCTCAGCACTAAGCCAGCTAAGGGTATGCTGGAGAGCATTGAGGAGATTTCTCTTTTTCATCAAAGCTACTAAGTACCCCTGCTGAGCAGTTTTCTGGGGACAGAAACAGAAACTCTTTACCAGGCTTTGCAATTTATAGATTCTGAAACATGGATTTCAGCTGTTGTTTCATCATGTTGCTACTTCCCATCTCTCTCTGTCTTTTCAGAGGCTTCAATTTGCTTTACTAGGAGTAAAAACTCGTATTGAAGAGAAAAAATATATACCACTACACTGCCATATAAATACATGATGAGCCTGCATCTTATGTGCTGCATGCAGCTCTGGTCCCCCCAGCGCAGCAAAATTATAAAAGAGAGGGAAAAGAAATAGTAAAATAGTAAATAATTCTGATGAATGATGCAGAACTGCTTCCCAACAAGAAGTCAACAAAGAGACTAGAATTCCTCAGCTTAGACCACAAATGCACAAGATGTACCTGCTGTATATGCATTCACAATACCATATTCCCTTTCTAAAACAGGTTTTGTAGCCTAGCACAGTGTATCTTTTAGAAAATTTTACCTTAGAAATTCTACAAGAGGTTTCTTTGGGAACTTGAGTGCCACAGAAAGTTCTGGAAACATTTATATTCAAAAGTAAAACCTTGCTGCTTACTATTTTAAGTTCTGACAGTAATAAAGATATACCATTTAATGAACACTTAGTCATGTAAACTTTTAGTTTATTGTAGAATCAATTTTGTGGAATCAGTTTTTTTCAAAGCTCATTAGAAAAAATCCAGCAAAACACAAATGTCTGCAAAAATTTCAATGGACATTGACTAAGTTTAATAAAAATTGCTTTAATTGTTTTGAGCTAGGGCTAAGTTATTACTTAGGGGGGGAATTTTGGGGTAATAAAGTAGTTTCATAGAATAAGTAAGTAAAACAATCTATCTAAATCATTACTGCTTTCAGAGGGAAGGATTGCTTTTGAGCCCAAATACATTGAAACCAATGCAGAAAGCTGGCCATTTACTAAATACTGTATTACCAGCTTACAAATACATCTGCTGTCTCAGATAGAACAGGTGGTAATAAACAAACCCATCTGCCATCATAAACTGCAGGTAAAATGCATTTTTTTTCGAGTCTGGAAATTATCATAATCAATAATTATATTTTCAAATACCATTTTTCCCATTTAACACAATATTTAACTTATGAAATGCAACCTTTCATGAGGCCAAAAAGAGTTCAGGTGAACAAAAAGGCTCTTTGAGTCTGGAAGGTGCTGAATGGACCCCACAAATGCCTCACCCACAGCCCTTGCAGTGCACAGCCAGGAGCAGCCTGCTGCCAGATCCATTTCATTCTTGAAGTGTCATAGACCCCTGTCATAAGATAAAACCTTTCAGAATTATGACTTGTAATGTCAAATGCACAGATTACTTTTCACTGAGTCAGTCATTTTGAGCTATGTAGTGTCTGAAGAGTCTCTACAGGAAGCTGCTCATGTTGTACGGAATTAAAAATTCCTGGTCAGTGCATAGAGACACTATTTTGTGCGTTTACTATGGCAATATTTGTTCTAAGATTAGTTTTCATACTACACAAGTCCTTCACATAATTATCATAAAAACATAGCTAGGAAAATACACGCAACTACTTCAGAAAAATTCCTGATGTTCAGAGTGCCTGATATGTATGTAACTTAATACAGAATATTTGGAAATAGAAATATTTAATTTAACCTTATTAAACATTATCCAGCATCCAATTAACCTTTTTCTTCCTTCATCTCAAAAGTGATTTTTTCCATGAAACCTGATTCTGGACACTAAACAATTTTAAATATGGAGCTGACTTGTATAGAATTCTGTATTCTTCTGTTTCTTTGATCATCTATTGGACTCAAGCATTCTACCCAATCTTTCAGACATGACTGAGAATGTCCAACTTGAATATTAAAGAAACTGCAAGATCTGACTGCAGTAACTCAACAAAGACTATTATTCCAGGTTGTTAGTAAAGGAACTCTGCCCAGCACAGGACATCAGTCTTCACTCATACAAAAGAACGGACCAGGCGTATTAATGATCTCACCTAGATACCAAGCTTTGAAGGACAGCCAGTTTAAAAAGTCCTACTAAGTTATTTATCCTGTCCCCTTATTTTAAAAAATATCATAATTAATTTCTAGGAAAAGTTTGCCTTTTCCAAAATATTTTATGTTACTAGCAAATACCTATGATTTAGGATGAGAATTCTGTGGTCTTGCTTATTGTCATTATTATGCCATGTCCTTTTTCATCATTTGCAAGCCAGAACTCAAGGAGCTGGTACTTTCAAGTCATATTTAGATGGTCTGTCATGTCTCATCCTAACCACAAGTCCCAGTCCCTGACACTGGTGGCATTTCCCTGCAGCTGGCACATTTGCGTCTTCCCACAACCCTCTATCAGCTATTCCTTCTTCATATTGTACTCTCCCACCACCTTCCCATGGCCCTGGTATATACTTTCAAAATACTTTCAAAATACTTTCAAAATGTATTTTTCAAATTATCTTCCTTCTTAGCAACAGCCCATACCTAAAATTTATACTTCTAGAGATCTAGAGAAACATCATCACCTTTAACTCTTCAACATTCTGTTTTATTTAAGTATTCTGTATATGTAAGTATTCTGTTTAATTTCCTGCTGGTAATTCTTGGATAAACATTTTAGTTATTTAAACTCAATAAGCTGCTGACTGTTAGACAGACCTAATCAAGCACTTCCCATTATTTTAGCATCTGTTTATTCTCAGATGCCATTTTTTCCTAGTTTCTTCTCCAATTATTCTTTGTACCATATCTGTCTCTTTCCTGAAATCCAACTCATCAAAGCAGAATACTGAAAGAAGTACTGGTATCAACCAAATAAACACAACATAAAACTGTAAAAACTTTCTGCATGATCTACAGGGTTTTAGGAATCCTTCCACTTAGTTGCAATTTTGGCTGATACACAAAGCAAACCGAATAAATCTCTAAATACATGAGGACAAGAAAATAACACAAACAGAATGTGAGGAAATATTAGCGTATTCTCAAAAACTAATAGCATTCATCAAGTTCATTTCAGCCCTCTAGAGAAGCACTGCTATGGATACTAGATAAAAATGAAGCTGATAAAGGAAATTAATAGAGTCTTTTGGAAATAGGGACAGTCTTTCACAGCTCTGCATTTTGAACATAGGTAGATGAAAATGACATGCCTGACCTTAAATGCAACACTTCGCTTTGTAGATTGAGTTATTTGTATTAGACTTGTCAATCAAGTCAGGCGTGACTATATTTCAGCAGCTGTGAAATTTGATTAAAACTTATTGCAGTCTTTCCTGAAGTCTGAATACATTTAGATGTCCTGCTACTTGTGAAATTTTGGTTTTGCCTGTTAATTGTTCATTATTTTTTACTGTTAGGGAAACCATTCTTGCTTTGCTTTCAGTTGAAGAGCAGTTAAAATCAGCCTTTTCATATTAACACTTCCATACCCTGAGGCAATACTTAAGATGCCTTTTACAGCAAGAATCCTGACTGCACACACTGATAAATGTTATGCTTAATACTTGAAAAAAAAAAAAATCTTTAAATACTTGCACTGTAAGAAACTAATTACAGGAAATGAATGCTTTTGCAATTTAAAAATCCAATTCTGTTTAACTGGATTTCTTCCTCTAACAACTTAGAAACCTGGATGTCTAGGAAAAAATGGGAGACAGATGAAAGCATTTGGTAGATCTGCAACATTGCTATGGACAGAATAATTCAGTCTATCAGGACAGTTACTCATTATTATTACTTTAATATAGAAGATTATGCACTGCTATGAAAATGCTTATTGAGCAACTGCTCTTCAATACTAGGTAAATTGGCTAAATATCAGACAGGCGTGAGTATTTTTCAATTCCCACATCATACAAAAGTTATGGTATCACTGAGATAATTCTGTCTCTTCACAGCAAGAAGAAAGCTGTAGGGCTTTCAGTGCTGATTTTTAGCCCCCCCTCCAATCTCCAAAAGGAACAGTTTCAAAGGTGCAAATGGCAGTGAAGACGTTTTATGGTGAACTTAGTTCTATGACTCTGATCTCAGATAGACAGGTCTGTCTAATTGTGTCCATATTTCTCATGCAGAATTTTTACGATTAAGTTACATCAATTGCACTCATTATCTGCAGCTCCAAACTAGGAAGACTGGGTTTAAAATTCTTTTGCTACTTATACCTCTTTAAAGTAATTTCAATTACTGCAATATTCTTTTTATCATAGCCTTCAGGGTGTAAAGAAAAAAGATATCTAATCCTTCTTTCATCTGAGATTTTTAATAGCAGAATGTAATTATTTTAGTGCATTTATAGAGAGAAATTTTACAGTTGGCTACAAGAAACACAATATATGGTGTGTATAGTAGGTGATATGCAGGTATCATCTCCACATGTATAAGCAAATTAATTTGAAGCTTTTGGCCAGTTTTCTACCCCTCCTTTAGCCAGTTGTTTGAATGGAACAAAATTGTTGAAATAATAATTTTAATTCCAATGTTCAAGCTAGAGATAATTTGATGCTTTTTAAGTTTGTCAGTACAACATGCAGTCTCTCTATCATTTTACAGATAAATTTTGTGTCTGCAATACTCTACCACTTTGGTCTCAGAAACCTAAGGTAATCTTTCTGTTTTTATCACTTTTAAGATGGCTAAGAATTTTTAAAAGTACCATGTATGATGCTATGTAACCTTCAGAACTAGTGCTGAAGATAAACTTTCCTCCCCAGGAAGCAATCCTCTCTGTGCTTATAAAGAGTGGAAATATTCCCAGAACTCCATTTGAGAGTTAACTGTATTTAAGAACAGTCAGGTATTGGCCAATATTGTAATACAAACAGAAGACTTACATGACTATGCAATTTCATCACTGATAATTCCATCTGTAGGAGGATTTCTGCATAAACACAGTTATAACTAGTTCTGGCCTCTGATTTCAACATGTTTTCAACATGCGTTCAACACTGAATATAATGGATAACACTGTTTTTTCTTCAAGTTTATTTGGAGACCTTTTTCTCCTATAAGAGATCTCATTTCCTATTGCTCAGAGAAGCAAAAAATCTCAGTAATGCAGACTAGTTCTTTCAGGGACCAGGATAGTCTGGAAGATCTTTGGACAACAAGGCTTAAACAAAGGGAAAGCCTTTGTGATTGTTACAATTCCCACTGCCATGATAAATGCAGTCAATTTTAAAGTTGGGCATTTATCACTACTACAGTTACACCCACAGGCAGATAACTTCAGTTTCAAAGCCTTAGCCAGGAAACTTACAAGCATTCCCAATAATGAACAGGTCAAAATGGAGAGCTTTAAGAGGCTCATTCTTCATACCCACTACTGTGGTGTTTGTAAGCAGTGGATAGGTGGGGTTCTCCAAGCACTCACCATGTCCATAGATTACCAGAGGCTGAGTAGCAATGTATACAATGCATTAATAGTTCTATCCATAACTTGATAGAGGAGGATGAATATGTTTTCCTACTTAAAAAAGAAAGATAGCAAAGATTGCCAGTAGGAACTTGATTCGTTTGCAAAAGAAATTTGCCCAATTTGTGCATTTATGAGACACACTGTAAAAGCTCTGTGAGATTAAAGACCAACGTACATTGGAGTACACAGGCAAAGAAAATGTAAATATAAACATACCATCAATGCAGAGATTCACATTCTTCAAAGAGCACAAGCTAATTCAGAAAGGTCAGAATGCTCTTCTCCAAAGTGTAGTAACAGTGTCAGTGCAGAGTATTACCCCCAGAGAGACTTCTTCATAGCAGTTTTAGATTGACTGACATCCTGAAATATTCTTTTTTTACTCTTTGAGCTAAAGCAATGTAAACCTTTCTTATTCTGGATATGATAAAAGGTACACAGAAGTTATTTTTGGATAAGTAATTCTTTGTTCCAAAGGTTGGGAAACAAAATGAAACTGCAATGAAGTTCACTATTTCACATCCACATAGCCGCTTCCATTTATTGCAGCACTCTAAGACAGCCATAATAATAGCTCAAGCAAGGCTTGTTATGGACAAACCTCCACTCTTCCTTGTGACCTCTACAGAGCCTGCTAAAGTCAAGGCTGTGGTGACTTATGCATCAGGAAATGAACTTCTGATGGATTCATTCTGATTAAGCACGGGGACAAATGCAGAGGGAATGTGCGGGGTGGTGGGAAGTTACACGTGGGAATGCACTGTCAGGTGTCCGGCAGTCCTGATCTAAGACAACTGTGCTAGCATGGTTTGAGTGCCAAGATGCTGGAAGAACATGCTTTATTTGGAGTAGAAATATACAATATTAATAAACATTTTAAACCCTTTTTCTTCCTAAACCAGCATGCCTTGGCATATAAACACCCGTCCAGGCTCCTTATATTTCTGTTAACTCAGAAGTGACCTATACAAATCAATAATCCCTGCATCAGCAAGTGAGAAAAAGTCTAAGCAAGTCTAAGCTTGTCAAGTGGAAAGTGCTGAAGGAAAAGTACAAGTTACAAAAATTTTCTCTTGATTTGTCTTTGAAATTCATCTTTAGTGTGCTGAACTGAATCAGGGCAGAAAAGATTCATAAAACATAGTGGTACTAAATACTCAATATGAAAAGTAAATACCAAGAAATTTCTTTGCATATCTCATTGAAACTTCTAATCAATTAGGTGTACTGTATATGCTTGAAGCCAATTTACATGTATTTCCGAATCAAAGAAACTTTTGGAAAATATACCAGAAACACAATTAAAATACAGTATAGATACACAGAAACAAAATAAGCAAATGACAATTAACTACGTTCTTACTCCTGGAATGCATATCCATATCTAGAAACAATTTCTTTGTTTTAATTACTAATTATTTAAGTTCTATGAATTTTCAATGTTATGCTCATAACAAACACTTATGATATTTTATAGCAATAAAACCCAGTTAATTTAAACAATTTTGGGCAAGATTCAAATTAATCATAATTAACAATGGTTTGGGCTGATTCTTAGATGACACCAGTTATGATCACTGCTCTGCTACCGTGGTCCTAAATTAGACATTATGCTGTAAAGGTATGGCATTAGTAAAACTATCAATAAGAGGCAGGCAATGCAAGGATAGTCCAGAATTTCTATTGTGGAGGATAACAGGCTTAGAAGGAGCATTGCTACCATTCAGGCACACAGAAGCAGAAGGAACTGTCTTGCCAACTCATGAGATATTAGAATATGGACACCCAAAATCCTGTTAATAACATCTGTTAACCTAATTACAAATAATGTGAATCTGTCATAAATTAGTTTCTAAATCAAATACCTTCCAGCACATCTCTTATGACTGTTGATTGGAAATGCTGACAATCCAGTTTCTTCAACCAAAACAACAAAGCACCTTCTCACCTGTCAGAGATTTAGAAGTCTTAATAGATCAAACATCTATCCTTTTGTTAAGATATAAACCTTCAACTTGTACATACACAATACCAAATGTAACAACAACTACAAACATTTTCTTGAAAACTAGTATTCAGACTTTAGCATATTTTGACTTAGCTTGAGTTTTCTTAGCAATTTTTCTATTTTCTTTGTGAAACTGGCTCTCAGATGAGTTTAGCAGTTGGTACTAATGATGCACATGTGTGTGAGAAGATAAATGGTTAATTATGCAGTATCAGGTGAGATTAATGTTGTATCTGTATTATCCACATGTATCATTGAAAAAGATAATTTTATACATGAGACCAGGCAATTGATTAAGATGAATAATCACATCACTGAAGCTCATTTTACCAGTCATTACAATGGGTCCCGTCTGGCAATTTCAGCAATTTGGGTTAACATGAACCTCTTTTCTCAAGCCGTTTTGAGGGGGTAATTCAAGAGCAGAAAGGCTCAGTCTTTACCGTCAGATACATGATGTTAGAGGGGGAAAATATCATTATAAACTATCTCCAATGTACCGGTTATCTTTCATTTTACAACATTTCTTTTTAGGGTGAACCAATTAAATGTCTCCACATTACAGCAGGTAAGGCTATCACCTCCTGGTTAAATACAGTCTCACAGTTAAATTAATCTAGGTATAAAGATTCATGGATATCACGAAAAAGACCTGGCAAACTTGCACTATTAGATTTACTACATCTGAGCTACTGAAATTACTTTCATTCTAAATGAATTATTTGATTTTACTGTCTCAAACACTGTCAACAAGCCTTACAATTCTCTCCTTTTAAAACAAAGGCTCAAGGGGATGCAGTGGTATCCACACTGGAAGCTACAAATCCAGGACAGGTGAAATTTTGCCATTGCTTTAATACTTCTGTGTTGCTGGCTATTCAGTGTTGACGGCTATTCAGTATTGACCTTTATGTTTGCCAGCAGTGATGGAGAAACAGGAATTTTTAATTTATGTTTAAGCAGACCATTACAAATTGACAGTAGCAGTCATATCTGATGTATTTTTAAAAATGGACCCAATTGGATTCTGCACATCTGCCACAAATGCAGCAGGTAAACTTAATAGCATCTTTATTGCCCACAAGATAAAATGTTTGGATTAGGTTTTTATTTCCAGATTGAAATTAATATGCACTCACTGGAGATTGAGCTTACATTAAGAAAAATATTGAAGAAGTCTGTCTCACATCTGGAGTGGAAGCTTTGTAATGACACTCAGCTCTTGTGGGAATTTTCCCCACAATTTAGCACTATTCCCTGGAAGCTCTGTTTGGTGAATAAACACGTTTAACTCTTTCTGGAGAGCATTCCACATGATTCTTCCTAGAAATCATTAACATCTAAGTGCTATTGGAGTATACTGATTGCCTAAAATTACCCTGGAAATTTAAACTTGTTTCTATATCATGGACAAAGTAAGAATTCAGCAGAGAGAGGGACGTTAAGGGACTTACTAATGTACTGCCTGACCTAGATAAAATGGCAACATTCTAAATGCCTATGACATGTTTCAATTTGAAGGACCTTTACAAATTTAAGGAGATGGAAGAAAAAAAAAAGAGGTGTTTAAAAAACCAATATATTAAAAATTAGGCTGTTGTAAAATAATTTTTGGAAGTATTAATGTTTTTCATGTTGCAAGTTGTGTGTTGCACTATAAAATTTGTGGATTTTATAATATCCCTTAAAGAGTAATATAAGCAGATGGTTGATGTTTTAGTTACAACCTTTTCTATGTGCATTTCCAATAAAATAAAAAATGAAGCCTTTCCTGGCCTGTGATGTTATGATTATATAGATAACTGAACTGTGCTGTGACATAACTATTTAAAAAAGCTTCCTATGAACTGTACTTTTAAAATGTAGAGGAACATCTCCATCTACTACTTAGGGAGATTTAATTCATATTTCATGTAACTAAAGCATAAAAGTGAATAATTACTTAGAACATTCTCTCTGATGCTCTTTTTTTTTTTTTTTTTTTTTTTTTTTAATAGGTGCAACAAAAATGAAGAAAAAAAGTGTCTGGAGAAAGCACAATGAAATTCCATTTTTCTGTGGAATGTATGGTCAGTGTGGAATTATACTACAATCAAGCCATGTTTTTCTAGGAAACCCTGAAGAACCCTTTTTCAGCACCGAAGGTGTTCAGGTCATCACACTGTCAAGGTCCCAACATATTCTGGCTAACTAAACCATCCCAAAAGGTGCTGACACTTCTCCCAGTTCTCTGTTCTGTCCTGATTGCAGTGTTCTCTCTGCTGGTGCTCTGTTCCTCCTTGACAATGGACAGCAAATGAAAATTTCAAACCCCAGGCACCAACAGATGCACCAGGCTGCCAATCACTCTCGAGCCAATTCAACACACACACACTTAAGCCCCACACAAATACCCTTTATGACCATATTTACAGTATGACTCAGCAGCATCAGTGACGCCTCCTGCATGGTGGGGATATTAGTTCACAGAGAAAATCCACTTTGGTAGACAAGCTGTCCTTTTGTCATTTAAAAGTGATAATTAAATGCCATTTTTGCTTAGTGGTCAATGCAGGATGTTGTTATTCCTATGACCCTTTAGATACTGAATTTTTCGTGAAGAATACAGCACGGCAGCTCTCAGGGCTTCACACAGCATGAATTAAGAGGATTGTGGTTTGGCATTGCTGCTCCAACTGGCTTCTTTTTATCTTAGCTTCTAGAGTCAGATTTGGGAGCTATTTTCCCATTATCTCACAAAGGCATTATAAGGTTTAATAAAATAGAAATTGTAAAATATTTTAAGCCTGTTGAACGAAAAACATTGCAAACTATAAACACCACAAAAGATGAGTATTAGCAGCTGAGACTCCCATTCTTAACACTTACTATGTCGAAGAAAGACCAGCAGTACTCCTGATATTGCAACACTCCTTTCTCACTGCAAGGATCATAATTTCTCTGCCAGTTTAGCACTTCATTGGCATTTTGAATTCCCCTTCCTTTTTATGCACAAAGTGAAATTAATAATACTCTAAAATACTGACAGTCTAAAAGAGGTAAGCATGTCAAAAAATTTAGCACTGGATTATAGTCATCTTCTCTGAGCTAACATGATTCAGAATTATGTAAATTGACTGTGGAGAGATAGATAGATAGTCCTCTAATCCTGCAGTAGGAAAACCAAACCAAAACCATATTATTGACATTAATGAGATCAGAAGCAAATTCATCTGTTGGTCACTATTTGAACATTTGAAGACTAGACTTGTGACAGCTCAGAGAAACCAATGTTTTCTTTTCATTTTCCTCTGACACATCCTATTGAATGACATACTTTCCTGTGTTGTTTCATGTTGCAAGGAACAGTGGTCACCCAGACAGATAATGTTTCCTTTCCCCTGCAGAGGGGACATAAGATTTACACATCCTATAAAGGAAGACATCAGAACATTGAAATGCTTTTAAAATTACATTCTTCACTTTTCTGTAAATATATTTCTTTGACTGTGTGTATTCTATAACATCAAGTACATTTTTAGAATCCAAAGTGACATACATTAGGATGTTTTTCAACAGGAAAAAAAAAGGATAAAAGCAGAGCACTACTTCTTAAGTAATTTGAATTTTCAGACATCACCAAAGATGGAAACATTTTCTTTTTCCACTCATTTTTCGAAGTATCAGACTATGACTCTATTTTTTCCTATATGGCTGATAAAATGCAAAGTGCTGCACCTCATAGATCTCCCTGCATATAGTTACAGAACAGCTGTCAAAGGCTCTGTGCACCTCTGAAAAGGTGATGAAGCTCCACTTCTTGAAATGACTGTTGCAAAAGACACTTCAACGTTTTCTATCTTTTCCTCTGTATGAAAGTCATTGTTGAGATACCAGCTATAAATAGAGTTTTCTTTGTACACTAGGTGCTTTTCTCTCATCCTTTCTTCCTCCCTCTGACTCTGCCCACTGAATAAGCACTTTGCTGAAGCAATTCAGAAGCTCAATGAAATCAAACATTCTCCTGTCTCTCCATTTCTTTTAGAAATAATGAGGTTTGGTTGCAATTTTTTAATGATTTTATCTACTGTAATAAGCAAGCAATCTTTTTCAAATATTTTCCTAAGTGACAGATGATTGTCTTGATTTTAGAGGTTTCAAGTGTGAGTTTGAGGATTAGGATTGCTTAGTTATAGCTTTATTTTTCTAAAATTAATGCTAAAATTACATTCTTTATTTAAAAAACCCAAAACGTCAGGCATCCTGGTAGTGACAAATATCACCCAAATAGGCCAGGCCCTGTTTGCATGGTTTTCCAGTCCAAGACTCATAATCTCCTGAGATCCCATTTTTCCTTAGCTGGTTTTCATTCCTTCATTAAAAGACAAAAATAAAATCCTCATTTGGCAGACAAGATAGTGTCAAAACATGGAGAAAACAGGTATGTCATGTCAAAATCGTGCAGGTAAACAAAAGGTAAAGTCTTCCACTCACCCTGAAAACAGCAGAAATTAAACTCAGTCAGACATTGCTTCTGCTGCAGGAACCTTCCAGCAAAGAGGATTGATGACTGCAAATCACCACTCATACACAGTTATGGCCTCTGAAATTTTAAAAGCTTAAGCTAAATATTGAAAGAACATCAGTTTAGAATATTCATGGGTCTGATAATGATATTTAAAGAGCTTCCCTCATAGCAAGACATAAAAGCACATGATAGCTCCTGATACATTGCTGGCTGTAAAATAACTTTCATTACACTCCTTAGTATGTTTCCCACATAATGCGACATGGAAAACTGACAGGCAGCCTTAATCGAGTACACACCTACATCATGGGATATTTAGTGCTGAAAACGAGCAGAGGCAAATCCTAGGTAGCAAAACTCATATAACATTAAACAGTGTCAGACAAGACATTCTTTCCCATTTCTGCTGTCAGATATTAAATGTGTCACCAGATCCTGAAGACATGAGTTTAAGATCAGAGTAAACATCCCCCCTTCACTCCATTCAACTGTCCTCTATGACCACTCAGTTTGAAAATATTACAATCTGGTGTATTATCTGAGGAACAAAATTACTTTATCTTGGCTTTCTGCTTTTATTCAACACCCAGAACAATCTATGTCTATTCCTTTAAGCTCCTTTGGATGTGAAAAAATATGGTTACATAAATCTTTGTAATCCTGAGGGGAGGATAGCATATAAAGAGTTTACTGGCATTAGGATTAAGTCTAGTGCATTGCAGTACAATCTTTAATCTCCTAAAATCTAAACCTCACCATTCCAAGCTGTTTTGTGCAAATAGATGAAGCTTTGGAAACAGGACACAGCTGGCAAGAGTGATAGACAAAAAAAAACTTAAAAAAAAAGGGAAAAAAGAGAAAAGAAAAAGAGAGAAAAGAAGCAATTAGTAAAACTGTTATTGGGCTGATTTAACACAGTGACATGCATAACATTGTTTTTATTAACTAATAAATTACAAGAATTGGATGAAATTCTTGTAAAACAAATTAGGAGGAAAAAAAAATCATCAAAGTTTGAAAACAGGGAAGATTCAAACGTGGACCAAAAACAAATCTAAAACCACTCTACAAGACAGTAAAGTCTTGTTTGGTTCTGAGACTCCTTGATACAAAGGAATACAATAAATGTTTCTTAGGTAACAAAAAAGGACACAACTGCATGCTGAAATGGACTTTTTGCTCTCTTTTGATGAAAGTGTACAGAATGAAAGCACTGCTGAAGCCATGTATTACTCAAAAGAAAAATGCAGGAAAAGGTTATTATTAGGCATATTTCTAAAGAATGCTACAGATCTCTTTGGACTTGTGATTTCCAATTCTAAGTTTTCCTGTTGAGATACCTATGGTCTCTGTTGAGTTTAAAGGTTCAAAAGGCCAAAAGCAGTGCAGCTCAGCAAGTAATGCACAGGCCTGACTGGATGAGATACTGATCCCCAGCTCTGCAGACTCAGCTGAGGGATTTCACTGCATAAGTCTCAGTTTCCTTTGGCGCTGGTAAGTTCAGGAAAGTGTATATACTGACAACATAATGTAAACATTTGCTTAAGGGCTATTGTGACCCTTGTATTTAAATATGTGTTTAAATGACAACTAAATTAGGCCTTAGATAGCAAATACACATTACATGCTCATGCTGTATTTGGAAAACACAGGTTTCCTTGCTCCTCCTCTGTGGCTGCAATCCCAAGGCACAGGAGAACCACACAATGAAACAAAAGCAATGAAGCAAATTCTTCCACTTCTGTTCTGATGTGATACTTAAATTTTAGAACCTGAAATCACTGTTTTGAAAAGTTACAAGTGTCAGTGCAACAAATCATTAGACATCAGCACAAACCTCTGTATCTACCTGGGACACTGCCAGCACAGTCTTTCCACCCACTCATTTTTCTTTGAATGGAGATGCCAACTTTTCTATATCTCAGATTGTTCAATCTGCCTTGTCTAAGCTTTAAATATACTAAAGTTCTGGCTGAAGCTGAGCCATAATACAGAGAAATAAGTTTTCTGTTAAATTTATGCAAATAATTCTGCATATAATGATATTTATCAGCATTTCAACTGTTAGGTAACTTAAGTTTTATGTATTTCCAGCACTGAAGAGAAATATGAGCAGGAAGTAATAATGGTACTGTAGAATCTACAAGACAGTACAATAACATTTCTTTCTTATTTAGTAGTTTGTATTTCCAAAGCACCACACAATCATGAACAAATTAATCTAGGGCTTACACTGAATTTTACTGATAAGGACATTAAAGGCCTTTAGCAAATGTTTAATTGAAATAACTGCTGCACATTAATTCCTAGAAGCTTGTTTTAGTATCCTAGAGATTTAGCAAACACCTAATGAGTGAACTCAATATGCCTCAGTGCACAGAATTCTGTGTGTGCTCTTCTTGAGACTCAACTAGCAAGAAAATGCTTTGAAATGACATCTTAGAAGCAAAGGAAGGACACATTACCAGAAAGAATCTAATGATACACTATCCCATAGAGCATGAGTGGAAACCAGTCTTTAAGGTTGGCTTTTAGCTGACAGTACAGTTTTCAATGAAGAAAAAAAAAAAATCACTTTGTTCTTTCAGTAATTCTGAATTTGACTCCCAAATCCAAAAGTTTGCCCTTTTTAAAGCAAAAGTGTGACTATCACCCATTTTTCCCCTCCAAACCAGTAACTTAATTGTGATAAGTCAGTAAAACCTGGCAGAGAAGGCACTGTGATGAGCCCAAGGGATTTCTGAGGAAATTATTTTTCAAGGAAAAGCATCACTGCTTTTCTGCTGTCTCCTGACAGAAATCTGAATCCTTCAGGCTCCCCACCGAACACCACTGTCATTAATGCAATTTTTATTTTGAGTTTGTTCTTCTTCCACACTCATTTTTGACTACAGTGTCTGACATTTAACCAATTTGTTTCTCTCCCCAGTAAAAGATGTAAAGCAGAAAGGTGGGATTCTTCACATCCACATCTCAAACCACTTTCTGACTTTCATTTGAAAACTTCTCAGGGTACACTTGATCCCATCTTTCACATCACTAATAATAACAATAACCACTGTCAGGCCCAATACTGATCCCTGTGGACCCCACTTGTGACAGGTTGCCACTTTGAGGAGTCACTTCCCACCACATTCTGGGTGCCAATTGCCAGCCAGTTCCCCACCCACTGCATGAACCATTTGTCCAGACCCTGACACATCTTCTCAGGGAGGAGACTGTGGGAAATGGTATTAAAAGCCTTGGAAAAATCCAGTCAGTTGATGTTTATTGCTCAGCTCACATCAACAAAGCAGATTGTACAAGGTGATCAAGTTTGTCGAGCAATGTCTGCCCTCAGTGAATCCATGCAGATTTTTCCAATCATGTGCTTAATCTGACCTGTAATAGCCTCCAGGGGGATCCACTCTCTAATCTCCCCAGGGACTGAAATAACACTGATGGGCCAATAATTTCCTGATTATTCCTTTAACACTTTCTTGTAGATGGGTGTGGCAATAGCCTTCTTCCATCTGCTAAGACATCCCCTGACCTCCACAACTACTCAGAGATTATGGAGCAAGGCCTCCCAACAATGCCAGCCAGCTTCCTAAGCTCTCTCAGGTGGATATATCAGGGCCCAGCAATCTGCAGGGCTCAAGCTCCAGCAATAGTTCATGTACCAACTCTTCCTGCACTGACAGTGATGCTCCATCCTCTTTGGTCTCCTCAACAGGCCAAGATTAGGTCATTACTATGGTTTAGACTTTTGCTTGCCCAGTTTTGGGAGATTATCAAAGTAGAGGATCTGGAGTACTTTGTGAGGGGAAGAAAATGGAAGGCAGTAGGCAGAGTAGGAGCTGGAGACTAGGAGAGTGAATGACCATGTTCATGGAAAGAAGGTGGAAGGGTAGCGTGTTATATTCCTAGAGGAAGGCATCCTGCAGTTGCAAGCTCGAAGCTCTTTGGAGATCTACCTGTTTAGTCTACCAGTGCAATATTTTGCTAAGTGTCTACCACATTCTCTGAATTATGTTTCTGCCAGTGTTTCTTGAGGAAAACATCTGCGCTTTCATATGAAAGAAAAAATTGACAATGTATATTTCCTACATGTAGATAACATGCTGATTTTCAATTTAACATCAATTCCTCCTTGAATAAATGTACAGAAACAATGAGAAGTATGCCAAGAAAAGAAATAAAAACTAAAAGTGCTTAGACAGTAAGTAAAATAAAAATGATACCTAACAGAACAGATACTTACCAGGCAGAAATGGATTCATTCCTCTCAATGGATATTCAAATGCAAATGTTTGCCTTAGTTAAAAAGACATGAGCATTTAACTTTCACTGCCTCATATTATGTTTTTTCTATCCTAAATGCTGTCAGACAAAGTATTTGTCATCAACTCAAATGGAACTCAAATTTCTTTAAAATATTTAGCATATATAAAACCAACAAATTTCACTAAACAAAGTTTTAAAATCCATGAGTAATTTTTTTTCAACATTTTTTATGTAAACAAGTAAAGGTAAAACCCCCATATATCCAAATTCATAATGCACTACACATCAAGAGAGTTAAAATGAATTGTGAACAAATGTTGACTTGGGGGGTGGGGTTAAAGCAACTTCACATTAGTGAAATATCCTATGGTGCCTTACATTATTGATTCTCTGTCAACATCATGTTAGTTCTTTTCTAAATTAGTTCTGTGGCTTGACCTTGAAAAGATTGTGATGCAGAGTCCACAGGTTCATTCTAATTGCTGTTTTTCCTGGTGGACTTAACCATGCCAACTTGTCACTCATCAAGACCATTTGTCTGTGAACAGACTTAATTAAACACCTCAAATCCAATTTTTCTGATCCTTTCCACTATTAAAAAACCCACATGTGCTCCATGAGCTATTAAGAGTTTTCTAAAGGAAAAACTCTAACATCTTCATTGGGATTACTCTGTACTGTTGAAGAAAGGCAGAATTCAAAAAATTAGATTATTAATTAGGATGGGAAAATAAAATATTTCTAGAGACAACAAAGAGTTTTCTAACTCCTAATCATACAGTAGAAGATTAAAGAATGATTCAAAGCACCTGCACAACTTTTCCCTTTTTTTCCCCCATCTCCTTCATATAAGATTTTCAACATGCTGTACAGGCTTGTTTTGAATATGAATTTAGTTTATCTTTCTTCAGGTTTAAACAGGTACCTGCATTACTTTTTAAAAGAGGTAAGCATTTTCATCTTCCTTCTTCCTGATTTAAATATCCAGCACACTGGTAGAAACAGTGAAAGTGAAAATACCTCAAATATAAATGTGCAGTTTCATTTAAATTATTGACAAGGTACTTTTGCTGTCTATTCTTAACAAACTTACTTGCAACTTTAACTTTAGTTATTAAATTGTTTCTAAATTTCAATTAGCCATATCTTGTATTATAATTGCATTCCAAAATATTTTACATTTTAAAAAAGAATTAATCTCACAGTTTTGTAAAAGATTATTCTGCATTTGATAGGTATTCATTGCACCATCAACTGCAGTCTTCAATGTAGATTGCTGAGAGTTATAATTTAAAAGCATTTCTTAATAATCAATTTATTAATAATTAATATCTCTTACACTGGGAAATATTTAGATAATGTTATTCCTATAACAGCTTTCATGAAAGAAAAATTAGTGGTTATGGCTGGTTTTATTGTTCAAGGTCTTTAGTGCCTGGTGGGGTAATTTTCTCTTCTTGCTCTAAGTTACACATTTTCCAGAATTTTATGAAGATCCAGTCTCTGCAGCCATGCTTGAAGTGGAGTTTCTTCATGACAGATATTTAACAGGCTAAGTAGTATTTTACCACTCTAATTAAGGCTGCAGTAACATGTACTAAATAAATGCTCAGCCCAACCTCTAAAATTGAACTATACTACGAAAACATCTCTGAATTCAAACCATTCCCCACAGAACCAGCTTCTTATTTTATAGCTTTATCAATTTGGAGTATGGGAATACAAAGTTTAAGTCACAAAGACATTTAAAAAAGAAAGGCACTGAGGTTTCAGAATTACTTTGAGCTTCTAAAGCAGTGTTCAAATATTGCCTCATTGGGTTCTGTCATTAGAATTTAGATCCTTCATGCTAAAAAAACCTAGAGGCTTATTTTCATGTCTGGTGCAACAAATTATATGAGCTGCCTTAAAATACGATAGCAATCGATCTAGGAAAGACACATATACCCCAAACAGTGCACATGTATAATCTGTGTACTGCCAGGCTTGATAATTCTCTTCTGCTGAGTTTGTAACACCTCCGAGAAATATAAAGTAACATGACAGTGTCGAATAAAGCAAACTAATGTAACGTGATTGATCTCTGGTGTCAGGACAGCCAGACTCATCCCTGTGTCATTCCTAGGGCCAGACAAGAGACATTTCCTTTAACACTCAATAACATATTGTATCTCTACAGCTGCTATAGTGTCTGCCTTATACAAATGCATACATTAGTTTTTTATAATACTGGTAAATCTTCTTGCATACAAAGGTTTTATTAACCCTACACATCACTGGCATTGGAAGAAGAAAAAAAAATTGTTCTTCTCAATAAAATCTTTTATATGAATGAAAACCACTGCCTGAAATAAGGGAGCTGAAGCACCTGAATCAAAAATTCACTTTGCACTTCCTATTGGAGGTGCTGACTCTGCTGCACACACGCAATGCAGTTTATCTGATACTGAGAAAGACTGAACATTCTTATATCAGATATGCTCTATTGGCAGAAAGACACATCCCTGAATTTGAAGGCTAAAAATATCTATGCTGAAAGAGTCAGTCCATTCTCTGTTGTGGTGACTACCACTCTTACTATTCATTTCTCCCATTCTTTGAATTCTATTTTACATCACACCAATGTACATGTGAGCAGCATCACTGATATAAACGGAATTAATCAGTATTCAGTCTGATATGCTTGGCAGCAGTACTTTATTTTTCTAACTGTTCTAGTTTATTAGCCTTCCATGCATCAGTTCTTATTTGGAGGGAAGTACAATAATGAGAGCAGAATCTTAAAAATTGTATCTGTATGGCAAGATTCTTACAAACCAGAAATGTGCTATGACAGTGCTCCTGTACTGCATCATAATTAAAGAAAGAAAGTACCCTGAGTCAGAGCACTTGTCCTTGTGGCTGCTATGGTGTCCATGACATGTTCAATGAGTGAAGCTGTCACAGGAGCAGAGAACCCTGGCTGCTTTCTGTGGCCCACTCCCCCTGTATTGAACCAGAATCCACAACTGTAGGACTGGGGTTTTTAGTGGGTAGAGATTGTCTCTGTGTTTCAGCACTTTCAGGGATAAAAAAAACCCCATATAATACCAGCCAAACAGCCAGCCACTCTACTGGTCGATTATTTGTTCTCATTATAACTCTTGTTCTGCCAGTGTTAGTTCTTTACAAACATTCAGACATCCTGTCTTGCAAAGAGAGGACATTTCAACAACACAAATTAAACAAGGCTGTTACAACTTGATTGGACATGCCCAAACTGCAAGGAGGATCATTCATACCAAGAATGTGGGTGATGAGTTGCCTGTGAGCACTGTGAAAAGCTCAGGTAATTGGCTGAACCTCAGGGGAGCCTGGCAGAGCAAGTGGCAGCTGGGTTAGGGAGAGCCAGATAAAACTCTGCTTTCAGGAGAAGATTTACTAATGTGATAGTTTTTGTTCTCACATGTTGCTGCCACAGCTGGTGCTCAGCAATTACCTCCTTTACCTTATAATTCCATATGTTTTAAGCTCAGAAGATTCATTGCTCCTCTTTTAGACTTCGCATTAATAGTGAAAAAAGCACTATATTTGAGCATATCAAAACAGCAAAGACAGGAGAGAAAAATCAATTTATGGATAAATTACGATCAATTCAGTATGTGGGAGGTCTCAAGCTTGCCAAACTAATAATAAATCCCAGTTCAAGATCTTTTGTTTTTTAATTGCACTTTTTGTGATTACTCAAATAGACATAAGCACAATGTAAACACCCTGGTTTATGCTTTTTACAGGTGCAGTAAGTCCTATATTTAAGCTCTTTTGTCCCCCAGAATAAGGACTGAGAGGTCAAGTTTTCTAAATTGCCTCCTTTTTTTTATGCTACCCTTTAAGAATTCAACTTGGCTTTTTCTTGTAATTCTAAGAATGATTAGAAATAAACTTTGCACATATATTTGCATGTAAAATATTTACTTTCTCTTTAATTTGGATGTTTCTTCTATTAATAATCCATTATTAAAGACAAATGTAATCAAAGCAGAACTCTCTTTGGAGTATATTATACTTTGTTTACTAAGTTTTTAGGCTTCTTTAGATAATAAAAATTTTATGTGGAGAAAGCAATAATTTCAGGTAGTGTTTTAGAAGCACTTTTGTTTCTTTACACAATTTTAAAAAGTAAAATTTATTTTAGGGTTTACTTTTGCTAAAGTCATAATGCTTATGGCAGAAATTTCTAGATTAGATAATAGCACATTGTTGCTTTTATTAGTCTTCCATTCTCTGTAAAAAACAGAAGGTATTTTTGAAAGTTTGAGGAATTGTAGTATAAAACTTATCATGATCAAAGCTGAAAAGCGGCATTACATTTGATTTAATAAATCAGTGTTAAAAGAAGGTAGAAGGAACCCTGAGCAAAACAGTAAATTTTACATAGGCTCAAAAAAACTTCCCATTTCTGCCCACAATGATGCTCATCTGTGTTATCGCTTGTTAAAAGAGTTACACAAACAAAGCCCAGCCAAACCTGCTGTATTTCCTTCTGAGCCTTACCAAATAACATCACAGATTATTCTCTGTACACATGCAGAGGCAGACTGCATATATATTTTTTTTTTCAAAATACGAGACTTTTGATCCTTTATCCTTCAAAAAAATATGAGAAGGATCTTACATTTGTTAGGTATCTTATCAATAAATCCCCACATTTTTCCAAGGCATAACGACTCAGAGCTTCAGAACTTGGGACTTACTGTTGATATGTATTTCGAACACTAGAGTGTAAAGTGCAGCAACTTCCACTACTTCATAAAATGTAGTGGCAAAATATGTTGCTCTACAAACTCCAAATTTGTCTTTAGAACACTGTTAAAAGATTGCAAATGTTATTTTCTTTGTACATTGAAATAGCAAGTGGTTAAACTGCAATTTATAAAATGTCACACCACTCTTAATCTCCCGAGCTTCAAAGTATTAGGATTTGATCTGTATTGCAAATAGTACAGGTCAATTTTTTCTTTGGCATGTGGCTACAAACAGTTGGAGGCTTTGTGACAAGACCAAAAATGTACATTTTTCTCTGCTTCTAAACAGTGTGAACTGACATAATTTGACTGAATACTGAGGTGGTACCATAAGTACTGAAGTGTTACAAGAGTCAGATGTGGCTGAATTCACAAAAGATTCTCATCTAAGATTTTTCATTATCCCTAGTAAGTCCTATAAATAGTCTGTTGTTAGAAGGTGCTTACTGAAACAATATCAAGCACAGGTAGCATGTCTCCTGAATAAAATGACTTTCTTGTAAAGAATGTAAATAACTTTTTTTCTCAAGAGAAATGAAGCACTTAAATGGGCTATTGGTCTGCCCACTCTATAAATCAGTGAGCTAACTTTAAAATAGAGTCAACAGGACTTCTTTTTCTTATTTTTTAAACAGTCTTACCCCACAATCCACTAGAATTTTCTGAGAAAAAAATCACTGAAAATAAACTAAATAAACTGAATGAATACAGGGGAGAGATGGTTAACACAGCTAGCTCTGATTTCCATGAAGTATTCAACTAGATGCAATCACCAAAGGGTCTTAAATTAAGCTGACATAAGATAAGAGGGAAGGCCCTCACAGGGATAACTAACTAAAAGTTCAGGAAGATAGAGTTGCAATAAATAGTCCATTTTCTCAGTGAAGGGAAAGTACAAGTGGAATCCCACAGGGATCTTTGCTAAGGTCTCAGCTGCTCAACACATTCAGGAATGATCAGGAAAAGAGAATGGAAAGGAGATTGAGTTTGCTACTGAAGACAAGTTTTTCAGGGGAAGAAAACCAATAGTGGACTAAAAAAAAAAAAAGAAAAAGTTGCAGAAAGACTCCGTGGCACTGAGTGATTGAGGATAAAATAGCAGATGACATTCAAACCAAACAAATGTAAAATAATGAACTTGTAAAAAAAGAGAAAAAACCCCACCACCACCCCCCCGCAAAACAACCCACCAAGCCCAACCCAAAACAAAACAAAAACAACAACAAAACAAAACAAAACAAAAAAAAAAAAAAAAAAAAAAAAAACAAAAAAAACCCAAAAAAAAAACAACAAAAAAAAAAAACAAAAAAAAAAAAAAAAAAAAAAAACAAAAAACAAAAAACAAACCCAAACAAAAACACACATAAAAAAACCCCAAACAGTTTTAACTATATATACCCAGGAATTGATCCTGAGACAGCTACTGCCAGAGGCAACAGAGAACTTAGGTTAAAATCATAGCTTTATGAACATATCAGTACAGTGGTTTAAGAATTATAATCACAGGAAAATCTCAGAAAGTGTAATGCTACTGTGTAAAGTTTGCATTGTGTCCACATCATGATTGTTATGTGGTCCTTTCATCTGAGAAAAAAGCATTTAAGTAGAATTTGAAATAGAACTTGACAAAAATTATTAAAGATAATGAAGTAACTTCCACAGAAAAAAAGATATTTAAAGATTAGGACTCCCAGACTAGAAAAACATCAAACAAGAGCCAACTCAAACTCATGACATTAATTAAAAAGGTGAAAAAAAAATCAGTTAGCTGCCCCTTCCATTGCAATAACAAGAAACCTTGAACTACAAATTCACAGGTAGAGATTCAAATCAAATTCAGGCAGACACCACTTCACTAAATGCAAAGATGGATTATGGAACTCCCTGATATAAGGTACATAATGAATGCTATAAAAAGACATGAATTCAAAAACTTTTGAAAATATTATTAAAACAAAAATCTTATAGGCTCTTAAAACCAAAAAGCCTACCCTGGACTCAAGCAGTCCTTTTTCCTCAGATGCCATGAAATCATCTATAAGAATTACCACAAAGTGTCACCTTCTTGCATGCATTCATTTTCACCCATGTGTGAGCTGGGGTCCCAGTCTAACCTTTTCTATTTCCACAGGCTCCACGGACAGGATGACATTATCCAGAATGGGCACTGTGTCCCATAAAGCACTGCAGGGCCAGAACCCCAAAGATAACAATTTCAAAATCCTCTCTCAGCAGGCCTAATTCAGGTTGTGCAATGCTAACCAAGCAGTCTGTCTATCTTCAGCAATTCTTCTTAGCTTTGTGTTTTAAAACACTTTTCTAGAAACAAACATTTTCTTTTTGGAGAACAGATTTCCATTCTGGTGACAAAAAGAATTACAAATGAGGAGGAATTAACAATATGCATATTGATAATTTCACAGTTATCTGTGGGTTCAAAAGTCCTTTATAACGGAAAGGAAGATTAATAATCTGTTCTGCAGAGTAGGAATAAATGGCAGAGCAAGCTGTACATGAAACCAGACTCAAATGCTGGTTTAGTGTTCTGTAAACTGAGTAATGCAATGTCCTTGGATATACAGGAAAACTTCAGTGAGAGTTAGAACAGAGATTTTATTCAATACATTATAATAAAAGGTCTTTTCTCCACCATTCAAAATTATTTATCCTCCAATCTTACAGCTAGTTTGAACAGCAAGAAAAGTGTCATAAAAGCATGTTGTAAAAAAAAATAGGAGAAAAAAAAAAAGAGGAAAAAATAAGAATGGTGCATCTCAGTTAACCTATGCTAGTAACTGTAATGAATTAAAGAGCTTTTAATTATAGCTCCTAGCAAATTTGAAGTTACTGTTTACAAAAATGCTGTGGGGTTGTTTTTTTCTTTCTTCTTTAACTGTACTCAAAACATTTATCTATCTTGCAATTCTATGAAGAGAAAACAAAGGCTACAGTCATACAAAATAAAAATGTATTTGAACTTGAAGATTGACTTACACTTTCTGTATAAGGCTTTTAAAATCCTACCAAATGCATTTTAGTTCTTGGAGCCATGTTTTGAACTGCTATGTGTGATCTAGAACTAAAATAGCTCTGTAAAACAGTTAACAGCTTGGAGGCATTTAAGTTGATGGGGTTTTTTGTTTGTTTGTTTGGTGGTTTTGTTTGGTTGGTTTTTAAAATTCAAAACAAAATCACGTAATTGAACTTAATGGGTTTAGGTTTACTTAACCTAATATTGAGAATTTGGTCATCTATCCAACTATATCTTAAACAGCCTGTTCTCTTTACTGAAAAAGACTGTGCTATGATAAACAGAAATGCAGGACAACTTTGATCACCCATGTGCTGATCAGCTAAGACAACTTCACAGCATAAGCAACTGTTGGTTGTGAGGATCCAAATATACCAACTGAAGTTGAACATTTTGGGCAATGGGTGAATGTAACTCATTAGATATTCCTCCTCATCTCCCATTGCATGATTAGAAAACTAAAACAGTTTTTTTTTTTAAAAAAAATCCACACCCTCTGAAAAATTAGCTGTGGCATTTAAGTGCTATGGTTTGCTAAAAAGTGCTGATAACATTCTTAAACTTTGGTTTAATGGTATCTTTTAAAAGAGGCCAAAAACATTCAGCCTTGTTCAGAATGGGGAAAAAATCTTCCCTTCCACAGTCTATGAATTTCAATTAATTCTGTTCATCATATCATTGGGCATTTAGATTCTTTACTTTAGGCTTCAGGCAATAGCTGTTCAATTGTTTTTAGTAACGTTTCTGACTTCCCTACATGGATTTTACAACAGCATATTCAGTAACTGGTATACTAGAAGTCCTGAACAAAAACATCCCAAATTTTGCATCAAAGTCATGTCAGGGATAACATAAAAGAAATGGACTATATAATGAGAAATGAGCTGAAATTCAAATACTTATCACCCAAATGCTTCTGGCCACCCAATACACACCCCAATGCAACAAGCCTGTAGGCACAGTAGGGGAGCAGGCAATGAATTGTGATGTTTCAAGACCAGTATCTTCAAAGCAATAGCAAAAAAATAACTGGGAGCTAAGCACAAACACCTGAGATGCCAAAATGCTTCTTTAACTTTGTAAGCAGCACAAAGTCCCAGGTAATCCCAACAAGGAGCTCATTACCATGCAGGCTGTGCTTAGATCAGTCAAACCTCCCTAAGCCTTGTTCACTGATCATCTCTGAGCTGTGATGATTCACTTTAAAGATCAAAGTGAGCAGCTGCTTGAAGGAGCTCCAACTAGGTCCATTAAAATTCCTCCTCCTGAGAAATCTTCTTGTAAAAAGCTCAAAATATGGCCAAAACCACACATTCAGAGGATCAACAGGTTAGAAATATATGGTGGGAGAACTGTTCTGGGGTTACAAATACAAGTAAGGAAAGAAATGGATACTGCTCTCATATCTGTTGCATTTGTGGCTATAGCAGAGCAGTGCAAAGGATAATGCAACATAGTTCCTCGTGCAATAGAGAAGCAAAAGAGAGCTTTATTTAAAGAAACACTACACATATATAGGGTAGTACATGCAAAACAGAATAGAAAAATTCTGATTGGTCCAAGAAGGCAATACCTCTTTGAAAGCATGCTTTCTGCAAAACATCATGAGACACTCACATGGCTCTCACGCACCCTGCAGGTGTGTAATCATTGTTATAATTTCTTGTCCTTGTGCAGGTTGAAAAATCAAAGAGTTCAAGACTGCTTTTTCCCTGGTTCCCAGCAGTATCCGATGACACATAGCAACTCATTTAACATTAGATGAGGACTCCAAAGAGTTTGAAAATAGATGGGTATGTCAGAATTTTGTAGCATAAGAAGAATTTATTGCATTGCTAAGAGGAGCTTAAATTTTACATTCAAATCCTCATGATAATTTATTCAGGAATGTACTCTACCTTTCTGGTGCTGCATTGCCTTCATTGGTATTAATTTGTGTTTTCCCCTGATATCTGAAACAAAAAACTGAGTGCAGGTAAAATATTAGAGAGGACAGAATCAGTGTTCTTTTACTGGCATTAACCCTGCCCTCATTTATTTATGGATGAACCTCTGTGGTTTAACAAAGATAGGCACTAGCAGGATAATGAGAGGATGCACACTGATATTTACTGTACAAAATTCAAATTGTGAGCTGAAGATGTCATAATTTAATTTGTTGTGGGTTTTTCTAGAGTGCTCATCACTGTGGTATTTAAATTATTCTCCAAAAGAAAAATAATTAAACTCCATAATGCTCCTTAAGAACAATTAGGGCTGAAAATCTCAGTGCAACGAGTGTTATAGTACGATACAGCCAAAAGGATACATGAAATGCAAGTTTCTGATGTTTTGTTGTTTTTTGATTTTTTACCTCTGGATTCTAGATTGGGGGCAGACAATTATTTTTAAGGAAATGGAAGCTTTGGATTCATTTAATAATCTGCCTCTTGATTACACATTTACTAACAGAAGGAGTGTATTTTTTAAAAGTTTCCAGTAAAGTTGGCAATAAAGAATTATTTTGACTGTGAACTATTTCATTTTTCAAAGTAGGGAACATGGCACTTATTCTAAAAGATATTATATTAATGAGAGTACTTCGACTTACAAAAGTCAAAATCTCTGGGATTTAAATAATGTAGCCAGCTGAATTGAGAACATCTGAATTACTATTGGTGATAAATTATTTCACAGTAAAATTATTCATACTCAGCAGGAAATTAAGTTGTCATAATATGATAGTGTTAAAGAAAGCTTATCTCTTATCAATACCTATATATGTTGCACTGAATAGTGGTTTCTCATGGTGTTATCTAGAACATATTCCATCTACACATGGAGTAAAGTCATGTTGTATATTTAGTACAAATTACTAACTTCATTCACTTCAATATAAAGGCCAGCCTCCCTCAATAAATCAACAAGGAAGGAGTTCCAGAAGAGTTGCTCTGTGATAGCATTTATACAGAACACTTAGAGTAAAAGAAAAAAATGTGAGCACTATTAGAACATTTTTTGCTCAACTTCTGGGAGACAATTCTAAAAAACTGGTACAATAAAGTCCAGCATTCACAAATTGCCAGGAAAAATAATGCCACTTCTGTCCTGTGTAAGTCTGTATTACCAAATTTAAAAAATCTATTCTGTGTACTTGAAATTAATGAACTTGCTCTTTACAAAGTTGTCTTTAGATGTATCTATAATATAACTTCTCCAAAAGCATAATTTTCCTAAGGAAACAAATGCACTGAAAGGCAAAATTCACAAAGTACTGAAAACAATAGTGTGGTGATGCCCTGAGAGGCTACCTGTAACAGAGGCTAGACAGTGCTAAAGGAATAAAGTAGGTATTTATTAAAAGGCCTTCAAAGGATTCATGTTGGGCAGTACAAGAGCCTGGCTGGGGATACACCCAAGGTGGACAATGGATTACATTTTCACACTCTTATAAGTTTTGATCCATTTACATTTTGGGGTTGTCAGATTAACAGATTTTGAAGTCCCATTCTCCCAGTTTGCTCTCCTCAATTTGCTGTTGTTTACACTTTTGCTCCTTGGTTCTCAGTTCTTGTTTTGTCTAAGTAAACCGTGAAGAGAACTTGCTAACGCTTTATGTGAAATTCAGTTATATACAAATGCAGCACAGAATCTGGAAAATACAAAAGCTAAAATTTAAGGCATCAGAGGGAGTTCTTATGCTTCATAATTCAGGTGTTTTTGGCAAGTGGCATTTCCCTCCTGAAGAAAAAAAGTCTAATTAAATTGGGATTTGAAAGAGGTTACGATAGAATTTTGGTTTTATGACTGTTTTTCAGTCCTTGATGCAACAATTTAACATGGCCCTAATCTTGTTATTTTCTTCCAAATACCTAAAGCACTCACTAAAAATGTGAAAAGACATGAAGAATTTTTGCTTAAGACATCTGTTAGTCAGTCAGTTTTGCTTTACTGGTAAAAAAATATTAATTTGTATCCCATAAACTGCTTTTGAGTGAGAAAGTAATCATTATGATTATATTTGACCTTCACTGCTTAAACTGCAGGAAAAATATTCACAATTCAGAGAGTTAATTAAAAATACACAATGCTACTGAAAGTTAAAACTGTTTGAAAATAAAGAGAAACTTTTATTTGATAAGTAAAGCTCCAGGTGCAACTGTTTCTTAGGAAAAAAAAAAAAAAAAAAGAGGGACTTTTTTTGAAATACGCCTGCTGTTAAATTTCCTAAATTTGCCAGTCTCTTGAATACTATGGTATAAACCACTTGTAAAACTGCATCTGTTGATAAAACAGATGTTCCATAGATTGGCCTGAAGTGTAAGGTGGAATTTTGCAAATCTGATAGGTTTTTCCTGATATTAAAATTAGTGTATGTCACATAAAATTAGTGTATGTCCCACATAAAGACACAGAGTTTGTGTAAGTCTCTCTTGAAATGTTACTGCTAGGTTTAATGTAGACCCCAAAGCAACACTAAAATAGCTGGTTCTATATCTTTTAACAGATTTAAAATATATTAGTGGGTTTATCTATTTGTCTGTTTGGGGAGTCTTCTGATTGTTTTGTAATTTTGTTACTTTAGGATTCACTGGTTCTAATAGACAGAAGAGCTACAGCCAAAGGACTCAGTCACAACTGGGAGCTCAATAACACTATTCACTAAATAAACCAGAGACAGTGCCTGTCCTGCAAATTGATACCTACACGTTGTGTGAATTTTTTCAAAGCATGATGCACTCACAGGACTCTAACAAGGAAGCAAACAACTGAGGGCTGGATAAGAGGGCTGCAACAGTCTGCTCTTTATAGGGAAAAGAAGGGTTGAGCTAAATTCTCTCTAAGTCAAGGCAACAGAAAATTGCAAGCACTTTATCCACAACTGCTCTCCTGTCATCTGTGAACATTGTACATATGTTCACCAGTAGGGACAGAAAATTATGTAATCCAAAGTAGTTGATTGTTATAATTTTTTATTGCTTTTTGTAACTTTTTGTAGCTCTTTTTTGTAGTTCTTTTTTGTACTATTTTTGCATTTTTGTAGTTTTTACATGCTTTAATTATTTTTTTTAATATATTTTAATAAATGAGACGGTAGCTAGGGATGTAGCGCAGCCACAAGCCAGTTAGGTAGCAGACAGTGAGTAGGGACAGGATTTAGTATTTCATAATGTGTCAATTACCACCCAATTTGGACCAATGTAGTGGATTTGTCCCAGATGGACAGGCCACCTTTACCTAACCCGGAAAAGGAACATATATTATTTATATGTGTTTGAAAAATAGCACAGCCATAGGCAGGGCTTATAAAGTATTTTACCTATAGACAAATAAGCTGCTCCGAAAAGCCATTTCCCAGCTTATTGTCACAGAGGTCTTCTATTGATCACAGCAAAACAACACTGTGATTGATCCTTCTTGTCTTTCCTATTTCCAGTATGCTCATAAACAAAAGGTCTAGATACCATTTATGAGAAAGATAACAGGACAGCATGCTTGAACCTAGGTTATTAAATATATGAAATTTTATAGAATAATCCAACTTCTTTACATCTAGAACAAGCAGACCATTTAAATAGCATTGCACATTAAAATGTTGCTTGATAAACCTATCAATATATACACTTCTTTATTGAATCATACTGATTTAATATATTTTTTCATCCCAGCCTTAGGAGCATAGCTGCTGTCATATTTATCACCTCAGTATTTAATGAGGCCTTCTGTTATTTCAAGTCTTACCTCCTTTTCTATTAGGCAGTGCTCCAGGTCTTGTATTTAAGCTTGCCCTTGATCTTCACAGTGACAACTGGGAGGCTTTTATTTCTCTTTAGAATCCAACTTTCCTGTTGACACATTCTATGCAAACGCACAATCTTTTCTCTAAATAAAATCAGTCTTTGCCTGATGGAGCTTAGCACATTAGCATGTAACTCAACAAAAAGTGGACATTTGGCAAGGAAAGGAGAACAGAAAAGGCCACAGTTAAACTGGTGCTTGCCAAGACAACAGAATAAAGTTTGCATGCCACGTAGGCAGCACCAAAGCAGCTGCTTTACTCTTTTACATCTTGGAAATTCTGTACTTAGATCTCTAAAACTGACGTACACACACACTTTTCTTTCTGCTACTGTGAACAACTTCATTGAGAAAGTCATGAACATCCTGATAAGTCTGCCATGTCAAATGCTACCAGATGAAAGGACAAAGCATCTCCATCATGCGTTATGCTGATGTCTTTCTCAGAACTTCCACTTTTTTTGATGTTTTGGGCACCATGGTTAAGAAAATGAATTTTACATTGAAAATCCATCTTGTTATGTGAAAAGAAGAAATACAAGAAAAGAATAACAAAAATGAGATAATATTTGCCAACATTATTGATTAAGAGGACACAGAAAACTAACCAGTGATGCAAGTAGCATTATCTAGAATTGGTTCTGATGCAATGACAATATATTTTTCTTTTTTGTTACTGATGCCTTGCTTGGGCATGTGCAGTGTGCTCATGCATCTACCATCACTAACACAACTGAAACAGGAAAAAGTAACATCTAAATCAAACCATAGCTACAGCATGGTTTCAATGGTAAGGGACAAAGCAGCCAGAGCTTCATGTAAATTACCTGAAATTATATATGGCTTCAGGCACTACCAATTAGCTAGTGAATGGGACGTCCTTTTATTTCTGTGACTATCAACCCAAAATCCACCCTTGTAAACACATTTGAAGCAAAAAGAGTGTAGAAAAAGAAGCTAAAGGAGGTAAAGATAAACTAAGCAGAAAAAAACAAAAAACTGGAGTCAATATGGAGAAGAATTGACTGCAATCTTATAATAATTTAACTTTTTTATTAAATGATGTACTCCTTGTAATCTGAGGTCTGTTATTGCAACCCTACCCTTTACAAGAAGTTACAGAATTGACAGAAATTATGGTCATATTCAATTCTCTCCCAAAGAAAATTTCCTCATTTCTCAAATTAAATGTAGAGACAAAATTGCACTTTTCTGCTGCACTAGTTTAATTTCATTATGCCTTCTTTTATTTTACTGCTTTTTCCCCCCCCAGTACAATTTTATCTGTTTTAAACCAAAATTAACTAAAATTCAAACACTTTTTTTTTTTTCCCCACAAACCAGATATGAAAAGGACTGCAAATATTCATTTTATACAAGGATAAACTCTTGGAACTGGAAAACAATCTGAAATTTTGTCAACATCATTAAGTCAATTTACAGAGACTTCCAGCTGCGTTCTGGTGCATCGATGACCTTTCCAGAGAAAGTAATGTATATATTTTCAGTTTGTTTATTTTTCTTGTAAAACAGAAACCTCAGTCTATTCACTCAGCACAAGCTATACTTCTCATGACAGAGGGTTGTCCCAATCAGAAATAGATTGCAGAGATGTACAGACAGAAAGGAGAGAGCAGCATCTAACTTGTGAAGAATTCTCTCCCAGGGAGCAATGGGCAATGTCTAGACATCCATATGCTATAACTAAAATGGCTGGAACAAAGGTCAGCTGTGGAACTGATACTGGCCCAAAAGCACCAATCCTTTTATGGCACCTTTCCAGTTTAGAATTTAGAATTAGACCAAAATATGTGTACTTTTTCAGTAATGAACTTTGAGATTACTTTCAAACACAAAAGGAAAGAAATACTTCTTTGAATGTTCAGCTAAACTCCTAAATCTAATTATCATTTTGTCTTAATACTGCTCAGCTTAATTTTTAATACATATTTTGAGTAGGTAGTCTTTGCTCACAATGACTTGTATACATACACATAATTTGCATATTAAATCTTATTCAGAAGTAACTTTGAAAAATGTGAGCTCTGTACAAACCAGTCTACAAGGAGCAAATTATTGATTAAATTTTTAGCTCTAACAATTCACTGACTTTTTATGCCTACATTTTTCCTAGACTTTAATCTGATACCATACCTGAGACCAGTTGATTCATAGCAAAATCTTGCTGCAGTTGCTTCTTTTAAACTCACTTAATTATTAATTGGAAAATTCTTTCCATTGTGAAGAGTCAATGAAGCCTCTCTCCATCTTCTGCAAGCTCAGCTGAAGACTGTGGCAGGCCTATGCTGCTGTAAAGAAAATGACAGATGAAGATAATTTTATTCAAATCTGAAGAATGAATTTGACTTGCAACAAAGCTGCAAAATATAGCAGATGTGTTCAAAGCAGTCACTGTTCTAATCCAATGACTTCAGCATTAAATAGTATTGCTTAATCAAAGAATTAATGATATTTGTGACCCTCCAGATTCTGCAGTAGCCTCCATTCCTAGATAGCCCTCCACATTAAAAAAAACTTGCTTTTACTAAAACTGAAATATAGCAAATATTTAGGAATAATAGAGAAACAATGTGTAAAAGCAAGATATACTATAAAGAAAAATTCTATAGAACATTTTCTTTTCATTAAGAAAATATCAAGAAGAAAATAATCAGTTGTGTGTACTATCAGGCGGAATCTACTAGAATTCCATGTGATTTGCATCAGTACAGCTGCAACATCAAAGTCTCCTTCTCTGCTTCATGATAACAAGGACTGTGCCATTAATTACTAGATTTGGAATTGGGTTTAAGAGACATCGGTTTACACAAGTTTTGAAGGTCAAGATATTGTCTGAAAAGGGATTCTCTTGCATTAATGTGTTTATATAACACAGATTAACTAGGCTGCAAGATATTGAAAAATGAATAAAGGTGTTATTAACACATATTGCTTGTCTGAGAACTGTGAATAAGGCTACTTTGCAATTCTCTTCTACATAGGAAAAAATGAAGCTTTGTTTCCATTTGTACTATTGCTTTTTAAATTTTTTTTCATATGCATTCGAATATTTTTCATGCCGTGAGAAATAAATATATTCAGAACAGCTGCAAAACATTCCATAGAATTATTGTCTTAAAGCTGGCACTGATTTCAAGAAGATAGAATGTTTATTATTTCACCTAACAACCAGCATACTTAGGATCAGGAACAAACCAACCAGATAAGCATTCCAAATTACTTTATCTCAGTTGCCCATTTTGGTGAAAAAATAGAATATGGCTTCATCTACGCCAGAAAGCATCCATAGTGATAGGCAGGGAAAAGGAATTCAATAAACAGAATGTGAGAAGTATCTATTTCAGGCTTATCTATTTCATAACTTAGATGAGCTTGTTTGGTAGGCAAAAAAATATATCAAGGCTTTTACTAAGATGTCAAGTTGTTGCATGTGTTCTTCCGGTAACAACTAGAAAACATCAAGTATATGAATTGGCTTTTCCCCTCCTTAATTTCAGTACGTCCCACAAAGACAAAAGTTTTGCTTGCTTGTTTTACCAAGTGATACCTGTCCTCTTGCTACTGAATAATAAAAAAATTAATTCACAAAAATAATGTTTGTGTGACTGCTCTTGCATACATTTTCATGAAGCCATATAAAAAAAACATGCAGGTCTTGGATCAAGACTGTTCCCTACTGAGACTGTAGGGCAAACCTTTAGACAAAACCTTTAGACAATTTATTCATTGAAGAGATTGATAAAAGAAAACAAAATCTGAATTACTATTGCACCACATTTGCCTTTTAGTGACCTAAACCTGACTCCTGTTTGAGTAGTTCTTATGGTCTTGCTTCCATTACAGGTGCTAACAGGTCCACAAAATATAGAATTAAAACTACTTTTGCCCCAGCACAGGGAATCCATGAGCATCATCTCTCACAAAAAGCTAGGACAGAGGTAGCCAAAAATCATAGATTGATTTTGGTCAGAAGAGGCTTTTAAAGGCCATTTATTCCAACAATCCTGCCATGGACAGGGACATCTCCAACTAGATCACGTTGCTCAGGGCCTCATCTAACCTGGCCTTGAATGTTCCAGGGGGCAGGGGAGAATCTACCACCCCTCTGAGCTGCAGCCCTCTGATACTGTCACCCTCCTCTGGACCTGCACCAACAGGTTCACATCCTTCCTGTGCTGGGGATCCCAGAGCTGGATGCAGCACTACAGGTGGGGTCTCTCCAGAGCTGGGCAGAATCCCTTCCACTCTTTGCTGCCCCCCTGCTCTGGATGCAGCCCAGGACACATTTGGCTTTCTGCACTGTGCCTGTGGCTGGCTCATGTCCAGTCTCTGACCCAGCAGCACCTCACATCCTTCTGGGCAGAGCTGCTCTGCATCTGTTCATACCCCAGCCTGGACAGTCAATGGAAGTAGCCCTGCCCCAGGTGCAGCATCTGGCATTTGGTCTTAACGAGATTCCTATGGGCCACTTCTTGAGGTTATCTGGGTCCCTCTGGATGGCATCATGTCCTTCAGGTGTGTCAGCTGCACAACACAGTTGTTGTTGTTGTTGGTTGTTGGGTGTTGTCTGCAAACTCACTGAGGGTGTGCTCAGTCCCACTGACTGTGCCACTGATGAAGGCAGTAAAGGGTCCTGGTGCCAGTGCAGACCCCTCAGGGACACCACTTGTTACCAACCTCCATCCAGACACTAAGCAGTGGACCACTGCCCTCTAGATGCAACCTATTCCTTATCCACCAAAAAGTCCATCCATCAAAATCCACATCACTTCAGAGAGAAGGATGTTGTGGGGTACTATGTCAAAGGCCTCACAGAACTGCAGTCAGACATCCACAGCCCTTCCCTTGCCCACTGATGCTGTCACTCCATCAGAGAGGGTCACTGGGTGGCCTTGCCTTTGGTGAACCTGTACTGATGTTTTCAGTCACCTCCCCGCCCTCCCTGTGCCTTAGCAGAGCATCTGGGGGACTCTGTTCCCCGATCTTCCCCAGAGACAGAGGGGAGGTTGACTGGCCAGTAAATCCCAGGGTCTTTCTAATGAAGTGATAACTTTTTAAGTGACAAGATTCTCTTAAGAACTTGTATAATATATTGCCTAAACTATTTCCAAAAAAAAAAAAAAAACCAAAAAAAACCACCAAAACCCAATGGAAACTAAAAGGTTAAAGAAACAATTTTGAAATCTTTTTGGTCAAATTCTATATGTCTGAAGTGATACATTAGATTATTTGCAAATTTTTCTGTTTCAAACCCCCAAACAACTCTATGAGCCATCTCCCCATCTATTTTTCCACTCAGACCTATTTCCAGTGCAATTTTCTAGAGGTCAGCTTAGACATATATAGAATATATATCATTTTAATCTGAGCAACAAACTATAAGACATGAAACTGCTGGTGGAGCTGGTAATTTGTCTCTACAATTGACCTTTCAGTGCTTCATCTATTTCATACTTCTAGTTAATCACATAGCCAGGGTTATTCTCACTCAGCTACTCTATATGCATTTTACAGTTTTGTTTAAATTTTTACCATTGTTCTTTTCAAATCAAGTTTGAAAATATTCTTGAATTTTTCACCAAGTTTAAAAATTATAATATTCCATGGTGTTCCAAAGCAGTATATTTTTTGCTATGCTATAATTTATTATATTATATTGGACTATTTATAGTTTTGAAAACAAAATAGAGGGAATTAAATTAACCACTGCTGAATTGGCCCTTACTTCTCCATTAAAAAAAATACTGGAATGGTAGTTTTAACATGAACAGTTAGGAAGTCATTCAACATAAAATTTGAAATATTTTTACTTACACGTACTAGGAAACGTTCTCACAGGTCATATGGGAGGAAATTCAATTCAATGAGCTTAACTCCACCACAAAAATGACCAGCACTGTCTTTATATCCATCAGAAAAGTTGTGTTTTAAAGAGCTGTGCTCAAAAAGAGAAGATTGAAGCTTAAATGAGAGAATCTTTTTCAAAATATTTATAAATTTGCCAAGTATGGATTCTCTCTGATTAGAGTGGTAGCAATTATATAATTTTTCTTAAATTTAATATGTACCTCAATTTCATCACCTGCTCTCAGTCAGGAAGCAAAATGCATTTAATGAAAGGAAAAGATCAAACTCCCTGACTGTGCAAAGGCGAAAGTGATTCTTAGAGAAGCAATCAAGGACAGCAGCTGTTTGCCTCCAAGTTTTCCTTAGTCTTCTACCAGCATGACCATTTCTCCTGCATAATTTGTACCCTGGTATCAGAGTGGATGAAGTTTTGTCCCCTATTTGTCAAGAACATGCCCGTTGTTTCAAATTATTTTAAAATATGTACATTTATTAATAATGTATTTTAAAACAGGAGTCTTTATTAACAGCATATTTTGTTATACTAAGGCTGTCTAATACCCAGTCCTATGTACAAACTGGAAATTATCTGATACTATGGTAGCAACATCTCAGGTGCACAGGCAACAGTTCAGGGGTCTGCAGTTAAAAGTAATAATTCATACATGACCATCTCTCAGAGCTCCAGCCCTGGACTGCCATTAGCAAACCCAGCTCCTTGTTCCAGTCTGTCTGTATTTATATGTATAAGCAATCATCTCTATGAATTTAAAGGCCAATTTTTTTTTCAAGATTAATAATGCCTTATTAAAAAAACAACAGCAACAACAAAAAACAATTATAATTTATCAGAAATCAGTTCTGTTTGGTACTACAAAGTTTCTTTCCAGAAAAAAACCCCCAACATTTTCATTGAAACAAAACAACCTGAAATCCCAACAGTTGAAAATTTCTTGAAAATTATGAAAATAATTTATTTTCTATATAAAATACTTATTTTCACGGCAAGATTTTTTTCTCCAAGTTAGTTACAGTATCTTTCAAAACATCACAGAAGGATAATCTGGCTAGCACTTCTGAGGATGATTTTTCATCAACACAGATGTAGGTTCACAGCAGTGAGAGAAAAGGAATGAGCCCTATGTCCACAAGTAACTCGCAGGAGGATTTCTCAGTAAGTTCTTATAGAGAAAATGTCAAGTGTACTCTTAAATGCTTTGTCCACAGGATAGAAAGTATCCAGACTGAAGTGTAAACCATACATCTCTCAACTTCCTAGCTTTAAGGTAGTAAATCTTCATTTATATCTTTGGTAATTCACTAGGAAAGGAGTCTTATTTTTACATCAACTTTCATGATTTTACAATATATATAGTAAAGCAGCTTAAATAACATTTTTTAGGCAGGAAATTGGAATTTGAAATGTTATTGTTCTGGAAACCTTGAGATTTCTTAGAGTAGCACAATATTTCTTCCATCTGTTTTGGTTCCTCTGCTCATACAAGGGGCCACGTTGCTGTGGCAACTGAGCTCCAGGATGGCTCCAGAGCAGTTTGCTGCACTGTGCAGGAGTACCATGCTCCTTAAGGAGGAAGCTGTCATGATAAAACTGTATTCCCCAAACAGAGAAACTTTCAGGTTAACCTGTTTATCTATATCTATAATCATATCTAATATGATTAACTGTTTAATTATATATGTGGTTTGATACAGAACACAAAAGAAGAACAACTGAATTTAAGAAGAAATATGGAAAATAGTCTCCAATTTAGGCTGATTGTTCAACTTGTGCTATGTCAGGAAAGAAGTTAACTTTTCTTTTTGTTTGCAGGTTTCTCTTTAACAGCTCTCAGAGTCCTTTCTTCATCATATTATCTTCATTTTATATATACTGCCCAACAACTTCTATTAATATGAAACTTCAGGGCAAAAATCCTCACCTCCCAGAAGTTAGTGTTTTATCATTCGGCTCCCTAAGGCCATGATTTAATTGCTGGGAAAGGAAAGACCAGTCTACAAATATGCAGGTGTCACCTCTGTAACTAAGGTACTCTCCAAGGTAAACAAAATCCTGAAAATAACTTACTATTAATCTAACTTCACTCAAAACAGAGCTTGTGTTCATTAAAATTGCATTGAGACATCACTTATCAGTTTGGCAGATCTCATTTAAAGGCAGATTTTTGCCTTTAAAATCTAATCAGTATCTTCGAATTATTTTTATGCTCCTTCCTCATTACAAAAACTGCTATTTTCAACTTAATTAGTTTCACTACACAGTTATATTTCATTAGTCACTGAAGAAATGTGAGATTGGGGTAGTCTATTAAAGAAAACATTAAACATAGAGCTTGATTTCTGAGAAATAAAGTGCTCTACAGGACTCCTAACGGAAGAGATTTGTGGAAACATAATCCTAACAAAAATTTAGGAACTACACCTTAGAAAATATAAGTAGGTTTAAAAAGCATTGTGTTTGAAAGAGCTCTCAAATACATTCAAATGGAATTATGGCCAATCTATAACTAGGGTCACACCTATTTTTCCTGTGTAAAAACCTTCTAAATCAAGAGAAGTATTCAAACCTCAGGTATATTTTGACACCAAAGGCCGAGCGTATATCCACTTTACTGGGACGGGTGAGGTGGGGATGAAGAAAAGAAACCCAGAAAAATTTTCAAGCATTTTGGAGCTGACAGCCATGTCAGAAAGTATTGAACAAAATCCCACAGTTTTCATTGTTGCTTGAAGGTTATGAGCTTGCTGAGACAAGTTGAAATTCCTCTGAAAGTCCCATGAAACAAATTTTGTGAGACACTATAGAAGAGATATGCAACTGCACTACACAGCAAGTACCTGTTACCATCTTTTGGTGCTCTTTTGACTGTATGAGACACACCTAAAGATAAACACAATAATTTTGTTTAACAGCAAATAACTGGTTTATTTTTTGTTTAAAAAGCCATGCATCAGTTCAATTCACCTATGTTAAGAAAACAAACACAAACAACAGAGATGATCAATGTAAGAAAACCAAAATCCCATAATGATACTGTAGAGGAGACACTATTCAAACAGAAGACTGTGTGAGCAAAGACTGATAATGGGTCCATCAAGCTCAAGGCCAAGATTTTAGAATAATGAGATGCCAAATGTTCAAATACTAACTTCTTAAAAAGAGTGATTTTCAAAAAGCACCAAGGGCTAGGTTAAAAAAATCCCAGGTTCTACAAGTTTATTTCAGCCCATGTTGCTGTTTTGAATACAGCAGGAGTTCAGGGCATTTGCCCATCCCACACTCAATCTAAACTATAAATCAGGAATAGACCTGCAAGTTTATATCAGCAAGACTCCTAATGTTTCATCTTTGGCAACAATCTTTTATTTTCAAGGAAATAATACATTTCCCTCAATTTTACTTTATGGAAAACAGGAACACTAGCATTAATATACTGCTTTCCAAGGATAAAACAAACTAGGCCATAGCACTGCTTGAATACAGGTGAAAATGTGCACAATATAATATTTAGATATGCAAGGGATACTGCTGATATATCCACAGCTCAGAGAAAATTTACAGCACAGACCTTGCATGAGTCAGTATGATGGCTGCTGTCAGCAACAAAAATCATCTGCATCTTACGCATCTACCACATGCAAAACACTCCTGCAATGATCTCATTAAGGAGGCTGTGCCATATATCAAAATAATGTTATACCTACAGCAGCCTATAGATACTAAAATATGCCATTTCCTGCTTATTTTGTACACAGTGAAAAATGAGACTTGTGGGTAAGCTTGCTCATTAATTCTGATAGATAATTGAGAGTACATGCTTGATACTACAACTTAAGTATCTGAAAGCCATAAAAATATAAATGTTCTAAATGTTTGTGGAAAAGAAAGAAAGGGAGAGGAACAGAGACAGCAATTATTTTAACTACACAGAATTTTAAATGGGTAATTATTAACTCAGTGGTGAGTAGCTGAGAAGAGCAACAAAAAATTTCACAAGCTTTCTTGAGCAGTATCTAAAAATAGGGCTGAAACAGAAGAAACACTTTTTCAGCAATTCTGAGTTTACTTCTTTCATTCTTTGTTGAAATACCAACTTCTATTTACTTTAAAAATCTGAGGAAGTTCCATACATACACATGAAAGAACTGAGGACTGTCTTGTACTTATTCATGACCTTGAGTAGATCAGCATTCATTAAGATGGGATAAAAGAGAAGAGTGGTATTCCTAGAAGTTTTCTCTCAAAAAGACACAATCAATCCCAGAGGTGCCTTATATGGCTGAGATCATTCACATCTCAGTATCTTTGTGCAGCGTGGATATTCCTCTCCATTTGTAGTTAAGGTTCTATGCACAGCACAGGGCACAGCTTCATTTCCTGCACAGGAACACCCTTTGAATAACGAAGCGTTAGAGTGGCCCTTTAAGTACCAGCCAGCTGCAAGAGTAACTTCGGCAGAACTGCCTCTTCATTCCTTAATCAAAAGAGGAGAGAAGCCTCCATCCATGGCAAAAGTTCATGGGCAAAAGTGTCCATGTCCAAAAAAGAGAAAAGATCAGCAGCAACAGGAAAAAACCTGCTGCGATCAGACATAACGAAAGCATTTCTTAGAATGGCTTTGTGTCTAGAACTGATCCTGCTCCTCAGAAACCAAACGGATTCCTCTCCTCCAATTCTCTTTTCCTGTATAAAATCTATACATAATCCACTCTGTTCCATATTTTCTAAGCAGCACCCATCACACTGTTCATTCAAAGGTCAAACCAACACATATGGCATGCAATTCAGAGCAGCAAACATGAAAACATTTGTCATTAGTCATTATAAACCCTAAGTGTAAACATAAATAGTTACCTAGAAAAGATATTTCATTTCTTAGGAAAAGAGGTGGTAGTGGATGCTCACTAGCAATGAGCTGCAGCTAGTACAATAATTCGAAAACTTATATACACAGTCAGTGCTCCAGCCAACAAATAATGTATGCAATTACTGCTCCTGGTAATGTGCCTGCATGCCTAATTTTGGGAGCAGCGTGCCCAGTGCTTTCCCCTTAAAGTGGCTTGAGCACTGTATTGTATTTTAATGGAGAGAACCATATGTAATGAAAGCAGAACTTCAGGAGACAAGCCACAATTTCAACTTGTTCTTGTTGTTAGAGTAATAATTACAGTGAAATGGAAAAAAACCCCAAGTACACACCCACTATAAACAGATGGCTAATAAAAATTTGGGGAGCTCTTTCAGTACAGAAATCGAATACTCCTAAAAGACACCTACATAACAAATGCTTGGAAATGTCTCCTTTTATGGGCTACTTAAAGATGTGCCCTCTAGCTCAGGAGTTGAAGTGCTTTTTCTTTTATTAACAATTATATGCAGAAGATTCAGAATGTATTTATACTAAAAATTAAGCTTCATAATAGAATGTTTCAAGAAGCCTCATGAAATACGGGTGGTAGATATTAATTACTAATGTGACATACTCCAACGTGGTCATGAATTTTTATGTTATTGATCACAGATTTCTGGTCTACCATCATTAAATAAAGAATAATCTTGATGACATTAGGAGTTTACAACATAGATCATAAGACTGGTCCACTGTGAATTACTCATCCTGCAAACATCTGCTCTGTTTTGTACTTCCATTTGAAGACAAGAACAAATATTTCCATTTGCTCAAAAATGCTGACAGGTGAATCAATGTTTCAACATTCAAGTAGGTCAGCCCATGTTGCATTATTCAGTGTAGCAACATGACACTTCTCAACAATAAAATATGGTCTAATACCAATTTGAAGTGATACAAGCAAATATCTTTTTCTTGCAGAAGAAAAGCTGCTTTAATTTGAAATTATCCCTCCTCCATCTGTAAGAAGAATGTGAAATATTAAAAATTAATTACTTTACCCTGCCTATCCTTCTTCATCCCAGTTGATAGCAGAGCAAACACAAGAAATAAGGAGAAATGCAGCACAATTGCTGGCAGTTTTAAAGAGACATCATCAGCTTCAAACATTGCCAAGTAGAAGTAAAAAGATTAAAGCTATTTCAGGTACCACAAACTGCCAGAAGTCTCCCCTGTCAATTTAGGAAGGCAAACCCAAGCCATTTTCTGTTTCTTAGAATGGTTTTTTTATCCTGTTTGTGTTTGAAAAGTTGTGCCCCTAAGGGAAATGCAGTCTCAATGTTCCATGTTATCTGTACACAGAAACACCTGACAGTGGGTAAAGTAAACAAAGCAAAGCTGGCACCTCTCACCTGCCTCATTTGCAGTAATTCTAGGTAGCACTTTTAGCAACAGGAAGGTGGATTATCTCAGGAAGTGTTTATCAAATAGCTGCCCCTGAATACAACAAAGAGAAATCAAAAGCATATTCCTACAAAAAATCAATAATGTGATCTACACAAAAAAATGCCCTTACACCCTCTTTTTAGAATATGCTATTCTATCACAGATTTCTGACACCAAGTATCTACCATAGCTTCCTACATGGAAAGAAAAGACATTTTTAAGACTGCAAACACAGGCAAACACAGACCATGAGCAGTTTCTTAGACCATGTGCTAAGGTGTACTTTTTTGGAAAGAGAAGAGCCAAATCCTTTTCCAAGGAAAAAAGAGTAGATTTAGTATATATAATTAAAATACAATCCTGTCAGTTTCAAAAACAACAACAATAACACCTCCTCCCGCAAAAAAAAAAAAAAAAAAAAAAAAAAAAAAAAAACAAAGCACATCTTAGTGTTTGATGAATAAACCAATTATTTATTAATTAAATCACTGAGCAAGGTGCTTGTACACAGCCTCAAACATTAATTCATGGAGTAACCAGCCTGAAATGCTATTTTTTGGCATTAGAGGGGATAAGCTTCACAACTTTACGTCTCTTCATTAATCTTTATGTGCAAGCAATCTGGTTATTCAGCAAAATCTACACACGTGCTTAATGCTAAATATACATGAAAATATCCTTGCAGATGGAACAGCCCATAACATAGTTGCAGTGGATATGATTGAAGAAAAAGTCTACAGCCTCTTAAAGCAATATTTGTATTAGAAATTGGTATAGATTTCTCCAAGAACGGAGAAAGAAAAGCTAAGTCTTTTACTGTATTATATATTACCTCCCCATTAGCATGTTCCTGGGTGGTGGTTTTATTTGCCTCTGACCCCTAACAGATGTGATACAATAGATTCAGCTCTTCCCTGCTACACTTCATAAAACCTCCAAAATGACAAATGGGTCAGAACAGACTAGAGAGAAGAGGGAGGCTTGAGACACTACAGGTAAAACAATGGTCACATTTATTAAAAAACCAACCAACCCCTCACCCTCAAACTGATTACAATAATAAGGTCATACCAAACAGCAGTTCTGTCAAATACTTAACTGCACAAATCACCAAGACATTTTACTCTGATCACATTTCAGATTAGCCACACTAGGATAATTTTCAAACTTTCTGATCAACTACATCTTAACAGATTTAACATATGAACAGATTTCACTGCTGTATTTGTTCCCCTCCCTCTATTTACTAAGGACTTGCTCCTATTAATTTTTTAAAGCAGTCTCTTGTTTCTCTCTTTCCTAGGTCAGTTATCTCAGTAATTTAGAGATTCAAAATGCAGTTGTCACACAGCACCAAACAGGGAGCATCTAAAACACCCCTGACAGTGCTCATTTCCATCCAGGTGATTCTAATTATGTTACTGAGACAAATTTATCCAGCACCACCATCCAAAAGCATGGATGAAAGGTTCAGAAGCAGATTTTCCAGGCAGGAGTTGGCAGTGAAGGAACTGGAAAAGAAAAATAGCATTTGTCTGAGGTTTTTCACTTAGGTTTTGTTCATCTTTTCCCCCACATGGTTTCCTTCACTAATGGCAGTGGAATGGATGACAAAGAAAGAAAATAAACATATGATAAGATGACACACCAGTTACTAATTTTAATTTGTTTGTTTTTGTTATGCCTTTAGAACACACAAAAACCCTCATCATTTTTCCTATTAAAGTGTGATTCTCCATAGAAAACTGACTAAATGGTGCCATCATGGGGTGCTGTGCCTATTCACCCTAATTAATTTTCACCTAAAAATATGTAGCATGTTACACATTTCAACTGCTACCCCCTACAGAAAGAATAAACAGCAGCATATATTGAACATACCAGGCAATGACACCTTTATAGGGACTGAATATTTTTGCTGAGGTATCAACAGGTCCCTGTACAGAGCAACTCCACACTCACATTCCTCCGTTTTTCATAGTCATTGTATAAAAACTGTCATATTGCTTTCTCAATCAATACTTCCCAAAACAGCAAAATAGCACTGAATGCAAATTAAGCTGAAGAAGCTGAAACAGATCTAAGCTCAGAAATAGCAAAGTTGTAAAGTGATCATTAAAATGCTGGTGACAGAGAGGCAGAGACACATTTGTTTTCCTGCACAGATTCTTTGCTTTTTGTATTTTATGTTTTCTAATGTAAAACACAAATTATTTGCCATCATTTTCACTTTTAGGGGGAAAAATACCTAGTCAAGTTAAAAGTGCTGTTTTAAGAACAGACATTAAAAGGTACTTCTGGAGATGGAGACAGAAGTACAGATTAAGTTCTATATTTTTAAAACAGTTTTAATAGCTAAATTTATGTCCAACCCATTAATTTGAATGTCTGTTATAATTACAGCTTGATGATGTCTCCAGTAGAATTTATGAGTCCAGAATCACATTAGTGTTTATTACTTTGATTTCGGTCATGAATGGATCTCAAATCAAGGCTTATAGCCACTTTTTTTTTGTTTTGTTTTTTTTTTTAAAGTATAGACAAGCATTTCTCTCGTTACTGGTCAATATTTTTTCCATTTCAATGGAATTTTCAGTTCTCACTTGCTTAGGTGATAGTAAAAGGTGGTTTTTCACAGGCTCAACACCCTTCAGAGACACTTCACGTGGTATGTCCTATCCAATTGTCAGTTTAACCAGCTGGACAATTTTTTCAAACAACTTCAAGTTCAGTTAGTCCCTGAAGTGACCTCTGCATGTCTGAGCCTGCCCTGCTGAAGAGAATGGGAAGCTTGGGACTGACTTCAGTGGACCTCAGAATTCACATGCTGTTCTGGAGGTCAGGAAAGCTAAAGCTGAGATTTGGATCAATAAATTCAAACAAACTTGTGAAATCATCAGGTCCAGTTGAACACCTGCCTTTAATGATGAGAGAAGTTATCTCTGCTCTAACTACACATCAAGAACTACAAATACAAGCTTGCTTTGCACATGGGCACTTCAGATGCAGCCACTAAATGTAAGAATAGTAAAACACATTCAAAATGCCATCAGTGAATACACCAACATGGAAACAAATTATGACATTGATGCTACACTGTGCCTTCCAAAGTTAAAATGTCCTTTGTGGCTAGTTGTTTGGACATTCTCAACTTTGTAAGCCATATGTGAGATAGTTCAGATCAGCTCACTGAAACCAGAAGCACTGAGGAGGTCACAAGCTGGGCATCCCAAAATGGGAAGGACTCAAAATACCTTTTTGAGATGGACATCATTGTGCTTTAGCTGAGGAACAGAAAGAGAAATTACTACTGAAGAAAGTTGCATTAACTCCTTTATAAATGAGGATCATTCAAGTGGGCCCAAAAGAAGCTTACAGTCCCTAAGGAAAGGAATTTAGCACACTCATCTTGTTCTGTGTGGAAGGACCTACTTCTTTTGAGTGCCTGGCTGAAGACACAATGCCATGGGTTATTATTTCTTTTGTAAAACAACCCTTAACTGTGTTTTTCTGAAACCTGTGTCTCTTTATATTTCTCAGGGTGACACTGTACATTGTGAGAGACATCATGTCTGATTACATCAGTCAGACTGCATTAAGCTGTGTCAGTAATGACTGCCAAAGTGACTGATATAACTGGATGTGACACACCATCACTCTCTTCTCTTGTCTGTGAAATATGAGATGGATTTGGGGGCAAGAGGAAAAAGAAAAATCACAAAAGTTTCATACCAATAGGAAATGAATTTTAAAAAAACCCTGTTCCTGTGCTTCCTTTCAAAAACAAAATTGATTGAAAATCTTTTATTATTTTAGGGACTAAAATAGTGACGCTTAAGATATCTCTGCAGTCAGCTGTACAGATGCATATCTTTTTAGAGGAAAATCATGATAATTGCATTAAAGAGTTTTGCACATAAGGAAGTACTGCTTATTTGAAAACCTTCATGGCCACTCCTTTGGCACTTATAGAACAATGCTCTCTTATTAATTTTATATACGTGAACGCAGGTAAAACAAAGGCAGTTTAACACTTCAAAACTTCTGGAAAACTAAAACTTTGCTAGACCTTAAAGGCTTCTGGTTACTGCTTTATGATGAAATATTTTAACACTACTAACATGCCAGTCACTAACAAATTTCTAAGAACTCTTTTTATGGCCATCTGATTCTTTTGTCACTGGCTCAGGATCATCACAGGCCACTGACAGGGGATTAAAGCCTGAGCATGCCCAGGCTGCAGAGCAGGGGCCAGGAAAGCCTCTGTTACCAAACCTTTTAAAAGCCTCCGTCTTTCAATACTAATGTAAGCTCACAAACAAAATTTAAGCTATCTTCAGCAATGCCAATATTATAGAAGCCAACACATCATTTGCCATGGATACATCCTCCCTAACCCTCAAAAACTAAGCAGTCATGAGAATCCAAAACAAATGAAAGCCTGGAAAGCAGCTAGAACAGTAAGACTTTCATATGGTGCAGAGCAGAAAAAAAAAATCAGCCTTTCAAAGCAGATCACTTTCAAAAATCCCATGTGAAACTAAGGCACAAAAATTATGAGTAGAAACAAGCACTTCAGGGACATTTACCCTTTTAGCTTCCTACTAAATTTTTTTTCTCTGGCTAGTTAGGGAATTCTCACAGCCAAATTCTCAGGATGATTGTATAAGCTGCCACACTGCTCTTTCCAACACAGAACACTCAATGTGAATTGACAGAGCCACATCTTGAGCAACAAGACGAATCAGTGGCTCTTCATCTTGCATCTTTGCCTCTCTACTGAAATTAAATGAGGTGTGTTCAAGTCCTTTGTACTGCTAACATTAGGAAATAGAGTTACCAAACATTTTGTATGGGCTGACACCTACCTGATCATAAGAACTAAATAGTGTCATACTGCTGTTGAAAAATAAATCCCACATAATCAACATAATCAGGCATCAGCTGGCATACTTATGCATGTAATAACATGTAATATCTATTGCTTACTATTACATATTGGTTTTAATTTTTTTTTAAGTAATAGGACACAGTACTTCTGAGTGTGATACTACCCAGTGCATGGGGAACAGAGAAAAGCACTGCCAGGTATATTAACCTCTGTTAATTATAAAGTCCATTACAAGCAACAGGAATTATATCCCATGCAATTGTGGAGAAATACAGTCTTGTTATTCTTTTTTTTTCTCTTTATTTTCCTTTTCTTCCAATTGCCTCAATGGTTCTGAACATCATCTGACCTAATGGAACAATATAGCAGCAGTCATGAAGTGAGGGGCTGGGGCTGGACGAAGGTAAAGTCACATGTGCAGCAAACACAATCACATGGAGAAATGCAGGACATGTTCAAAGCATACACAGACACAATGATTTGCAGTGCCCAGCCCAAGAGCACTCTCTGCTCAGCCCTGGATCCTCAGCTGCAGGCTGGATTTGCCTGTAAACCCATAAGCTCATATGGCCTGTGATTTGCAGGGAAGAGGAGAGGATTGTTTAAGAGATCTTTGCTATGTTTACAGCAAAACAGCCAACAAGTATTTTGCCCTGTATACAAATGACTGTGTGCAGATCCTTAAGCAGCTTTGTGATTCAGTGGGAACTTGTCCATATATAAGTAGAGGATAAAAATAATCTTTCAAATTCATTTGCTGCAGAAATAAAATAGACTGAAATATGTTTTTATATGGGCAAAAAAATAAGTTTCAAAAAATAGAAAAATTAATTTATATTAAAGCATTCTATTTTAAAAAAAGCTTTCATATTTACACACAGAGAAATACCTCTCCCAGACTGCACACAAGGCATTTAATTACCTTGATCACTGATATTTCACCTCAAAAACTAGTATATGACAAGTAGGGGAAAAATAATTGGCCAGGTAATGTTTAGTCACACAGGTACATTTGAAGGTTCATCCCTGTTCTTAAATTCCTTTTCTAAATGCATCCAGGTGTTCTGATAAAAATCAGCCTCGATGTGAAATAGGAAGAGAATGCATTTTTGCTTGATTTCAGCCTTATCTCTGAAGGTCATCTCTCCCCCCAACACATTTTGCTTACAACGGAAAAGTGACTGTATTTTCCATTATGTTGCCTCACTAAATTGTATGAGTCAAATTAATTTGTGTGCCCATTTTCCACAAAAATTTTTCTGAAGACTAGAGCTCTGTAAAAATTAATCGTTTTCGGAGAGAAATCATGCGAATATTGAAACTGGGAGCTCTGTATGCAAACTTCAACATTAAAGAGCTGAACAGAATGCAGAGCATGAGCCCACCAGTGGAAATACTTCCCACAAATGTCTTTATATCTCATGCAGAAAAGTTGCATTTACCTCTTCTCCAACTTACAGTCTGTTGAACAGAAATGGAGTTACAAGATACTGCTCACTGCACTTGTGGCAGGGAAGAAATTAGTGATATTTCTAAATTTATCTTATTAAACTTGAATTGTAATTTCTAATTCTAATTCTGCTTCTTAAATTCACAACTAGTCTTGGAGAGATAGAATTTTTAAGTCTGAATATCTAGTTCCATTGACACTCAAATTCCACTTCTAGGCCATAGGAATCCTTGCTGATTTCAAGAGTTTTTTCCTGTCCAGAAGAGTCAAAAAAGCTGCACTATATATTACCATGTACCAGTGCACACATTAGACAGCAATAAGATCACAAAGTCAAGCATTTATCAACTTCTTATCCAGTGTCATTCAGAAACGAGCCTATGTTAGCCATATTATACTTCAGAATATCTCTCAAGAAAAGAAAAAACAAAGCCACAAAGAAAAAAGGGAGTAAAAAATAATCTCCTTCAGATAAATACAATAGATCATCTTCCATGATCCAGAGTAAACTTCAAGTTGACTTTAGTATCCTTTGCTAACCCTAATCCTAACCCAAAGGCATCTTACCTGGTTTTATGCAGAGGCTGCTGTATCAGAAAGCACGCATACATCCCAACAAACAAACCTACAACCATGCTTGGAGCACTGATTAACAGTCTCCTTTCTGGTGATGTATTAGCTGAGCTAGCTGTGGTTGATTCCAGGTGCTCCCAGTTTCCAAACACTGAATTAGATTTCAAACACTGCCAGTAGCAGTCAAGGAAGGAATGCTGATGAGATGTTTCTATGAGTATCCCTAATTTGCTACAGACCCAGAGTGTTCTTGACCACATGCAGAGAACAAAAGAAACTATCGACTCTGTCCAGAGCACATGATGATCTTAAAAGAGTTTTAAACATATTGAATACTCGACCAGAACTTATTCTCTAGAACTGCACATGCTAAAAAGCTAACTCTTTGCACCTATGAGTGTACTATAAATGAAATAGTGAAAAGTTAATAACACCTTGTTGTCCAGCTGTGAGCAATGAACACTGACACAGCTGAGATATCTGCCTGGAAGTTCTCTTTTAACCCACATGACAGCAATAGAAAAAATACATTCGAGAGCTTGGCATCTGAGTCATACAGCTGTCAGAGCACAGAGTGGCCATAGGTGCTACTCCCAACCATGAAATCCACCAGGGAGAGAGAAGGCAAATGAGAGTACAAATGCTACCAGCAAAATAAGGAGCAAAGGGCGGACATAAAATCCCCTTCAACTGCCAACACACTGATACAGATGCCTTCTGACTGAATTTACATGATGACATAGAAACAGCAATCAAATTGGTAATCTTAATGGTGGAGTATTTGCCTTTGATGTAGGCAAGTCAGCATTTGCCAGAGTCTCTAAAAACAAGAGGGATGAAGGCATAAAAATTATGAATAAATAAATAAATAAATACAGTCAGAGCATTAAATGACTGAGGGGAGAAAACACAGTAGTTTGCTTCTTTCTTCAATGATTGCTCAGTGATGTGGAGATGTACCCATTTCTACTCATTTTTCCTCTTGCTCTTCAGGCCTTCTCCTTTCATCCCTGTGGTCAGCTGTCATTTCTCATTATACAAGTCATCCATGCAAGATGCTACTTCTGAATGTCACCCTTACAACTGTGCTCATGTCCTCCACAGTGCTACACAAATAGCTCCATGAAAACCAGTACTGTTAGAGGTTACTCTATGAAATGGCCAAGGAACTCGAGACAACTTTCTGTAGTTACAAAATCAGGGAAAGGGATCACTTGCAGCATTCGTAACAGAAGAAATGTCACTCTCATTGAGCCCAAGTAAAGTAATTCCCTCTCTCTTCCTTTTTTCCAAAATACACCTATGCATAAGCTAGAAAGTTTCAGCAGCAGAATATTGGAAAAGTCACTACAATGATGTAGTTCTGCAACATACAAAAGTAAATCAGACAGACCTGCTATTGTAGCTAAAGGAAGATGAAGGTCTCAGCGAGTCTCCTGTAAGATGCTTACTCACTCCAAGAATGGAATCCACAATTATCTCATCTCTACACATATTTTAATTCCCCTCTTTTAAGAATAGAACTTAATATGAGAGCAATAAAAGGCAATATTCCTCATGAAAATCCCCCAATAGAAAGCATTACTTCCGGCTCATGAAATTTCGATTTTAAAAAGTCCTTTGATTTTCCTCTAAAATAGTAAATATAGATCATTATAAGAATATAAAATCCAAATGTTCTGACAGCCATTTCCCTAATTTTCTATTTTTCCCCTCATTTCTAGATACTCCTGTAATAATCAAGTATATACACAATACTAACAGACTTGATTCCTTAATCCACATAAACTCCAAAGAATTAGCTAAATCCCTTCCTATTATTTCCTACCCAACTGAAAAAAAAGCCCACATTTGCCCCAGACAAAACAGCTGGATGTAAATTCTTTCATGTACTCTTTCACAAATGGAAGAAATCAGTTGCTGTGTAAGCACAATAATTAGATCAGAGAGTCCATTATATATATGAATCAGGGCATGGTGTCTGCCTAGTCTTTAACTATTGCATCATGGCAGATCCATGTGAGCCTTTGCAATTATAAAACACTGATTAATCTCATGCAGAATTTTCTACAGCTAAAAAGAGACTAATTCCCTTAACAGCCTTTACATTACAACTGGTTTCCATGTGCATTTATTCCAAAGCTTTTCCACTTAGCAATCACATTTTGCAACAGTCTGTGGCCATAGCTGATTTACTCAAACTGAAAAGCTGATGCTGATGTTTCGCACATAATTAATGCCTAAGAACTCATTTGATGAGATTTCCCAGGTTGGTTTACTTGATGGGATAGGATAGTTGGTGAGCAGAGGGGCCACATTGCCAGAGCTGCTGGCAATGAAAGAGAAAACAGAGGTTCAAATACCAGCCCATTGCTGTGAATACCATTAGGCATTAAAAAACTCTGTAGCAATTAGTGATTAAAAATGTTTCCAAGGCATTGCTGGTACTTACAATTCCATAGCTCTGGCTCAGTGCATCAGAATATATGGATGTCTATTGCACGTAAGAAGTTTATAAACACTAATTAAATGCAGTGGAATTTATGCCTTCAACTTATTTAGGTCTTTTGTTATCTAACCTGTCACCAACTTGCAGCTAACTGTGCCTAAATAAGTTAACAATGAATCACTTTTGTCAATTTGAATCATAGAACCCAGTTTCACTTTAGGGACAGACTAATTTCATGCTGCAACATTACATTTTCATTTGTATTCTGTAAGTAAAATTCATCAACTAAAAAAAAAAAAACTTCTAAACTTATGTAAATCCAAGTAACAATTCATATAGTCCGGAGACTAAAAAAGATCATCACTAGACAAAAGCACATGTTAGCTACCATATAGTGTCTGGGAGATCATTCAGGTGCTCCCTCTCCTCAAGGACCTGTAAGGGTACAGAGAGACTTCAGCATGGCACAGTGAAGTCAGATGGCAAAAGTTATTCCATGTTGTTGGCAGCAACCGAGACCACTGATATTCTCAAAATAAAGATCAAAGGCTACTGTAAGGTTTGCTAGATTACAGACTAAACATCAGTTTCCAGTCTGCAAATCAAGAACATTTCTCTGGGTGAAATCCAATTGGATCAATCTGGTCTCATTTGCTGACTCTCAATGCCTGCAGGTTTGATTATGCAACTTTCAATTAATTAAAGCTGCGCTCACAATCACTATTTTCTGTTTGCTTGTTTGTCATCAGCTATAAGCAACAACCTTAGTCTGTAAAGTTTCAGTTTCTCATAAGAGACATGGGGGAAAAAAATGCATTTGATATGAAACGTTCCACTTGATCAAATGGAAAATACTAAGGACAGCTTTGAATATAATCATCTGGATAAAGGAAACTATCATACATAGTAACATAGAACATATTATAACATATTGATATAACATAAAAAGTTATTTCTGATAATTTCTCCTCTTTAAAGGCCTGCTAAACATTCAACAATATTATAAGCATTTTATTTACTATATACAATGTTTCTAAGCAACCCCTCAGCTTCTCTGAAGAGAAACCTTGAAAGAGCTCATAAACCACAGACTATGTGCATTCACCTCAGCCATGGGAAGTTACCAGGAAACCTATAGGTATTTGCTACCTGTCCCAGACCTTGCAGGCATCAAGGTCATGACTTGGACTACAGAATGGTTTTGAAGCTACTGAAAGCAATAAAAGATTTCAGTTTGTATCTGCTTTTCAAAACCATAGAACTTTCTACGTGTTAATCAATATCTCAAATCGACCACGTTAATGAACCCATAATATACTGAGCATACTGACACACAAAGTGCAAGCACTTCTAAATAAATGCTAACTTATGGATGACAAAACTACTTCACGTGCAGTGCAAAATGCAGTGGAAAGGCAAACACTTTTGAGGTCAGACCTAGCAACAAAGCTGCACAGAAAAACTTGTTAAAAGGATAAGAAAGACATTCCAGTCATGAGAAATTTTATCTAAGTTTTTTCTGGCCCAAACCAAAAGTGTTAAACACATATTTTTCCCTTATGATCCCTCCTGAGCCCCACCCTGCTTTTCCTCTAAAGTATTCTGCCTCTTTCCCTGTCCCATCCTCTGTCTTTACTCCCAAGTGTCAGTCCTATATTACTTCTCGATCCTTACTCCATTTTTTATTTCTTGCCAGCAATCATCTCTACAGAAGCTTCTCCTTCACCAGATAAGCTTTCCAATACATAGTTCTATAAACTGGGTTTCTCTAGAACCTCCCTGGGGAAAATTTGGCTCCATCTTAAATTAAAGACCGAAAAATGGAAAACGTATGTAATCTGCAAAGGCAATCATAATACTATGCCCACTCTGTTTCTTATAACATAGTTCTACCAAAGCAAACCCAGAGAATACGAATTAAGTAAAATCTTCCTATAAACTAGAGCTTGAAAATGACGGAAAAACATTGTTGTCTGAATTAACCAGGACAGTGGTTTTGCTCAGCTCACAGACTCCCACATTAACTCCCCCATTTCCATTTAGGGGTCACACAAGCACAAAGGACAGAGGGTGCTGGACTCTGCAGGACCAGAGCCAAAATCATCACTGTGATTAGAGTTTTGTGACACCAAAAACACCTGTATGAAGATCCAAAATCCACAGGACCTAGAAAATTAATGCATACATTTAATCTTAACATATACATTTGTCCACCTTCTAAAGTTGTATTTGTTTCTTTTTACACTTAATTTCAAGGAGGGACTTAATATTTGATCATTTACATGTGGAGGATTCTTTTAGCATCTCCTGTGTGCAAATTTGTTTACCATGAGGAGCACATTTATTTCAGGGCAGAATTGTTGATATCTTTTAAAAACAAATAGAATTTCTGACTTAATAAAGAGATTATGCCTCTATCAGATTTATGAGGCTACAGAAAATATTAAACCCATGAGAACTTAACTTCCAGTGGTTCATAAATGTTATTTCCAACTGCTAAGTTAATGTCTTATGGTATCATTATGGAACTTTTTCAATCCCATTGGAGAATTTCATCTATTCCCACTTCTGGAATAAATAGCCTGAAACGATGTACTCCTAAACTGTTCTGGCTGAAAATCTTACGACACCCTGTTGAGAATCATAGTTAGATTATTATTTCTTGCAAATACAAATATTTGCCTCTCAAAACATCCAAGGAAGTTATATTACTGAACAGTTACTTCTTATTCATCTCCCAGATATCTTATTAAACCTTTCAAAAGTTATTTCAAAATGTTGGATAACAGAAAATAAAGTATTGCCAGCCATCTCACTAAGCTTAAACTTTATGAAAAGCACAAGGATGACTGGTTGGTCTTTATTTTGAATGTGACTAGTAGTTTTTCAGTATTTTTCTCGTGTCATAGTGAGTGACTGCAACCAGGAGTTCCACACAGAGGAGGGGCCCTCCTGGGGCAGTGTCACTTCAATGTCACTGGCTTTGGTCATGGCAGGGCTGAAACAACCACAGTGAACAAAAGGCCACCCAGAAAACCCTCATCAAGAGATAAACAACAAATCAGAACCATTTGCATAGGTGTTAGCTTATGTAACTCTTTGGTATTTTAAATTGTGAGATTTTTAATTTAGATAGGGTCTCTTTGCGTCATTGTATTGCTTCCATCATGACTATGCTGTCCTTACCCTTTGGCTATTTTTAGGGTGTAAATAAATTGAAGTTAAGCAACAGGTCCTTGTTTGCGAAGGATTTTTTTTCCGTTTTGGCATTCAGTCACTCCTGTTAAATGCTCATACTGTGTTTCCTCTGACAGCAAACCTCCCCTGCTGGGAAACACAAAGACATGCACAGAGCACCACTTGTTCACTCAAATCTAACAAAAGGCTCATCTGGTGCATTAACCTGTGCAGTAATTAAATGTATATTGTATACGTGACAAATTAATTTTTAGCACTATTATATCAATGGGGTTTTGAAGCTGACCTCAGATTTTCCACCAGTACCTCATCACCACTTTCTGAGAAAGTTGTCTGCAGTTCCATACCATCTCTGCAAGAAAACTACATGCTCAGTTCCAGCTGGGACAAACATTACAAACTACCAAGAAAATGGGAACTGATAACTTTTCCGTGTAATTGCTGAAGTAAACATCTGTTGAAGATCAAGTACTTTGAAATCAAAGCATTGTGTTACATTTATATCTAGAATATTCTTCTTATTATCCAATAGCAATTTAATCTTTGTAAAAGTAAAAATATGGCCTTGTCAGTCTGTTGTCCTTGAACACTTTTGTGCATCTTATTCAAGAAAAAAAAAATTTCCACAAACAAAGAAGAATGCATTAGCTTCTCACTAGATAAACTTTCCAACTATTTCAGCTTTCTACAAGACCATTCATAGTCAAATTCTTCTACTTTCTTCTTCTTCTGCTTTGCACATGTTTTACAAAACATCTAGGCACCACTCTGGTTCAAATTAGACAGAAAACTAATGCATTGGATCTTTCCTTTAATCTTATTTTTTTTAAATTGCACTATGATAAAACTTTAAATGTAGTCCATATTGTTAAGAAAAAAGTTTTTTTCAAATGACAGTTAATTCAGATAAAGATGCAGACTAGATTAAACCCGTATCAGAGAAATAAAATACATGATAGTAGAAAATTGGTTTCTATCTACTTTATCATGATCCGAATCAAAATGCTTGCACAAAATGCTAAGTAAACTGCCAGAGAGAAATGTTTGTTCTCTCTGATGGAGAAGTGAAAGCCAGCAACGTGACACAAAGGTGTTCATGTAGAGATTAACAAAACTGCATCATTGGCCCATGCACTGCTGACAGGAAGCTCCATCACTTTTCACAGCATGAAGTAAATCCTAAAACACAATTAAGAAAGACAGACCTTACGACAGAGAGAAATACCTTCATAAATCTCACTAGTCCATAGTTTGCAAAGAACTTCTCTAGAGGATTTTAGCAATCACTATGTTTATTTTATATATATATATTAAAATTCACCAAATATGAGCAAATACTAATGAGATCCATCCTGGAGATAGCAACTGCTGCAACAGTTTACTGTGAATTAGAAACCAAAATATAAACCCCATGTACAATGTCCAATCCTGCTATGACTGAAGTAATGAGGATTTAGGTCATAGTTTTCAACAAAAATAACTTTTATTCACTCACAGAGTGAATCTGAGTAACAGCAACAACAAGCATTAGATTTTTCTTGCAACAGGTGGTAAGAAAATATACAAAATCAGACACATTCTGCCTTACTTTCCCAAAAATATATTATTCAAGAGGTTGGTTATTCAAGGTTTTTTGTTTACATCCCCTGTCATTACATATCATCTTCAAGCTTCATTCCTTCCAAAATTGGTCTAGTCATTATTTCTTAGTTATACCGTGACAAGCCTCCATTGCAGATGACTTTCAGAAATACAATAATTCCCTCTCTGAAGCTAACAACATTACATGCCACTGTTACTTCAGGATGATATAAATCATAATAGTCTTTTTTCTCCCCTTCAAATTATTTAATACTTACAAGTTTCTTAATAACTCCTCTCAGCACAGAAAAATTATAGCTTGGAAACAAATATTTCATATCAGTTTTTTGCACCCCTGTCCATATGCTTGATTCTATTTTGCAGATACATAATTGCATTTAATTTTATATCTAAATTAACTTTCCATTTTAGCTAATTGATTGCATTCTGCATGCCAGCAATGCAGTTTATAAACTGTTTACATTTCAAAACTTCTTCTGCTCTATGTTTTAAAAGAAGGCAAAAAAACAACTTTTCTTTTACAGTCCTGAGAGGGTCTTGACATTTGCTTTGCCATCTATCTGTACATTGAGTAAATATCATCTTTAGGTGTTTTACATAATTTCAGCATTGTGCAAAGATGTATTTTAAATGGCCACATATTCCACCTCTTTCAGGTTTCATTTGTTACTTTAAAAGGTTTTGAGCTTGTAAAACTTGGTGCCAAGCCCTAAAATATGCTGGTAAAAACAAATTATCAACCTCAAGTTCAAGTCAACAATAAAGTTCAAAATGGTCTTTGATTTGATGGATAATTGGCAGAGGTTGAGATAGAAGAAGAAAAAAATAAAAGAGTATGTGTAAGTGTAGAAGAAGGGATTACAGGCGACCTCGCCCCTGACAAGTCACAGTTGTACTGATTACCAAAGAAGAGGAACAACCTTGCCCTTACTGGGCCATAGCTGTGACTAATAAAGATAAGTGTGATAAAAAGGGTGGGTTGCCTGCTCAGGGAGGATCTTGGAGGAAGAGTCCTGGGGAAGAAGGAACGATCCAGACAGACAAAGAATGAAACAAGGAAGAGAGTTGTTGCTGTAAAAGATCTGCTCTGAGGTCAGTTTGGGTCTGATGGAGTTGGAGTCTGCAAACCAATACCTGCAGTCATGGTCCAGCAGGGAATAGCCAGCAGTCAGAGTCTGCAGTTGGAACCTACAGACGGAGCCTGCTGTAGTCAGAGCTGGGATGGCTAAGCTGTAAAGAAGAATAAACCAGGACCCTTTTCATGTTGTTAAATGAGAGTCTGTGTCTTGGCTTATTTCTATCCTATAATTAGAGGTCTGCTACAACAAATAGATACTACACTGAAAAAGAGAGATTATAACTCTTGGGGTGGTGGGAACAGAACAGGTGCACATGAGAAGCTTAAGGGGGAAAAAACTCAAACAAACAACAAAATAAAACTGAAATTCACGTAACTTGGTTTGCTAAAGGTCCAGCCCATGAGAAACACTGACTCCTGGCCCACAGTTAATATTTTTACTTTTACCAAAAACTCAGTAAGCAACTTTTATAATAAACATATCAGCCTTCATTCACTTCTGATCATAAAACTGAAAAAATATAAAAATATCTGGAAAACATATGTGTCTGAGCACAAACTCAACAACTTTCAGGAAAGTGCAGTAAAGAGTAAGCTGTCCAGTTGTAGGGCTGACTACTCCCACAATGTTTTTCACACATAACACACTCATCAGTACTAAACATTAGGGCTGGATATTGTGCCTATGTGTAATGCAGAAATACTTAACTAACACAGAGCACTGGACTATATGTACAGAGGAACAGTTAGAAAATAAAACACTGCAGCATTCATTGATTCCCCTGTCACCAGGGGGTCAGAGACTCAAATATTTTATTTAATGAACTGATTACAGCACTTATGCTTTTAATTTTTTGGCATTAAAATTTCATAAGAGCTTTAATGTTGACTTACTCCACATTTACAACAGTCATGCAGATGCAATCGACCACAATGGCTCTAAAAGCTTTCTAACAAACTATGCGGATGGCCTTAACAAAGGAGCCTTGAGAGACTTCCCAATTTAGTATTGTAGGCATTAACAGGGTCTGTTGGTAATTCTTTACAGTTGTCTGAAATTCCATCAGAGTATTGTTTGATTTTGCTAAACCTTGCTAAATTTCAGTGTTATCAAAAAGCTGTGTGAACAGGGTAAGGTGGGACCCTTGTGGACAGTGTTAGCTCCTATTGCCTGTTGCAGTTGTATTGTCTTTCAGGATATACAATAAGTCAGAAAACAACACAATGCTCTATTCACACTTCTCAATTATGCATAATTAATTTTTTTCAATTTTTGCTTCAATCCATAAACAACAATTTAATGAGCAAGAAGTTCATGGGCTGATTTTTGAGAGTAGTCATCTCTTCTTACTTCACAGTTAATAACTTAAGCGCAAAAAGCTTTTTGTTGAATTACTCAAAATCCATAATAAGATAATTTATTCTAAAAGGAAATTCAGTTCAAATGCTATTATTTCTCCTCTAAATTAATGTAATTCTTCAATGTGCAAACACCTAAATTTCCATAGGCAATTTCAACTTTTTTTAATATTTCCTAAAATTTGCTTCAGTTTATTTGTCTTTAACGTTTACACTTGCTTTCCACACATGGTCCTATGCAGGGGAAAACATCTCTTTTTTTAATGCTTTGCAACTGAAATAATCTAAACAGATTAAAACTGGTAATAAAAATAGAAATCAACTCATTTCTGTATTTTGCACTCTCACAAATAGATTTCCTAAAGAGATGCCAAAAACCAATTATCATTTGTTTCAGGTTTTTTATTTATATGGATTAGCTTAGGCCATCCTCTAGGAAACTAAAAGGGTGGATGGAAAAAGGCAGCTGTACTTTAATACTTAATCACGAGGAGGCTGACACACTAACAAATAGCTCAAAACTGTTCTCTGTTAACACATGATCTAATAAAAAATGGTCAGTCTTACCAACATTTAGATTTCATCACAAATCATTATGTGACCTTTGAATTCCACAGTCCACTTCAGTCAATCTGTGTCACCTTCATCAGCCTGAAGTTACAGCTGTTTATATGAACTCTGCCCATGGTAAAACATTGTTGGAGTTCTGATAATTCATAACAGAAGAAAGACTGCAAACTGCTATCTCAGCAAAACCTTTCCTTGGCGAGATAAATAATGGAGCAGAAACTAAAAGCACCTCCTTCATATTTCCCACCACTCTAAAGAAAATTACAATTCACACAGAATTTGTGCATGCAGATATTATTTTAATATTCTGTATTATATGTATATAGTATATACATGTATAAATATAACTATATAAATATGGTAGTGTATTTTATCTTTCAGGAAAAAAAACCTACAATATCCCAAGTTTCTCTAAAGGTAACAAAGAAGACACTTCCTCCCAAACCATAACTATTTCCTTCATCCATGCACTTATTTCTTTTAAGGAGATATTTTTTATTAACTGGCCAGAGCATAAGAAATGCAATAGCAGTATTACAAGTAGAAAAATTGTTTGCAAATGGGATTTGGAAAGGCAACTCAAAGACAAGTGGAAAGGTGAAGAGTTGAAATATCTGCTGGAGTCTTGTTTGTTTAGATTAGCAGCTGATTACCACTTGCCCACATCAATTGCAATCAACTGTATTTATATTTATCCTTGGCATTTCCTTCTGAGATATCAATCAAAACATTTCTTTCTGGTTTTCATGTTAACACACACTTCTAATCTCCAATCTGCATTTAAACTTTCCATTTTAAGTGTTTGTAAGCCACTTACACTTAAAAGCATATTATTAAAAACAAGAAAGAGCTAAACATTTTAGTAAATATGAGTGAAAGTCGGTTCTTTCCTTTAGAACTTAACTAATTTGAAGCTTTATGAAGATCAAAATTGGTCCAAATATGGGAAAATTTACCTTTTGGGTAAAATGATTAATATTAAAATTCTATTATTCTGTATATTGCTGTATTATTTTTAAAAACCCTGTTAAAAACTCCACTTACTTCATTTCTCTAAAATAATTTTTTTAATTCCTAAAGCATGAGCTGTATGTCCATCAGCTCTTCATGCCAAGGTCAAAATGTTCATCTTCACAGCTATCCTTTAGAAGTGATAAAAGGCACATGGTGCACTTCTGCACCATATGTACTACAAAAACTCACTACCGTGAGGTGTCTGTGTAAAAATTACTCGCTATAAGTTCGCTCTTTCTAGCTCTAAGTCCAGGTCTTTACGGAAAATATGGGGCTTTAGTGGATACTGAGCATAAGCAATATAAAGGAATGCACACAATATGGATTCTTTTGCACTTTCACTTCACGTCTCTGGGTACACAAACATTGCCACCTACTCTGACCAGTTCTTCCAAGACAGCTGGAACATGCAAAGAATTTACCTTCTGGTGTTGCCAGAATTACCCTAGAGCTCCTAATTTGTATGCTATTCAGCTCCCAATAATGTACTGCATTACTGTTTTAAATACAAGTATACAGAACTTTCAGACTGATAGAACCTTATGAATTACTTTTGAAAACTTAAAAGCCAGGCAAAGACTTTGCATTTAAATTGATTTTTTGAAGGGTTTCCTGGAAAGGTCTATTTTTTTTGACCATACTTAGTGATATCTAGCAGGATTCCATAAAGCATAGTAGCCTAGAATAGAATGACAGTCATTTACATACAAATGAGCTCATTACTATTGCATTTTTTACCAGCTGTTGATTCAAAATTTGAAAGATGTTTTATGAATCTACATAAAATATTAACTGATGGCCATTCTATTATCAGTGTCCCTTATTAATTCTTTGTACTAGTTTTCATCTGCAGTTTAGTAACTGTCATTCCATATATTGATTTTAATCAAAGCCATCACATCCCCAAATTTTAATCTATGCTAAGAATTATTTCCAACTGCGACGCGCACTGAATTTCCTAGTCATTAATTTAAGTTAAAGTTAGGACATAACACACTAACAAAATGTACGCTCATTTTTAACGGAGCCAATATCATATGTTTCCTATCCATTCTATCCATTGCTTAAAGCAACATCAAATTTAAAGTCAATCTCTGCAGAAACTTCCTTGAATAAACATTGTTAATCAATATTAATCAATATTCTGGTTGCCTTGCTCTGAAACAGCAGGAACTCTTGTTCTTCATCTACTGTACAACAGATAACGTACTACAACCCTTTCCAGAGCCCTCATCTGGCTACCTCCAGGGAAGCTTGAATTTACACACACACAGATCTTAAGTTATTAAGGATTGCTTATTTACAGAAAGACTTTGACTAGGTTCATGTTAAATTTCATGCACACCTTCACACAACAAGAACGTGAAGAGACCCAAGGAGCATGTCCTGGCTTCAGAAAAGATCTACTAAGCAGTGCATACCTTCAGTGGTACTGGCTGCACTTCCCTCTGCAGATGAGCAACATTAATTTGTATTACTCATTTAATATAAAAAACTTTAAAATCATCCTGACAAAAAGATTTTGTCTTAATGCAGAAGCACAGATTCTGGACCTTATGAAATAAGCAAACACAGTGTTGAAAACTACCCCAAAAGAAACAAGGTCCTCCAAAGCAGGAGTTATCTCACTAAGAGTGCGGTGCCTCAAAGAGATGAAGCCATGAATGTATCGACGAGAAAAATGCCTATCCCTGCTCCAAATTACTGCCCTTAATCAGAAGCACCCAATGACGGCCAGAAGCTCTTCATTTCACGGAGTTTCTTACATGCCAGAGATATCAGATTTTGTTGCTTTACCATCTCAGAAAACTCAGCTGCTCCTCCTGTCATGCTTACATCTATTTCTCATCTCACTCGCTGCTTCTTCCAATCTTGACAAAAGTCAGAGTTCAGCCTTTCATCACTGTGAGGCACAATTTGTTTAAGGAACAATTAGGCACCCACAGAAACAAAAAATGAACAGTGCAGGACAAAGAAAGCAGAGAAGGCTTGGAGCTTGCCAAATGAGTAAAAACCAGCCCAGTTTGAAGGCCTAACCACAAAATTCCAGAGGAATTTCAAACGGTGGTATAGACAGACACTATTCTTGCATGCCAACTTTTGATTCTCAGATCTGCAGCAGTGCATCATCCTACTCCACTGTCCTTTGGACTATAAACTTCCCCATCACACAGCACAAATTAATAATATCTAAAGTGGTGGATTTTAATTTAAACATAGCAGCACATTACTGTTAACACTGTAGACTCCGCAACTGCAGACTGTGTAGTATTGTTCATGCGTTTCCTTCCTGCAGAGATTCTGGAGAAATCAAGCATTCATGAACAAAGCTTTGCTAATTAGCTCAGAGCCTGCCTGTCTGAAGGGGCCATCAGCAGTGAAAAATGAGAAGCAATCAGTGAGAGACTTCAAAACACAAGAAATTGACAAGAACACAGCAAACTGAAATGTAATTGCATTCTAAATATTGCATCACCCCGAAATTAAAAATAAATAAATATAGGAACATATTTTAACAAATATTATAAGCATAATTGGAAGGTATATAGAGCTGTTTAACACATTCAGAAAAACACTTTCATATTTTGAATACATTATTAGTCTCATGTCCTGGTGGGTGAGTATCTAGCTTTAATTTCACACTTTTCCAGAGCAGCCAAGCTAGAAAACCATTGAGGGTATCAGCAAAAATGCATGTGAAATTCCATTTATGCACTCAAAACATAGCTTATTCAAACTCTGTTTGTCATTGAGAAGATCTTGACATATGCACCAAATGTAAAATTACCTTAAGGGAGGCTGTCGTAGTTTATGTGGAACATTTTAGAGAAGATGCAAACAAGATTTACCCCTGCAATGCCACCACACAACACAATAAAATCTATCATCTCCATGTCATACTGCAATACTGATCCATCTTCACACCAAAATAAATCCAAACTGGTAGATTAAGAAAGATATATTCAAAATCCCATTGTTGAATATGATTAACAATGATGTATAATAGAACCTGCCCTACTTCATGTATTAATCAAGGAAGTGATTACAGACTTGTAGTACTGCAGAAGCAAAGCATGGAACAGTGATCCAGGCTATCACATGACCCTAACACACCTGCAATCAATTGTTTCTGAGAAACTGTTTATATTTACAGAAAATCCAGACACCTTCTAGATCTATGATTTTTTTTCTCTGTTTTCTGCCATGCTTTTTCTCTGCTAAGTTTCTCAGTAAAATTCAAAAGCCAAACAGAAGTATCTCCATCAGAGGAGATTTGCTTATTTCATGCTCAAACTATTCCCTGAAGAGATAAATGTTGTCAGAAGTTCAGCAGTAAAAATTAAACTATTTCCACTACATTTAACTTTCCAAAAACATCCTATTTGAAACAGGATTGTTGTCCTTGATGAGTAGGACAGCTAAGAATTGGACTACACATTGAGAGAAGACATTCTTTCACTGTATTTTATACTTCATTAATGTCTATCCTCATTAGATGTAAAGAGGCTGTGTCAAACCAGAAATCCATAATACTAAGAGAAATCATTGCTTTAAATTTTAAAGCTCCAAGAAGAAAGAAAACAGATGTTAATTAAAATCTCAGATTTGGATTCTTCAAAGAAGTCACATGCAAATATTATTTTCATAATATCTATTCAAAGTTTGAGTCTTTAAATGTGCCATACTTTGACTATGATTAATTGCCTGTGCAACTGCTGATAATTTAAGTTATCAAGGTCTGTTGTTAAAAAATCCAGATTATTAGCATGATAGAATGTATAATCTTTGAAATTATTTGGGAGTAGACAGAAGAGGAAGTATTTAACATAATGCATATACACACTTAACTCAGAAAATGGTCAATAACAATAGAAACTACTATGAGAATGGAGGGATGACCTCTACATCCCTCTCTTGATCCAAAATTATATAGAATCAAGAAAATTCAGAGCAAAATGTGTACTATAAAGTTCATTTTTTATATTCCCCACTGTCTGGCTTCTGTCATCTTTTTTTGTTCAAGTCCTTGTGTCAGTTCTCTTGAGGGGCACAAATATTGGCTTGCCCTTCTTATATTGCTGTCACAAAACAACAGTCCCCAGGCTCCAGGAACTATTTTCAGAAATATCACAAAATATTTATGCACATAAATACAAATACAGACAGGTATAAGCAACTTAGAAAATGGGTCATTAAATCGGATGGAAGTTACAGAAACCAAAGAGAGAAATAAAGTAGACTCTGCAATCCCATATTAATTGCTTCACATAATAGTAAAAAACTACAGATCATTTCTGCAACAGTGAAAGACATAAAACTCAGAATATTGAAACCTTTACAGAGTTCAATGGATTACTCATGTGAATAACCAGCTAAAATAACAGTAATTTTTAAGATAAGAAGGCCAGTGAGAAAGCATATTCATCTATACAAACTATTTCTTTCCTTTTTTAGGAACAATTTTTTAAGAAGCAGTCTGATTATATTAGTTTTTTAAATTTGGATTCCAACAGAAATACAGCTTTTCTCTTCAAAAATAAGCATAATAAAAATATTGAAAATTGTATGTTCAACTGAAAGCCATAAAATGCTTTCAGAATATTTTTCTAGACTGCAAGAAGTGTCCAAGAGTCAGGGAACAGCTAGATTAAATAACTATGCACAGTCTAGTCTTTGTACAGTTTGCCTTCATAAAATACTTCACTAGTCAAAATACATATCTTTTCACACACAAAAGAACTATGTAATTGCAGGTGAATGAAAGTGCAACATAAGCACCAAACTTCAATAGTAAAACTTGATTTTTCCTCATAGATCTGAGTTGGAATGCAAAGAACCAGGAAGGAGGTAAACTGCCCACAGTATTGGTGTCAACTGCCAGGCTCTAAGGAATTCCCCCTTTCTACAGACCCTACTCATCCTGATTAAGATATTATCCTGACACAGCCCAAACAGTCACATCTTTCAGCATAAAATGCTTAGACGTGTAAGAAAAGCTACATCTACTTTTCTGTAAAAGAAAATTGGACTTCTCTTTACGTACATCACAATGACCTTAAGCAAAGAAAATTAAAGAAATATTTGCTAAATTTAGGCAAAAATCTAACCAAAATTTGCATGATTTGAACCAGAGTGGGTGAGAGGGGACTGTTGATTTTTTACTGTGTATAGAATTGGCAGAACAGGAGCTGTCTTTATCTGAGCTGAATTTCTAGAGTACATATTAACTAACAGCTTGATTTAACATACAGCAATCATTTTACAATGAGATGATCCCTGTAATAAAAATTAAATAATTAAACTGCTAAGAACATAAATACACATTTGTCATGGTATAGATAGGTATTTTGCTGATAAATTTATGCTGTTCTTTATATAGCCAGATTATTTGACAGACCATCTTAGAGTTAACCATGTCAGAGGCAACAAACTCATTCAACATGAGTTCAAATTTTCAATTTCATTACAGAAACTCAAGGTTTTCTAAAAGCTCTTTATTCTAATTGTTAAAGCAGAAGCCTTTATTGTTTTCTCCCAGGGCTCAAAATAACCTTGAATATTTTTATTAAGATATTAGTATATAAACAACTTCAACCTTCAATGAAAAATTATATTGCTCATATTAGTATCAGTAGGACACTTTTAATCTTGTGATTTTTTCCTTCAAAAAGAAGATTAATTTTTATTTCTCATTGAAAGAACTTGTACAATTGCAAAGGATACATGTGGGAAATAACAATGGAAACATTGCTGATGGCAACATTTTTACTAATTGCTTCAATCCACAGGAAGTAGAAAAATATCCAGAAGTTGTTGGCTTTAATCCCCATCTTCTAACAACACTTCAATAATTAGCTCTTAAGCATCTCCTGATACATTAAGTAAGTATCTCCTGTAGCTTCATGAATTTAAAAAATAAACCATAGATGTTTGGTATTGTTCAGGGCTTGAAGTCTTTCATTCGGATTTTCAAAAATTATTTTATTTTTCTTTGAGCTTGCCAAATTTGTCAAAATTATAAAACTCTCTCAAGTCCAGAGATAAGAGATTTAAAGGTAGTATTTGCAGCGCTTTATTTTTCAGCCATAGCCACTCTCAGTATTTTTGTCCTCAACATTCTGACTACATGCTTCACATTTGATTCATGAAAGCACAAACAGCTAATGAGGAATAGGCCACATTCAATAAGGATTGGAAACACACTGCAGTTTTATCCTGAAGAGTGACAAAGCAGAAAACATTTCCCTTCTCATGCCTCAATGCAAATCTTGCTTTCTTCTAAGTGGACCCTGGAGAATCATGACATAGAAGGCAGTTGTAGAATCAAGCAAGTTTTCTTACTTGTATCCCTTACAGATCTGTAACACTCAACTCCTCATATGTAATCAACTAGCATAAGGAGAAAAAAAACACAGTTCACAGAACATAAACTGATTTTTTTTTTGTATAAAATGAGATCGCCACTCTTAGGTTGCCCTCAGTTTTCAATACTGGGGTTTTGTTCAAGTTTCTTGCCATTCCATCACTTCATTGAATGAAAAAGATTCCTTTCTCTTTCTTTGAGCAAATTACACCCCAGAGAAAGTAAAACAACACTTGAAAGTTAGAGTTGCTAATACATTCACACATAAGAGCCCAAACAATTCCTTTAAGGAACTTCATTTTTAATTTTCAGGAATTAAAATAGGCATTCAGTGTTGTAAGATAAAGTGCCATGGAGAAACCTTCACCCTTACTTGTATCTCTGAAGCTAAAGTTATAATCATAGAAGTAATCTGTGATTTGATAACTTTTGGTTCACTTGGAATGTGAAAAATATGCACAAGCAGAATTTTACTCCCTCTATATTAATCACGTATAGCATAAATACTTGACCAGAGTGGAAAGGCTCCATTAAGGATCTATTTTTACCAGCTGCAAGAAAAAAAAAAAAAAAGTGTTCAAACAATGAAAAACAAAATGCAGTCAGAATACTCCCCAGGTGATGATGACTTAGAAGAACCAAAAGAGGAGTTAGGGAGCAAAATCAGGTGTTAAATAGTCCTATATGCTGACAGGACCCAAGGGATTTGCAGAATACACCTGTGGAAATGGGAGTGAACAGGGTAGTGGCTTCACCTGCAGCTGCAGGAGGCTTTGGCACGAGGCCATGGGAAGTAGCATGCTAATGTGGTCATTCTATGTCAGGTCATGTTTCCCATTCTTGCTCTGGGCTGGTTCAGAACCCGTCACTTTTAAGCACGTGCTCCTAGTTCACGTTCATGTTTGGACCTTTGCCCTTAGACACCCCCATATATTGTTACATTCACCACAACCCTGGGTCTTTGGAGGTTGCTCCTTGTACTGTGTGGTTTCTACCTTTGTTACTTTATACATTAAAAGTTCTTTGTTTTTCAGCAACTCCATTGCTCCCATCTCTATATTTACGCCATGATTCTCCAGCTGGCCCGGTCCTGTTATAGCTGCCCACAGCGGCTATATACACCCACAGCTAAATGGAACAGTTAATTTCATTGAAAACATCTTTCCACTTAAGTTCATTTGTTTCCTTCAGCTATGACCCAACCATTGAGATGAAGATGCTGTTCTTGAAATGTCTTGCTGTTCCAAATAACCTGAAATTCAGAGTGCTGTTCAAATTTTCTTGTTATGTGATATGCTGTATGAGGATTAGGTTTTAATATCAGAGGTGTAAATCTTTAACTGCGGAGGCATAGTAAAACTACCTTTGTCAAAACAAAATATATTTTAGGACAGGGATCTATTGGGGGAGCAATATGTCAAACTTAAAGTCCAACATAGTCATTACTAAGCTCAAAAGGGGTTTAGTCAAAAAACCTTTGCCTGATCAAGTCTGAGCAATAAAATTCTATTTATAGATGAACATTCAACAAGTTATTGAATAAAGAACTAAATGCTGTAAATATAAGTAAACACCACTGCAAAGAAACAGGGACCTTCTCTGCAGCAGTACAAGTGAATTCCTCCCTGCTATCACTAGAGAGCAACAATTTGGAGAGAATTATCTTTTCTGCATGAGGAAACAGCTCTCAGACTCAAATCCATGAGCAGATATGTTTTTAGGAAACTTTTCCTGAAAGAAACATCCTTTTTGTTCAAATACATACAATACTATTTCAAGCAAAAAGCACAGGATTTGTTAGGCACTAATGATTTCTGAAATGTTAATAGCTCAATTAAGTGAGAAGGGAGAGCTGGATATAAGGAAAGGGACCTCTATTTTCCAGCTGCATGACTGAGACACCCAGTACAGTGTACATCAGTCTCCACTCGTGCTCAAAAGTTACTGGAACCGCTGGGTATCAAACTGCTCAGTTACTGGGACACTAATTCCCAGAATGGTGATTTCTCTCACCAGCTCCGTTAGCAGCTCTGAAGACTTCAAACCATAACAATACTTTTGATGATGTGAGAAGAAAAAAAGATGCTCATGTCATCTTTCAAAGAATAACTTAACAATAAACCTAAAAGTTTCTGTGGAAAAAATAACTTCTCCTTTAAAAAAAATCCTTCATCATCAATGTGGAGTTATAGTTGCTAGGGAAGATCTTCATCCCTTCCAAACATCCAGCTTATTCAAATTCAAGTACAGTTTAGTGCATTTCTTAATGCTGTCTTGGGTTTTAGCTACCAAGACCTAACTCAGAGATGGTATCACACAGCTGCTTTTGAAAGGTACTCTTTAAATCAGTGTATCATCATCCTACTCCACAAATATTGTAGGTGCAGAAGAGATTACAGGTGACCTTGCCCCTGATAAATCACAGCTGTACTAATTACCAAAGAATAGCCTGGACCTTAATGGGTCACAGCTGTGACTTATAAAGATAAGCTTGATAAAAGGGGTGGGTTGGCTGGTCAAGGGAGCTGAGAGGAACAAGGTGAAGGAATACTGTAAGGTCTGTCTGGGTCTGCAGTCAGATCCTGCAGTTGGTGTGTACAGTCAGAGTTGAGTGAGGTGAAAGCCTGCAGTCAGAGGTGGCAAGGAAACTACTTGCAGCCACGTTTCAGCAGGAAATAACCTGCCTTCAGAGTCTGCTAAGGAAACTTACTCTGGGAATTTGCTGCAGTCTGAGTCTATGATTAGTCGGAGTCAGGATGGATTCCTATCTGAAATAGGAATAAAATGGGACCCTTTCGTGTTGTTCCACAATAGTCTTGGCTCATTTCAACCCCTAAAGAGAGGTCTGCTGCAACAAATATCATCTAGTATTTGACAAATTTTGCAAGCATATTATGTTTTTTAAAAACTTTTAATTTTTAGGCATATGATACTATCTCACTGGTCACTTTTGGCTGCACAAAAACAAATTTCAGAGCAATACTCCTAGTACTGTACCTGCTGACACTGGAACTCTCCTTGCTGCTGACACCATCCACCGAGCCCAGATCTAAAATAAGGCCCCTGGGACCATCCATACCACAATCACCCCCTTTGACCAGACGGAAGCGTGAAAATATGATTTGATCAAACAAAATAAAATACAAACTTAATTATCTTAAAATGCTTGCCATTGAATTTCAAATAACTCAAAACTGCTGATGGTTTGTCATATCAAAACAGTATTACCATGTAAATGAAACTGACTTTTTTATATACGCAACAGTACTGCCATTTTTTTTTTTTTATTTAAAGCATCATCTCTCTCGAATAATATATATATATTGTGCTCAGGCTAACATGAATTAAAATCTTAGCCAAAACCACAATAAGATTTTCAGACAAATAATAAAAATACATATAAATAAGAATTATCAGTATTTCCTCTCTATGTTTCCCTGAAAGTTAAGCAAGTTTACTTCCCAAGCCAAGATTAACACAGCTGGGGTTTCTAAATTGCCATTTTTTTAGGTTTCTGATATCTCAGAGGCAAGGAAAGAAAGCTATCTAATGCATTTTAGCAATGAATTTGCTTCCCTGACCAAAAGAGAGAGCTCACTTTAAAGCTCTACAGCTTTCCAAGTTTCTTCTCCTTAGTAAAAGCTTTCTGCATACTGAGGTCATCTGAAAGAGGTGTTTATGTCTGTGCACTGAAACAAATTACAACTGAAGTACATGTAAATATATGTTAAGTACTTTAGATTTTGTACTCTTTAGTAAGCACTACAGGCTGTCAAAGAATCTGAGAAAACTGACAAAATACACACTTACATGTATCTGTTTTAATAAAATGTATGTATACGAATACATGAAGTTCATGGAAAAAAGATAAGCCCAAACAAACAAAAAAGTCCCACATCCTGCCCAAAATACCCCAAGCAAACAAGCCAACCCATCCCTGCAGCTGAAGAAAGATTTAATTAGGTTTACAAAAGGCTCGAAAAAAACCCAAAAAAACCAAAACAAGTGCTAAGTACAACCCAGCCACGTTGTCCCATCTTAAAAAGAAAGAGAGGTGAGACAGCAAATTACATGTAATTCAGCACATGTAATGCAGTTCTACCTTTAAGTCTCCAATTCCTCTAAATGGACTAATGATTTTTTTTTAAAGGGAAGTTCTCAACCCTTCTGTTTTGAGAATTTTAAAGATTAGTTAATCCAGAATGTTTTAAGAGATAGTATAAAACTGCATAAACTGTCAATCTCACTCTTCTCCACTGAATGTTTACTTGAAAAGATGTCAGAAATTTTTAATTCTTTGAGTTTTGGTTTTTGCCCTCTGTTACTCTCAAGATTGCCTTTCCTGAAGCTGAATCTGAGCTTCTGCCACTGCTCTTCATTTCGGGAGCTAAACTCAGCCTAGAGAAGATCCATCAGCAGACTGATCTAATAAAACCTGCCAGATCTGACTGACTCTTCTCACTACTGCTGAGTACCTATACTTGGCATCCCAGTAACCTTTATTCTGGAAGTGTGGTGCAAAATCCCAGACTGACCCTGCGAACACCAAAACCAGATCTGGTAGTCCTGTCATGCCTGTGGTCCACAATTTCCTTATGCCTTGTTAGGAGGTTTGTTCATCTAAACAAAACAACTTTATGTGTCAAAATTCCATGTGTGATTGTAGTATCTGTCATATATCACTAATGAGAGCTTTATTAGAGCCACCTGGGACACCTCTGGCTACACGAACCCCTGTGAACCCTGGTCCACAACATCCCCTGCACAGCAGATCGATGAGACAGAGGCGAACGGTTAAACCACCACATACCACACCCCACGGAGGACACTATAATTCTGCAAATAGTTGCATGGATACCACAGGCAGAAACACAGTCTGTGTGTTACCTCAATTCATATCCAATTGCAAACTGAATTGTGGAATGAATTGCAACAATGTACTTCTTTCACAAGGAGGCAGAGAAATAATGCTAAAAACAGAGAACTATTCAAAGTTTGTTCCTTACTGAACACCACCAACACCCCCTCTGTTCAGGTTTCATGGATTAGGGATGACTTATGCTGCAAACACCAATCAAAGCCCTGGTGTGGCCAGACTTTAACAATATTTGATGAGATTTATTTAAATGCCATGTGACTTTTTAAAAATATTTTTGATAAGAGGCATTTCACACTGCATATTTCCCTGACTGCACAGGATCAGATTGAAAAGAACATCAAATCATTTCAAGGTGTCAAATAAATCAAAAGCAACATTGAAAAGGACAGATTTTTTTTTTCCCTTTTTTTAAATTGAGAGTAAATCAGATTGTTTTTTGACACCTCTTATTTTCAATTTTCTCTGGATTTATATACATACCTATAGTGAAAAACATGAGTTTATACTCCCAAAAATGTTTGTCAAGTTATTACAATGCATAATTTCAAATGAAAATTAAATAGTTAAAAGTATATGCTAGTCATAATTAATTATTTTTATATTTATCATTTTTATTGCTAGATTTTGCAGTTTACCTTACTATTTATTGGATCCTATAATAAAATTCCAATTCCTTATTTTATTATTTACTAAAGTGGCAAACTATAGAAGTACAGCCATAAAATTAAGGTGCCTTAACAAAAAAGCTGAATTTTAATCAAGTTACTGGAAGATGATTTTGAAGATACTGATGCAAGACGTTTTACTTGACAAAGATAGGAAAGGCATGACAGAAATTAGGATAGCATTCTAGTAATTTCATCATCTAAAGTAAAAAAGAAGAAGGAAAAATGTAAGAAAAAAGCCAATAGTAATTTTCCTCAACAGAATTAATAGGGATTAATGCATATTATCAGGCAGTTCAGGGAAGAAAATTAAAATTAACATTCTAGCAGATTACCTTGTCATAAGCATTTTTTCAAGTCTTTATTCTCCAAGAGAGGCATTCACAAAATCCACAAGTGATGATGATGAAAAAGCCCTGAAACCCAAAATACATAACCACTATATTGTCTACAACTATTAACATGTGTAACATTTACACAGCTTTCCATTCATGTAAAGTTGAGCAGATTTTTCAGCTCCACATTCTTTTTTATAAAGTGTTCTGTATCTGTAATACTAACACTGGCAAGGCAGTGCAAGGCAGCTTTTCTGGATTTCCTATTACTTGGAAAAACTCCACTGCTATAGAGCTCTGACTCATGATGCTTTTCCTTATGCACCCCACACTAGCTCTGTCTCAATTTCAGTCCCTCTTGTTTCTTCACCAGACACAGTTCTTGCACTTTTGCATTAGAACCCAAGGTTTCCAGCTTAAGAATGGGGTCATCACTCTCTGGGCACACAAGGGCCTTGGGAAACTCCAGAAGAAGTTAGGAGGTGCTCCCTAGAAAGCTCTTTCTGTAATCTACCTAATTAGCAAACTAATTTATTCTGTTTAATTAAGACATCAGGAATTTGCTTTCCCTACAACATATGTTGGTGTATTTAGTTCTCTTAGCAAGCTGGGAAACAGACCAAGCACATAGAGCAGGCTCCTTCACTGTAGGTAAGAGTAAAATTCCAGAGGAGCAGCTTATGGCAATCAAAGGCTCTCTCATACAGAGCCAGGTGTCGCTGGGCAAGCGGAATGGAAATGTCTGCAATATCCTGCTGTTACTTCTGACAAAATATACATCTCATATTCAGGCATATACACAAAAACAAAACAAAACAAAACAAAAACAAACAAACAAAAAAAAAAAACCAAAAAAAAAAAAAAAAAAAAAAAAAAAAAAAGTTTTGACAGGTATTAAGCTTTGATTAAGATATTAACTACTTGAACCAATATCTGGGTACCTCCATTCTAAAACAATGCCAACTGGCACAAAAAATTCTGTGAAAATCAACACTGTTCTAGAGACCATATATATATATATATTATATATATATGTGTGTGTAAGCACACACACTTCTTATACCAGTTATGTTTTATGCTCTCTCCAAGCCCTCTCTTACTCAAACAGATATTACAGGTTTTTTTCAGATGCGGAATAAATCCCTGTTTTTTCTGAATCTAATTTACCTTCTTTCTAGATAATGGCAGAATGAGATTACTTTGGCCATTAGTATTGCTGTTTCTGAAGTAGAAGAAAAAAATTTATATCTGATTTTCAAAAAGATCATATTCTTCTGACTACAGCAAAATAACCCAATCAACCATGAAGACCAAAAGCTTTTTCTTGCTACTGCAATGACATAATGCAATTTTTCTTCTCTTATGGAAAAAACATAAAGGAAACAAATACAGCACACTCCATGGTCTAAGATAAAACAGGTATTGTCATTGCAGTATAGAATGTTTTTTAGAAAAGAAGGTGTACACAGAATGAAGGTAAATCCTAGACATGGATCTTTTTCCCTTTGAACTAATCTTCAGGTATGCTACCTTACAGAGTTCATGAAACCTGTGAGATGAAACACAGAGAGGTAGCAACACCACAAGCCAGTATAACACAAACTGAAATGGCAGAGTAACAGTCATGACTGAGATGACAAATTACAACATCCATATTATTAAGTTCCAGATGACATTCAGTAACTGTGCAGCCCTGGCTGCAGTGAAAGACAATACAATGTTTTGGAACAGCAGCAGGTGAGAGATGATTTTTTAAAGTCTTCCATAACTTCAGCAAGTCAGCATGGGAGGGAGGAGGGAAAAAGTTACACACATCTGTAAAGAGCTCTTGTGAAGTTCAGCAAAACAGATATTACTCAGATATTACAGAATTTTTCATTGACCTAGTTAGCTGTGTTTTATTTTTTCAAATCCATACACTCAAAGTTCTGCTATCACATACAAAAAGAGTGAAAAAGAAATTATTTCTCACCCTGAAATAGAGGCATGAGAAATTTTTAGGCCTTCCAAATTACTCTTTCAACAGACTTTTTGCTCATTTAATCCATATACTTTGTGGACCAAATTGCTGAGCCGATTCTGGCTGCAGACTGTGAGTTTCACAACAGTAGCATTCAAATTCCCTTCTGCTCCTTGCTACCTCCCTTGTCCTTGGTCCTTCCTCCAGGGAGCTACAGCATGTATTTCAGCCTCCATGCCAAAACCCCACCATAATAAAATGTTGAACCTTCTTCTAAGCACATGGCCTTTCCTACCCTGCCAGCTAGGAACAGACCCATACAATCCTTTAAGACATACCCTTGTACAACCAGTATCCCTGTCCACCTGCTGATCCCATTTTGCTCAAACTGACAACTCCCAGAGCAGCTGCTTCAGTTGCCTGCTTGCTAAGAGCTGAAGAAAGTAATGAGGTCCTTCAGTGTCACTTTCAAGGCCTTATTTGGAGTGGTTATATCCCACAGTATATTTATTTCCATCAGACAGTGTTTTTCATGGTGTCTTGGGTTACAATACAGGATGTTACCAGAAATGTGTATTCTATCACCATCTGTTGAAGCCGGGTGGGGCAGTGATCCTTATCTCTGTGGCACATACCATCTGCTAATGGGCTGTCTTTAAGACAAGATGAGGCAATCATCTTGATCTTTTCCACAATCCATCCTCCATCCAGGAGAATATCATCTGCTAATGGGCCATTAAGTCCTACTGTATGACTGATAAAATTACATCATCCCATTGGGAGATGCTGCAGTCAGGGGGAGGAGCCAAGCCTTTCCGACCTAGATAAAAACTGAGATTTTGAACACCAAGGCAGACTTTTTCCACTGGATTCCAGAAAAAAAACTGGACCTCCCCACATCATCACTGGACCTTCAGAGGAAATCTGCACCTTTCTACTGAACCACATCTGTCACTCCAGGAGGACTGTAGCCACAATTTAATTGGACTGCTACTAACACCTTGACTGACAGGTGTCAGCTTGTATTCTGAGTCTGTCAGTGTTTTGGGTTTGTTCTTTGTAATACTGTATTTCTATTTTAATCTTCCTAGTAAAGAACTGTTAGTTCTAATTCCCATATCTTTGCCTGAGAACCCCTTAATTTCAAAATTATAACAATTCAGAGGGATGGGGTTTACATTCTCCATTTCAAAGAGAAGCTTCTGCCTTTCTTAGCAGACACCTGTCCTCCAAACAAGGACACATGGGTTTTCCATTTTGGCAAAAGAAAGCTAAGAACGCTTTTCCCAAGCCAGACTAAAGCATCCAGAATCTACCATGTTCAGTGGGGCTGTACATCGAGGTCCGATAAAATAAACGAATAAAATCATCCCCACAGCTGAACCCATTTTTAAGCCTTAAGAAATACATATTAAAATACAGGAATGAAAAGGTAGGGGCTCTCTGTACATGCTGTACAGCAGTGCAGCCAAAACTGGAAGTCAGTTTCAGATGAGTGAAAAATCAATGTTAGACTAAGATACACTGTCCTTCTCCAGGCTGCAGCTCAGCTGCTCTTCAGCCAAGCCTCCCCAGGCTTGACCACAGGCACTCTTCACCTCTACAGAAAGGGAAATCAAAAGAAAATGCTCTTCCTTTCAAGAGGATAAAATAAAGATATTTATCCTGAATCTTCTAACCTGTTAGAGCACAGTTTAGCTTTCAGATGCTATACATTCCATTCATTATTATTCCAGCAAGCTTTGCTCCTGCTCTTATATAAAACAATGTTAAGTTTGTGTTGTCTGTATACTGGCAATGAAGGGAGATAGTCATCATCCAAATCTTTCTTTTGTGGCATGAAAGCCATGAGAATTTACTTCTAGGCAGTCAGTATTACTGGAGGGGTGAGGGGTATATACACATCTGGAACAAGCAATCCTCCAACCCCATTTTAAAATGCATCACTGATTTTCTGAAATATAAGAAAATCCACTGGAAATTTGGTATAGAGATACTCTACAGTCCAAGTACTAACACTAATTTAGTAATTTCATCAAGAAAGCTGCCCACAGTAGTTAAATAACAGGTGAACATGAATATATTATTTATATAATACTATTAGCAAGTATGGTGTGATGATATAAAGTATTCAGTGTTAATCTAAAATATTTGTGTGGCATTTTTTCATATTTTGCTATTATAGAATACAGGCCAATCCTCATTTCAACATACAGAGCAGAAATAACTACTAACCATATGCTCTGGATCATCTTTTTTCAAAAACCCGTTGATCATTTCAGGTGTTTGTACTTCCCACCACAGGAAGCAAAGATAGTATAGAATCAGAGAGCTTTAGCAATTAGTAACCATCATTAAAAATATTATACAGAAATTATTGAAGCGTTTTGCATTCCAAATAACTCCAGGATTTTACTACTGTGGAAAATATTCCAAATTCTGGATTTAATCAGGTTATACTACTATGCTGAAGCAGACAGTACAATAGTTATTGTAATGGTTTAGTGTCCATATATAGAAATTGTGGATCAAGCAGACCACAGCCCGTTATTGTAACTATTAAATCAATGAAATGGGAACAAAACCAGCAGCTTATTCTATGAACAGTTTCTAATCAAAAGCCAAAAACTTTCAAGTTAGAACTGACAAAGGAAAATACCAAACGTACACCTACTACATATACATGGACAGATTAACCACTCCACTTGTTACAACTTCTTCAACTATTTTTGATAAAAAACCATGAGACCTTTTCTCATTTGAAAAATTGATCTTGAAACATGACCACCAATTACTGGGATTCTTAAAATTCCTAACACACAACGTAATGATTCATAAATGCACAAAGAAGACAAAACTTGAACCCTTAACAAAGATAGCCCATCGAATGCTCAGCCACCTGAAAATTACTTTTGTGTAAACAAGTATTTAATCCACTCTGCCTTAAGAGTGGATCATGATCATCCCCCCACTGCTTTGTCTTTCTCACTATTGTAATGCAGAGGTATTTGTGATACCGAAGCTCAGCTTTGTTCCAGAAAATTTTAGAGATCTGCCCATTTGTCAGCCTCTTACCATCTTTACACCACTCAACAATTCTTTGATATTTTTCTATCTGACAGAGAAGAATGCTAATGACAAGCATGGGTATGTTAATTTCTGCTATAGTTGCATATAAAATCACAGAACAGAGATAGAAGTCTGTGGTCTTCATAAAATTCAAGCAGGGCTACTCTAGCAGATTAGGCACCATGATATCAGAACATGACCAGGAAGCCTCCAGAACACAGCAGAAAAAAACCCTAATGCATTCAATGAAGAATGCATGAGGGAAACAAATTACAGAAATATAATCATAACATATCATGTCTAAGTGCTTAGAATGGTTAGGAAAGCTGCTGAGACAGAACAGCCTTGGAAACATCTTTTTGCTGTATTTTAGCAAAAGCAATGCAGATGGGAATTTCATACCTAACCGATGAGTCCAGTGCAGTACTAAATCCAGCCTGTTAGCACTAGAAAATAGCTTTTCATGGTGATGGGATGAATGTATGATAAGCTGCATGGGATGGCTGCCAATTCAGCACGGCTTGAAAACTGCAAACTAGTTTGAGATATACAGCACATCTGTCTGGACCCAGCCCCAGCCTCCTGTGAGATACTCAGTGACGGTTAAGGATGAATACAAACCACACAAGACTGACTTCCTACAGGAAAGGATGAAATACATCTTTTCATACGCCACTGAACTGTGCAGGAAAAGTATGCAAAGATTGTGCTGGCACTTTATAGTAAAAGTTTTTCTTTTAAACACCACCAGTTTCACTAAAACTACATAATATCCATTACCACAAAATCTTGCAGAGAAATAAAAATACCATGTGTTTCCTTACTTATTCTCCTTCATAGTTATTGTCTTGGTTTAGTGAAAATTCTGGAAAGAAAGTGGTCTCTTTTAGAAAGCAAATTTAAGCTGCCTTTCTCCTAACTCATTCATGAGAAATTTTTTGAGAGAAGTGGAAAAAATTGTTTATTTAATAACAAAGTATTCACAAACATTAAAAAAAAAAAAATAATAATATTAAACAATGAAACCTCTCTTTGTTCTGAAGAGATGGCAAAATCAGAAAGTCCTTTTGTGGGGTGTAGCTTAGTGTGTTCAGTCCCAGGCCCTGGTAGGCCACAGATACGAGCTTTCCGTGGTTTTTTTGGTTTTCAGTTCAGAATAGGTTTGAACAGTTTCAGGAAAAAAGAAAAGCTACAGTTCAGGGAAATTTTCTGCTTCAGTTAGCTAAAAACTAAACTTAAAAAACTAACTAAACTAACTTAAAGGAAAGAAGAGCTCTCTCCTGCTTCTGTGCTGAAGACAACACAGTCCATGAGAAGAAATGCAGGGGAGCAAGTGCAGTTTCTGCGAACAAACTGCACACTTCTTTCTCTCCCCCCTCCACCCTTTGCTCTCAAAGTCAGACTTAAAGGTGCAGAACTTAATATCCAGCATAAACAGAACAGACAATTTGGGGTAAAACCACCATAAAGTCACCTTGGAAAAGTCAACATGCCATTTATTCTTACTGATTTCTTCGATTAAAGTCTGATGTTCTATAATTAGGCTGACATCACACTAAAACTTTTATAAAATTTCTTCTCAATGCTGACTTTGATCAATCACAAAGGCATTAATTGTAAAAAGAACTACATCTTTTAGGTCATATTCACCTAATTGCAACACTGCATCAAGTATTAGCATGACTAAATGCTGCCACTTTAATTTTTAACTGGGTTCATAGATAAAACTAGGTGTCAGAATACAATCTGGAAGTTAAATCTCAATAGCAAAAGAATCCCTAACAAAAAGGGAAAAACACTCTGAGGGATTATCACTGTGAATGGTCTTTGCTGGAGTTGTTCAAAGTGCTGTTTCTGACTCTCAAATAAGACCTGCAGCAGGTGAAACTCACTGCTTCCAGCCATGGAGCATTGGCTTGGCTGGTACTGATCTGTCAGAAACCCTCAGTTTTGGGGATTCAGGCAGATGAAGGGACAGTGAGAGTAGGGCAAATGACACAGAAGCTCACTGGTATGACTGACAGACCCTTATGTACATCCACATTTTATTCAGACTAAAACAGGATCCAGGAAATCTCCTACAATCTAAAATTCTAACAGCTTAAAACTCATTATATGTTTAAACAGAATAACCAGTTCCTATCAGTGAAATCAAATTAGATGAGATATTGTGGAGGGGTGGGAAGAGGTAACAGAGCTTAATCTGGCCCTTTGCATGCACCTTTTCTCAGCACGAGTCTGCAGCACTGAAAAATATCTTTAGTGCTTTCTTCAGCGGTGTTGCAATGGACGTTCTGAACTCCATGATGAAAATCAAGGCAGACCTGAGCATACATTGAAAAAGGATGCTCCTAAAAGCTCTTTCGTTCTTTTCTGTTTTCCTTCTCCACCCCACAATGGTTATTAATTTGTTGAATGACATTTGATACCGGGGGGAACTGCTGTGTTTCCTTCTCTGTATTAAAAATCCATACCTAATAAGTAAAAACCATGACTTATAAAGGTCTTTTTCCTAACTGCTGCCTTAGCATGTTTTATATTCTTTTTACTTGAGTGACTTCATTTAATTTTTTTTGAACTGAGAATATATTTTATGATAACCAGTAAGCACTGTTTGTTAGCTTTATTCTACCTGAACACCTCTCAAACACCCACTTATCATTACAGCACAAGCAAATTTGCTAAAGAAAACAGAACTTGCTCCACAATATTCCTCATTCCTAAATTCAACTTTGTGACCTACAACATATGTTGTATTTTTTTTCTAGATAATGGGTTTATCCAAGTCCTAATTTTTACAATCACAAACATATTACTAATTATTCAGCAAATCTTAAATAAATTAACAAGTAAACCATAAAACAGTTAAACCAGATGCTAGAATAATTCTAGCTAATCACAACACATCATATTTTACTGATATAACATCATTTTACAGTAAATTAACTTTACCATTTTGTGGAAATAAAGTAGGAGGGATTCCAGTCTCTGTTACAACCCCACCTTTCATCTCTGCTTATATCTACTGGCTGAGCTGCTCCTAAGAGACCATTAGCACCCTGAGTTTGTATACACATGTAAAGTGTGGCTGATGGGTCATAACTTTAAGTGAAATCAGCTGTGTGGTTGGCTTATGATCACATTCACCTGAAAACCTGGCAGGGGGTTAACGATGAGCAGCAGAACAAAATTATTCTACTACAGAGAAATCAGTTTTCTGATTTTTTTAATGAGACTTTTACAAACTACATCCACCTCTCTGGAAAGATACTATTAATGTTTCTTGCTGGTCAACTGTTGTGTTCCTTCTATTTAGTCTGGAAAAAAAAATTAAACAGTGGATGGAAACAGTAAGTTCATTATATTCAGTTTTGAACAACAATACTGAATGGAGATGTTGAGTGGTATTTTAAGAGCAGTGTTACTTTGAAAATAAGTTGTATCCTTGTACTGTTCTACCATTTTTAGATAATACTGCTTCTGTCCAAAATATAATAAACTGCAGTAATTAAAATTATGGTTCATCTAAATATTATGGAGATAAGAAGAAAAATATACCAAACTGGCAAGACGATCAAGTTGCAATTAAGAAAACCCCAAAAACCTATAATGATATATGGCAAAGAGTTCTTTATGGCTTAGTAATTATCTGATAGCTATACTGTTTCAATAAATCAGAAAGGGAAAGAAAAAGGAAGAGAAAATATTGCTACATTGTTACTACTTAGACATGCAAAATAAGGGAGAAACTATGAAAATTCAAATAAAGTGAAGATAAAATGAAAAGCAAATAGTTCACTGCTACTCATCTCATAAACATGAGAACTGTTTCTGAGGTTTGGCTTATCCTGAAAGCACAGAATCCTGCACTTTCTTTTAGTAAATTGTAGAAGTAGTTGTAAAGTCACAAATCCCTGCACATGCAGTGAACAGGGACAGAACAAGAGCAAACAAGACAGGCAGAAATATGGACAGTTGTGTGCTTTTTTTAAAAGAAAGAGAGAGATCAAAAATATGAAATCTAAAGTGTGGAAGATGCTTGCCAAAGGATAATCTGCAGACCTTTAGGTGAGCAAGAACGTCAGTCCAACATCCTGAACTACAGTTCAGTACTTCTCAGTCACAACCCATCAGAAATGGAAAATTTAGTATCCTCAGCTATTAAAGGTGAGACATTAAAGAATGGGACCTTTACTTCTATTTTTCAAAATACCACTTGTAAAGTGTGCATATCCAAGCTCAAACAACAAATGGAGCTATGAAATAGGAACACCCTCATTTTTAGAACAGCACACTGCTGTTGTACAGGAGGCCTTATCACTCAGTATTTGCTTCAAAAAAACCTGCTGGGCTCAGTTTGTAGCTCTTGTACCTCATGATGCTTGAATCCCAGCCATCACTCAAGCTCTCTGTCTTGATTACCTCACTTTAAATTCCACAGTGAATTCAAAGCATGTTGTTAGGAAAAAAATGCTCCATTGAAAAGAAACATTTTCAGCTTCAAAATCCAAATATGTCCCTTTCTCCATTTACATAAATAGGTAAAAGAAGCTACTTTTTTTGTTTTTTACATGGAAAGTCTCTGGGTGTTGCTTTCAATAGAAGGGTTTAGGCAGTGCAATCACAGGACAGCTGTATCTGCTTACAGCAATGGCTGTATCAAGGGCTGAATAAAATATTTTTTCTCTTTTCACTATGCTTTAGTTTTCAACAAGATTTTTCCTCAGCTGATTAGAAGATCATTCCCACCCCCTTGGACAAATCATTACAAGTTAAACGCATTTTGTAATAGCTTGTTGGACACAGCTGAAAGAAAAATCACATATGAGGCTGAGCAAACAATCCTTTTATGAGTAGATACGGTTTTCACTTGATGAGCTACATGCAAAGTAGTCATATGGGAATCCTCGTTACACTGTTTTGGGATTAATGCTGCTTCTCCAACATTTTAAAAATTACATCTGTTTGATATCATTTACAGTCAGTCTCTCTCAGCTGAGTATGATTCACAGCTGAATATGCCAGCAGTTATTAGCCAATTACATGTAGTTCATGCTTACTTGTATATTCTTGTAGTTGTTATTTATTCTCACTGCACTTCCAGTGTGTTCTGCAGCATGACCTGCAGACCAGACTAATACATAGCTCCTAAATCACAGATTAATTTTTCAGAAATGCTGAGCTCTAAAACAGCATGAAAATCTTCCATTGCTTAATATTAGACTGTTAGCTTCTTACGTGGCCATGCAGTTACTGGATACACTTTCAAGAGCTTAAACAGAGCAATACATAAAGGCTCTGATTTAAAACATCAGTAAAATGTACACTCCTAAACATGTATAGGATTCTTCACAGTCTTCAGCCAAGATGTAAGCTCGTGATTAAATACTTTGCTAAAGAATACAGCTTATATTTTTAGTATTATTATTGTTACAAACTCATGTAGATAAGAATTCCATACTTACTCCAGATAGGTTTGTGTTAAGACAACAGAAACAACATTTTCTTTAATATACTCTGTTTTTCCAGTTATCACAAAGTATTTGTTTATCAGTAAAAAGCATAATCAATATTTTATCATTATGGTTTATTTTACAGTAGCCACATTTCTCAATTTATTTTTATGCTGGAGTAAAATATATTTCTCTGGCAATAAAATGGGTGTCACAGCAGTATTGTAGTTGATGAAATCTTAATTTAATAATATATATGCAAGCATAAAATGAATAAACATCAACTGGAGTACAAAAATCTAATTGAAGACATTTATAAAAAACTGTTTACAAAATCCCTGAAACATCAATTAAAATTACTAATATTGAATGTGGTTACTCTTGTTTTGAAATGTTTCTTCACAGTGGTTCTTCTATGAAACGTTTTGTCTAACTCTACAATTTCTCTTTAGCATTACTGCTGAGTGGTAGGATTTCGTGCCAGAGCAACACCTGCCAGAAAGCTGTGAAATCAGGTATTAACATACAAACTTTAGAACACCAAACACAGTGGCTAATTAAACAATTACCAATTATCAGATTTTAAGTCCCAAAGCTACAGGATGTTAAATTATCACACAGAATAGTTAAGTTAGGATACAAACTCTAGCAGTAAAAATAATTTGACTCTTTTATTCCATTTGTTACCAAAAAAGCCCAGGTGATAAAACTGTTGATGACAATAGTTTAATTTGATGAGTTAGCAATACTGAATAAAGAGTGACAGGTCACTAAAAGGGGAATTTAGTTTTCACATTTGGAATCACACAATAAAACTTGATTCAACCACCGCAACATCATGAATAGTTCAGTCAGCAATATTAATACAGCTGGACATGCAATACACATCTATTTGTGAGAGGTGTGGAATGGATACTTCAAGAGAACTGTTATTTAAAAAGGACAAAAAACAGAGATGAAAATTCAGTTCACCTTACCATAACCTTCCATTTGAAGCCGTAAAGATCTGAGACTGCCAGTTTACCACATAAAATAGAAACTTTATTCCCTCTACTGCCCATTTCTAATTTTCTGTGAATGCTAAGTTTTCTGGTTAAAGTTACTACAGTGGTATCATCTGCTATGGGGGTAAGTATTAATTCACTCATGACTTTTATATAGGCAGTAATTTATTGCATTCGCATTTTCTTTGCCTGGTTGACAAAGGATATGACTACTACAGGTCTTATAAGGAAGTTTGGTTTTAACATGTGGCAGTTTACACCTTTAATTTCATATACATACAGAAATCCAGGTTTTGGTATCTTTTCTGTCAGCTCAGAAAAGGTAATGACCATTTTATCTACACAACATAATCTCTGCCTCTTGGCCCTGGTCCTCACTCCAATCTGCTGGATGTTGTAGGCATATAGAACTACACTTAGTTTCTCTGTCCCTGCAGACCCAAATTCTAACCCAAGAGCCAGCCACATTCAAAATGAAATCAGGAACTTACAACTGAACAAAACCCAAGCCACTTACCCTTTTTCTTAACTGCATAAGACTTGTATGACTTAGTGATAAGATTTCATTTTTGGCCCTAACAATAGAAAATCCTTCAGCCCTAGGCAAGCCCAGAAAACCATACTTAGTCTGAATGTACTATAAACCTTCACTGTTAATAATATTCTCCCTCACTGAAAACCAGTAAGCCTGTCTGAGCCCTGAGATTACCCGAGATTTATTCTAAATCTAATCCTAGCCTACTCTGAAACTACTGATAAACTCTTCTTCCCTGCTGGCATTTCACCCCAGCAAGACTTCTAGAATCTCAAATAAAAATCCTGCATTTTTATAACCAAAGTATATTCAGCACATACAGGCCAACAGCAGCTCAATGGCTAAATCAGCTCAGGGCACACTACAAAAGAATGAGCATAGATCTGCAGCTGACAGCATCAGTTACTCCTTCCCCCTTCAAAACTTTCTGGCCAGGTTCTGCAATCCTGGACAATCACATTGGATGCATACCTGAGGCCTACACTGGACTTGAACTTACCCCATGGATGTCTGGTTCTTTGCTCTCAATCCCAACTCTAGTTTCACACCAAGTCAACGGATTTCAGCCACTGGCATTTCCCAGATTTGTGAACCCTGAAGGATAAATTGACAAAACTTCTGCTCTGCAATTCAAAGCCCTAATCCCAGAGATCCCTCTTGGTCACCAGAACTTGTCAAGAAACCCCAGAGAGCACAGAACAGTTTTGATCTCAACCCCAAGGTCTGTCACCACTGCCTTCACCTTTTCTATACCAACACCTAATGTCACTGCAAATATAAAAAAAGGCTTTCTTGCATGTCCTAGGGTCACAAGGGTCTATTCATCTCCACTGCAACCAGCTGTAAGATATGCTACAAGCATTAATCCTAAAATGAGTCTGAAGGATCCTGAGTTTTATTTGACCTTGGGGATATTTACCCAACCATGAACCATAAGTTTTTTCGTTATCATCACCACTGGATGTTCTAAAATGTAGACTATAAAAGGGATTTCCTGATCTTTTCTCTCAAAGGATTCCACAAGGTATTCTTAGGACTACACATTTATCTAGGACTTGGGAAAGAAACACATGATCTTGATATATTCCTTGATCTTGAATGGAGTGTGGCTGCAGCAAAAAATATGTTATTATTATTTCTCAGAAGACTGAGCAGCACTCACAGCTAGAGTGTGAAATAGGTTGGAATTCACTAAGGAGAACAAACACTTATTGCTCTATCTCAAAAGGCAGTCAGAACTAGAATGGATGTTGGTGTGGGTGGGATAAACAGCTTGCACTTACTAACTTCAAGCAAACATACACCCACTGGACTGTGGCTACATCTAGAATTAGAGGTGATTTGGGAAACAGAGACTGAGGCTCTCAAATTACTGCAGGCTTCTACACTTGTGAGCCTTCTGAAATCCATAAATAACCTTAGCTGCTCAATCACTGCTTTCTCAAATATCTGTCCCTATTTCATTATTAACTCTAGATGTACTCTAAAAATGAATTTTCTCTTTCTTACCCACTGTCACTGTAAGCCTTTTATCCCTACCTAAACCACCTTCTTCACATTAAATCCTACAACATCCAGAAACAAATGTACCCATTGTCACTCTATAGTCTCCAACACTAATCTTTAACACATCCCTAACTTTAATCTTAACATCACAGATTTTGCAATTCTGGAGCTAAGCACAATCCAGTTATTCCACTATATTTGAATTCTGGACTTCGCTACAGAAAAAAAGATTGAGTTTTTTATTCTGGTTCTCATTTTGATATTTTTATAGAGTTTAGAATAGCTTTTTTTGTTTGTTTGTTTATTTTTGTGTTTATTTATGTGTTCATAAATCTTGATAGGTCTGGTTAAAAAACTCCATCCATTTCTATAACAGACATTAGTGCATATAAAGCTGGAATGATTCGAATTTTAGCAAAATGACAGTATGTGTTTTTTAATAGTATATTTAATGTAATAAATAAGATAGAGCATTAATTTGCCAACTTGAAGTGTTTGTAATGAGGCAATGAGGATATTTCAACATCAAATGTTCTAAGACATTTGTGGAGTCATCCAGTGTTAGAGTTTTTAAGGTGCTTCTATGATTAAATACTTAAAATTATGCATATAGCTTTATGCTGCTATTAATACCCACAAAAATTGAATGTAGTGCTAATTAACAAAATGAGATTTCCTAAGTATATATTACCAGATAGGTGAGCATGTATTTGGGAGATATTAAGGGATGAAAATGCATATATCAATATAACTGCTTTGAATGTTATTTTCTGAAAAGGACATCACTTTTGGTCTTCCTCATCAATAGCCAAAGGACTGGTGAGCATATGAAACTGCTGTTGAATATTTGTTCGATTAAACTCTCAGAGCATGAAGTTATATCTAGGTTGTTTTTACTGTGAAAACATTAAGCAAAAAAACAAAATTAATTTTTTCATATGCCTCTGCAAGGATTCAACCTGATCAGGAAATATTTCAAATATTGAACTAATTTATTTTTTTGGTATCACTGTCAACAGATAAAAAATCTTGGTAAGAATGAGATTGTGAACTTTTGACCACAACCTCAGTGTTCCTCATCCTTGGCTCACAGTAGTTATCCACTGTGTGCTCCCTCACACTCACACAAGATCATCCTCCACTTGCAGGTGATACTCAATGCATACAAGAACAGATTCCAGCACTACAGCACAAATACGCAATTACGATTAACTTCTACTCACAGATACAGTTATCACAAATCCGTGCAATAGTACAGAACTTGCATTCAGATTCACAGAAATACCTTCACATTCCGTAATAATTACCATGAAGGCAGAATAGAATGAATAAACTAATCACATGAAAAAATTGTATATGGAATTAAAGTATTATGAAATCACCCACTGAAAACCTAGCATATGCTAAAATATGCCATTAGATGCACATAAAGAGAAACATTTTTCCTTATCCTGCAAAACTCTTACTGACTTCTTTTACCATTTCAAAATCATGTTTATTATTTTCACACAGTATGTATTACTTCTCATTAACCAAGGGTAGATTTTTTTGAAACCTCACAAGCCTAATTAAAAAGTGATTAACAGTTCTTTTTCATCTCACCTTTGGTAAATTTTGCACTCATTACTCCCTCAAACTTGAAATAATTAGCAGATTTGCTGCTTCATGTTTGTATTCTGACACCTGAGCCATTTATATAGGACAGAAATGGGGATAACAAGTAACTCCTAGGAGAACACAATTCTCTCTGCACTTAAACATCCTGATTGAGTTAATTCGCAAGTACTCTGTTTCTTCTATTTTAAAACTCAATTATTTATCTGTCTTCATCCTCTGCACTCTGGCTTTAAAAGTATATGCTATGTATGGAAGCCTGCCATGTGGAACAGAGCTTTATATAAATCCTAATGGTGTGCTTTTCATACTGGCTACTGGAATCCAAGGTCAAATTCGGCTTCCCTTACTTGCACATAGTTTTGAACAGGGCAACAAGGAGGAGTGTGAAGCAAATCTGGGTTTCTCTGCCATTCTGAAAAACAATGAAACAGATCCTGTTACAAATGGATGTCAAAAGAGAACTGCAGCAAGTGCACCTAAAACAGCATTTGGTGGGGAAAACTACAAACGAGATGCATGACACAGCACAACTCAACAGCGTATTGGAATGAAAACAAACATCCTAGGATGATGTAATTAGTGCTGCAAAATATCTTGGTGCAGGAGAGAAAGAAGCAAGTGCTTAGACTTTTCAATGAGAAATGTGCTTCAGAATGAGGTACCAATGAGGCTCAAACAAGAGGTTTTTCATTGTAGCATAAAGCTTTCTGTTTTTTTGGAACAGAATTCTCAGACTTCTTAAAGAGATGTTCTAGAATGAGTTTCTGGAAGGACAGTGAGACAGCGATGTCTGCTTCAAATATATATGCTTCAAAAATCACAAGAGACAGACTCAACAGTATAAATCCTCTATGAGGCAATAGTGAGAAATTAAACAAAACACTTATCTGCTGCAATATATGTCAATGCCTACTGTGGGACATTTCTCAGATTCATCTTTATTCAAGATCTCAAGTTGGTCATTGAGTGACTTTGTCCTACAATTGTTTCTAAAAAAAGAGCAAAGAGCCACTAACTCTGTCCTTAATACAGCATGCTTTGAAGAGCATCCAGCACCGATGACTTCAAGTTGCTTCTTGCCTGAGATATTGATTCTAAAGTGATGCCAAAGCTTTCTTAGTGGTAGCATATTTACATGTGCACAGCACCATCCTCAAGTTGGAGGATTAACCAAGATTGAATGAATAGAAAAGAGACGCTGATGTCACTCCAATGCAACCACAGACAGCGTTAACTCCAACCAGCACCAACTGCTCTTGCAGTAGGCCAGGTTGGATGAGGATTTGAACAACCTGGTGGAAGGTAACCCTGCACATGGCAGGGAGATTAGAGCAAGATGATCTTTAAGATCCTTTCCACTCCACACCATCCCACAATTCAGTGACTGGACTGTTTTCAGGCTCCATCACATCCAATATAACAAGGGTCGGGCATCCTTTGGTGAGTGTCTCTTCCATGAGATCTGACAGCATTAATAATACACTTACACAGAACTGAAATGTGATGACCTAGAAGTGTTTCTCTGGAGCTATTCTCAAAAGCAATGATTTCTACTGTAACACTTTAGCTTGTTCTGCAAAGTTGTCTTCAGGCAAGTCCTGAGGACCACAGAGAAGTTTGCAGCAGAATACAATAATCATATTTTAAAGTGATTTTGATAACAATACTTGATATCTGATTTATACATAATAACCACAGAATGCATGGTTTAAATGCTGACCATTATTACCATACATTGAATGACAAGTTTCTGAACCAACCAAATTTCAGTTCCAGCAAACACAGAACTGTGACGTTTCCAAGCTCATTGGAAGACTGTGAAATTTAGCTAAAGGAACAGCTAATGCCATACGATGCTATTTCTCAGTGCCATTCATACTTTTTGTCTGTGTAAACTTAGTTTCTTTTAATATTCTTAGAACTCTTCAACTAGCTGCTAACTATTAATGATTCCCATTGTTTTTTTCAAGTCAGCAGCTTCTAAGAGAAGAGCTGTATTTATCTTCTTTTGTTCTTTTAAATGTGTTGATTACAGAGTAAGTTCCTAACATTTCACTGCAGTATACTCAGTATCCCAGTGACGTCAGAACGCTGCTACCATTTAAAATCGCGTTCTAATATTGCCCTCTGCCCCTAAAATCTCATGTGGAACAGTTGTTCCTCTAATGTAAAACTTGCTTTAGAAGGGAAAATACTATGAACTCAGTCCCAACACCACAACTGACAAAAACACCCTCAGGGTACAAGCGTGTGACAAGAAGGATCAGCTGGCATGAAAGGACATTTCTTTTGTAGTGGTAAAAATTTCTATGTGGGCATGGAGGCTTAGATCTCCTGAGGGATGTGAGAACCATGCTGTAGTGATTCTCAGATACACAAGATGCACACAGATGTACACATTTCTCATAACAAAAAGATATGCCGAAGTATTCGAATAATCAGGCGGTTTCAGTTCACTACAGATTTTACTGAGGAAAGGACTTAAAATTAGATACATCATTTATCAGTACAACTCCCACTAGGACCTGCAAGGCAAAAAGGATGCTTGTGACTGACTTCTACCACAGAATAGTTAGGCTCTGTGTGTACCCATAGTTATTGACCTTCCTGTTGATGTGCATGGGGAGAAATATAAGCTAGAAATATTGACTCCTTTTCTGAAATGTAATCAGGTATTTACATGAAAATCCTTGTAAATATCAGCTGGGCTTGAATGTAAATAGAAACTGATAAGGCTTAGGTTCAAATTTTACAAACAGAATTAAACTCATGTAGTATCAGCGAGATACTTGAGACGATAACAGAAGAACCTGAGAGTACTCCTTCAAATTTCAATAAAGCAATGTTTTTGTTGTTGATAACAAAGCACATATATATACAAATTTCCTGGGAAAATTTGGGCAATGGTGGATGGGTAAGAGCCTTGGAACACCTCTCCTCGTTTTCCCGTATCCTCATAGAAGGGTTGGCCACAGTCTTAATCCTCTGAAAAAACAAAGTCACATTCAAAGGTTCTGGACAAGACAATGACTCAACCTTTGTTCTTATAAAACAATACAAACATATAATTGGCACTAAAACCTGGCAGAATGACCTGAGTGCAAACCCCAAAACTACCCTCTCTCTAAATACACCTTACATATGTGCAAACTGGAACTGAGTCCTTCTTTCAAAATTATAACCAGCAAGCCTAATTTTACTTTGTGCTTTTGCAAGGCATGAAATAAGCACACATCCATGCACCACAGTGTTTTTAGCATCTCAGCTAATTTTGCTCATGTGGATCTCTTCATCCTTCTTTCTAATTTTAAACAGTTCTCAAAGTTTAAGATAGCTCAGAAAAATTCTAATTTTGAAAGTAACATGTGTTTAAAAGCAAACAAAGAAAAACCAAACCAGGTGAAGCTGTAATTACTCTATATGCTGACTGTAGCAGTGCTGAAGTCTGCATTTTTTCACTTTGACTCTGGTCAAGTGCATGCAATCAATGTGAATTATTACAAAAGAGTTGGGAGATAATTTTGAAAAGATGTCTGATATGCAAAAATTTCAAAGTTAGATTAATTTCAGATGGCCATATTGATTTTGATTTTACACAGAAATATCACCCTGTTTCAAAGTGGATCTCAAATCGTGTAAAGCAAGGCCTAATATTATAAATGGCTTCCAGTGCTGTGTTTCCATCTCTGTGCAGACATAGTCTTAACCCTTGACCAATCTATAGATTGGTGGCTTCTGAAAGTGAGAATGAAGTCCTGAAATACTAATGCCAGCCTGGGTTATAGCCATGTTCTTTTGGAAGCCTTCTAGACCAGCTCATTAAGGAGCACAACCTCAATATTTTTGATACATACTGACAAGATTTTCTGTACACTGAAAAATGTACCCTGAGCCCTCAATCTTTCACAGGAACCAAAGACATTCAATTGCAAGCATTTAAATATTCCAAAATTTACCTAAAGAGCAAAGAATTGTAGCAAGTCAAAAGTCATAGATATATTAAACAAACAAATACACAAAAATGCAATTCTCATCAAAAGAAAAATGTGAATCTAGGCTTAATATTAAGATAAAATTTATCTGATATTGTTCCAAATCATCCATGTCAGGTTGCTAAGAAATCAAGCATACTTTGTTTTTAAATTAACAGCAGACAATTTAAGGAAACAATTTCTCAAACTTCTCTCAGATAAACCTACTTCAGTAGTGATAATGTCAAACAGAACATTTTGTCTCTTGTATTTTCAGAAAAAAATTCTGCTGTTTTCCCTCATGACTGTGTCCTAATAAATATGGGAATACTCAAAAGGCAGGGTATGCAGCAGGGTAAGCAGTTTGCACTTCCAGATGACATCATCAGAGTCCAAATTCTCTGGGGGGAGGGCATTTTAATTAATTTGACAATACATAGTATTATATATATTTATGGTGATCTAAGCATAGTAACACATTCTAATTAGTGTAGTGGAATAGGATGAGTAACACTAAGGCTGACTGGTGTTTGTAAGACATTCAATGTTTATTTATCATTTACTGTGGTTGGCCATTTTGAAACAATAAGCATCCTGGCTTCTGCAAGAAAATATTCATAGAGGATGAGAGTTCAGTTCCAGCTATCTTCTCTCTCACACACTCTCTTGTTATACTAGAAGAGGAACAACATTGTAAAGAGTAGCTATGATTTTCCATTTCACCTTCAGCAATTGTCTGTTCCTTCCAAGAATTTTCCTAACCTATATGAGTTATCGGATCAACAATTTCAGCCTATTTTCAGTACCTTTAAATTGCATGACTGATAATTAAAAATTCAGGTTGAGATCAGCAGTATAATACTTAACCATTTGATGACTGAGTTGTCTCAGAGAATAAATTTGATATGTTAAAAACATTTAAAATACCCTGAAGCTATAGAGGTAGAATGAACAAAATTTTTCAAAAGGGTAAATATATCACTAACATATTATTTGAAATTTAATGCATAAATATTAAATTCCTCATTTTTTCAGTAAACAATCAGATTAGAGTGCAATTATCATTAAAGAAAATTAAATAATTATTACTAGAAATTATTAGAGGTAATTACAAAAGACATTAAATGTAAAGAGAAACTCATCTTCAAAAGAATAATATTTTTCCTATGCATTTAAACTATGCCTTTATTTCTATTAACGAGCTGCATAATGATGACTCTGGCCATTTGAAAAGCTGAAAGTCTGTAATTGAACAATTATTAGTGTCATGCTGCCTTAGGGCACTATTTGTCAAGAGATTTACATTATGGTAATTATATCCACTCAGGCTTGAAGGATAGGTAGCATCTTCTAATCGAAATAAATTATACTTTATGTTTAATTTTTTAAAAAAGTCTAAGTTTAGGTTCCCTGTTTTATTACTTAGATCTTCCAAACTAGAGTCTTTTAAAATACCTTTTCCCCCCTCAGTATAAAGCACTATCAATTTCACTAGGATACAATATAGAAAAAATGCCCAGAGCCAACTCATTATGTTAATTAACTCACCACAGGAAAGAAAAAAAGGATTTCTTTAATTCATGTCTTTGGACTATTATGTTTTATTTAACTTTAGTAAGGTACAGAATTGCATCTATAATCCCTACTGAAAGACAGAAGAAGCTTAATGAACACACAAAAATTCTTCAGACCTTTGAATATATCTAATTAAAACTCATTCATTCATTAATACCTAGATGAATCAACAGAATGTCATGGTAAAACAAGACATCCAAGTCCTTGACCATTCTTTCCTAAATGCTTTTAAATTCCTTAAGAAGTGCAGAGATTATCTCCACCCACTCCTCCTAATGTTGCTTAAGGGAAAGGGACAAGGGACAAGGGAAAGGGAAAGGGAAAGGGAAAGGGAAAGGGAAAGGGAAAGGGAAAGGGAAAGGGAAAGGAAAGATAAAGAAAGAAAGAGAGGGAGGGAGAGGGAGAGGGAGAGGGAGAGAAAGAGAGAAAGAAAGAAAAGCCTTGCAATTGCTCATGATAACAAAGATTGGGGGTGGCCTCTCATAGCATAATTCATTTTGTCAGGTCCAAATCCTAAAGTGGATTAAGAAGAAAAAATATAAACATAATTATTTCTAAATGCAGAGTGTTTTTCTTCTGTTGTCTGTTGATTTTTCAACTGGCATCAATCAAGCTCAAGAAACCTGATTGGACTTAGTAGGTCACGATTTGTGGGAAAAACACTTAAGGAAAGGAGCTTCAAACACTGGCAGGATGCTGAGCCAGAGCCTGAAGGATATTACAGAGCACCAAAGGCACACAGGTGAATTTCTTCCCTCTGTCCAACTAACGTGAAGAGTGATTTGTCCCGGAACCATTCACTAAGCCTACACATTGTGTGCTTTAACTACTGTCCATCCCTGGAGAGGAGATCTTCACACTGGCAGTCTTGCAAAAGATTTTGAGATCAGAAAGGTCCCTATGCCTCATTATAACCATTCCAACACAGATATAATCAACTTAAAACTTACAGAGGAGGCCAAAACCCACAAATATAGCCTGTCACAATGAGTGCAGAGTGATCCCTAATATAACAAACATTGTGTATTTTTCCACAGAGAAAATAATCCCCACAATAAGCCATCATTCAGCAGCAGATGGGATAGGACAAGCAGTGCCCTGGCAAGGATTGACATTGATTATTGCAAGCATGAGCCAGATAGAATTAGGAAATTAAATGAAATTCATCATTACATCAAGACTACTATGACTGCACAGTGCACGACATGATAGGAAACTCAGTAGCCACATATTAACAAGCATGATCACAGACCCACTTCACACATAAAAAAACCCCAAACCTTTTCCAGGAAGGATGTGAAATTTACCACTCATTAACTCTGGCCACCTAAAAGAATTGCCTTTGGAAGACTTACTTCAGTGTTCTTCACTGACACATTGCTACTATCAAAGTCTGAAATGTTCTTCACTGTTATTATTTTTGTTAAATAAAACAGTGGTAAACACTTCATTCTTTTCACAAATTCTTTTTCTGTCAGCTCAACCATTATTGCTTTTTTCTTGTCAGTTTTAGCAAATAGCCTACTAAAAAGCTATCTGCAACTTAATTAAAGCACACATTATTAATGTCATGTCTATATGGAAAATCTTTGGCAAAATAAGTAGCCTCTAGCTTTTGAAGCAACCACAATTAAGTCTGTCAATATGCACTTGTTGCTGAATACCTGAAGAAAATAAGACTAAGTGAAGCAACTTGACCTGCTTCAACCATCTCTGCATAAACTGCCTTTTCACAGAATATTGGATCTAGAAAACTACCCATGGATCAATTATAAGGAACTTTCACTTGTGCATTATAATGTATAACTGGAGGTGCTAGCTAATTTTCTTTAAAGAGAATAAGTAAAATAAGTATCTCATACATTTAACATTAATTTCAATAAAAAACATAATTTCTTGGTAATACATAACATGTAGCCTTAATTTAGCTACAGCATAGGAAGTGACTGCTCAAAATAAATGTAGCTGGATGAAACCATCCCAAATTCCAAAGCTAATATTTTGATTTTTAATTTTTGGTGTTGCAGGTTTCCCTGCTGTCATCCCTCAATTTCATGACTGCTCTCTCTAGTTTGATCAGTAGGTAGTTCAGCCTTTTTTCCTGGATGCCAAGCATCACCACAGTTCTTACATTACCTTCTCCCTCTGAATCACCGTAAGGGGCTATGAAAACTTGTATTGAATATTTTTCATGTAGTAAAATTTTATCTTGAGGATTACTCTACACATTTTTGTTTTTGAAGAGTGAATTTTCCACACCTTTTCCTGTTGTTTCCTTCCTGGTACCCCTGACAGCACACTATGCCTAACACACACAGGTACTTTCTTTTCCATGGAGCAGGGACTTAGGGAAGGTGAGATGGAACAAAGGCTCAGGAGGATTTCTTTCCACTTGGAAAGTGGCAGGCAGAGAATTCAGCAGCTGAGAGGCCATATCAGAGCACTGTGGAAGATACAGACAAGTGTGTGTGCTCAGACAGCTGGTGTGGAACAAATTCAAGAAGCAGATTCAAGTAGTGGATTTCTCAATATGCTTGTTTTAGATGTCAGAGCCCTGAAAAACAGGGATCTTGTTATTTTATTTTGAACATAGCTGTGAAATATTAAATAGGACATTTCTCTAATATTGTGTCTAGTAGTCATTATACACACAGAAATACATAAAAGCATCAGACTATTGGTATAACATGATACACATGAACTGGCCAACCCAATCAGTGCCACTCCTTGGGAACTGCGCATCTCACACCATTTGCAAGTTAATTTTTTTTCTCCTTTCCTATAGCAAGACTAGATGAAAAGATGGATCAAGGTTTGTTTTACTTAAGATGACTGAAATGAATGAACAAGTCATCAGAGTATACTGCCCATCCCCCTATAAAGCATGGGGGAAATCCAAGAACACTGACATGGTGTCATGAGCACAGTGAGCTGTACAGCAATCCTGCTAAATGCATGTATCTGACAGGTCAAAGAAAATCAGGAGGTTTTATTCATTCTCTGTTTTTGCGAATGCCAATATCTAGATTTATGTGTTTGAACTTTGTAAAACACCAGATGTAATTAAAAGAGTCGTTATTGAGCAGTTTTGATTAATAAAGTGTTAAACCACTGGCAGAAACACATTTAAATACCATATTTTAGAAGCAGACCAAGTGTTTCAGTTTTTTAAAAGGTGACTGAAACCTAGTATTCATTATTAAGCATTTACTATCTTAAATTCCCCTAGTATTCTGAGAGAGAAAACAAACAACAAAGTATCCAATTCTCTGGGACGGAAGTCCCAAGAGTTAATTGAGTCTGCTAACACACTTATATAATAGTAACTGTACTGGGAAAAAAAATCTAATTTGCCTTCCAAAGTTTTACATTATTTAATATTTTTATCTTTCTGTTGCTCTACATCTATCAACACAGGATAGAAAAGAAATCTATCACATATATTGTCCAATTACATCTTTACTCACCACTGTTCCTTTCAAAAAAAAAAATAAAAAATCACATTTCAGGCAACTATCAATTCTTGAGCAAAATAATAACTGCAAAAAATTTTTTCCCCATTGACATGCTAAGTACTGATAGCTACTGATAGGGGGAGGCTCCCTGTTCTTTTTTGGAGTTTCTCTCAAAGGACAGGGGCAGGGGGGAAGAGGGGGAACACCACGAGATCAGGGGCAGGTAAAGGAGAGGTGGGGCAGTTGCTTGCTCTTGCGCTTGTTTGGCTCAGAGAAGGACGGCTGCTGGAAAACCTCACCCTGCCATCCCAACGCTGGGAGCTGCCTTTCCTCGGCTGTGGGACCCTGCACCCCCTGCTCAGACGCTTTCCTGCTTCAGCCTACCACCTTCATGCATCCTGTTGGAACACTGGGACCGACATTGCCCCGAGATCTGTGAGCAGCGTCTCTCCTCCGCCCTTCTCATCCAGGACACAGACGCCATCACCTCCAGGGCTCCTGCAGCTGTGCGGGATCACCACATCTGCCCCTGCCCACTGGGAGCCGGCTGGCACTGACTGCCAGCTGGGACGGTAGCTGCTCCAGAGGGGAAAGGTATCCACAGCCGAAAGAACTGTTACTGGCTTCTGTTCTGTTTTATTGTTAATTTCATAGTTGTTTTTGTTTTGTTTGCCTTGTTTTATTTATTTATTTACTTATACTAGTAAAGAACTGTTATTTCTATCTCCATATCTTTATTGCAAAATTATACTAATTCAGAGGGAGGGATTTACTGGCTCCATTTTGATAGAAGGCCCTGCTCTTTCCTAGCACACACCTGTCTTTTTCAAACCAGGACAAAAATCAAGGAAAAAACTAATAGCTATGTAAGATGTCTGAAGTTAATGCAAGAAGCAGACAACTGCAAACCCCCTCATAGCCTAGCTGCATTAGTGTGATATTTCCAATAAAGATAATCCAAACTGTGTGCATTTAAAGTGTCTAAAATAAGATACAGAATTCTCTATCTGGTGAAATGATTTGTGATTCCATTGGCACTCTTGTTCCACATATTTTCAGTCTCAAGCCCTGCCCACACTGTGATTGCCATCAGTCCTCTCTGTGATGCACCTGTGGCAACAGCAGGTCCCAGGTTTCATCAGAGAATCTACATATGCAAAATGATGATGACATGCCAAGTGCCTTCTGTAGCAAGAAACGTGCAGAAGTTTTGAGGAACTCTGAATACAATGAAATGTGAGAAAACTTTAAAAAGTCACAATTCCTTCACAGCAGCAAACAACATGAGTTTGGAATGAGAAAATAAAACACCTGTCTTATAAAAACAAACCCAAAGCACCTTAAAATATGTGTTTTGACTCCATCATTTTTTCATCACACTGGATGAAATTCTAGACTCTGTGAGTGCAGTGAAAAAATTCTACTGATTTCAACAGTCACAACTTTGTCTCAGAGCCACTCACTTCACTCGTCTGCATTCCATGACCTATAAAAGTGCATAGGACTGTTCAGAGGCATGAGGGATACAAGATGAACCTTCCAGACTGCAAAAATGTGCAATATCACATTATTTAGAGCACAAAACGTACAGTAATTCAATTATGTTTTAAATATGTTAATTTAATAAATGTTCAAGCACCATTTAATGATATGATATGATATGATATGATATGATATGATATATGATAGATATGATTGATGCCTAATACTGGCAAATATGGGATAGGATTATGGGATTAGAAAAAGGAAATACCTCAGATGATTTTCAAAGGATAGAATCAATGCTATATTAGGTCACAGCTGTTACAATGTTCAATTCTCTTTGATAACATCAACAGGACAGCAGACCATTTTACAACAAAAAAATTAGGTGATCTCTGCAAAAGAAGGAATGATCACAAAAACAATTTGTAAAAGTTGCTGGGTTATATGCTGAAATTATACTTAATCTCTATACCCAGATATGAGAACAAGTATCCCTTAAGTAATGTGGATACAAATGTATTTATAAGGTAAGGGAGTGTATGACCCCATCAGTGTGTATAACAAAAAAAACTGAAGAAAGACTAAGGTAAATAAGAACAGAAAATGAATCCTATACTAACAGCAAATAATTAAGCTTATCAGTGCAAGTCCTAAGATGCTACCACAGAACAATTTCATGCAGCAAGTAGGGAACAAATGTCATGTTTTTCAACTTCTCCTGGCTGAGCACAGGCTAATAGTGACAAAGTAACATTTAGTTAATTATAAAAAGTTCTATAAATTTCAGCACTGCAAAATGTAAGAGTTCAATCCACAAAATACATCTTTCTAGAGCCTGTTTTTCACTAACAAAATGTTGGATCAACATTTCACTGCAAATCACTAATGGATTTTTATATATGACAAAACACAAACAAAGGCTTCCCTCCCTACCCTCTGTCAAGAATTCTATTTAATGGTAAGAGTTATTAAAGACACAACCCCCAAATAACTGAAATTGCTTAGGTAAATCAAGTCATCATAAATCAGAAGCAAATGAAATATTCAAGCACACTAAAATTATTTTCCAAGACCAATTCCAATAAGTTAACTCTGATCACTGTAGAATGCACTTAGGAAAATCTAAGTAAAATCAGAACTGCTGAGAACAAAAAGCTCCTTTGTTTCCAACATGCAAAAGTGCTGCACTCCCCAAACACAGGTTCAATAGTAAAATGCAAGTTACAATGTTAAAGTTTCATCTTCTTGGTAAGAAAAAGTGGAAAACCTTTCAGGAGAAATTGAGTATTTCACTGTTTTATTAAATGCTGTCTTCAAAGATATCTTCAAAGGAAAGCAAATCCCAAATTGTTTTCATGCCTTGAAAAGCCCATATTAAACATTTTTCACTCTGCCAGAGGAGCAACACAGATATATCTTACAGAATATCTGTATGGTCAGACATTCACATTTGCTGATGTACTATTGTCTGTGGGAGAAAAACAAACGTTTTTCCCCTTCTGAAAGTGTTTGTTATCTCCTCACAATAATGAACTAGTGCAACAAATGTTTCTTACAGAATAAAATAAAATCTTAATATTTCCTAGAGGGAAGAAAGGAAAATTATAGGTATTACAGTATTTCAGACCAAGGAGTGGTTTGACTGAAGTGGTTTGAATCTGAAACACAAAGACTGCCTCATCTCTTTGAGCTATGAGTCTACAACTATTTTTGTGCTAAAGTTCTAATCTATCAATAGTTAAAGTCCATCTTAACACAGAACTATGAAACTACACTAAGAAACTTTTCAGGAGTGGTAGTCTTACAAGCCAGTAGAAAAATGAAGCAACAACATTTTGTAATGCTAAGTACCTAGAACCCAAAAGCAGTCAGACAGATCACTCTTCTCACACATAGATGCCCATTATCTACCTCAGTGTCACTGTAACAATGAAAGCAAAAATGCCATGGATAAACACCCCTCACTGAAGTAGTAAGCTCGCAAAAAAGAAATGAAAAGCAGGTCAGGCTTAATGTGCCTGTGTGATTTCTCAGGGCAGCTCAGTGTGGCAGATGCTGTATAAAGCCCGAGGAGACAATATCCCTGCTAGCTGAATCATCCTCATCACTCAGGAAGTACAAGTAGTGTTTTATTTGGTATAACAGTGTTTCTTAAGTGGCAAGTCACAGAATGGCTATGGGTTCAATGGGAATTTCAGCAATTCTTTTGATATAATACCTGGACCATGCTTCAACCTAAATTCATCAGTAATTTGTATGCTCAAGGTTCAAAAATAATTCAATAAACTTTCAGACGTCCTTGAACAAACTCCATTTATTCTTCATCTCAAATTTATCACTGTGGTTTGGGTTCTTCGCAAAATACTTTTGTATAATGTGCGATAATTTTATCTGGCCTATGCAAATTTAATATATTTTTATGTTTCTGGAAGCATTTCACATCCAGTTTGCCCAGTAAACAACTCAACAGGGCTAGTATAGAATAGGATCAAACATATTGTGTGCTGATAAAAACTTAATTGTAATATTTTGAAAATTTTGGTATTTATTAAATCAGGAAATTGAAATACAATCTTTCCTTTCAAGTAGAAAAGACTGAGGAATATTTGCTCTGCATTATCTGAGATATATTTATAAGCCTCCAAAATAATCTAAAATACAGATAACCTGAAAATCTTGAGGCTCAAGAAGGGATATTCAGATTTATAGTGACTGACAAGATACTATGGCTATGAAGGGAGGCTTCAGGCTAGAGAAGATTTGCTGTGAGAAAAGAAAACTAAACTCTGATTAAGTTGATACAATGGATATCATTAATTGTGGAAATGGGTCTGGTAGGACAGGAGTGGCTTCACCTGCATATGCAGAAAGCATCAATCTGAGACCATGGGAGTTGGAATGTTCATGGAGTGATTCTATAAAAAGTCATGTTTCTGGTTCTTGTTTCCAGTTGGTTCGGGACCGGTCACTTATAAGGGCATGCTCCTAGTTCATGTTCATGATTGGACCTTTGCCCTCAGATACTCCCATATATTGTTACATTCGCCACACCCCCAGGTCTTTGGATGTTGCCCCTTACATCGTGCAGCTTCTATCTCTGTTATTCTATCCATTAAAGTTCTTTACTTTTTTGGTAACTCCATCGTTCCCACATCTATTTTCACCACACACCTCCCTGGCCAGACTGGTCTCGGTATCGCTGCCTTCCCAGTGGCCATAATTAACAAGTGAGATATTTTTCAAACTTCTTCATAAATAGGTGGCTATTTAGAAAAGGACAGAGTTGTCAGTGGAATTCCAAACATTCTAGAAAAATTACTATATTAATGACACTTCTTCTAATTCAGAATAGGCAGGGATACATCTAGATTGCTTTTCTATTTAACTCTCTGATGTGACTGATTAAAGGTCTCTGATGTGACCTTTAGATTAAATTTGGTGGAATAAATTTCCCATTTATATTAAATGACATCAAAGAGTTTACCTCTGAACTCCAGACTTGGGCTTGAGATTATTTCTGTGTTCCAGTTATTTACTGAGCCTAGTAATATGAAGATACCCAAACCAACATCATGACTAGCCTACCAATTTCATAATTAAACATAACAGTACTCTGATCCAGAGACAAAACTTCTCACTCATCTTTCATCATTAGTTCAAATAATTTCCTGCCTTTTGTCTGCAAGTTGTTTTCCACTCTTGAAAAAGGTTCCTTTCCATGTTACCAGAAGTAAACAAGTAGATGTGTGAGCAGCAGAACTAATAAAGCCTGGGTTACAAATCTCCATAGGAGCTTCTGATGCTTAATAAAAGAAAAGCTAATTAGCTTTGAGGTTAATAAGTTTGGATATTAGTAGGGTCTTTTTCCTCCACTTAGAAACCTGTATTCAGTGCCTAACACTTTGATTCTTCCAGGTTTCTGTCAGATATAAAATATTGGCCAATCAAAGTACAAAATACATACAGTGTGTTTGAAAAGCCTTATTTTGGGGTCAGCACTGATAAAAACTAAAAAAACCTTATTATCTTTCACAAAAAAAAAAGAAAAAAAAAAAAAAGACATTCCATCAAACTGGATAAATAATACTGAAGATAAAACATTAAGTATTTTCCAGCAAAACATTCACAACCTTGTCATATATTTTCTCTTAATAAATGAACATAAACATGGCAGTGTCCATGAACACAGCAGGATTCTGCTTCAGAAGTCCTAATGCCGAAACCAGTATTTCCTTAGACTTTTCATCCCACAGAAATCAGGAGAATATATGCAAAGAAAGGATGCCAACAAAATGCTTGTGGGAGCATGCAAAGAAATAATTTCAGGTGAAATAATTGCTTACAACCACGCAGGAGAAGGATTCACATGTCACTAACAGGGACAATGCTAGTGGAAGGAATGGCTGTGTCTATTTGCACCACTGGCCAAATCTGAGCACTCTGCTGCTACTGCTGCATTGCTGCTTGCTGTAGTACTTGAGAAACTTACAGCCTCTGTGGCATTTTAACAACTATTTAGATGATAAAAGCAATCTGAAATACAAAACGGAAGTCAGGAGTCTGAATTTCACAAAGAAATCATGTGCTGAAATGCACACAGTTAAAAGATTTTATACTAGATTTCCCAAATTTCTATTTGTTCATTCTGTTTTACATAAATTAAAGGCTAAGTCTCCCCAGCTTGCAAGAAATTTTTCCTGGTAATTTTATTGAAAAGAAACATGCATTAAAGCACAGCTCAACTCAGTTGCTCATCTTAACAGTAACTCTGGGTCAGGAAAAACAGGATAGGGAAGAAAATAATATAGTTCATCCAGCAGCCAATCAGTAGTTGCAAATTGACATCTAATCTGTAGGTCCAAATTGAAAATCTAATTCTTACAAAAAGCCCAAACTTTGGGCAAGTACAGAATGCTGAATATTTTTTTAAACAATCACCTTGTCTCTGTACCAATACATTAGCTTTAAAGTGATATTTTAGAAATTATTTATACAGACTTTTAAAAGAATAGGCTACACCTTATTATTTGCATGCACAACACTCTCTACTTTGTATTTTCCATAATCCCAGGACACAGAATTGTTAAATTGTTAAAAAAAAAAATCCCTGGAAGCGAAATAGCTATGTTTGAATTATAATTGTATTTAAGTTTTGGTTAAGCAAATTAATTTAATGAAAACTATAAACTAATTGACTTTTACCCTTTAGAAACTGGTCAAAGAACATATTTTCATGGTGGACCTTAGGAAGCGAATCACAATTAGAGAACGGAGCAAGCATCAAAACGTTCATAGTACAACAAGCAATTTTTTTTCTGCTTCTGATTGCTAGACAGTTATTACTTTTGCCAAAGAATTGCAGAGAAATATTTCTCTAGGTTTTTGAAAGCCAGGAGATGCTCATCATTAACAGTATTTTTTACCTTGTGAAAAATGCTGTATCAGAAAGTATCATTTGGGAAGCTTGGGAGGAGGTGACAGACAGGCAGGCTGCTGGACTTCATGTTGTGTTAGAGGTAATAGATATCAGCCAGCTTGTGGGTTTTTTAAAAATTCATTATTTATTAGTGAGTGCTGACGAACTTCACATATATTCATTATACAAGTAATGTATAGAAATTCTTGCCTGAAAAACTATTTTAGGAACATCATCTTGTGCTTTTACAGAGGAATATATATGTATATGCACACCATTATACTTTTCTATTATATAGCATGACATACATCAAAAATGACTGAAATGAAATTCTGCAGTTCAGTTGTCAAATTATGTATTTTAAAATCTTATTTTAATTTCTAATCTAAAAACAGTTAGAACTTAACATACATGCATTTTCCAAGTATTTGGTAATACAGTTTTTTCCTGACTTTTTTTCCTGGCTATTTTAATCAAAGGTTAATGGTGGAAAAAAAAAAGCCCAAACCACAAAAAAAATGAGATACATCTCTTTAGCTGGTTGCTAGATGGACTAGTCCAGACACCTATTTCCCACAATAGCATTATATTTAGTTGATTCACATTGACTATGCAACCATGACTTCTGTACAGGAGGCATGAGCCAGAACCAGAACTAAGGAATCCACAAAAACCTCAGGTTCTTTTACAGTAATAAACTGCAGTCTGATACACAATACCTCAAGACTTGATGATAAATTTTATTCGCAATAAGTGTAACTATTGGATCGCTTACATGATTGATACTGAAAAATGGAACCAACCATACTTGGGAAGAATGCGTTAAGAGTCTCATTCTAAATAGGCGAATGGACCTGTACTCTGAGAGTTTAACAACATTGTTGAAAAATCGTACTCTAAATTTACAGTATTTTTTTCCAGCTGTTGCTGGCAAACAGTTTATGGAAAGCATTTTACTTTTTTTAAGTGCATGTTTTCAGGTATAAAACCTCCATTAAAAGAAAATGCCTTAAATTCGTTATAACCCCTCCAAGGGCATGGCTTCTTGTTTATTTGAACCTGTAAAAATGTCATGTTCATAAAAGGCATTTTCACTTTCCTATTAGAAAGGAGAGTTTGATTTGATTCACATGGCTGCAAGTCAGCGGACTCTGCCAGGTAAAACAATGTTGGGATATGTTTTTCTGTATTCTATCCACTTCTGCAGTCCAGGTTTATATGATGCTCAATTACACAAATCAGGAGCTCTGAATTCTATATCGAAACTGTTTGTGCAAAGAAATGGGGAATCATTTCTCTAGATTTTGAAGGCTGCTTGTAGATGCAGAGAGCTGTCAGATGTGTCATCATAATGAATATAATTATGATCCTGCCTCTTTTTCCATCACTTCATGGCAGAAAGAAACCAAGTATCACAAATAAGGAGAAGACCTCAATATATTGAGCCTGTCATTTACAGGTATATAGATTTATGCAGTAATACCATAAAACTGAAACCCCTATTCCACCCCTGAAATGTGCATTGATTCATCATATTACATTTCAGAGAAAAGTGAAGTAACTGTTTAATCCAGTAGTTGCTCACATTACACCAAAGTGCAGAATACTTAAGGTATATATTAATGCTTATGATTGAGCGCCCACTTTACTAACAATAAAGGAGGAACACAAAATTATGTAAGGAATACTAAAAAAAATTAACCTTATAATTCCTCAATCTGTTTTTGAGGAGTGATGGGGTGGATTAAGGGTGGAAGGCCTTGTAAATATATTGTTTAAAAATGCAGTCAAACCAAGATTTATAGAATGAGCTGATACTTTTTAGTTAGACTAGCACGTTCAGAAAAAGCAGGTAAAAGTTCTGGCAAGTCCTTTTTCAGATCTGAAACAAAAGAAGAACATTTTAAAAAGAATTGTAATTAGACATTAAGAGCAATTGCTTAGGATTTAATTAGATATGAATTACACTGCTCAGGAGAAGAGGAAAGTTTGCTTGGGGAGTCAAAGACAGTAAGGAGCTGGGGAGAGAGGGGGTTGCCCTCTCTCAAGAGGAAAGAGCTACGTGCAATCTGTAACCTGTGGAACTCTGTAACATTAAGGGGAGGCTGAGGGTGGACAAAGTCTTGGACAAGACTGTAAATTACTAGAAAAACAGTAACTGCAGTGAGTCCACAGCTTTTGGTATTTACTAAGTTATGAATTTGAGTTTCCAGGCTTATCTTTCAAAAGTATTTTGTAGGTCATTCTTTAATTAAGTCAGAGCAGTTGCTTCCAACTCGAATTTTGCTTTGAAGTTTCCTGCTTCTGTTTCAGACCTCAAGAACTACTTATGTGCCTGAGAGCTTATCTGTTTTTTATTTCCCAACTATACTTAGTCTAATTAAAGATGTTACCCCTACCTGTAAATCTTCTCCTAATTAGCAACTTCATGGATTTGCTGATGGCAAGTACAAGAGTGGATCACTCCACTGCTATCAAACCAATAGGGAATTAAACTAAGCAGGCTGAAATGTTATTTCCTCATTAAGAAAGTGCAGAAACACCTTTTCCTCTCTAACAAGACCATTACTGCAAAATGCTACCCTCCAAGACTGGTGTGTGCTTGTTGAGATCTAAAAGAACACCTATCTCATGCTGTAGTAGTTGCTGAACAACAAAATAATGGTTTAAAAAACTAAGTTTCTCTGGTATGCAGGTATCACAAAGGAAAAGATGAGATAGAAGCACTGACTCCCATAAAGAGTCAAATTAAAATGGAAATAATTAAAAATAATATGCTCTTAGCAAAATGGAATAGGACATAAAAGAGTAATGTTGGATGAGACAGAGGGAGAGTAAATATTGAGTGGACTGGCATACTGTTGAAGAGGGCAGGTCTCCACAGTCAGTGCATATTCCCTACAGAAGTTAGGAATGACAATCAAAGAAAATGTTTTCAGTCTCCTGGGTTTAAAAAATTCCCACTGAAGGATCTATGTGCTCTCCCATGTAAAGACAAAGCCAGAGGACTCAAAAGGCAAACTGAGCAGATGGGATATTGTGAGTGATCCAAGAACTGACTTAATTGTACAGCAAAGCATCATAATATGTACAATCAGCTTTAAAGATTTACACACAATGTCAAGAGATGGAGAGGCCACACAGCTCATCTGAGAAATTTTGCCATAAAAAAGCACTTTCTTCACTTACCTCCAAAGGGAAAAGGAAGAGCAAATAAATCTGATATATTATAGAAGAACAATTTTATAATTTAATTTTAAATTTCTTAAAGAAGATCTCAGAATGATATACTGTGCAATGGTACTCTGTAAAAGATTAGGAAAAAATGTAATATGAATGCAGTTCTTGTCATGTATTTAACATATAAAACAGATTAAATATCTTTGGAGGCTAAATAAACAAACAAGCATAGCTACCTTCTCCATTCTGGCTTTCTATTAAAAATAAAAACAAAACAAAAATAATGAAACTAAAGACAAATTTCATAAAATACTGAGAAAATAATTGGATGAAGACAGTAAAAGTGCCAAAAAATGTGATTTATTTTAGTCTGTTCTCTGGAGCTTCTCTGACAATTTTCTTTCTTCCTTTGAGTATAACTGTTTAATATTTTATATTACAGATCAAATACAGTTTCAAAAGGAGGTAAATACAGTTCAGTAAAAGGATTCCTTAGATAGAACTCCCAAAACTGAAACATAAATACAGGATTATAGAAACCATCTTAAGATGGGAGAGAGCAGGAACTTGATTTCCCAGTCTGGTTTCTGCACTGATGGGCACAAGAAAAAGGATTCAGACTCTATCTGTGGATGAGCACTGACAACAACACGGGATAAGTTTCTGCTGCTGCTTGGCCATATTGTGAGATAGGAGAAACCAGATACAAACTTCCCAACAGACTACACCAAAAAAGGCCAAAGGCAGATTAGCTAGTGATCTGTGCCCTTTTGGCAGAATGAGCTGGACCTACACAGAGTTAAGAATAGGCAATGTTTTCTTTGTACAGTGACTTGTGCCCTTCACTTCTGGTTCCAGAACTCCTTTGTGATCCCCTTCCCTGCTCACAGTCTAGATTTGAAATTATCTTCCCACCTTTCTGACTTGCATACCCACATTTCTGCAAGTCATTAGGATCTGACCTGCACCTTAGGCAGCTTTTTCTTAGTCTGCATATCAATTATTTCTTTCTGGAGGAATCAGATTTAAACTCAAGAAGTGGCTTTACTTGCCTGTTTTACATAGTTAACTTTTACCAGAATTACTAGAACATATCAAATAACAATTGACAGATGAAAATATAAATTATCACAGGTTCTCTCAGGCACATCTGTCCTAGTATTTATTTTCGTCAGTGTGGCTCCTTACCTTCCTAGCACAGGAACGTCTGTTCCTTGCTCACAAGTGTCTCTGATGCATATTTCTAACAGATGTCTTCCTGTGACTGTCATCTTCATAAAGCCCCAGTGAGATGATAATCATCCCCACAGCTTTCAGTTTTTTCTAAGAATCTTCCCTTACTTAAAACATTTTCTTCACCTCACAAAAAACAAATCCTTTCTAACAAAAGAGCCACTCTGTCAGGTGTATTCTCCTGATTTCAAATTTCATCCTTCTAACAAGTTTATAAGCAAAATAGCCAATGTTTCTTTTGAAAAGACCAATGTCTTTGGATCAATGCCTTTGATCCATACTTTTCTTTCACAAGACCCCTCCACTAACTACTGAAACATGTTAGCAACAAAGAAATAAAAAGTAAGAAAAAACCTCATAGTCTCCAATACAATGGATGTTGTAATCTTTGGATGTTTGTTTATTGAGCCCAGATTTAGAAGCCAAAACCCAAAATTACATGCTTATGGGTTATATCCCTGAGACAAGACATGGAAACCCTGTAGGCTAGGAATAGTATCCTTGGGCCACACTGAGGTACACATGCTTACCCAAGTCCAGAACAGGCTCCTGCACAAAAACCAAGTGACAACTCTTTTCCTATCGTAGCCTCATAACTGAAACAGTCACAAAAGATAGAGACTTCCATTAAAATTCTTTCTCATTGCTCAAGGGGACTCAAATCCTTATCTCTTATTTTCCTGTGAGTATCCTGAAGATTAGACCTGTGAAATTTTCTGGGACTGCAGGAAACCACACACTGTTCACTTGCAACTTCTATTAAGTCTGTAACACTGAATCCAAAGGAATACCAGACTCAAAGGGAACAAAGAGAAAGATTATGTAGGAAGAGGCCATTTTATGGTCCCTCCTCTTCTACTTCATTGTTGTACAACCCTTAACTATATTCTGGGAAAAGGAACTGGAATATGAAACTCCATCACACATTTGTCCCAGATGACATTTTCAAGAGAATTCGAAAGACTGATCTGTGCAAAGTAAAGGAAATTAACCCTACTACTTTTTTGCTCCTTTCTTTGGGTTTATTAATCTCTTTGAGAATAAAAAAAAAGTTTCCAAATAATCTGAAATTCTCATATCTCTTTCTTCACTTTTAACTTAAGAGTTTTTTTCACTATTATCACATTATTTTTTACTAGTCCTATCTGACCATCTCCCCCTCAAAACAGAGCACACTACAGCCATTTTTATTAAGAAGGAAGTGAAAAACCTCCATATGTGAAAATAAATGCAAAGTTAACACTGCTGGGGAATCAAGACTCAGTTACTAGGGACTACCTGTCCTGTTCTGACAGGTAACGGTCACACACTGCCATTAATGGGCTAAATTAGCAAACACACTCTATGAGATGTACCTATCTTGAACTGGGTGAGGTCATTACTTCTCAGAAGGAAAATTATGCGTGATGGTGACATTTCTTTAGACTGCAGGGACTATTCTATTCTTAAAAGTGATGAAGTTTTCAGAGATGTGCTGGTTTTGGCTGTGAAAGAGTTTTCTTCTTAGTAGTTGGTTTAGGGCTGTGTTTGTGATTCATGCTGGAAACAGTGTTGGTAAATCAGGGACATTTTGTCGCTGCTTAGCAGAGCTAATCCAGAGCCAGGGCCTCCTCTGCTCTGCACCCCAGCCCAGACACAAGGAGGCTGGGGGTGCATATGGAGCAGGGAGGGGACACAGCCAGGACAGCTTACTCCAACTGATGTTAGCAAGATCCCAGACCATATGGCCTCATGCTCAGCACATAAAGCTGGTGGAGGAGGAAGAAGGTGAGACATTCGGAGTGATGGTGTTTGTCTTCCTGTCACCATTATGTGGGGTAGAGCCCTGCTGTCCTAGGGATGCTGACCAACTGCCTGCCCTGGGGAAATGAGGAATGAATTCCTTGTTTTGATTTCCTTGTGTACATGGCTTTTGCTTTACTTATTAAAGTATTTACTTACTGTCTTTATTTTGACACATGAATTTTCTCTGTTTACCCTTTGACTCTCTCCTCCATCCCCCCAATCAGGATTGTCTCATTTGATGTGTGAGCCTGAGTTGCTGGCTGGGGTTAAAATATGACAAGAGATTTCTCTCTTAAGCTTCCCCATTATTTATCAAAGGACTTGTTAAAACTAAAGGGATGTTAGATTTTTGTTTAGAGAATTCAGTTTGTTCCATCAAAGGAACCCCTTCTTTCAGGATGCCTTTACCTCTTCCTGTTCCTGACATTGCTGCATGTTCTCTACCGAAGGACATCACTACCTGAAGTGAAAACTGGCAAGAAACCTGGCACACAGACAGAAATCAGTATAATTTTGAAAAACCAAATTGAGAGGTAGCCATCAAAGGACTCTATCTCTAGAGGTAAAACGAAATATCTCCTTCCTTCCTTCCCTCCCTCCCATATGTCATGGATTAGGAATGATATTCTCCAATTTAGTAGTTCCCTAAACCCATGCGACTGCTTGCTCCCCCTTCACTACCAACTGGAAGCAAAGAAGATGAAGATCACAGGTTGGGGATAAGAAAAAATTACTGGAAATAGCAATCAGATAAGAAAATTAATAGGAACAACAACAATACTAATAACACATGGCCTAGCTGAAATTCTACATCTTAAATTATTTCTTTGCTGTTGGAGTCCCCTTAGTTCATATTTATTTTATTTCTGATAAAGAACAGCTCATAAAACATCTTCTATAAAATTCTAAATTCATTTTTACTATTCATTCAGTTTGAAATAAGTTACATGAGGCAATTTATCATCAAAAATTTTATTATAAAAAATTTGTTAATTTTTCTTCTCAAGGACAAGTACTATTGTTTGCTTTGATATAGCAGTGGAAATTCCTGGCCTTGATTCATTGCAAATACCTGTGCCATACCAGCCATGAACTCTGACAAGGATCTCCACCCTCTGCAGGTGCACCTATTTAATTCCATTGCAAACATGAGCCCTCAACCAGGCTTTAAAAATAGAATAATCTCGCAACACACAGATGATTTCTGTGCTGACTACGGGTCTTGGAATTTCTGCTGTTCGGAGACATCTAAGCTGACAATTACAAGCTTTCACAGGCCAGCATATAAGCGGTGTTCCTCAGCTTCAAATTCAGTCTCCATATTAATTTTCTCTCCAAAATCATGACTTCACTAACTTACTAATCTTCCTCTGCTTTTGAAACAACAACTAATTACCTTTTCTTCACATTGTTATGAACAAGGTTTAGCAGTTTACATCATTTCTCCAACTCTTTAATTTACAGAAACTGTCTGTAAATAATAAAACCCCATTTTTAAAGGCTGCTAAAAATATTATATACCAACATAATACAAAAGTTTTAAGATGAAAGATCAATTTTAAAAAACTTCAAACAGAAAACACACTGAGATCCCTAAATTCCTCTCATCAATCCAAAATGGCATTGCAAAGGAAAGTCACATTCATATCTATTTATGCTTTAACTTGCCCTTCATCACTGTGAATAAATTAGCACTTCTACCACTTCCATCCTTGGCCTTTTATTTTTGAGATACCAAAGATTTATAGAAGCAAAGATATCACTTGTACTCCAGTTCAACAGATTTCACTAATGCTATACTAAGTCACGTCCTTATAATCAACTCTGACACTGTTTTCTGAATCATAAAAATTCAACATCAGAACCAACATATTTCTGTTCAATATTTGCTTTGAGGCTAAATATCATACACAAATAGGGAATGTAGTACTTCTGACTGTAACCACTGCTAAATGAATCATGTGATGTGAAAACAAATGCTTCTGTATTTTACAAGGTAGAGAAGCTGTCATTTAATAGGCAATTATAACTGTAGTTTTGGTAATAAAAAAAACAGACTAAAATATTTATAATATTTTTGTTCAACTGTTTGGAAGATACGATAAAAAGTCATTAACGTTTAAAAATATATTCACAAAAGCTAATATAAGCAAAAATTTATTATAAAATGCCCTCTCTTACTGCACATTACTGAAAAGCCCTGAAGCTGCTTCCACTGAAACCTAAATCTTACACACCACCCACTTCTCAATCCCCTAATTATAACTGAACAAAATGAACTTGTGACATTCCAGTATCACTTCCAGTGTTAATTTGGGAAAACCACATAACTTGTTCTGAGTATGAAAAAAAAGTATTACTCTGGTTGAAATGGTGCAATCACACCATGTAAAGAAAATGTGTTTAAACCAGACTCAAATTGGCTCAGGAGCAAGGCTTGTGTATATCACAGAGACTGCAGCTAGCAGTGGTGTCATTTCAGCAATCTCAAAATCAGAACTGAAAATCAGCTTTGTTTTAATGCAATGGACATTTCTAAAGGAATGTAATTATTTTCATTAATTCCAACAGAATCTTGCTTCTGTCTGGAAAATTCACTTAGCAGCCCAAGCCCACAGATGTATTGAGTCTACCAGCAACAATGCTCAGCAGTCTCAGACTACAAAAGCAGCATGGCCTATCAAGCTCCGAGAGATTTAGGGCTATTTAAGTGTATTAACATTTTTTAGTTTTCTCAATATGAAGTCTCAAAATCTCTTATCTGCTGGGCTGAAAATAAAAATTTGTTTCATTAGAGACTTTTTAATTACTTCATTACTTCTTCCAAAAGAAATTTTGTTCCATCCACCTCTAGGAATCCTTTAGCATTGAGAATTAATATATTGCACTGAAATGATAGACAAGTCTAACCCTGCCAAACAGAACCATAAAAGACCTCTAAGTAGACCTTAATCACAACTGCATACTCTTAGGAAATAGTTATTTTTAAAGACTCAAATCTTGCAACCACTTGAACAGAGGCAATTTTGCTCATGGGAATAAACACACAGGATGAAGAGTACTACACATAAACACAAAATTATTGCCTTCAAGAGTTGGCTGAATCTTCACTTTTTCAGTACTTGAATGCCTCTGATTATGCCCTGGCTTCCCAATCTGATCAGACTGTGCTTACTGGATCTTTTCATGGACACTTAGCAGATCTGAAGGCTTCCATTTCAGAATAAACCCAGCTGTCTGAGTACCTCAATATAAACACATCATGCCCATATGTAGAATGGATCATTCACTGGATCCAGAGTGAGCGCAACGTACTTCTCAACTTCTCTGTAGTGTTTCCAGTGACATATATGTGTTGTAAAATTCAGCCATAGAAAGACAGCAGGAAATTAAGTGTATATTCTGAAGGTTGTGTTTGGGGAGAGTTATCATTTTATGTTCTGCTGAGTTTCTTGAAGGGAAGGAAAAGATCATGAAAATTCAACTGGCAGATTGGAAACTCTTGTCTATATTTGTTCATTTTCAAGTAGTAGAAAAAGAGTGCACCAATGCACCACGTCTGATGCCTTTCTCTCACCAATGTATTTTCTCACTAAGAGGAATAAAATCTGTGAATTATTCACATTTTCAGTAGGGTCATAGTCCATATGATATATGACCCAATCTATCTCAACATCTAATATTACAATTGCTCATGCAGGCAACAAGAACACATAGCTAGAAAAAGCATCCAATGCAACTTTAGACTGGCATGATTCATCACAAAACAGCACAAGAACTTCTTACACCTATTCTGATAATTTAGTCCAGCTCTCTTTTAACCTATTATTTTCACTTAAGTCTTTGGGTTAATACAGGAATTCTGATCCTTAAGTAACCAAATTCTCATGCAAGTTAGTAGGAGAAAAGGCTAAATATGACTTAGCCCAGTACACAGAATGACTTCAGCAGCTTCCAGATTATGCCTCATGCAGAAAATTATCTAAACCTAACCATGCAAAACTCAGGGTTCTGGAAGATGTTTTGTGTCTCCTTTCTGAAAGGCAACAGAAACGCCTAAAACTGAACATATTTAAAAGTCTGCATCCACTTTTTTCCCCTATCACTATCCATTATCAGGCTGTTTCAAAATGGGACCTAAGTACATAAATAAAACTCTAGTAATGGTTTAGGAATTTAATCCTTCAATCTTTCATCTTTAGAACTATCCTTCTTCACGTAGGGATCTCTCAGCATGGGAGTTACAGCAGTTCAGGTCCAGGAGGAGGTTTTCCCCTTTAAAATGCAACACTTCACACTGAGAAATGACTTACTGGTTTTGGCTCTATTTTTAAATAAGAGACATTGCAAGCTGCTGTACCATCCAATCCCACTGGTGTTAATGGATAAAATTCTAAGGTTATGATTTAGTTGTGCTTCAGCTCCTGCTGAGATGAATAGACAAAAACTTTGTACTGCTTTCAGTCAAACAGGATTGGGAGTTCAGTTTCACCCCAGGCCTGGCTCATGCAAGTTTTACACTGAAGTCAGTGGGACGTGGCTTGAACAAAGATTAAGGACCTCGAGATCCAGCCTAGCGTGAGCTGAATCCCTCGGCACCTAACAGGATCAGGTACACACACACACATTACTTTAAGTGGAAAATTATGACAGAAAATGAAACCTATTTATGTTTGACTCATTTTTCTAAGATATGAGGAAGAGACTTACTATTTCATAATAATACGAGAAAGTATATTATAATCCAGAAAAATATAAAGATGTATGGAAGAACTCTGTTCATGCGTATATTCTTCAAAATAAAACTTATTTGCAACTCATATGGCTATCAGCTGCAGCAGGCAATTAACTTTCAAGCTCCAGCTATGGCATTTTGAGCTCAAAGGCAGTAATATATTTCATTTGTAAATTGAAATGCATTGTGAGGCTACATGAATAATGAATATTAAGAAAAGACACCTGCTGCCAAAAGGTCTAAGAATTCCAAACTTTCACACAAACAGGTTTAAAATTTATTTCAGAGCTTTTCCATTTCTCCCAACATGACAGCTTTGAGAGAAAAGACTCTACTGAGCAAAATGGGAGCTGCTTCCTTCAGAGTTCATTATTTCATTTCCTGTGACATTTAGAAAATTTTCACTCCATTCTGCTCTTTCTCCTGTCTGTGTTATTTGTTACACTCTCCTTTTCCTTTCTTGTCTTTTATGTCAGGAAATAGATGAAATTATTTGTCTCATCACAATAAAAAATGGCTCATAATGTTTTTTTTCAATTTTAGTTCTCTATTACTTAGCTGCAGTCCTGCCTGGTTCTTTGTATTATGGTTTTCATCTCAGGAATTAAACAGAACAAAACAGAACAAAAATTTAATTAGACTTGGCAGGTTTGCAATAGCAGTGTTTTAGGTGCTTTCTCACATCAAATTGAGATGGAATGTTTCTGTATCCTACGGGAGACCAAATGAGATGAACACCTGAAAAGAGATTAAAATTTTTTAGGAAGACAGAAAGAATAGGGAGCTACTTTGGAAAAAGATCTGAGGTGCAGCAGTTTTATTTTTTTCAAAATCTCTTTGAGAAAGGAGTTATCTGATCAATCCAAAGACCCTCTTCTGAAAACTGGCACACTAAAAGTAATAAAAAATCACATACTTTCTGACAACCTGTATCAATTCCACTAAAATTTTCATTTTTAATTCTAAGTAGATTTTAAAAACCCATCAATTTTATTTGTGTTACACTAAAAGGGAAATTGTTGCAGAATTAAAAGCATGGACTTCAACTGATTTTGTGTGTTCTTAGTTTGCATGTTAAACTTCTTTAAACATAACTGGGTCAGGGCAATTCCCAGTTTAGAGTGCTGACACAGGTGATTTTGCACTACAATATCAGGCTTATGACTGACATGTGAGGCATCCAATTTGTTTTGCAATCTTTATTAGGGAGGCAGTTATCACCTAGAAGCTCTGTGTACCAAGAGCTAATAAGATGCCAGGTGACCTGGGCAGTCACCCCAGCAAGATTTAGCAGAGGACTCCTGTCATGGCTCTGATACATGAGAAGAAAGCACATGTTTATAATAGTTTATTCATGCAGCAGTACTGACAGCCTAAAGGAAATCACACATGCAGGCACAGGACTAAGGAAAAGGAAGAGCAAAAAGTGTACTTTGTAGGAACTGTTTCTTTTGTCAAACCAATTTCTATCCTATCACAAGGAGGTTTGTAAGAAAGATGGGGATGCTCTCTAGCAGGGCTTGTTGCAATAGGACACGGAAAAATGGTTTTAAACTAAAAGAGGGTAGATTTAGATTAAGCAAGAGGAAAAAAGGATGGTGAAACATTGAAACAGGTTGCCCAGAGAGGTAGTGGATGTCCCTTTCCTGGGAACATTCCAGGCCAGGTTGGAGGCGGCTCTGAGCAATCCCATGTAGCTGAAGATGTCTCTGCTCATTGCAGGGGGATTGGACTAGATGACCTTCAAAAGGGACTTTAAAAGGTCCCTTCCAAGCCAAACTATTTTATGATTCTATGAACTGTAATTTGTTCTGTTAATACAGTAAATTGGAGCCAATTCAACATAAACCCAAGAATATTTTTAAAAGTGCTATTATTGATCCAACAGAAAAGCATATCTTCATGCTTTTGTCTGAAGTCTACTTAGGTTGATAGTGCCAGGCAAGAGCTGCAGTCAAACCGAAATTTATGTTACTGCTCTGCTCCATCGAATACATCACTAACACCTCAAGAACAAAATTTCAATTGTTTAAGAACTTATTATTATAACCAACTTATTGTTGGTTTAAGAAATATTAAAGTCATTCTATTTAATATTTTGAAGGATTTTGTACCTGATGACAGTATCAGGAACTAACATATAAAACAATACACAGTATTCAATGGAAAGGTCTGGGAAAGGAAAGAAATAAACCACAGGCAAATCAAATATACAAAATTACATCTTGTTGCTATTTAGTTTAGAACAACTAATTAAAATTACAGACCTACTCTATCACCTTCTCACTGTGAATTATTTCAATTTCGAAAACCTTCTCTTATTATTTGCACAAGCAGGCTTGTGATCATTCCATAGAAATCAGTTCTTCCTGAACAGATCTGTATTATTTTATTTTATAAGTAACTGGAGGAAATACACTGGTTGTGATGGTCACAAAAAACCAGCCTACTGTTAGCCATGGGGGCACAATGATCAAGCAGGATTTATTACTACAATTTACTGTAAGTGGGGATATAATCATAGCCCTTCTTTCTCCAGTAGAGCTGAGAAAACCATTAGGTGACCAGCTATTACTTTTTGTCTGTTCACTTTGGTTTCTAAACAAACACACAGAATTGTGCTGCTTTTCAGACAGGACTTTTGTGTTCAAGTATATTCAATTCTAAGTGAATGCAGCTACAAGTCACATTGAACCATGCCATTTATACGGCTTTGGGTCTGGCCTGCTAGATAATGATCCTGATTTTTCATGGTAAATGTGACCAGTCAATGAGAAAAGTTAAATAAAGATATCTCTGCTAACAAGCAAAATTGGAATAATACATAACAAATCAGACTCGGCTTTTCAGACCTTTCATTATAAAACCTAAGAGGTCACTTGATAAAAGCTGAAAAGAAATAGCTATACATCCTCGTTTAAAATGCTCACCAAGCTTAATATGTTTAACGATGTTAGTTATAAAGCCAGATCTAACAGAAGCATTTTAGCATCAAAGCTTCAGATTTCCTGTCCTTTAGGATGAACCCATATCTCTGTTAGGTGCCCAGACATTCTGTACAGCACACGAGAGCACAGAACCTTCAAAATGCAGAAAGGTCCAGGCAAGAGAGCTTCCTCTTACCAGAAGTCACTTTACTGAAGACAGGAATAAATATTAAATTTGAATTAGGATCCTTTTGTCTGCTTCGTTATGGCTGTTGGAAAATGGTATCCACAGTGTCTCTTCTGAAGGGCTGCACAGGCCAGCACTTTTAAAAGACTGCTATTACCATTAAGAATAGACAGGTAATAGTATTTATATGTTTCATATAATTAGACCATTTACCCAGCAATAACTCTCCATGGGGGGATTTTAAGCAAACAGGATAGGTAGCATGTAGAGAAGCAATTAAGTGGTGCTGTTAAGATCTGTAATTGTGGCCCAGAGTTTTCACATAAAGTCCATTTTATATCTAGCCCTAAGGATATCAACTGGCTAAGAAAAAAAATCAAAAAAATCTTTTAAAACCCCCCTTTTTTTTTCCCAGCCCATCCACAGACAATAACTGAAATCTCTTTGTAATAACTGTCTAAACACTGAACCTAATTTTATTTCTTTGTTAATCAAAACGGTCATTAGAGAAGCAGTGATCATCCTGAACGCTCTCTAAAGACTACAGAGAACTTATCCTAAATGTAATGAGTCCTGGATAAGGCTACAGAGCATCTTCATTTCAATTTATGAAATTGGTTATTTCATTTGTTGTCCATTTGGACATGTTCTAAAAAAAGAATTCATCATAGATATCCAGTGTTAATTGATGTGTTCATTAAAACTGTAGGCCCATAAACTTCAATGAAAAAGCCATACCTAAAGCTCTTACTCATTAAAAACATTACAAATTATTTACTGCAATGCTGCAAGACTGGAAAGCAGGTCCTACATGAACTTTACACTTTCTATAACATCATTTAACTCAGATACTTAGACACTAATGACCTCATGATTTTGCCAATTAATAGCTGATGAAGAGTTTTCCAGGAATTAAAAAAAAATAACAACAAAAAAACAAAACCAAATCTTTTCCACTTAACATTCTATTTTTCTGCAATCTCCTTATTAAAAAAAAAAAACAAACAAACAAAAAAAAAAACACCAAAAAACCTAACAAAATAAAAAAACAAACTGATCTACACATTTCTATCAATTTTCCTGCAAAATAATTAACTGGGGTGATCAGGCTACAGTTGAGGCACCTGCAAATCAACATATGATGCAAAACTCTGTCCTTCTCATTCTGAAAACAGAGGATTAATTTATGTAAAGGTATAATACCTTGCCTTTCATCATATTCTGTATGTTTCTTCTGAAACAATTTCCTTTTTAATAAAGTGTGAGGGAAAATCATGGCTACACTGAAAAAAACACCTTCCCCTCTGACAGTTCTGGTGCCTGAAATTCACCTAAGATTTTTGTACATGCTAATATACTTTTTGATGAGAGAATTTCTATCACCACCAAGTCACAGCCTCTCTCAGACTCCCTCCTCAAAGAAAAAGGCATTATTGTCTGCACATTAACAAGCAGAAACAAATGTGCAACCATTGATGGAAAACATTTCTAACATTCCTTTCCTTCTTTGACAGTCAGGTGCCCCAAGGCCATTGCTATAACCTAACCATCCCCAGGGTTTTCTCCACATTCACAATTCTCCCTATAACAATTGAGAGTCTCTCAAGCACCCTCTTCTTTTCACATACTGAAATTATGTTCCATCCACTCCTACAACAAGGTATGTGAAATGATCCTTTGAAATCAACCCTTGGGTTATGAATACAGTATCTTCTTTTATCTTAGCATCAACAGCAGGAAAATCATGCTGATGTCTCATCCTCCAGCTTCTAACACACAATTTAGCATCACTGCTGACCAGTCCTTGCTGTTTGCAATTAATACATTCACCCACTTGGAAAGCAACGTGCCACATCATGTGTTTCTAGCTCTCCAAATTCAGAAAGATTTTGTGATTGAATAAGAAGACGATAATTTGCTTTTCAAATCAGCAACACTGTACAGCCAACATACATTCAGGGATGACTAGCTAGCCAGACAAAATACTTGGAAATATTCTATGGCAAATAAATTAGTAAATACTCTCGTGGTGATAATTTCTAAAGATGAATATTTTGGCCATATAAATTGCACAAAAAGCTAAGTCTGTTCTAAAACTTCCCAATGCTCATGCCTGCATTGCAAGTTGCAGCTCTACCTGCATTTCTTTCTGGTTAGAAGTGCATGTTCTCTCTCCCTAAGGTAAAGTCTAACTGAAAAGTGGGAATTTCCTGTTGACAAGTGGGAGCACATAGCTTTTGACAAGGAAAAAAGGTGGAATATGATTTATGAAGATCTAATACCATTTGAAACTACTCACATCTATCTCACTCAAAGAAAAGCCCAAAGGAAATATAGTAAAGAACTATTCAATCTGACATTTGCTGTCCTGAGTATGAAAAAGCATTCCTTGTATATATTACACTTCAAAGCTATATGAGAAGCTGTAATTAAAATTAATAAAAAGAAAAATCTTTTTTGATTAAAAAAACCCAATCACATCACACTGAACAGGTTGATAACGGCATTTCATCAAAATCATTCATTCTAGAAAAGACACAAAGTAGTTATTATTTAGCTATAAATCTGAAAGCATTAAACAAGGGTAACTCACATTCGTAGGGCCAGGACTTGCCTCCATTATCAACTATACTGCTATTTCTGAAAGATCTCAAAGAACCCTGTTTTCTACCAAGTCCATGCAATCTAAGACCGTTGTGTCTATGTCAGCTTTCAATACAGACAGACCTAAACCACACAGACAGCAAATCCAAATCTGTTCTCAAGTCTTCTTTTGGTACTTTAATTCAATGTACTTTAGTGAAAGGGGCCATGCGTAACACAGGAGTTTGGAGATCTATATTCTGAGTTCCTAACAAGTCCTTATCATTATGAATGCTGAAAGCTTTTCAGAGACAAGGGCAGTGCTTTCATATCTGTTGCAAGGGATAAGATCTTCTCTTTGAACCTGTGCCCCTTAATTCAATTGATTGTTAACTTTTTTCAAATTCTAGTTTAGATGAGCATTATTCTCAGATGACATTCTCAGAAATGCAAGGTTAGACGTAACTGATAAATGAATTCCCTTTGGATGTTACAAATATCCCTCTTTGCAGGCCTCAACTCTATTAATTACCAGTGTTTTGCTTTACGATTTGACATTTAAGCTAGAACTGCAGTAGATTTATTGTGAGATCCATGAGCTGGTGTAGAGCTCACTGAACGAGCAGGGTACATACAGAAGGAAAAACACAGCAGACATTCCAAAGACAATCCTGTGTGAGAAAAAGAGGACTCGGACAGAAAAGGAGATAGACAGAGTACCAGAACTGCTGTTTAAACCTATACATAAACCACAAAATTAAGATGTTGATGGAAGCCCGAAACATAGCACTGTAATTCGCAGTTACTGTGCTCCTTCAATAGAGTGTGTTGCACAGTGTTATTGCTTCTGAACAAATTCTATGTCAAGACGCAGCCCATCATTTATACAAAAGTGAAAAAGAGAATGTAATAAATAAGAGGCCTTTTGTTCGCTCCCTGACAGGCTTTAGGCCTTGAAGGAATGTTACCAAGGACTTGTGAGGCCAGGATGTTAATTGTTCTGCTTTGATCCTCTGACAGACAGACCTTGAAAAAGATATCACTAGAACTTGTTAATTGTTTTGCTCTGCTTGATAGGCCTTAAAGTAAAAAGCCAGAGTGCTTTTGCTTGCATAATCACATATTGTTTTAAGTGCCAAGAAAGGAGTCAGTGGCTGAGGAAGACTACTCACCCTCATCCCCCGACCACCAGAAGGCAGAAAAAGACCCCCTAACAACTGGAGGAGCATGCGCAGAACTACTGGAGGAGGAGCACGTAACCCGAAAACTGAACAGCTTAAAAGAAACAAACTAAGGGGGGTGGGGCGCAGCAGGTAGTGGAGTGGAGACTCCCCTGCTGCCAAGCGCTGATTTTGCTTTTGCTTTCTGTAACCAATAAATCTTTTAAACTGTTATTCGATCTTTTATGGCCCATTGCGCTCATTTATAACAATTTGGTCTCGTGACTCGGATCGAGATTTTGGAGGGGCTCTCTGCCACCATTTTGGTGGCCCCGGGGACGGGAGTCCTATCCCGACCTCGACCGACGAACCTAAAATTAAGAAAGCAAAAGCAAAGGTAGGAGGGCCCAGTTGACCCCTTAAATTTTGTGCACAAAGTCCGGACGAAGACGCAGGACGCGTAAGTATAAGGGATCAGTTCAGGCGGGGTCAGGATCCCGGAGTACAACGTGTGGTGTGTGTGTGAGAGGGGGACTGGCAGCCAGATTCCCCAAGCGAGTGCGGACCCTTAGTAGTGCGGTTCCCATCGACCCGCGAGGGCGTGGGCCACGAAACAGGGGAAGTGAAAGTGATTTTTGGTGCGAGTGAAGGTACTCCGGAGGAAATGGGGCAGGGGAAGAGTAAACCTCCTGCAAGTGTTAAACTCCCACCCATACCTAGAGATAGTCCCTTGGGATTTTTACTAGAAAATTGGGACCATTTCCCTGGAACGGAAGGGAAGGATAAGGCAAAAATTATATATTACTGTGTAGAAGTCTGGGGTGGGAAGGAGATTTCAAGAAACGTGTTCTGGCCAATATTTGGGTCAACAGAGGATTGGATAAAACAGAGATTAAATATTTGGGTAAATACAAAAAAACCTGTTTGTTTGGAGGAAAGTGAGTATGCAAAAATCTGGATAGCCCGTCCTGAGGTTTTTATCTTTAAATTGACCGAAAAAGGGAATAACAAAAATAAGAAAAAGGGAGGTAGGAAAGAAGAAATCCTAATGGTACCCCCTCCACACGTACCCCCACCGCAGGCCCCTGCCCCCAGGGCACCCCCCCCAGAGAAGGATTCGGATTCAGATCATTCAAGCTACTCAGGAACAGTCACTAGAGGGAGATCTAGGAAACAACAAGAAAATTTATTTCCATTAAGAGAAATGCCTATGGGAGGTCCTCAGGCAGGAATAGGATTTATATCTGTGCCCCTTAGTTCAGGGGATGTTAGGGAATTTAAGAAGGAAATGGGACACTTATTAGAAGACCCGCTGGGAGTTGCTGAAAGAGTGGACCAATTTCTGGGTCCTAATATGTATACCTGGGATGAATTACAGGCCATTTTGAACATCCTGTTTACGGCCGAAGAGAAAAATATGATTAGGAGGGAGGGCATGTGTATCTGGGACACCCAACACGCTCAGGGTCCTGCAGATAACACCAAATGGCCCCTTCAAAATCCTCAGTGGGATCATCAGAATCCTGCACATCAAACACACATGCAGGACCTGAGGACAATCATAGTTCAGGGAATTAGGCAATCAGTCCCGAGAGGCCAGAACATCAATAAAGCATTTAATGAGAGACAAAAGAAGGATGAAACCCCCACAGAGTGGTTAGAGAGGTTGTGAAAGAATTTCCAGCTTTATTCAGGAATGGATCCAGATGGTCAAATGGGACAGGCAGTGTTGAAGGTACATTTTGTGTCTAAATTTTGGGAAGATATAAGGAAGAAGATACAAAAATCTGGAAGATTGGCAGGATAGAGGCTTAGATGAGCTATTGAGAGAGGCCCAAAAGGTGTATGTCCGAAGGGAAGAGGAAAGTCAGAAACGGCAAGTTAGAATGGTGGTTGCTGCGGTACGAGAAAGTAGGGAACAGGGTCAGAGGGAGACACAGAGGCGGCCAGTAAGAGAGCTTAAGGAGTCTAGGAATTCAAGGGAGAGACAGGACATTAAGGTGTGTTTTTATTGTGGGGAAAAAAGGAATTTCAAGAAAGAGTGTAGGGTCAGGATTCGGGATGAAAAGGAGTTCAAGACAGATTAGAGGGGTCAGGGGCTCTATCTCTTGGGGACACGGAAACATCATAAGGAGCCCTTGATAAAACTGAAGGTGGGTCCCCATGGCCAGGAAATAGTTTTTCTGGTTGACACAGGAGCTGAAAGATCAACTATTCAGTTTTTGCCAAAAGGATGTAGTCTATCTAAAGAGACTGCCACGGTAGTAGGAGGAAAGGGAGAACCCTTTGAGGTGGGGGTTATTAAAAGGGTGACAGTTGAATCAGAATCAAGAATTGGGTTGGGAGACTTTTTGTTAGTATCAGAATCTGAATATAATCTATTGGGGAGAGATATGATTATAGAACTAGGAATTAGGATAGAAGTAGTAGAGAAGGAACTACAAATTAAACTCTGTCCTCTCAGAGTGGAGGATGAAGAAAAGATAAACCCTGAAGTATGGTATAATCCAGGAAACGTGGGGCAGCTAAAAATAGCCCCATTTTCAGTGATTATTAGAAATCCGGAAGTCCCGGTAAAAATAAAGCAATATCCCATATCCCCTGAGGGTCGACGAGGATTAAAACCTGAGGTAGACAGATTGTTGAGCAAGGGGCTGCTAGAACCATGCATGTCACCCTTCAACACACCGATACTCCCTGTGCGCAAATCAGATGGCACTTATCGGTTAATACACGACTTAAGGGAAATTAATAAACGCACAGTGGCTCGGTTCCCCGTGGTGGCAAATCCATATACACTCTTAAGTAAATTGGGGCCTAACAACTTATGGTATAGTGTCATAGATTTAAAGGATGCCTTTTGGGCTTGCCCTCTCGACGAGGCAAGCCGGGATTACTTTGCATTTGAATGGGAGGACCCCGATACAGGGAGGAGGCAACAGCTGAGGTGGACAGTGTTACCCCAGGGGTTCACAGAATATCCAAATTTGTTTGGACAGGCATTGGAACAAATTTTGCAGGATTACCAAACAGGACCGGGAGTAACCCTGATACAATATGTAGATGATCTGCTTCTGGCAGGAGAACATGAGGAGGATGTAAGGAAAGAAAGTATAAGGCTGTTGAATTTTCTGGGACTTAAGGGGTTAAAAGTTTCTAAGACTAAACTTCAGTTTGTAGAGGAGGAGGTAAAATATTTGGGGCACTATTTAAAGAAGGGAGAGAAAAGAATAGACCCTGAAAGGATCCAAGCAATTATGTCACTACCTATTCCAAAAAACAAGAGACAAGTTTGTCAAATTTTAGGACTTACTGGGTACTGCAGGCAGTGGATTGAAAATTATAGCAGTAAAGCTAGATTTCTTTACCATAAATTAACACAGGAAGGGCTAATGAAATGGAGTCAAGAAGACACAGAGAAACTTCAGGAATTAAAGGAAAGTTTGGTCCATGCCCCGGTCTTAAGCCTCCCGGATGTGAGGAGACCATTTTTCTTATTTGTAAACATAGAAGAGGGTATTGCATTTGGGGTACTTATCCAGGATTGGGCAGGGAAAAAGAAGCCTGTTGCATATTTATCAAAAATTTTAGATCCTGTGAGTAGGGGCTGGCCAACCTGTTTACAAATAGTGGCCGGATGTGCCCTATTGGTGGAAGAAGCTAGAAAAATTACTTTTAATGGTAATCTCAAAGTAATGTCCCCCCACAACATCCGGAGCATATTACAGCAAAAAGCAAAAAAATGGATTTCAGATGCTAGGCTTCTAAAGTATGAAGGAATTTTGGTAGAGGCACCCAATTTGACGTTAGAAACCACTGCACTACAGAACCCGGCCGCATTTTTATACGGGGAACCAGAGCATGAGTGTTTGACCCATGACTGTATAGCTACAATAGAGGAGCAGACGAAGATTAGACCAGATTTAGAAGAAGAGGAATTAGAAAGTGGTGAAAGACTTTTCGTGGATGGATCCTCCAGGTAATAGAAGGGAAAAGAAAATCAGGGTATGCAATAGTGCAGGGTACGAACCTACAGGTGGTAGAGTCGGGTGCATTAGATAGATCATGGTCTGCCCAGGCATGTGAATTATATGCAATATTAAGGGCCTTGAAACTTCTTGAGGGGAAGGAGGGGACAATATATACTGATTCTAGATATGGATTTGGAGTAGTCCATACATTTGGAAAGCTATGGGAAGAAAGGGGCCTTATCAACTCACAGGGGAAGGATTTGACACACCAGAAACTTATAGTTGAGATATTAAAAGCTCTGAGAGGGCCGACAAGGTTAGCAGTGGTTCATTTAAAGGGACACCAACGAGGAATAGATTTAAAAAGCAGGGGGAATAACGCTGCAGATCAGGAGGCAAAATGGGCAGCCCTAAAGGAAATGGTCCTAAAAGAAAAAGGGGGGCAAAGGCGAGAAGATGGAGTCAAGGACGGTGAAAACACTGACACAACTTTTACGAATGAGGAGAAAGAGAGACTTAGAAGAATGGGTGTTACAGAGGAAGCAGGAAAGTGGATATTAGCAGACGGCCGGGAAGTGCTACCAAAGGCAATAGCTCAGAGGGTATTGTATAAGTTACATCAGAAAACTCATTGGGGAGCCCAGGGGCTGGTGGATCACTTTGCTGCTAGGTACATGAGCATCGGGCTCCACGATATAGCTAAACATATCACAAAGGGATGTCCTACCTGTTTGCGGGTAAATCGAAGTAACCTCAGAAAATTACCCTATGGGGGAAGGCCTCTAGCAAAACAACCCTTTGCAAATATTCAAGTGGATTTTACCGAATTGCCAAAGGTGGGGAGGATTAAATATCTTTTAGTAGTAGTAGATCATCTTACTCATTATGTGGAAGCCTTCCCGACATCAAGGGAAACCGCACGAACAGTAGTAAAAGCCCTGCTGGAGGAGATAGTCCCCAGGTATGGTGTACCAGAAACAATTGACTCTGATAAGGGGCCGCACTTTACATCAAAGGTAACTCAGGAGCTGGCAGCAGCATTAGGAATAAAATGGGAACAACATACTCCTTGGCACCCTCAAAGTTCAGGCCGGGTAGAAAGGATGAATGGAGAAATAAAAAAACAACTTACTAAATTGGTACTAGAAACAAAATTATCATGGTTAAATGCATTCCCCTAGCCTTGCTGAACATTCGGACTCAACCCCGGGCAGATTTGGGAATTTCCCCATTCGAGATGTTATATGGCATGCCCTATAGTTTAGAAAAGGCACAGACAAACCCAAATGTTAGTGAACGATACATTAACGAGTATTTAATAGCTCTGATGAAATTCAAAAAACAGCTATGGGAAAAAGGAATGTTGGTTCAGAGACCACCATTAGATCTTGTATTACATCAGGTTCAGCCCGGGGACTGGGTACTGGTCCGAAGTTGGAAGGAAAATCCGATAACACCCAAGTGGGAAGGACCTTACCAGGTGTTGCTTACAACAGACACAGCGGTACGCACTGTGGAAAAAGGGTGGACTCACGCAAGCCGAATCAAGGGACCAGTAGATCCGTCTAAATTCACCAACGACCCCGGGTGGGAAGTGAAGGGCACACCTGGGAGCCTGAAACTGACACTTAAGAAGCGAGTAAGATCTAATTAAAAGACAGGCTACATTATTCCCACCCCACCACAGGTATGAGACTTTTTCCATATGGGAGATAGACTGTGGGATCCAACATACTATTCCTTCCTGGCAGAGCTCCGAGCAACAGGAGCACCAATTGGGTGGGGGGGAAGATCTGCTAAATGCAGCAGTAAGAATAAGATGTAATGCTGAAAATTGCTGGGGAAATTGTAACCCTTTTGTATGCTTTATTTGTTTAGTTTGTAAGGAGGAGTGGTGGACCCATTGCAGCAACAGTTACCCTCCAAGGGGAGTGTGTAAAAATTGTTATTCGGACCAAAGGCTACTCACCTCTCAGGTCCTGGCTACCAAAGTGGATGCCAGAGAACTTTTAAGAGGGTCTGAAGAGTGGTGGAAAATTTTTGCAAAAGGGATAAACCCCCAATTCTATTGTTATCTCTCTAACGAACCTGCCCCATTTGTGGCTAGGATAGTAGCCGCCCTGTGCAGACGGTGGGTACTGAACTCAGTTGTTATACCCCTCAAATTAAGAACCGCAAGTGGTATAAATACATAAAACGTATCAAAAAACATGGGTCAAACACCCCTCCTGAAGAATACTCCTGCTGCCGAGAAGATGGAACTCCCCATAGATCGATGCAACCGAGTTGATGGGCAAGGCAGAGGAGATGAGAGCAGTGGAGGGGGGAGCCTGAGCAAAAGAGGAAAACGAGGAACAGGTACCCAGAGCTGTCGAGAGTCCAGGGAAAGAGAAAAGTCTGAGGTAAATTGGGAGGAAAATAAAAAGAGCAGTTGTGGAAAATGGGGAAGCTACCACCTCCAATTAGGAATCTTATATATAATGCTTTTGAGATCTGTGCTTGCAAGCTATGAACCCTTTAAATGGTCACTAATACAATGGGAAGGTCAGAAAGAAATTCAAACACAAATTACTTCGAAAGGTCCTAGCTTTAACATAACCCTAGATGACCTACTTGATAGGACGGGTTCTAGCCCCTATAGTGTATTCTACATGTGTCCAGCATCTAACCCAGGGAGGTCATACTGTAACTACCCCGGAGAATTTTACTGTGGATATTGGGGCTGTGAAACAATTTCCCTGGGATGGTCGGTCCAAATCCAAGATAAATACTTAAGGGTTGAAAGAGGTCCACATGGATGTAAAAAGCCCTGGACAGATCCGTCAGGGGTGGTGACTTATATCGGTACTTGCAAATGGGTCTATCTTAACGTCACGCAACCCCAAGACCCAGGATGGGTAGTAGGAAAATTCTGGGGAGTTAGAATATGGGAACCCGGGAAAGACCGGGGGGGCATATTGTTATAAAGAAGGAAATTGTACCTCACGATCCTCAACCTGTTGGACCGAATCCTGCAATAACAGACTCAGAAGCCACAATAATAAATCAAGGTGACTTAGACAACATGACCCCAGAAAATTTCACAGAGGCCAATAATAGATCACAGTTAATGGAGACCACGGCCATGACACAACCAAGTAGAGGGACCCTATGGAAGATCCTACAAGCCACCTTTAGGGTGTTAAATGGCACATACCCCAATTTAACTAAAGAGTGCTGGTTGTGCTACAGTATTAATCCACCCTTTTATGAAGCCTTAGGTTCTGTAGCAAAGTCTAGAAAAATAAACGGGACCAATCCCCCCTTGTGCCTTTGGAAAAGGGGAAAAGAAAGCACCCCAGGAGTATCGGTGGCTCAGGTAACTGGGAAGGGGAGGTGTATAGGCAACATACCTCGGGATAAAAACCACCTCTGCGGGGTAAGAATGGCTGTAACCGACTCCTGCAAACCGGCCCAATGGTTGATCCCTGCTGCAAACACCAAGTGGGTCTGTAACACATTAGGGGTAACCCCGTGTATATCAATATCTAATTTCAATGAAACATCCGAATACTGCATTCAGGTCATGGTAGTCCCCCGGATTGTGTACCACCCAAAAGACTATGTGTATGCTCATCAATTCACTCCAAAACACCACTTAGACAAACGAGAACTGTTTACAGCCCTCACAGTTGCTATATTACTAAGTATAGGAAGTGCTGGGGTGGGGACAGGAGTGGCTTCCTTAGTGAACCAACAGCAAGGATTTAAGGATCTCAGAATTTCAGTAGATGAAGATTTAAGTAAAATAGAGAAGGCAATAGACGGCCTCGTAAAATCAGTAAGATCTTTTTCGGAAGTTGTATTGCAGAATAGACGGGGATTAGACCTGTTGTTTTTACAGCAAGGGGGACTCTGTGTGGCTTTGCGAGAGGAGTGTTGCACCTATGCAGACCACACTGGAATAGTAACTGACACCATGGCTGAGCTCCGAAAACAACTGGAGCAGCGCAAGAGAGAAAGGGAGGCCCAACAAAATTGGTATGAGTCTTGGTTTAAATATTCTCCTTGGCTAACGACTCTCTTGTCAAGCATAGCTGCACCAGTGATTTTAATAATTTTAGGGCTTGCTTTCGGCCCCTGTATTTTTAACAAAATAATTAGCAGCTCTTGTGGCTCCCCACTCATTCCCGGCTCCGAGCAGCTCCCGCTGCTCTTCCCGCAGGCCCCGCCGCGGCCACTCCCCCGAGGCCCGGCCCGCTCCGCCCTCCTCCCGCTGGGGCCGGGGGCTCTGCCGTGGCTCAGCCCCAGCAGGGCAGTGGCCACCGTCCTCCCCGACCTGACGGGCGTTCGGCCCCTCAGGTGTTTGACCCCATTCTCTGGGCTGAGGAGCTCCGAGCCGCTTTCCTTCAGAGAGATGCACAGAATTAGCTCACACGTAGCGGTGTTCCTCAGGAAAGGGTGATTCCAGCCAGTAATTCCAAAATCCATAATTTGGAATTTGATACTTTAGAAAGGGAAAGGGAAAAAATAAAATAGAAAAAGATGATTAGGCAAAGGGCAGGGAGAGTGGTGGGTGGATTGGCCCTGGGCAGGAACTGCCATCTCAATGAGCTCCAGTCCACGATGGCCACAGACTCATTTCTCAGCTATTCTGTTTTAGACTCTTATTTATGCACTAGTTAAAGCTGTTCAGGAGGTTTGGGGGAGGCAAAAAAACCACAGATAAAAAAAACCCCAGAAGTCAAAAGAATTATTTGGGGAAATGAATATTTTGAAGTGAGTGGGGTTCTGCAGGCCTGGCAGGCTGTGGAATGCTTCCTGCTTCCAGCAGGTGCACGTAACTCTCCTGCTCTCCTGCGAGGAAATATCCCACCTGCTTCCGTGAAAAAGTACTGGAGGAGTCAGTATTGACTCTGCATTAAATTAAAATGTCATCTTTTCATAAAGCAGAGACAACACAGAATTTTTAAGTAAATTTGGGAGAGGATAATTTCTGCTCCGAGTTAAGCCACCTCTAACTCAGTTTTTCTCTCTAATGGTTGTGGAAACGTGTATATACCTAGCTGATTTTTTTCTTCAGAACAAGCTGCATTTAGCTCATCTAGACAGAGTTTTTCTAGCTAATATGCAAATACAAAATGTGAATGACATTCATACAGATACATACAAGTGACAACTAATGCTTTTAACAAATTATAGCCCTTCAGACTCCTTTTACACAAGATCTGTTTCAGTCCTCTCCTCACTGTGTCCTGAGCCTGCATAGAACATGGCACTTTCTCTTTCCATTCAGAGCCATGAAGGTGAAGATGCTCAGTGTCTTTGGGGATCCACTTGATACTTTACAGAACTGTGTATAAATCTGCTTATGGCTGGTACTGGTGAATTATTCTCTACAATGCAACGTGGAAGGGTCTAATTTCTGAGCTGCAGTTAGGGGGAATGTTACTAACCCTCTCAATGTGAGTCAGTCTCCAAGACCCTAAGGGCAGGAGAGAAAGTCAGAATGACAAACATAAAAATAGTTTTGATAACTAATATTTAATATTTTACCTTTTTCTCCCTGTTTTATGTTGCTTTCCTGCTAAAACAGCTGGGATGAAAATGACTTTCATTGGTCTTTAGGGAAACATCTTTTTGTTATATTGCCCTTATATTTTGTTGTATTTCCATGAACCCTGGAAACTGCAGAAGCAGGTAAATTCCTTTGTCAGGAAGATATATTCAAGGTTCCAGGGACAAAACTGATATTTGCCTCATGGGTTAATAGCATTAATAATAGCCATTTCTATAAGTCTAAATATAAAAAGCCTGCTTAAACAAAAGAGTCAACCCTTCAAAAATGGCTATCCATGATAAATTTTCAAGAGCAATGAAAATTGTCACTCTGCCAACTTGATAAATTGTAGCCCCAACTGGCAGAGCCATTTGCCTTGCAGTAAGCACAAAATGACAGATATTTGCTGAATACAAACTATGTGCTTGCACCTTTCACAGCTGGTTTAGCTTGTAAACGCAGAAAAAAAAAAAAAAAAAAAAAAAAAAAAGGAGGTGTTAATAAAAACTGAAGGTTATGCACAAAAAAAATTGGTTTCACATCTAACTGTTTCTCTCAGTTTTTAAAGACATTTCTTTCATTTTGGTAAGTAGTCTTGAAAGAAACCCTCCAGCAGTTTGTGGGATCATGCTCTAAAAATACATGTACAACCATGCTGTGGTGGTCCCTTCACTACTACTGAGATGATTCAACAATGCAAGTACAATCATTTCAGGCAGAGAAAAATCACATTTAGTAACCCCTCAGCATTTACCAGAACACACACACATCCCTCATATGTGTAGAAGATGTGGATCCTTGTACTGAACTGTGTATCATGATGCAAATAAATGCAGCACCTACTCGAATTCCACTGTGTAGTTGTTGATCTGTCTCCCTTGATGACTCATCTTCCAAGTTGCAGAACACCTTTTACATGCTCTTTTCTTTTTCTTTTTTAGAAAAAAAGGAATTGCTTTATCAGAGATATGTTCAATTCTTCAATAAATGGAATCCCATCTTGAAAAAAATAAAAACCCTTGCTTGCCTGAAGCCACTTTTGCATAATATGTACATTATACAGATAGTGAACTTGATATCTGTGGCTTTACATTGCTATAAATGGATGCTTTATGCCTTCAAAAGGAGATTTCCATGTACTTGACACAAGCAGTCACTTCTAGTCCTAGGAAAACTTGATATTAAAAATGTACAAATGTAAAGATGTGATACACATGAGCTATTTTAGGGTGAGCTTAAGGATTCTTAGTTCTCCTGAGCCACAGTAGACTCACCTCTGACTAGCACACAGCTTGATGAGCAGGAATTGTACAAAGCTCTTCCAACTGCCTGATAATAATCTGCCTATAACAGATATTGCAATGGACAACAGAGGTTTTCTGTAAAATCTTCTTGGTCTGTCCTGTCCAGTTCAGAGGGTTTTTTTTTCCTCTTTAAAAAGATACCTCCAAGCAGCTTATTTTATGTTCTAGTAAAACACAGCTTCAAAGATCAGAAGGCTTCTGGTATATTTTGACGTGTTCACTTCAAAGAAAGCTCTTGAAGCTCCACCTCAGGGCTCTGGCTGACTCGGTACCTCCATTGTACTGCTGTGGGCAAATATGCAGACAGATCTTGAAAGCAAAGGGTACAACTGAGTTCACATATTAAACGGCAAATTCCACAGGTACCAACAACTGGTATCCTTTAATTCCATAATTTCTCACTCCCTCAATCTGCATCTTTATTTAAGTTCATGCACAGTTGATGTTTGTATCTCCCTTGTTTACCTCTCTATATACTCTTCCTCGCCCCATTAAAAAAGCCCTGCAAACCAAGTAACAAAAAAAAATGAATGAAACAATGCCTCAAAACCTGTAGAAAAATCTCATCAAGAGCAGAGATGAAACATGGAGAAAAAAACCTCAGAAAAAACCAGTTAATATCTTTGAAAACTGTAAGAAGCTACAACTCGGTCACATAACTTTGCAAGTTATATTTCCTAGGAAATCTCAGTGTTTGCTATGCTTGTTAAGGTACAGCCACAGACATGCAGTTTGCCTCACTACAATGATTTGTATGGGAGGAATTTTGTCAAAACTATATTGTTTTACTTTGCTTACATAATAAGATGTCTTTTTGCCTTGTCTTACAGAGAGAGAACTTAAATAGTTTATGATACAGCCCAGAAAATCAGCATCACACTGTCAAGAACTGCTTGGCCCTCGGATCTCCTTGCTATCCTGTTTGACAAGTAGATAATGCTTAATGAAGCTTGGTATTTAAGGAATTTAGTGTATACATTGTATGAAAAATACACACCATAAAAGGAAAGACAGAAAAGGAAACAAGTAATATTGGATTGCCACTTCCATTCTGGGGAGTTCAGTGGACCTGAGTTTGTGCCAGGTAGACCCCCACACCTGAGCTCCTGCTGGGAGGATGAGGACCAGCAGTTGAACTCACCTCTGGAGCTGGTGGAGTGACAGTGCCCTTCCTACACACCTCTTCTAGCTGTCTCTACTTTAACTATGCAAACAATGTGTAGATCCAAAGTGAAAGGGCTTTACTGAAGCAGCCATCCAATTAAATTATGCTCACAGATTAGTATATTCCTCAGTATTCCAGTCTGTCACCCTGCTGACAAAATTCAACACATCATAAGGGTAAGTACTGTAGCTCATGAGGATGTGACTAGTTCTAATCACTCAACAAAGAATATATAATAATCAATGCTTTTGATCTACTCAAACGGAAGATCAATTAAATATTAAGCTTAAGAAAACAGATTGTGGGAAAAAATTAATTTTATCTGAAAAAGAATATATCTTTAAACATGTATAAAAAATATGGCATATAGAAAATAAGACACAGATGACACTGTAGTTAGTGGTCAAGGTGAAAACATGATAGAGCTGATAGAAGAAGATGGGCATAGAAGAAGATTTTGCTGTGTGGAGGAAGCATACATAGGATGGAAAGAATGTCATGAGATGTGTGACAATATCCTCTAAATAGCAGCTTAACCTGAGATCTTTAGTACAATAAAACGGTCATTGCTTTCCAGAGGGACAGTTAATGGTTATACTGAATCAGTTACTTGGGTAACATCCATAAAATGCTGTGGATAATTTTATTTGCGCAGGCAAAGTAGGCACAAGTGGGTACAAAAAAAAAATTTTCTAAGAAAAGACATTTCTAAGCCCCACATTCAAGAGTTTGACATAGCCCTCCAAAGGAGATGTGTGCAAGGGAAAGACACCTTATTTTAGAAGGAAAGATGTATGATGCTGCTGTCCAAAATAATAGTAGACTATGACTTGACCCAGAAAATCCTTTCACTTCTTACATTTATAGTGCTGCCAATAAAAGCAGAAAGAGCATACAGTCAACAGAGAAAGAGAAAAATGGGGAAGGTGCCTAGATTCTTGACTGAACTGAAAGCATATTGTGTAAGGGGGGAAAAAAGGAAATGAAAAAAAAAAACAAAAAAGAGGAAAAAAGAAAAATGAATGAAAGAAAAATTCTTCTACTTTACTGTGCTACCAGGGTAAAGATAAGGAGTTTCTTTCTCCATTCTGTGTAATGAATTTTTATTCCATCTGGCCTAAGGTTTTTCTCTCCCCACCCCCTCAATATCGTAACAGGAATTTTTAATCTGAAAAAGTCAGATAACTGCAAGGTTACTACAAAGAAAATGACGTCATAAGTTGAGGTCATTTTCCTGAGGAGAGAAAAGAGACAATGAACACAAGCAATGTGTTTGGTTGTGCTTATTTTTTTTTAACTAACTGGAATATTTGTTGGCTCGAGAGTGCCCCTGACTGGAGTGGTGAATGCTTCAGCTGCAAAACCAGACTGATTGCTCAACATTTCCAGACAACATGCTCCAGACTGTGTGTGCAAGTAACTCCATGTGTGACTTTCTAAGCAGGATACGAGAGTTGGGAAGATGCTTCTAAAGGTTTAATATAAGAAAGTGGCTGGTTGGTTGGTTTGCCCCAAAGCAGATAACAGGAACCCAACCAACAGAAGACTTTTGAAATATCCTTCTAGAAATCAAATGTCAACTGCAAAGAACACAAAACTAATGAAGGTACGGGTTTTTTTTCTAGTCATGCCCTGATTAAATACGCTCCATGAAGTACACAAGTACTTCACTGTAGTAGACTAATCCAGACCAAATTTTTATATTTACCAAAAATTCTTCTTTTCGCATTGTCAGAATTTATCTTACTTGGATTATTTGATCCAACAGATAAGTTCCTTTAAATCATAGCTTTCTCAGCTGGAGAATGAAACTTGGAAATGAGAATAGGACTGTTCTACAGAGAAAAAAAATATTTCTGTGTGATGTCTCAACAAAAGTGAGGAAAACCAGTACTTTCTCTGGTATCAAGTTTAAAAGTACATGAAAGACTCTAGGCACAATAAATTCCAGAAAAAACAAACATACAACAAAACCACTATTTTAACTATTACAACATCCTGCTGTAGTGTTTGGCATTTCCCTTTATGTGTCTTACACTGACAAGCCTAGCCAAGGGTTTTCTAATTCAAGATAGAATCCTCTAGACAGCAGTATGTATATACTGAAAGAAAATAGTTAAAAGGAATTATGAAATCAAAGAGTCCATTATCATTGTTTAACCATTATTAATGGTCTCCCTTCTTTTCTAATGTGCCGTTTCTCTGATTTCACCATTACATGTAAACAGAAGTAGAGGGGATTTCATGTTTTTTTCCAGGCAACGAGTACTGAAATTTCTTAACATAAAGAGATGAAAATATATATTTGTGAGACCTCTTTAATGATACACCTCTAGCAATGTCTTCTGATCAGTTTACTATTTGCTATGATTAATTTCTATTCAAATGTCTCAGATAAAATTCTTTACAGTATTATGTCAAATATCTTGTTTGGTTCTCTTAATTTAGCCAGTAAGATTAGTAAAACAGCAGCCTTCTATAACCTCAAAATTGTAAGCTTGCTTATGTTGCCAATGTTATTTATTTAATCAAGTCTGAGTTGTTCCATTTTTTTGTTTAATGCCAGTGCTAGTCTGGCATTCCCACAGTTACCAGGGCTGTCTACCTTTAATCTTTATAAAATATTGTTGCAACATTTCTTTGATGTTTCTTGCCTTCAGTATCTACTACCTTACTAAAAGCTGATATTTTCTAAGCCAAATATTCCATATCAAAAAGAAAACTAATTTAGGTTCTTGGTAGAGCACTCACTCTGGTCCTGATGTTCTTTCCTATTTGGATTAATTTAAAGAAGAATAAACTAGGGAACATGATGTTCTTATGGATCTTATGGCAAAACTTCGTGAAACAGCAAAAAAAATTCCAAGGACAATGTTAAAAACTATTTTTTTTCCACAGATCTCCAGCACATTGAATCATCGAGGTTTATTTTGTGCTAGTTTTCACATATTTGTGATTTTTTTTATAAACACAAACTTCTGTAATTCAAAATACTGTAGAAGTGCTTCTATGTAAAAAACTTAGACCTTACAGAGAACTGAAAGTTGCAGTGCTGAAGAAGGCAGGAGGCTTTGAAGGTATTTGAAATTTGAAACCATTGTTGGTTGTGTTATCCAATATTTAATCAAAGATAGTAGGAACTCAAACTATGCAAGTCATTTTCAGTGGACAACAGAGAACCGTAGAAACAATACATTACTGCAGATAATAGTCTTTCATTAATGATGATAGCTCACTGCAGATGATCAGGATATAATTTAGAGTTCACAGCTGAGTATGGGGAATTAGAGGAAATTACAGTCAAAAACTTCAGTGGAAAGTTTAAGGTGGAAATCCAATGCCTCAGTTTGTAGCCCAAACACAGGCAGGTCTTCCAGTGATTCAAATGAAAAATGGATATTCTACATTAGATGCACAATACTAATTTCAGTATGGAATTTACTCTTAGACCTGTTATCTTTGTTAACTAATTATAATTTGAAAAAGCAACCAATCAACCCTTCATTAAAAAAAAAAAAAAAATTAAAAAAATCAAAAAAGGAAAGGAAAGGAACAGAAAGTACTAGAAACTAACCAGAGTCTTGGAAAATAATAAAAAATTCTCCCCATCAGTTGGAGAGGATCTCTTGTGCAGCATCCGACTTGGCTTTAAAATGCTGTCATTTAAAAATATGAACCATAGTATTTACAAAATAGTAAAAACATTTCTTTCCTGACATCCTTTTTCCCTATTAAGAGGATTAGCACACCTTTTTATTGAAAGAATCCTTGCAAATGTTGAATTGTTGGCAAAGAATTATCTCTTCTGCTATTTAAAAATGGCCCTGAAGATTTAGTTTGGGGTATAAAAACGCTTAAAGAAACAAATGAACTCTAAAAAAAGATGACAAAAAAGAAGAGCCTTGGCAGCTGCTAGGCTAAACACTTCTGCTACTTACAAAAGTAGCAGGATAATCGACTTTCATGATCACTTAATATTTTGCTTTATCCTACTGCTTCTATTCCTCCTGCCACATCCTGGGGCTGTATCAACAAGGGGACACAGCCTCATAATTTAGCAGTTTTTAACATGGGAAAATAAAATAAAACAGGATGGGTTTGACCACATAAATAAGTATGAATATTTGCCTGCTTTATTTCATTTTGAAGCTGAGCATATGGTGAAAATGATGTGTGACAGCCAGCTTTTCATACAGCATGTTTTCTGCAGCAATGTATGGAAGCTCACTGGCAGGAGAACAAGCTGTGCAATGAGCTTTCTTCCCCACGGTGAGATCCATGGATCTGAATGAACTGACAGCAACAGCAGAGGGGCCTTGCGCAGGTACGTGCTGGGCTGGGCTGCAGCCATCACAACTCAAGAGGCAGAGCCTTTGCTGAAGCCATATCCATATCTGATTCAGATTAATTTGGCCTAGTAAATGTTACTATTTGATCATTTGAGCTCAGATAGAAAAATACAAGGCTTCCTGGCTTCCTGGTTTGGAAAACAAAGTGTTCCTCCTAGAAAGCAATACTTTCTGGGCAGAATAGGCATCTTTGAAGTTCATATTAGATCAGTCCTTTGCAGGAATAAGACAATGAAGTGACTAGCATGCTATGTATCTCTCTGATAAATAGATGTAGACTCTACTGCTGGATAGAGCTTATGTAGGATCTCATTTATTTACAAATAAACAAAACACACGAGGAACATGAAGGAGTAAAAGAAGAGCAAAAAAGCAATCCATAGGCAAAAAAGAAATATTAGTACACTGGCTTCTGTGATCTTGGGTAGCTCGATAAACTGTTTGTGGCTTGCTGGGGTGATTTCTGGTCTCCCTTCTGAAGGCCACTTGGACACTGTCACCGATTAGTATTGCATTCTGGAGCTGAGCAAGCTGCTGAGTGTCTTTTGAGCTACCATTCTGTAACCTTTCCAAACCTGACCTTTTCATTATCGTCTCTCACCGCTCTGTATGTGTATGAGAAAAAAACAGCCTTTTTGATGCCATGCTTATTTCCACTAGCTTTTAAACTTCTTGTCAAAACATCCTGATTTATTGTACATTAAGTGAGAAAGTAAGATCTGATCTTTTAAATACATTCAATACAAAGCAAAACATTTCATTCTCTTTTTCAGGAGGAGTATAACACTGCATCATCACTGCACAGTGCACGAACATTATTGCTATTAGTGGCATACAAGGGCCTCATATTTCAGGTCAAGAAGCAAATGTTGGTTCCTCTCTGAGTGAATTGCAATGAGGCTCCTTCTCAAGCGGAGCTGGCTGCAAATCCCCTGTGCCTCCATGGGGAATCATTTGTTAGAACAGTTGTTCATATTCTTAGGCATCACTGCTGATGGGCCTTAAAAAGCTTTTACAGAATGCATTTGGTTTCTTAAAATGCATCAAAAATATTCTTGTAAAAATTCCTCTGGAGTTGTGGGACAGGTGTTGGGAAAACTGCATACTGAACAAAACTTTTATGTCCATTTCTGTTTCTCAGTTCTAAGGAAGAAGTGCCTATGACAAAGTTCCTAACACTGATTCGAAAACAGCACCTCCCTCTGCATGATTCTATAAAAAGTTGCGTCAAATAGATCTGGATAAACTGAGACAGGTTGTTGGTTTATAGCAGTTTTAGACTGACAGATTATTTGAATTTGTCCATTCCTATTGCTGCAATATTTCTATTGACTGTAGTAGTGAAAGACAGCTATTGGAGGAAATATGAACGTTTCTGTGTTAATCTGTAACTATCAAAAATACTGCATTAGTACATCTAGAATCTTAGTAATTTCTCAAAGACAAAGCATTACACCCCAAGACATGCACACAGAAAAATGTAACCTAGATTTTCTCTTTTACAGTATGTGAAAAAGATTTCTATGATGCATTAAACTTTAAGATTTTGAAAGAGGGTCTGTATTACCAAGTCATGTACAAAGCAGTACATAAACACAGTGAGTGTTAGTTTTCACACATACAACAGTTGTAGAATCTTTTTAACCAATACTTTAGACATGATTTAGGTGACCTTTTGTTTTGTGTGCTGAATATTTATGTATCTAGTGTCATATCTGTCCTACATACTGTTTTGGTTTGAAAAGACAGGTGTTTGCTAAGGAAGGCAGGAGCCTCTTTTGAAATGGAAAATGTAACCCCCTTCCCTCCAAATTATTATCATTTTGAAATTAAGGGGCTCTTAGGCAAAGATACAAGAATAGGAATAACAGTTCTTTATTAGAAAAATTAAAATAAAAATGCAGTAAAAAGAAAACACTGACATAGTCAGAACAAACTTGACACCCTGTTGGTCAGGGTGTTGACAGCAGTTTAAATGGTTGCAATCTTTCTGGAGTGATAGATGTGGTTTTGTTGAAGCAATGATTCTGTAGGGGTTTTTTAAGGTCTAGTGGTGGTATAGCTGGGCTTGGTCTTCTTTTGGGAATTTAGTGGAAAAAGGCTGCCTTGGTGTTCTAAATCTCAGATTTTTATCTAGGTAGGAAATGCTTGGCTCCTCTTTCTGGGTGGAGCATTTTACAGTGGGATGATGTAATTTTATCAGTTACACAGTGAGACTTAATGGCCCATTAATAGAAAATATCTCCTTGAACAGAGGATGGGTTGTGGAAGAGATGAAAACTGCCCCACATGGTTTTAATAGCTGCCCCATTAACAGAGAATATTTCCTCCAGAGTTGTGAGGAATGGGTCATTGAAGACACTGCTCCGTCTGGTTTCAACAGATGGTGATAGAATACATACTTCTGGTTACAATTTGCATTGTAGCCTAAGATACATAAAAAACTCTTTGGTGCTATAAAAAGTACTGAAATAAAATGCCCCCTTACAAAACCAAGAACAGAAGTCTTAGATTCCAACTCAGGATATTCTGTGATTCTGATAATTACCCAATAGAGCTGTAGATTGAAGAAAAGATAAAAATTACCATTCCACCTGAAACAGCTTGATCTCACCACACACAAATCACTACCCAGACCAAGACCTGGGTACATTTATCAATTTGACACTTTACATTTCAGTGACAAACATAACCCCAACAAGCAAACTCTGTACGAGTGAAGGACTTGGGAGAATGAGCAGATGAGAAGTATTATACAGAAAGATTCTGTGGTTCTTGAGCTAGTCCTCATGAAATTAATTTGTTTGTGGGCATAAAACTTTTAAATACAAAATATTTCTCATGACACAAGAACCTTTTGCTGCAAATAATTTTTAATACCTCTTACCTTCTTAAAAGAGGTTCAGAAGACAATTAAAAATTGTCTTGGTGAAGTCACCATCCTTTCATTACAGTGAGTTTCTAGAGATCAAAGGAGGGAGTGAGCATCTCCCACCTCACCTTGGGTTCTTTGTCTTTTAGGTTCGTATTCTGCAAGTTTGCTCATGGACTAGCCTACCCTAATGGCGCTAAATATACTCTGATGACAAACCTGTCAAGTTTTCTGAAAGGGCTTCCCATCATGAAGTTGACCTGTTGCTGATCTGATTTTCCCTTTTCTCTCTTCTGATTGCTCTGTCCTCCCTGCCCTGTTCTCTCAGAAGACCTTATTTCTCACAGACTCTATAGAGCACTTTCTTTATCTCCTGTGCACTGGGGTCCAGTGCACTTGCTCTCTCTCACATATTTGATTTCTAGAACTACCAGACTTTCATGTCAACTGCTCCAATTACTTTTCATTTTTCACATCCTCTGCTGAAATTTCCTTATTTTTTAGCTTTTTGTTTCCTTCACTTGCCTTTGCCACATGGTGAAGACCATGTGCCTATATAGGTCACACTGCTTGTCTAAAAATCTGCTTTTAGGTCCTAGGCATACGTCAAGAAATTTCTATTTACCCATGAAATCTGGGGACTTTTTTTCCCACTCTCCTCTCTCAAATTCTCAAAACTTTTCTCCAGTGCCTGGTCTCAGCTATGTCTGGTCCTTGAATCTTGTTTTACAGGTTCCACAAATTTTCAGGCAACACTTATAGGGTAAACAAATACTGTCAAGCACCTACTTGAGAGTACTATTGTTTCTTCACCTTCTCCACACAGTTCTGTTTTCATTATTTCCTCTACTATTAAGAGCACCTCCAGTCCTGCATCAAAATTGTCTTTTCAAAGAAAAAAGATAAGTTGGCTCCCATCAGCCCTCTCTTGCCTCCTCACTGCAACTCCAAAATAGCCACACATCCAAGAAGTTAACTCTGCTACTAAATATAAACAACAGTCTAAAAAATTTACTCTCTCCAGAGCAAAGTTAAATGTCAGTGGATCAGCCTAAATAAAATACAAGTAGGTTGAAAAGCTGTGATTCGTTCTGTGTTTTCATACTTTTTAGGTCAGAGAAGGATTTAGCAATTCTTTATAATTTTGCAATAATGACTATTGTATATCCACCAGGTAATGTATACATGCACTTGAAAACACAACATCTTTATTTTACACAGCAGGACAAACAAAGACTGATATTACCAACTCCTATTAGCTCTATCCCGAGACCAGTCAGAGGTAGAAATGGGTTTGTTTCCAAGCCATCACCTTCTCTCTAACCTCATGGCCTCCTTCCATGAGAAGGACTATTCAAAGCTTAAAGACAAGAAGGCAATAATGCAGTAACACAGCAACCCTACTTACAATAGTAATTTCCTTTATGACAGATTTGAAGCTGGAGAAAAGGATAATTGCAAGGAATTCTAAAAGAAAAAGGAATCTGAAGTGATAGTCACAGATTTCAATAGCATTTATATTTTTTTTTAAAATGAAAATTTTTATCTCATATTCCATTATAAACAATTATCTTAGTAGATTTTTCTTGTCCAGAATAATCTCACTTTTTTTTTCAAACCTTTACATCTTTCAAATTCCTCACTTTTTTCTTGCCTCTCCAGCTCCAGTCAGCAGCATGTTCTCCCACTTTTTATGCTTAGTAGCCCATGCCATTGCTCTGTTGAATGCTAGGTGCCATCTATATATTCAAATACTTGGCAGATATTCTTTGATTCAAAGTTTGTTTACTTTGGTGGCTTTTTGGGGCAGGAGAATAAGTAAAATAGTAGATTAGGATTTTAGCAAAGTCACTGTTATATTGTGCTAAATTTTGTTTACCCATCTCTGCCTCTTGCCAAAGGCTGGGTAGTTTTAAACCATATGGGCATCAATGCCCTTGAAGCCCAAAGATACCAGGAAATATTAAGCAGCAGGCTAAGGAAGTGAACAATCAAGTTGTTTGATACACACCTCAGTTCAAGAGCAGCATATCTTCTGGGGGACAAGCTACAGGTATTTGGTCTTCTGCTCTTTATCATTACCTGTGAGTCCAGATGCTGATGTTGTTTAGTCTAATTCTGCTTTGCCACCACTAGTTTAATTTTATCATGTGCTTTAGGCTATTAAAGCTTCAGAAAAGTATGCTGATATTATGAACTGGAATATCTAAATGTGGAGAACAGGTTGAGGTTTTTTTAACATAGGAACTACACTATTTTAAGGCACTGTGTGACTCTGGATCTACATCTGGGGAAACACATGGCTACTTCAACCTCTGTGCAAGAGCAAAAGCAAACCCCACAGAGAAATCCTTAGACCTTCCGAGATACAGGAGAAGTTTCTGTGAAATTCATCATTAGCATTAGTATTTCTCCCACAAGTCAGTGTAAATAGACACAGTAGAAAAGTTGACAGTGCTTATATTTAAAAATTACTCTGAAAGATTATTGAAAATCAGGCACTACTGGATATTTGCTAAAAGTAAGCCAGCATAGGTTTAGGTTCATTTCTGTTGAGCTGACACTCTGCAAATGATAATTTGATAGAAGGTCTCCTTTTAACAGTAATTAGGAAAAACTTCATTTTATGGATTATTAAAATTTCACTTTTAACCTAGAACTTTCAAATAGAAAAGGTTTTTATTCTGGGTGGGAAGATAGTTTGTAGATTTCTCCTTGTAGAAACATTTTTTTTCTCTCTGTAAACTAAGTATCTACAATAATATGCACTCTTAGAGAGGATTTCTATTCCAGTTCTGTATTTCACAAGTTTCAGATGATAAGCTGCTGACAGATCTAGAGTATGCACACAGCCAATACTTTTTTGTCAATGGCTGACCAGATTTCAGCAGAAAGGAGCCCAGAAGAGAGAACTGGAGTGAAGACTCAGTGCAGGCTTCACCCATGAAGTAGGTTGCAATGGGTTGGTTTTTTAAGAACATAAGCTACTCAGTGAGTGCTACATTCCCTCAGCAGCTGACACACCCCTAAAATGAAGCCACTGAAAAATGCAGGGGCCATGGGCACTACACAAAGGAACTGATCATGTGTGTTCACAAATAGTGCATACTTTCAATGAAATGTAAAGGAGGCTCTTGCTGGGACGTTGTATGACACTGGATTTAGAGATTTAAAAGGAGAAAAATAATGCAAAGGGTTTAGATTTCTAACCTTGAGCAGATTCATATCTATTGTCATGAAACAGTTTATTCAGAAAATCTTCATGACCATACATACCACCATTAAAACTGTCTTAAAGCCCCTGACATTTCCATATAGACCTGTTTGGTAGATATCGTTAGCATCCCTTTTATTGATGCATATGAAGAAAGTGTTTACATTAAGGAAAAACAGACCAGAAATTAAACATGTGCACATGTGCAAGACTTTTGAGAACTGTAAATACATTGCATTAATAATGAGTCACCATTAAATTCTTCATTTATTCTTATTCTTGTAAGAAAAAGCAGACGAAATCTATTTGCAAACTGGAATTAAAACATCCTCCCTTACCTTCCATCACTGTCTTACTCATCTATGGAGCTCCTTCTTTGGTGTGTGACAAAGATCCCAGAAAAGGGGGAGGAAAGCTTTCTGCTGAGGCTTCTGCTGAGCCTAACACCACCAAGTATATTGTTCTGGACTGCACCTCCTGGAAACTTACAGTGTTCTTATTATTCAGCATGTTTTATGCTGACTTCCACACTATCTTAATGGAAAGAACTTTATTAAAGCAAAACTTGTTAAATATGATGAAGAGCTATTCTCCAGGAATTAAATAATTCCTGTTAGTTTGTGTAGCTCCTTTACCATTTAAAACCTGTTCATTTATGCTTCAGAACAAATAAATATTAGATAATTTATTTCTAAAAAAGAATTATTGCCCTCCTAATTGTGAGGTATATGTGCTGGGTTAAAAAAATTGGGGGAGGGGTTGCTGTGAAAATTACAAATAGCTCTAGGACATATTGCATATTTCAAAAGATTTTATTGTATAAATGTACTGTAGTAAAATGGATTTCTGAGTTCATGGGAGGTAAACTGTGGACAATATAATCAGGATCAACCCAAATACAGGGTCTGGGCGAAGATCAAGAGCTATTCACCTATATCCAAGTGATAAATGTACTTTCTCTGAATGTGAAAATTACTGTTCTTCCCTGTTGCAAGGCAGAATGAGAAATTCCAGGTTCCATACTTGTAAGTCAGCCACACTTAGCATCTAAGAAAACCTTTGAATTTAAGTGTTCTGGGCATTAATGAATGAAACATCACATACTTCACAAGAAATTTGGGAAAAATACAACTATTCAAATACAGGTACAATTTAAATTATTACTAAACTAGGTGTGGACAACCAGATTTCAGTGACAGAGAGACTCAACACAAGAGATTAATCTCTGTTCTGCTTATGTAATTGAAATCACTTATTGTCAATGCCGAGAATACAGTTTTATGTAATCCCAAATTCAATAAGTTTTTTTTTAAAGAGGTTTTTCTTTAGGAAGTTCTCAGTTTTGTCCTGGCTTCAGCTAAGAGCTTACAGTATCCCTGGCCGGGGGCGGAAGGAATCTAAGCCAGTTTTTCTTGCAGCAAGACACAAAATAGAACTAAAATGGAAGAATCATTACTTTCCACCCTGCTTTACTTGCTGCCTGTGTAGAATTGTTCCCTATGGCACAGTATGTAGTGTTTCATCCAGACTTATTTTAAGTGTTCAGCTCAATTTCAGCCATGATATGGCAGCTAACGAATAATCTCCTTTGGTTTATTTTTATCACATTCTTAAGTATGCATTAAAATTAGCATAATTGATGGTGTAATTAAAGATGTCAGCACAGCTCTGAATACAGAGTTTGCTAGTTTACTTGTACTCTTAGGATTTTTTTTCCTGAAAGATTTCTGCCAACACCACATTGGATTATTTTAAAGACATTTTTAATTCCTGAATTATTGTCCTGGAGATCGCAAGATGTTTTAAAAGCTTTTAGAATTACAGTCATATGAAAAGTTTCATCCTATGAAAACCAGATAAGGATACAATTCCACCTGCTCCAATTCCATCTCTCCATTTCTGTGTATAAAATTGATTGTCAGGAAGGTAGAATCCCTCTATGCTTCTTTTGTAAAAATTGATCTGTACTAATAGAATGGGAGGGCTACCACCTCAACAGGCACAACAATTTCCAATTACATACGCAGGTGTCAAAGTTTAAGCACCTACTGTTAAGAAAACATTTCTCTTGAAGCCTCTTGAAGGAAGAAAGCCACAGGCTCGCTACAGCTCTGAACAGTGGCAGCTTTACACTTCCTTTTCACATATGCCCTGGGTAAAGTTCCAAGGACCAGCACTGAAATTCAATTTAAGCTACTAAAATGACCAGGGGAATGAAGGAAGGAAGAATTGTCCTACATGCCATATCACTGATGGGTTTTTTTTTCTTTCATTTATGTCCTGATGAGCCCAGAGTGACAATTGCCCTGCTTCAAAGATGACACTAGTTGCAATAATCTTCCTCACAGCTTACTGTTTATTATATTAGCAATATAATTAAGGATAGTGGTCATTTCACAGTCAGCTTTTGGATCATGCAGAATTTTTCGTTGAACCTAATCTCATGCATGGGGTGTTCTTATGCTGTTATGCATTCAGTAAGAAAAGTTCTTGTGCTGTCCCCTTGTACCAGCCAACAACAGATACTTGCTGCCCTCCAAGTAAGGTAGCACATTCATGAAACAGATCACTAACTCATACATGAACATTATGAAGAGGTAGCATGCTTTTAAACCTATGACAATTAGTGCCTTTTTTTCCTTGCTAAGGCACTATTTCCTATTGTACCCTTCCCATTGTACCAGAAACTCCCCACAGCTGTTAGTCCTAGCTCCACCGATCTGCCAGAATTCACAAGGCTCACGGAATAAGTGGATTCTAAAAAAAACAGGTTTAGTGGAATACTGCCACAAATTTATTTTCTTGGAAATATCCTGCTGAATATTATGCAATTCCACAATGAATTGCCTGTTCCCAATTTATGAAGGAGCCAGCCAAATTTTTCACAATTACTAGTAACTTCAGTTAGAGAAGTTTTCCCTTTCCCTCAAATTATGTAGAAAGCAAATAGCAAAAATACCAGAATAAAGTATACAACAATCTCTCTTTTCCCTGAATAGCAAACTAAAGCAAAGGGAGAACTGGGAATATCTGAGAGCATGAAGCATGTGTCCCCAGCTTTAAAAGCCATTGGCTATAAATGAGCTCAGAACTGCCCCTCATTTGGTGCACAGCAGAGCTGTAGGATCTCATGGACATGAAGAGAACTGCGCTGTGATTTTAATCAAGGTTGATGCACAAGAGTGATGCAGTGGCAAAGAAGAGATCTTGATATCCATACAGATGTACGACAGTTGTAAGAGCCCTTAATGAGAATTAGTGGAATGCTTCCATCTCTTTAAACTCTTTATTCAATGAAAGATCCCCTGTAAGTTCAAAAGTCTTGACTTGTTTCAAGCAGAAAACTAAGTTTTGGATCTATGCAGGTCTTTCTCAGGCCTGAGTTTATGGCTCCACTATCAAGAGTCTTGATGATTGATGTTTAAACATAATTTTTACAAACAGTAAAAACGCAGTATGTTACCTTAACTTGGTTTCTGATATATAAACCAAGCAAACAAATCTATTTTTGCCTCTTATTTGGCACAATTCCATTACAATTTTCAATTTAATTCTTTCAAATACTCCTTTGCTGCATTTCATCTACTTTATAAATCTCTCTCTCAGCTTCCTTTTCATGAATCCATTGCAAGATACTTTACCTCTCTTATACTTCAAAATACCTTTGTTTCAAAAAAACATAAAAGAGGATAAAAACAATCAGAAGCAAGTCTTGATAAAAAGGCAGACTTTGAAGCTCTGATATAAATACAGCACAATGCTTTCTAACAGATTTTTAATATAAACTTTCACATTAAAACAAAATAATTAATAGGCCCTGTGGCAATGCTAAAAGACACACACCTTGTATGTTGCTTCCTACCCTGCTTCTCTTAGTTTAATTACATTTCATGTAACAGTTCTGGCAACTGCCCCCTCCAAAAAGCTTTTTGAAAACAGAACCAGTCCAGACAGAACTGGATCAAGCAGTACAAGTTGTATCAAGAAGGAGACTTTGGAAAAACATTTTTGGGCTGCATTTGAATAAAGTTTAATAGGTACTTCTCAAATATCTAAGTGGATAAAATTACCCTGAAGTTCTTAAAGATCAGGAAATGTAGTGCAAAAATACTCCCAATAGCACACCTTTATATAGGAGCAAAGCCTTTTTGGCAGCCATGTCATCACCTAACAGAGTCTCTAAATGTAAATTGCTGACAGTAGTTATTAGGAAAACATGACATTGGTCTTGGTAACAAGACTTAAGAACATAGGCCATGGAGGTTGAGGGTTTTTAACACAACACAAAAGTAATTACGAATTTACTTTGGTTATCTTGGATTACTTTAGAATTAAAGCAGTAATTATTTCACATGTAAGGCTGTATTTTCAGATGAATTACAAACATTCGGGTAGCAAAGGCATTTGGCCAAAAAAAACCCCAAAACCAAAAAACATCACATGGGGGAAATGGGAACACAGAACACAAGGAGACTATGATATGCCAAACTGGAACCTCCACTATGGACCGTTAACTTCAGTAAACCAAGGACTGCATGATTATATTGACTCTGAATCAGAGAGACTTGGAATCTAATTGATTAGGAATTCATAAATTATAACACAAGTTAACCTATAAGGATGGTTTTAGCTCTTTAGGAGAATTCTAAAGAGCTACATCTAATTTCAACAGGCATGGGTATCTATCAGGTTAGTTCAGTGAATTCGTATTTCTGGCTTACAAGATAAATAGGTAAAAGTGCTCATTAATTTTAAAATACCAATCCTACTTATTTCTTAGTACTTTTTAAAAACATGAATGTCTTTTGAAATAGACATTCTCAAAAATCTGTATCACTAACATAATCAAATGAGATTTAGGCTTTCAAGTATGCCAATACCAGGAAGTTTGAGTAGACAAGTGGGTAGGCATATAAATAAATTTATTCCATGTTAAATGAAAACACAAAGTGTGAAATGAACTGGATTAAGAGTTAAAGTGAAGCATAATGACTTAATCTACAATTTCTTTGCAGTAATATGTATAGTCAAGACTCTTAATTCATGTGTGCAATTATAGCTGGCAGATACCTAATGTAAGCCAATATTCTGTGCAACTACCTTTCCATCTGCAGTTCTGGATGGAAACTAGGAAAAATGCCTGAGAATAATATCTATAAGTTGGAGGTTATGGCACTGAATAACAAGAATGTCAAACTGAAGGCACAGAAAATCTGATTGAGTGACAACCACTGACAAAATTTTGGAAGAAGAAAGGGATGCGTAAGCAAGGAGACAAGAAAAAACAGAAGTATTTCTAATCATTTCCACTATGTGTAAACTGATTAATGCTTAAAAATAACCAGCACACTGTCATCTCACACTTCCAAATACAACTCCTCAAAGCAGTTTCTAATGTATGTTTCTGACAGCCATGAATCAAAGAGATCTGCTATTTGGCATGAAAATCTAGAAACAAAATTGTACACTGCCAGTACCAAAAGCAGGGCGAGTTTGAAGGCAATATGTCAAGTTGTCCAAACAGTCCTCTAGATTGAATATTTTGTCAAGATGTGTGTCACACATTACAGGAAAATAGTTTAAAGGAATATAGTCCTTCCAGTGAAATACTTCAGTGTAATTACAAACCAGTTATCCATTGCTCTGGATTACTTAGTGGTCTAGCACACCTTAAATGGATAAATACTTAAATTTATTTTTTAACCTCCATAGTAGGTCAATGCCCTACCCATCAATTTTACTCTTCCTTCCAGAAAAATGAGGCAATGACCCTATTAACTGTTTCCTTGAGCAGCTCAGTGATGGCACAGTGCTCACTTTGCAGAGCATGTTACAAATACAGTAATGATATGGCCTGACAAGCTGCTTGACTGCGTATTATTTAATACTCACAGGGCCACTAAGTGTGCAGTGAAATTTGTGCTCATAAGATAAACTAGGCAGCATTGGTAATTGTTTCATTCTGTGGCTGGATTCTCAAGAGGAGGTTACCTAAATCATCTCAGAGCTGATGGGCCAGCAGTGTGGGTAGAGGAGAAAAGGACAGAAGCAAAGAGGGCACCTGGGAAAATGCAGAGACTCAGAGCAGCCTTGAGTCAGATGCCTTAGGTAAATTCTGAAATCCAACCTATTTGAGAGAGGCATCCTGGGGTGCTTCTAAAGTTCTGAGACACTACCATGAAAAGTTTAAAAAAAATTTCATATGCTAAGCTTATGAGTATCACAGACTCAGCTCATCGCAACACTACAGGAATCAAAATTGGCAATATTCCTTATTCATTACTATGCTTCAGTCAACTGTCAAGTCAATTTAGAAGAGCTGAGGTACATTCATCCTATCTCCATTGCAAAAAAATGTTGAGATTATTGCTTCCCAGTTGTCATTTTTCCACATCACTATAATGAGAACTGTACGTTCATTGTACGTATGGGCATGTGTCAGTTCAATATCTTTAGGCTGTCGGTACAGAGGGCAAAAAGGAAATACACTGGTCTTTAACAGCATCTAAGAGAGTGTTGCAGTATTGTCAGTAATAAAACACATTAAATACCTCACTGAAAAATACAGTCTTTATTTGTACCATTTGGCTGCTTTACCTTTTGCCATTCTGAGGAAAGATTTTTTTTTTTTCTTTTTTAAATAACTATGATGATCCTGTAATAATAACAACAACAAAAAGATTTTGGGTAGTATATCTGGGATATTTGCCTTAAACTAAGCAACAGATATGGAATACCCCAGGATTGGTTCCATGTGTTGATAATTGCTGCTTAGAGAAGTCAGAAAGAGCAGAAAACATGGATAACAGAAAAATGAAGAACTGTTGCTCCCTAGTGCCTAAAGAAAGTAATCCCTTGACTGCAAAGCTGAGCAGTACTGTAAAGGAAAAACAATTAGGTGATCCATGTATCTTAAGCATCTAACTGTAAGCAACACAGTATGTTTCATGGTATTCTTAACATTTTGCTCCAAGATAAGTATTTCAGAAAACACTGACCTATACAAAATAGAAATAGCTTCCTACATTCAACCATGCTTCAACCATCTTGCAAATAATTCATAGATAATAGAAAGTAGTAAAGGCAACTGTCAGAAGCTAGATTGCAGTATCTGTGTTGTGTGTTTGCACTACAGTGTTTGCAAAGAATGGATTAAATTTAGGTGATATTGCGTTTGAATTTGGTATTTATATTATGAATTACCATGAAATTTTAATGCATGGACTGCTTTAAATGTATTATTATTCATGTATCAGGGAGTACAAGTGCAGAAAATAGTACGTTTATCCATTCTTAAGGCATTAAGAACATAATCGCCTTGTGATTGTAAGCTGTTTTGTTCTATTTTATTTATTATTTGACATAGTACTTTGGTTTTGTAGACTGGGCTACAGCATTTGCTGGCAGAAGATGAACCTGACATCATTTTAACTATTCTAGGCTTTTACTGATGTTGTAGTCAGTACTCTGTTTATTGTCCAAACTTAGAAAATTACAACACATCTTCAACTAAATCTACTCTTTATTTCTCCAAGTTCCTTAATTGTTACTCTAAAACTATCCTGTTTTAAATGTAGTGCCTCTGTAGGGTACTTCCAAAGACCTTTTAAACCACTAGTGAATCATTTAACATTTCATCAATCTATCTGGTATATTTTTATAGATTTCAAACAAGACCTTCCATGCTTGACCACAGAAAACAGGACAGTCCTAGGGCTGTGAGAACCTCATACCAAGGCCCAGCCAAACTGGGCATTTATTTAATATTCCAAGGGTTCCACACAACTCTCTCTCTTTTTCGTGTTCAGACCGTGTTCTTCAGCTGTTAACCCTGGCTGGCATCACCATGCCCACAGCGGTCAGGACACGTCCGGTCTCTCTGGCCTCCTCCTGAGGAGAGGGGCAGGAAAAGGGCCCTCCACTCACACAAATTTGAGACTGACTATTTAGAGCAGGGAGCTGAACTGGGAAAAGATCAACGTGCCCAGCCTCTGAAGAGGGGAAGAGAGGGAAAAGCTGTCAGCCCTGGTGAGCACACCACCCGCTCCCAGCCATCCTCTGGAGCCCACACAGCACTGGGAACAGACTGGTTCTACAAGTGCACCCCCATAGTTACACCCCTGCACGTCTTGGCTCCTGTGAGAATTGGAAATTATCTGCCCCACATCAGTGTGACTGCACCACGAGGGGTTTTCTCACTCAGACCCTTGTTACTGTGATGGGTTTGACTTTGGCAGCATTTGAAAGAGTCTCCTGCTACTGACAGCCAGTGCTGGCCTGTTGTATCCCACAATAATGAGCTCCACCTTAGCAGAGCCTGGATCGATTTCCCTGCCAGTTGTCAGCCCTGACTGTAGTGCTGTGAAATGAATAAGTAAGATCAACAGTGCTATAACCGTGCCACCTGGATCATTGAAATATGTACTGTGATATAATAAAGTGACACACTTTGCATTTAAGCAGTGGCCTAGCAAAAAAAAAAAAAAAAAAAAAAAAAAAAAAAAAAATCCTGATAGTGCAAAAAACTGTTTTTCCTCCTAAGATTGATAGTGATACCAAGCAGGAAAAGAATAACTAGTTTTGCTCTAGTTTCATGTAGAAAGTATAACAGGCTTAAAATATTACCCATGCTGCTCGTTCAAATGAGTTCAAAAATTAAAAAGTATGATAATTTACTCATGCAAAAAAAAAAAAAGAAAATATCAGCAAGATCGTTAGAAATTTTAATTTTTACTTTATTTTCTCTATAGAGCATGCATTCATCACATCTACGCACTATGGGTGGGTTTGACTCATTGCAATAATAGACCAATAATGAAAATGAAGGAGCACAACAATCATGAATGCAATAAAAAACATTTTAAAAACTTCAAAGAAAATCAACCACAAAAGGGTGGTTTGCCTACTTCAGTACTTGTGTCCTCTCTAATACCATTAACCACTACTCAGTTTATATACTGAATTATCCCAAACTATTTATTTTTATGAAGACAAAAATAAGGATTATTTTCATGTATTTAATTTCAAGATATTGAGATTGTTCTTATTTAAATCAAGTCATTAACAGCATTTCCTAAGCAATGCAATATTCCAGCCCACAGGAAGTCTTGCCAAATACTGAAAAAACCGAGTACCACAAATGGACAAGAAAAAAGCTCTTTCACCAAATTAGACTACATTTTAATCCTGAAGTACATCTGAAAATTCTTTTGTGTCAAATCATTGCCACCTGCAAGTGAACTGAAACAAAACTGAAATTGGAAACAAAATAAAGTCAAACTGGAAACAAAATATAGTCAAAACTAGGGAATTAGAAGCCGGGGTATTTATGTTGCAAAAGCTTAAGGGGTTCATCCTCAGGGACTGAACTACCAACACCTCACGTAGACAACAGTGAAAACTGTGCAGGAGAACAAATCAGAGAATGTGGCTTTGAAATGTGACCAGCACAGAGGATGTACAAAGAGCTCAGCAGAGACAGGGATGATGGAGATGTTATCACACCCAAACTGTCATTTGAGTGGTAGATTCTGAACAGCAAGGGTGACAGCTGCCCGGGAAAGACATGGAGACTGGAATTAATGAAATGCAGATGAGATCAACCCTGGCACCTTCTAACACACTGGTCTTTAGTAGGTAGAGCATGTAAAGACTTCTCCCAAATGCAGACCTCTCCTGTGCAAATGTAGAGAGATTAACATCTCTAGAACTGCCAAAAGCAGAGTGGAAGAAAATGAAGAGTCATGAAGTTATCACACAGATTCATTAACCAACTGATTGGCGCTTTCCTATTGCTGCTGTCATGAAATAGGAAGACAGGAAGACAGATTCCCATTTATCTTAAACACCTCATAGCAGCAATTCTTAGGGAAAGTACATAATCTTGTCTCTGAAAGGTGTCTAACGGTAACAGATTTTCAAGATAGCAGGTGCTAACTGTGGAAGGAACGACTTTTTCGAAATATAAACTTAGAAAACGTGACATTTCTCATATTGTTTGTGTTATTGCCATTCTGCCCCAATTACAAATGCAAGAAGTCCAACCACTAAAGACCTAGATTATTAACAAACAGGATCTAAAAATCACAGCAAATACTAAAAGAACAAAAGCACCATCTTGTTTTCAATTAAAAAAAAAAAAACAACTAACAGTAAACAGTGGCAAAGTAATATAAGGCTAGAAGATTAAGGCATACTTTATATCATCTACTTGCTGATGATATATACTTACAAAATCATAATCACTAACCAAAAACTAATTGTACCAACATTTTACACCAGAAATAAGACTTAAAATCACTAAGGTAAAGATCAAACAGTAATGGAGAATTCCTGAAGCTAAACTGAATATTCTAAAAGAATAGAACATTGGTTTGAAGACACAATGTTTACCAGCAAATCATTTACCCAGTGTTCTGGGCAAGCCTTCACATATCACAAGCCTTGGCAGAGTATGCTTCAGAAAAGAAGTATTCCCATTTTCTATCTTTTTACCTTCATAAAGCTTGAGTTCTCTATACAGAATAGCCTTAAAATCTTTCCAATAGCACAAACCATGAGGTTTTACAACTAGCACAAAAGTAGGCTTGTTAAAATGTCAAGAGATACTACAGTTACCCTGCTATCTACTGGTAGATTTCTTCTCTGAGAGTTGTAGGAATTTACAAAGACACATTAAGAAAAGTGGTTATTGATAAGAACCTGTCATTTTTTCCTGCATAGACATTGACATTTTAAAAACTACCAAAATCTGAGTACCATCAGTAATTTTACTTTTTATATGCAAGATTATTCAGAGCCTCCAATTAACTGCAGGCTTCATACTGAATGCTTCATGGAAATACACAAAGAAATGGCTCTTTTCAAATAGCTTAAAATCTAAACAGACAGTTGACACAAGAAGCAGGACAACAATATGGGAAAAGTCTACTGTAGACAAATTAAATATACACAGAAACATACGTAAAAATACTAAACACATATGGAGAATGCTTACTACAGTTAGGAAATTTAAAAAAGGGCTCAATGAGAAACAAAGAGAAATAAAGCTGAGAATTGCTACTCTCCTCCCTGCCACTACCACATGCAATTCTGATTCATTTTCTCTCCAAGGTGAGCCAGTATGGCAGGAACAGACGCCACAAATGCTACTGAAGTAAGAGCACTAAGTGGGACAGAGGAGAAGAGTAAACAGTAGGGTTCAGGGTGCAATAGCAGTTTCTGCAGCAGGAATTACCTTCTTTCCTTCTTCAGGGCAGTGCCAGACTTTGGTTTTCATGAGAGCATGAAAGAAACTGTCATAGATAACCTTAAACTTTAGGGCTACAGTTTGCTCTCATCACAAACCCACAAGCACTCGACTGCAGTGCAGGAATAAGTATCACATAGTGGGATTTTTGGCATTGTTTGCTGCAGGGCCAGGAGTTGGACTTGATGGTACTTGTGGGTTCCTTCCAACTCAGAATATTTCATGATTCTATAATAAAAGTAGCACTCCAAGTTATAAAAAATGGCCGGATGTACAGTGCTGCTGAACAGAGGTAACTGAGTTTGACACTTTCAGTAATAAGCCATGTGCTTTAGGAGGGTCAAGGAAAGTTCTCTTTGAAAAGCCCTGCTGTCAGGATGTTTGTTCTCACCTTTTCTGCATTCATCTCCATTCTGCATTGTGTTCTCATCTGCAAGTTCATGTACCTTAACAAAAAATGCAAGAAGTTGGTTTTACTGAATGTATTTTTAATGTGTCTGAAAAGATTCAAAGTAATTATAAGGTATATTGGCACTTGGCTGCAGTTGCAGTAATTGCTTGCTTTATCTCTCTGCCTGCAGTTCTGTAGCATGCCTGTTCAGCACCAGCAGCTCCTGGAGTCTGGTGTGAACCCAACACAGACATTTTCCAGTAGTAAATCTGTTACTGTGACCAATATCTCCCAACAAGAGCCTATTCTAGCTCCAGAAAGACTGAAGGTAATGCAAAGTGAGACTGGCACAGCTTTATATTTTGCAATGCTCTCAACAATACTGCCAAACCTTGTCTTTGGACTTAAATTTTTTCCCATGTTCACAATCACTGTGGCTTATAAAACTGTCACATTTTAACACAACTATTGTATTCTTCACATCTGCAACTAAAATAATTACTTCAAAAAGCACAGGTTAAGACCCGTGTCTTTCTGAAGTAAGACAGTTTATCCTAAATCAATTCAAGCAACACTCCTTGAGATAAATTTATGTGAAAGTTTGTCAGCTGTGTGATTCAAGAACTGAAACTCTTTATGAAGCATTGGCAGAGATTTTGAATGGTGTGAGAAGAGGTGACGGATATGAAGAGTCATTTTTATTCCTTCAGTCTTCATGTAATCATGCATTTTTCTGACAGCGAATGTGCTAGAAGTACATATCTCTTAATCTGTCACAGTGCTTCATTTTTCTACATCATGTAGTCATTCTCTACATTACGATATAAAAAAAATTGAATTTTCAAGCTTCAAGAAAGAATACTTGAATTTTTAGTTTTAAATTAGTATCTTATTCTAATGTTTCTCCCAAAACTCAAGACGTCACTTACTTGCTACCTCTTCTTAAGCATTAAAATGGCCAAAAAATCAAGCCTATCCTGGCAATAACTGTGTTTTGAGAGGACACTTAGGGGTGTGGGCATTGGTTTTGGTTCTTTATCAGCCTTTGATTCTGTGGCAAAGATGTATTTCATCTTCTGAGGACAATGAATAAGGTTACTTTCCACTGAAGCAGGAATTGTCTAATCATCACAGGAACTGACTAGCTCAGAAATTATGCAGAGAAGAGTATTTCTCTGACTCCCATTTTGAAAAGAACATGTGCAGTCAACGCAAGAACAAATTTTAATGGAGCAAAATGGAACATTATTTTGTAATGAGACTATTTCTTGTTAAAAGTTACTTCATGAACACCTTCAAACGCACAGTCTAAAAGAAAACATCTTTGTTTCTCATCATTGCCTGCCTGAGTGCACCCCATTAACTAGGTACAACCAGTAGTTCAGCAACAAAATCAAAAGATAAGTAAGTGTTAACACTGAAGGTGAAAAATATATAATCCAGCAAAAACTCAAGTTAGGAGGAAGAATAAAAAGATTCTGTACATGGGCATGGTGGTTCTAGGAACTCCCTCCCAGCAATTCTACTTTGTGACAATAAAGCTGCAGTTTAAGCCCACAATTACCATTTGACAGCATTTGAGGAATTTCAGTTATTATTATCTGCTGTCGGAGCTACTCCAGTATCCTCAAGCATTTTAGAATTTCTCAGCTGATTTCACTGTAAAATTTCTACTGCTATAGCCTGTAAGTATGCACACAGGGAGATCAGATACACTAAGTATTCTACAAGTGAAAGAATTAGGTTGTCGCAAGGTGACTGAGCTTGCAGGCATGTGGATCCTAGTATGAAAACTTGGGAAGGAATAGGATAATGTTATAGCATAACACAAGAGCTCAGTGGAATCAGGAGTTTGTCCTTCAGGGCTCACTATCCTGGCAGCACTCCTGGGCACCTTTTCTCACTCCAGTGGCACAACACACCTGTAAGAAAGTCTGTCAGCTGTGGAAGGTTTCTCCTGTTGTGAGAGACTACCCTGGAGAGATGGCTACTCCCAACCTAGATTACCCTTGGATGTGAAGCCATGATGGAAGAACTGGAAATGGCTACAAAAAGATCACACTTCTGAGGTGGCAAAACAGCCAATGGAGACCAGGAGGCTGCAGGATCTTCAGGCTGGGTTTAAAGATAGCCTTAAACATGAGTGAGATTTCAAGCCTCCTTCAATACAGCAATAGCACTGCATACTTCTCAGGAGCAGGCTGACAGACACTTTCAGCTACACAAAATTTAGTTCTACTCCAAACTTTGCAGTACAAATTAAAATTGATGTGACTTGCCTTGCGGCAATTTATTTCATCCTAAATAAATAGTAAAAAGGGGTAATTTGCTGATCTTGATTTTATTAATATTTCTGCTCCTCTTCCCTGTTTTTCATTGTCAACCTTTCTGTCATTGTGGTTTTTCTCTTCACCTTTGTCTCCATTGCGTTTGTCACACACATTTTCACTCTTTCCCTTTTCTCCAAAATATCTCTCCATGGCCACACTGAATGGACATCAAAGAAAGCAATTCCTCCTGTTTCATGCCCAATGATTTCCCATACCATAGAAGTGATGCAGTTTTTCAAAGTCCCAGTTCAGCTCAGCAAGAAGGAAGTGGCCAATGCCAAGAACAGCAAGAAATTAATGACATCTCATTAAAAAAAAAAAACACAAAAAAACAAAAAAACAAAAAACAAAACAAAACAAAAAAAAAAAAAAAAAGGGATTAAAAGTAGATTGAAATGCAATATTTTAGCTGAGCAAATATCCAGGAAGGTATTTGCAGGATGTGTCCTTACAGAGAGAAAGGAAAGAGAATATGTCAGTGAGCATAAGCTGCATTATCAATGCCATTATAATACTGCAGCTCTTCTCAGTCTGACACTACCATTCTGGCAGTTTATGACTTAGGCTGATTTTTTCCATCTCCATTATGATCCAAATAAACAGAGGTTGAACCACACATGAACCCAACAGTACCTGAATTTTAGAAATTATTTCAATATTGGCTTTTCCTTATAAATGCTTAGAAGCATTGGATATGATTGCTCTTGACAAAAAAAGCTCAAAGCCTGGTGGTTTGTGAGAGGTTTTGACCGCCACTAAAATTGGCTCCAGAATATAACACCTCTGAGAACTGAACACATTTATTTCCAACCAATATATTTATTTTTTCCTAATTTACTGCTCCATTTCTGATAAATTTATCTGGTTGGACTAAGCACAACAAAGTCTCTCAGGCTCTTCTTATAAGACTCCCCATTCTCCTGAACATGCTAGTAACCTTTCTTTGCACCTGCTCCAGTTTGAATTCACCTTAATTAAAAGCAGGAAAAGAAAACTATTTCAAATATCCCACGTTATTGTTTCTGTGGGACCTAGTTCAGGTGTTTGTCACTTCCTTTGCTAATGCAAATATCTCATCCAGCACAGCGTAAGATTGTATTTGCCCTATTCATTGATGTTTTTGCACTGATGACTTGCAGTCATCCCATGACTTTCTCCTCTTCTGTCATTTCCAATTAACAAGCACCTAGCTTATAATAGAAATGTATTGGTTTTGTGCATGATCTTGCACTTTGTCCTATTGAATTTCATTCAGATAGTATTACTGTAGTCCTCAAGGTCATTTTATTCTTCCTGCATGGAATTCTGAACTCCCCCCGTGGCAGGGCCCAGAAGTCTTTTCAGCTTCACAATAATTTATTTTTTCAAAGGAATTAATAAATTTTTAAAACAATATATACCAGGAGCATTTCTTGAGGGACTGACTTGTAGCCCCACTACCTGACATAACCTCAGTGTGTCCCTGGCAGGTTACAGTAATGGATATTGTCTCTGCAATGACTGAAGTACTTGAAGCAAAATTCCAGAATATTTTGTTCTTTCTCTCCCAAAAACAGCCGAGTTTTCAGAGACATCCAGGCACTCTACTTATCCACGGTACAAGTTGTTTTATGCATCTTTCACATTTCTATCTCCATACAGCACATTGTCTAAAGTCATTGTACTTAAAACTTCACAGCACTACAGTTGTGACATCTCTACACTAAACAGGTGCCTACACCTGGAGATGTCCCAGGTGACTACACATATTTATTGGATATAGACATAGATATTTACAGCTACTTCATTCATCTTTAAAAAAGTTACCACAAGGAAAACATATCTCTAAAGGAAAGTCTAACCATTATCAATTTATGGCACTGGAAACTTCCTCAAATTCAGAGAAAAACACTCGTGTATATTCTAGCTCCAGGACACTGGAAAATTGAAATATAAATTTGAATGATGAACAAACCAATGCTAACTCCAAAATTAAGTTCTTGGCCTATCTCTGATGATCAATCTACCTGTGCTACAAAGAAATTTGTTTTTTTAGAGCTTTTTCCTCCTGCTTTTGGGTTTTCCATCTCAAATGTTTGAATGATGATCTATCTTGAGATAACTATTTTCATAGTACTTTACCAGACAGCTTAGAAATACTTAGAAAACAATGCAATTGATACATACTAGGACTTCAGAAACATTAGTCACATCACTAGTAATAGTCAAAGAAAGAATGAAGAGTGGAGAAGGATCCTTTTACTCTTTAACTGTCAGATCAGAAGCACAGAAACTGCATGTTAATTTTGCCCTTGGTTTCAATTCTTGAAATTCAGAAGTTCATTTCTATCCTGCAGGAAAATATTAGTGAAACAGTCATTCTGCTGTTACACTAAATACTGCATGTGGGAACAGGTATTCTAATGTGCTGCATAGCAAAAATCTAGCACCTTGTGAGAATCCTTTCTTCTTGTTCTTTCTGCCTCTCAGCATCCTTCTTCCTCTAGAAACACACAGAGGACACACATTTTTCCATGGACTTGGGTGTCACATTCAGGCTGCCTTCTGACCTTGTGTAATTAGGGGAAACCAGAAGACAAATCTTCACTGATCTTCCCCTGTAACCTGCAGTGATCACTCTTGACAAGATACAAGGTGTAGCCCATGCAGACCTTTACACCAGTTCTTAACACCTACTCCTAAATGTTATAGAACATTTAACAATGTCAGTTTCTCAACACACGGTATTCGCTGGACTGTATTCTGATATACTGTGCCACTGCTCAAAATGTAAATGCAGCTCCAAAACATTCCAAAATAATTAGGCAAATTTCATGAACTTGAAGAGTGCAATTAATTGATAGTGAAGTGGGAAAATTGGAGGTTTTCCAAGAGCCTCCTGGAGCACTCACCTGAGTCTAATAAGCAAAACCCTTCCAGTATCACATCAAACTCTAAACACATTCATTCCAAAGACTGTAATGCGAACACATTCTGAAAATCCAAATGGTCTTTAAATTAATCACAAATTTTTTTACAATTTTTAAATTTTTCATCTTGTTTTGATGCATTTTTCATTACATAATTGGAAGAATTGCCTTCAAACAATTTTATGAGGTCTACAAAATATCATTTTTACTCTGCAGGATACTATTTAGATTTTTAATAATTAAGCATTACAGCTCCCTGTCATATTGTCTCATAGAATTTCAGAGAGGAAAGTCACACAGAGAGAAAGAGTATTCAAATTTACTACAGAAAGAGAAATAAGCTCTTGGAGTGCGTGTCCTATTCTCTTCAAAATTGCCAAAAGTCATGGCAGTAAAAAATGGTTTGTGTCTTGGGCTACTCAAGCTAATTCCTGTCAGCTCATTCCCTTGGTTTTAAACATGAGCAGATGAAGAAAAAAATGGAAGGAGAAAAAGAATCAAACACAGGGATAAGTGAGAGGGACTGTTCTTTTCCTCCTCATATATAAACATGTGTCCTGAGGAAGACAGGCTTTGTCACTATCCCCATGACTAGCCAAGCTCTAGAACTCTAACTAACATTGCTTGGAAGCAAATTGCCATGTGGAGCAGAATTGTGGATAAGCATCTAAAGATAGGAGAGAACACAGGCTAATTTGCAAAACATGGGAAGGTCTCCTGTGGTGTTATCCTTGGTGCAGATATCCAAATCCCTTTTGCATGTATCAGGAAATTTCAGCATTGTACCAAACGGATATTAAGAAAGACCACGTTATGCAAGAATACAGCATGCAAAGAAGACATTCGACCATTGCTTAATTTATTCCTTACATTCCACCTCACACTGGTCTCTGTACAGTTCCTAGAAAAAATGGCAGACCTTTCTTTAAGTCTACAAATTCAAAACATGAAGTGTATTTTATGGGTCATTTGAAGGGAAGAGTACAAATAAGTACTTTTAAAATAATGCCTTAAAAAGCTCAGTGTCTTATGAATCAAGACAAATACTCGAGCTGCCAGGAAGCCCTGGGTGTTTGGCACTGCAGCCCAGCTCAAGAAAGGAATGCAGCTCTGGCATGCCGTGCCTGGGGATAAGGTGGGAACACGGACCTCAGAGTTAGGGATCTCTCATGTTTAGGCTACCTTGTAAGGAGTTTCTTAGGAAACTCAACTAAAAATGGGGGCAATTTTCCTAGTTAATAGAGAAAGACTCAAGTACGGCTGTTCTTCTGTCTGACTGCAGAGGCTCCCAGTGGTGAATGCTGGGCTGGTACCCCAACACAGCTGAAAATTCAGCTTCAAGCAGTTGACCTTTGCATTCTGTTGCAGTAAAATCACACTGAGCTGTTTGGGTACCATGTCAGTGCAACATGTAATTCATCTGTCATTCTGCCTGAATTATGCTCCCTTACAAAAAATGTTGATCCTAGATGACAAACTGATATTAATATACTAAAGAACAATTAATTTCAAATATTTGAGTAGTGAAAGGCCACAATTAATTTCATTACCTCTGTATGCTCTCTGATTTCTAGGTCTAAAGATAAAGTATTAATAAGGCAAAATTAGTTTTATTCTATGAAAACCATTTTTCTGTTTTATTATCCTACACAAGTATTCTTTTATCCTGGCAATAGAAAACACAGAAGCTTGTCAGTCATTTCTGCAGACTTAAAGATTCATTATATTGTGTGGTGATTTGCTGTTGAATCTGTCAGGTGTTTTGTTGGCAAATGTAAATAAAGGTACAACCACTCTGGAACAGTGGGGTATGCCTCACATTCAACAAAGCATTAATGTCAACAGCTTGATGGATATATTTTATACCAGGAAAAGCTATTTCAATTAAATAGCTGTCATTTTAAGAAAGGACATCACAAAATAAACAAGTTGTCTGTAAGAACAGCTGTTTTACCTTTATTCCTTCTCTTGAATGATGTCTGTCTTCTCAAAGAGATTTGTACCAATCTGATTGACACTAAAGTGAAAAGAAAAAACAAAGAAGGAAACTACACCAACAGCATGGCCACTTCACAAAAGTAATTTTCTCAGACTTTGTGTTGCTTTCTTCTGCTTATTTACAGGTACCTTCAAATTGCTGCACATTGTGCTAGGTATGGGGGTGAACATAGTGATCATCCTTCTCTCCACCTCCCATACTTTCCACAATAAGTTGCTTTATCCAAAGAGGTACTTCAGTCATGTATTTATTGTACCAAACTAATGCACTATAACATAATAAAAATTGTGCTGCCATCTCTCTGCCTACCTTGCAACTAAGTAACCTTAATCCTGACAAATTTTACCAGCCATCAACCCTGACACTGCCTTAAAATAAATATAAGAACAAGAGCTTTTGAACCGTAAAAAGAGTGATTAATTTTTCACAGAATGGCTTGGATTGGGAGGGACCTTGAAGATCATCTGGTTCCAATCTCCATTGCCAATGGGCAGGGACACCTTCCACTAGACTAGGTTGCTCAGAGGCCCATCCAACCTGGCCTTTAACACTTCCATGGATGGGGCATCCACAGCTACTCTGGGCAATCTGTTCCAGTGCCTTACCACACTCACAGGGAAGAACTTCTTCCTGATATCTAAATCTGCCCTATTAATTTAAAGCCATTGCCCCTTCTCCTATCATTCCATACCTGTATAAGTCTCTAGCTCTCTTGTATCCCCTTTAGGCACTGGAAGGCTGCAGTGAGATATCTCTGGACTCTTTTCTAAAGCTAAAAAAATCCAACTTTCCTATCCTGTGTTCACAGGAGAGCTGCTCCAACCCTCTAAGCATCTTTGTAGCTTCCTGTGGACCCACTCCAACAGGTCCATGTCCTTCTCAGGTTGTGGTCCTGGGGCTGGATGCAGTGCTCCAGGCAGGGTCTCATCACAGCAGAGTGGAGAGGAGCAATCCCCTCTCTAGACATTCGTTATATGCAGCCCAGAACATGTTTGGCTTTCTGGGCTGTGGGTGCACACTGAGCTGTTCATCCACCTACAGCCCCAAGTCCTTCTCCTCAGGGCTGCTCTCAAGCCATTCTCCACCCAGGTTGTGTTTATGTTTGGGCTTGTCTCAACCATGTGCAGGAGCACACACGTGCCCTTGCTGGTGAGGTTTGCACAGACCCACCTCCCCAGCCTGTCCAGGTCCCTCTGGGACCATCCCTTCCCTGCAGCACCAACCACACCACACTGCTCAGTGTCATTGCCAAACCACCTGAGGGTGCATTGTACAAGTCCTTGTGTAATATTTCCTTTTGGTTTGTAAAAATAGTTTTGTTTCCTGTCCTAGGTAAGATTCAGTCTAAAGAATCATGTAAGCCAGTGTCTGGGGTGTTTTTTTTTTTTTATTCTAAGTTACTCACATTACATATTTAACTTCTAAGTTTTTTTTTTCCCTGACAGTGATGTATGTGGGGCTCATTAAGTACTGACCTAAATCCATCTCCCTACATTTCATTGTAGCATGGCAGATTTTGTGATGGTTCTAATCAGGCTTAGTAGAGCTGCCCACCTCAATTTCATTAAGGAAAAGTCAACACATGCACACTTGCACCCCTAAGCTATTGGTGATTCCTGGATCAAGCAAGCAAAGCCCACAGAGATCAAACAGCTTTGTTACTTTATAAAAGATATAATTTTATATCTAACCTGCTTCTTTCCTTTAATTTTTCTGACCCCTGAAAAGTAAAACAATGAAATAGAATACAACATTAAATAAAACCAGAACTTTAAACAAACTTATTAAAATAGCAGATTTTCAGCTTCCAGTTTATTTTCTGTGTCTCTCACCATTCAGTTTTACTTTCTATTTTATACTCTAAATGAGACAGAATACTGAGAGGGCAAAAATATCACAAGCTATTTTTTCCAATTCTGCTTATTCTACAAATGACCTTTATCAGAACTTCCTTGTACTAAACACTGCTGCTAGGACTGATTGGAGCAGATCAGGGTTGGTACAATTTCATTTAGGGAGAAATTTTTTTTTTATGAAATCAGATATATATTTTTTAAAATTATTATTTAAATGTAAGTATTTCATTAACTGGCCCTGGGGGAGCACAGCGAATAGGAGCATGGTGAACAGGAGAGGGCAAACAGGGGCGTGGCAGGTCTGAGGGTGTGGCAAACAGGGGCGTGACAGGTTTCTGAGGGCGTGGCACGGCAGTTTGTGTTGCAGTTCACGCAGGCAGGGTTGCAGGTTTCTTCCAGCTGGCAAGGCTTGCTGTGTGTTGTTTCTGTTGGTTGGCTGGTTTTGGGTATTCTATTAGTAATGGTCTATACACAATCAAAAACTGTAGGAAGTATAAGCATGTGTAACCAAATAGAGCCCCTCAAAAAGGATGCATCTGTACAGACCTATTCCTGTGTGGAGTGTTTGAGCTTATCAGTGGTACCAGGGGACATTGCAGAAGAAGTCTGCCTGTGGTGTGAACAGGTGAATGATCTCCTTTCGCTGGTGGCTGAATTTAGGGAGAAGTTGAAAGACTGAGGAGTATTAGGGAAAGTGAAAGGGAAATAGATTGGTGGAGCTCCACCCTCCCATCCTTGAGGGAGGCCCTCCAGAGGACTCCCAAATCTCCCACTGTCAGGCAATAGGAAGACACTTGGTCAATGAAGGGGAATGGAAGTGGGTCCCTGTTTGGGGAGGCCAAAATAAAAATTTCTCCCAACCCCCATCCCCTAGCCAGGTGCCACTTCAGAATGGGTACAAGACCTTGGATGTAGAAAGTCACCTAGATGATAAAGAAAATGATCTGACCAGTGAACCTGTCAATTATGCTTAATCTGTGAGACAGATCACCACCTCCAACATCAAAAAGAAAAGAAGGGTAGTTGTGGTGGGTGACTCCTTCAGAGGGCAACAGAGGGCTCCATATGTCAACAGGACCCATTCCACAGGGAGCTGTGCTGCGTCCCTGGGGCCCAGGTATGGGATATAACTGAGAGTCTTCCTGGGCTGATTCAGCCCGGTGATTATTACCCACTGCTGATCCTCCGGGCTGGCAGTGATGAGATTGGAAAGAGGAGTGTTAGGGCCATTAAAAGGGACTTTAGGGTACTGGGTCATGTGGTTGACAGGGCAGAGGCACAAGTAGTCTTTTCCTCAGTCCCTTTAGTGGCTGAGAAAAACAGTGAAAGGAATAGGTGGGCTCACATTATTAAAAAGTGGCTCAAGGGTTGGTGTCATCGGCAGAATAACAGGTTCTTTGATCATGGGGCAACTTTTATGGCACCTGGCCAGCTGGAACTGGATGGGCTCCATTTTTCTGTTGAGGGCAGAAGGATTTGAGCTCACAAACTGGCAGAACTTGTTGAGAGGGCTTTAAACTAGGCTCAAAGGGGGAAGGGGACTCAGTTGGGCTGTCTGAAAGCAGGCCCAACGGTAGTAAGACTGAGTTAGGGGTGAAATCAGTAGCCCAGCTGAGGTGCACGTATGCCAATGCACGCAGCATGGGTAAGAAACAAAAAGAGCTGGGGGCCATGGTGCAACAGCAGAGCTGTGATGTAGTCACCGTCACGGAAACATGGTGGGATAACTCACACAGCTGGAGCACTGCACTGGATAGCTACAAGCTCTTCAGAAGAGACAGGAAAGGGAGAAGAGGTGGAGAGGTAGCCCTTTATTTTAGGGAGATTTTTGACATGAAAGGTATTGAAATCAATGATGATGGAGTTGAATGCCTATAGATAAGAATTAAGGGCAAGGCTAACAAAGCTGACATCCTACTGGGAGTCTGTTATTGTCCACCCAATCAGGAAGAAGTGAACAACTTATTCTTTAAGCAGATAATGTTTTAGGATCATCAGCCCTTGTACTTGTAGGTGACTTTAACCTACCAGACATCTGCTGGGAACTTAATACAACTGAAAAAAGGCAGCCCAGGAAGTGTTTAGAGTATGTGGAGGATAACATTTTGTTGCAGCTGGTGAGTGAGCCCACCAGGGGAGAGTCTATGTTAGATCTGTTGTTTGTAAATAGAGATGGGCTGGTGGGAGATTTGGTGGTTGGAGGCCACTTGGAGCACACTGATCATGACATTATAGAATTCTTGATATTTGGTGACATCAGGAAGAACATCAGTAAGACTTTTACATTGGATTGGAGGGCAGACTTTGGCCTATTTAGGAGGCTTATTCAAAGAGTTCCTTGGAAAGCAGCCCTTAAAAACAAAGGAGATCAGGAAAGGTGGATGTGCTTCAAAACAGAAGTCTTGAGGGCACAGGAGCAGACTTTCCCTGTATGCCAAAAAATGAGTCCACAAAGCAAACATCCAGCCTGGATGGGCAACAAGGTTTTGAAGTAACTTAGGAATAAAAAGAGGATGTACCATCTTTGGAAGGCAGGTCAGATGTCTTAGGAAGTATTTAAGGGGGCTGCTAGGGCATGTAGGAAAAAAATTAGAGAGGCCAAAGCTCTGTTTGAACTACAAATGACGACTTCTGGAAAGGATAATAAAAAACGTTTCTATAAATATATTAATGGTAAAAGGAAGGATAAGGCTAACCTTTGCTCTCTATTAAGAACAAACTGGATGAGGGAGTAATTGCAGATGAGGAGAAGGGTGGAGGTGCTTAACACCTACTTTGCCTCAGTCTTCAGTGGGAAGACATTTTGTCCTCAGGATAACTGGATTGGCAGATGGTGTTAGGGAGCAGAATGGTCCCCTTGTTATCGAAGAGGAGGCAGTCAGTGAACTGCTGAGATGCTTGGATATTCATAAATCTATGGGACCAGATGGGATCCATCCCAGGGTGATGAGGGATCTGGCAGATGAGCTTGTGAAGTCATTCTCCATCATTTACCAACAGTCCTGGCTCGCTGGTGAGGTTCCAGATGATTGGAAGCTGGCCAATGTGACACTCATTTATATAGAGGGTGGCAAGGAAGATCCTAGTAATTCTAGACCAGTTAGCCTGACCTCAGTTCGAGGTAAGGTTATGGAACAGTTTATACTTAGTGCCATCATGCATTATCTACAAGATGGCCAGGGTATCAGACCCAGCCAACATGGGTTTAGGAGGGGTAGGTCACATTTGACCAACCTGATCTCTTTTTATGACCAGGTGACCCATCTGGTGGATGAGGGAAGGGCTGTGGATGTTATGTATCTGGACTTTAACAAGGCCTTTGACACTGTCTCCCACAGCATTCCCTGGAAAAGCTGGCAGCCCCCAGCTTGGACAGGAGCACTCTTTGCTGGGTTAAGAACTGGCTGGATGGCTGAGAGAAGAGGGTGATGGTAAATGGTGCTGCAACCAGCTGGGATCAGTCACCAGTGGTGTCTCTCAGGGGTCTGTGCTGGGGCCAGTCCTGTTCATTATTTTTATTGATGGATGAGGGCATTGATTCTTTCATTAGTAAATTTACAGACAATTAAGATGGGAGCATATGTCGATCTGTGGGAAGGTAGGATGGCTCTGCAGAGAGACCTGGAATGGTTGGATAGATGGGCAGAGTTCAATAGGATAAGGTTTAATAAGTCCAATTGCCAAGTCCTGCATTTTCGCCACAATAACCCCCTGCAACGTTACAGGCTGGGGACAGAGTGGCTGGACAGTGCCCAGGCAGAAAGGGACCTGGGGGTACTGAATGGCAGCTGAATGAACACAAGCCAGCAGTGTGTCCTGGTGGCCTAGAAGGCCAATGGCCCCTGGCCTGTATCAGGAGTAGTGTGGCCAGCAGGACCAGGGAGGTCGTTCTTTCCCTGTACTCAGCATTGGTGACACCACATGTTGAGTGCTGTGTCCAGTTCTGTCCCCTCAGTTTAGGAAGGACGTTGAGACGCTTGAGCACATCCAGAGGAGGCAACAAGGCTGGGGAAGGGCTTGGAACACAAACCCTGTGAGGAACAGCTGAGGGAGCTAGTGTTGTTTAGCCTGGAGAAAAGGAGACTCAGTGGTGACCTTACTACTCTCTACAACTTCCTGAAAGGTGGGTGTTGTCAGGTGGGGATTGGTCTCTTTCACCAGGCAGCAACCAACAGAACCAGAGGACACAGTCTCAAGCTACACTAGGGGAGATATAGGCTGGATATTAGGAATAAGTTTTTCACAGAAAGAATAATAAATTATTGGAATGCTTTGGCTGGGGAGGTGGTGGAGTCACCATCCCTGGTTGTATTTAAAAAAAGACTGGATGTGGAACTTGGTGCCATGGTTTAGTTGAGGTGTTAGGGTACGGGTTGGACTTGATGATCTTGGAGGTCTCTTCCAACCTAGTTATACTGTGATGCTCTGTGATAGGTATGATAAACACAGCTCCAACATCACAGCCTTTCCACATAGCATCAAAAGATGCTAGATTAACAGAGAATAAATAAAGTGTTAAAAAAGTGTAGGGAAGATAAAAAACTTATATAACACAAAACCCGCAGTCAGAGGAAATGCATACCTCAGGATTTGTTGTTGTTACTGTAGTTAACAGTCAGTTAGTTAGAACATTAATGATCCAACAACCCACAAACCAACAGTTAATTGCTAGTAATGATTGGCTTCTTGGGGATTATTGCTTAAATAAATCTTAAAAGTTGTGTGCTGTTAAGTAACTTACTATTTTCTTAAAGTTGGCAGTGAAGTCCAATGGTTAGTTAGTCAGCCTTACCATTAATCCTGATCCCCTGAGTCCAACCATTAATTCTAATCCCTTGCATATGTCGAAAGCAAAGTACAAAAGTCCCTGATTGTCTTTAACAGTTCATTTGGAAAAAATGTTACCAAATATCTTGACAGTGGAAAAAGAAAAATATAGTCTCATAGTCTTGTTCATTCTCACAGTAGAAGAAAACATGCCTGAGTGCTGACATGTCTGCTCAGTATAATTGCCACCTGTGAGGTTGCTTGGAAATCCTCATGTATAAATTTGCAGTCATCACACTTTACTGGGACTGCATGTTTAGTGTTTTGCTTCCAAAAAACCAAGGAAGTTATTAAAATTAACTAAACCTAGATTAAAAGATAATGGCCACTCTGGGGACCCACACTCATACAGAATTATATCAACACTTAGAATGTAATACATTGCATTTGATAGTCCCTTTACTAACATCAGACTCTCAGGTCAGGCCAATTACTTGATACAATAAAATGTCAAAAAGCACCAAGAAACATCAATTAGCTGTGGAGAGGGACTTTTCCTTTCATACGTCAACAGATATGACTCTTGCAACAAATCTGAAACTTCATGTGATTTCCAAAGGTACTAAGAATCCAAATTTTCCATCTTAAAAGAGTAGTTCTGGGAATTGATAGAGAGATTTGGTCAAAGCCACCAATCTGAAGGAATACCTACACACTGCAATATGACAATGCAATATCAGCTAAGTTTGATACCTCTGGATAGTTGGATTTGATACCTCTGGAAGTCAGATTTGTCTGGTTTTATATTTTTAAAAAACTACACAGAACTGACGGCACCATTTCTGCTGAGAAATCAAAATATTTCTGGGACAATAAATCCAATACACTTTTAGATACACAGACATTACAGATTTGCTATCAGTGACTCCTGAGCTTCTGAGGGGTCTTGTAAAAAGTAACAGGCTCCCCCCATAGACAGGGCCATCCCACATCCCCAACAAGCTCTCTGCAATAAGGGGAGTCTCTTCCAGGGTAGGGATGAAACAAAGACGTCTGCGGTTTTATAGTTTAAAACATGATTTATAGTCATGAAGAAAACAGTAGGGTAAACAACAGGTAATAAAACCAGAGAAATAATTAAAGCCAAGTTCATAAGCTACAAGGTGAACTAGAGTCACAAAAAATCAAATCTACATAAAGCACTACTAGTCAAAGTGAGGATAATCTAGAAAAACTCATATCTGCAATATGTTTCCAAATAGGCAGCTGCAAACACCTGTATTTATGTGTAACCTGAGGCATAGAAAGGTAGTGACCTGCAAGCAATGCCAAGCTAATAAACCTGTAGATCCCAATGCACAGTACTTGTGATCCCTTTTCCTTTCAGAGAAACCCACAAAGTATGACAATGCATTAATAAAAAACAAGCCCTTTCAAGCCAAAATTTAAGGTCTGAGTCAATTAATATTTTTTAAGAATATCTGAGAATTCTACATATCCCTAGAGTGAGCATTTGTACTGGAGGTCAAAAAAAAACCCCAAACAAAAACAAACAAGTAACCCTATAAATCCCAAACCCACCCACTGTAATTCACCTTAAATGTTTCTGAAACCTGAATTTTATGAGTTTCTACTGAAATTCATTGATGTGTTCAACTTATTAGATCCTTTTTCTCTTTAAGGTAATGATTCACTTCAGTTTTACATCAACCTGTTAAAACAACCTGAAGGGCGTGAGTATAATTTTCATCATCTCAAACTTCATATATCAAGAAAAATTAAAGGAGTCAAGACATGACTTTCCCATTCTAGTTTCCTTCCCATCTAGGTTGCTAACTGAACTGGTACTTTCCAAGTGTGAATTTTCTGAAGCACTGAATTTCTCAGAACAGATGAATCAGACGGTAAAACTGTTCTCACCTACTGACAGATTCTCTAACCAGTGATGGTCACTGACTAGATCTCACCTCTATTTCACAGCTGTAATCTTCCAAGCTATTTCTTTTGTGCCTCCTTAGCTTTTATTGCTATCAGATACAATTCTCATTTTGTAAGAATTGTTTTTTTCATTATGCTCATCAGAAAAAAAAAGGCTACAGATTTAGACATCCTCAATAGTTTTTCCTGCAGATAAGAGACACAAGATACCTTTAAATAAAATATATGGAGCTATTTCTGCATAGAGCAATTACATACAAGAAAAGGTTGTGTGGGTATTGAGAGAGCTGTGCTATTATCAGTATTATTTTTTTTATTACATCAGTGGTACCTAAGCTCTGACTGTTTTGAACACTATTTTCAGGTATTCTTGCAAGCAACAGAATCCTTAGGCATGGTATACTTGCTGATATCACTGCTTACACTTTAAAAATATATATAGATATTTACCCTTAAGAATTCCCTGTCTGGGGAATTCTGGTCTGATGTATAGAAGAAAATGTTAAAGATTGAGAAAGTTTGGCTCAAACTCCCTTAGCTACTCAGAAGACAACAAACTGATCACACAATGAACCTCTGAGTCACAGACACCATGGTGAGCCCCACAGGACTGACCCTTAACCTCGGACCTCATGGAAATGATATTATTGTTTTTAATAAATTTATTTAGTCTCATCCCTGTCATAATACACACAGCACAGGTGGAACAGATGTTACCTAACCATTCATTCCTGTGAATGAACACAAATAAAAGTACAAGGAGGAAAACACTGCATGACGTGATCACAAAGCACAATTACAGCTTTCACTTCCTCCTCACTCTGCCCTCTGTCCTATAGTACTAAGGCAGATGAAATGAGCACTTGTGACCTCAGACTCCATCCCACCCCAGCCCTCAGACATCTCAGGAGGTGCCTGCATTCCCACAGGCTTGCAGCAGGCAATCCTGTAAAGCAAATATTGTAAACACTCACTACAATTATTACATAAATTATCTGTTAGCAGGAATACTAACCTGCCACAAGACAGCTGCCTCAAGAAAGTTTAGAAAAGTCACAATAAAATATGCATAAGTAACTATGAAAATATAGTAGATAATTGTCAAAATAACTTTGAATATAGCAAAACATATCTGCTGACTTTCCAGCATGAAATGAATTTATGGTAATAAGTTTTGGAAAGTAATACAGCCGTGTTGCTAAAAATGCAGAGCAGCTGCTACAGTTATTATAAAATGGCTAATTTTTACTCATTTGTGACATGGTTTTGTAGATGGGTAACAGCTGCACTTTCATCCAGCTGCATCCTGATACTAAATGCACACTTTAACCCATCAGATGAAAGTATAGATTGCTTTACTTTACAGCACTAAGTACCAGTGTCTTTCTAAGAAATACCCTGAAGGTCATTGACAATTAAGGCTCCCCAAGGTCTCTTTCACTTGGGGAATGGTGACTGGCAGACACAAGGTCTCCACAAGTCAGACACTGTATAGCAACAAAGCAAGTAGTAACTGAGCTGCATGGATTTAAAAGGATGTTGAAAGGGCTTCCTACCTGGTACAAGTTGCTACTCCCCCTCACAGTCTGGAACCCTAGATGCTGGCTCTTCTCCTTAATTGCTGAAGTAACACCACAAATTTCTCTAGTAAGAAGTGGGGAAAAAAAAAAAAAAAAAAAGAAAAAAAAGAAAAAAAGAAAAAAAAAAAGAAAACAAAGAAAGAAAGAAAAAAGAAAGGTTCTATTGGCTGCTGCCTCCTTCTTAAAAAGGTTACTTCAAATGCCTTTCTCACTCCCTACTTATTTTCTCTCCCTCCCAGAAGAGCAGTTTAGAGGGAGAGTAAGGAGTGTTTATCCTGGCTCTGAGGATGCACGCTTGTGCGATAACTGCCTGCTCCCTGCAGTATAGCCGGCATGATGTGATGTGCATACTAAAGCAGTTTGCATTAGGCAAGGCTTAGCAGAGCCAGCTTCCCAGTCTCCACCTTCTATATCACACAACGAGCTTGCTTCCTTGAAAAGAGTGGGGCTGTAATGACAGGACGATAGGGCTCTGCTTAGAGTATAAATGCATTTTCTTTGATGATAGTCTTTAAGGGAAAGCTTATATTTATGTATCACCTCACCTATGAGAGCACAGCAGCAGCTTTAAGTGAAAATGCAATACAGTCATACAAATGTGCAAAAATTCCCTGTTGTTTACTGTCATATGACAGATGATATTAAAAGTAAAAACTAATGAGACATCTCCTGTTAGGAAACATTTATCTGCTGCCATCTATCAAACAAGCAAAGGCGTAAATAAATAAATAACGCCCCGAAGAACAGAGAGGCTTAAATGTTTACAGGCTCAAAGATAAATGCATGATATTTATACACTTTAGTCATGACTGAACAACAGATACTTTAGGAACAAGAATTAGCTCTGAAGTACTACATTTATCATAAATCTGAATAAATATTAGAGAAGGGCTCAAGCTGTAAAGCCCTGATTTAGATTTTGAATGCTCCACAGCTCAGGAGTGCCTCAATCTGGGGATTTGGCTCTGGCCTCTGTCCATATTAGCTGCTCATGCACACACTTACAGAAGTACACAAAATAAGTAAGACTATACATGATTATATGAAAAATCTCTTTGCATGCCCAGGTGTAAGAGTACAGTAGTAATGGCTACTGATACTTTTCCATTTTTTTCAATTTTTTTTTTTAAATCAGGGACTTGGTTCTTAGTTACAAAGCATATTTTCCAAAGTCCACATACAGTTGGATTATTGTGCAACTTCATAAACTATCTGGGCATCCTTTCTGGATGAAGCCTTTAGGAGCATCAGGAGTCATCAGGGACATGTTTCTTCCTTTGGGCTATACCAGGCCTGATCAGCCTAGAGGTAGGAAACTTTACCTGAATTCTCTGTATAGTCAGTGTAATTTTATAGCCAAATATTCTTTGCTCCATATTCGACTGTTCTACAATTAATTTTCCTCCCTCCATGCTGTTTACTTCTCTGGCATGTTTATGAAAGGATCTGAGCTTTGGATAGGTGATTTAAGGGAGACACCTTTGTTTTTTCCTTATGTGGACATTTCTGACCTGCCTGGCAGCAGTATCAGGTGGGAGGGTTTGTTTGGTTGGATTTGTTTTTATATTGAGCATGAGTGTCTAAGACTGTGCTGATGTTCCAGCAGACAGCTGAAAAAATTGGTGTAATTACAATATTAGTATATTTTCCTCTCTATTAGAAAATTATTGCAATGCTTTGAAAGATTGCCTTTTTATGGCTTCATCACTCAGGGAACCACAGTCATATTATATCAACTTCTACACCTAAAGCCTTCCCACTGGATGAGTTCTCACACTGTAGAAGTTAATATTAGGGTTTCCCACGTGCTTCTGATTTCCATACTGTTTACTTTTATTCACAAAGTTCTCATGGGTCTCTGTGTTGTATACAATATTCTCATACTCCTTTACACTGACAATGCCTCTTATCTTTCCATGCAGCAGACTTTATCACACAGCATTTATACAAGGTTTTTAAGTATACATTTTATTGTTCCCAAGACTGATTCTTGATGAATTTTACTAGTAAATTTCTTCCAGTCTATTACTTCCAAATTTAAAGCAAATGTTATTCAAGCCTGCAAAAAGCATAGAGATATGGTTGCAAAAAACCCTATCACAAATATCTCTGTTCAATACCACAGTGCCATACAGTGTGATAAAATCTATAGCTGGGCATCCACATAATGAACTCCCTTTTCATTTTCATGTTTTGACTGAAAGTTCTCAAAAAAGTTCTGGAAACATTATGTTAAAGCAAAACAAAATGACAGCCTACACTTGAATTAGTGCCACTACTTGAGGACAGACTATAGGCATGGTTTTTAGTTCTACATTAAAAATCTGGGGATTTAGTTAAAGTCTTCATCAGAATATTGGCAGTGCTGCGGATGCATGCAGACACAGGTGCACAATACATCTGTATATTCACAGCAGCAAGTACTGAAGAACTTTACAACCTTACAAGATTGACGCTGTTACACTGTGTCTATTTCCTAATTACTTAAGATCAGACAAAGTATCGCATCATGGATGGAGAAGGATACAAAAAGAGGCTCTTTCAGTCTTAGTTTATTCCTGGGCGATGGTATGGCCGGAAAGAAAGAGTTTCTCTGGGGAACAGGTAATCAGGAGAGGGGAATGGGAGTGGCCTTGGCTAGCTGCCAATGGGATGAAGACACAGACGGGACAGGGGCCGGAACCCGACCCCCCGTGGGTACAAGGACACAGGGGAAGGTCACAGGACCGGAAAGGAAGACAGGAACTGGGGTTTGCAGGAAGGGGGTTACAGGATACCTTGATATAATTTCTTATACCTCAAATACTGAATTACAACATCTCCCCGTTTTTTTGTTTTTTAAGTAGGGGGATGATATTAAACTAATTTTAGTCCGAATTTATGATTTTGCTTACCATTTGTGATAAGCAGGAGAATTAGATTGTTTTATATTTGCTATCTCTATATGATTGTCTGCTGAGGTAGAAGAAATTATACCATTAATGGCTTTAAATATTAAATGACATAGGATACCAAATGCTATCGCTACAAGGGAAAGAATTAACAACAAATAACATAATGGTTTTGACTGTGGAAGTCCACCACCCAGAAAACCCCCAGCCCTTGAACAGTTCATTAAGCCAGTCCTTTGTTTCTTGCAGAGCAGCGTGGACATTTAGGAGCTCTTGCAGTCAGGTTTATGCAGCACAGTCCTTCAAATTTCTGGCATCCCAGGCAGGTGGACACAGGGTCTGTTGCTGCTGCAGTGGACAGGCATACGTTTTCTGAGGGATGATCCACGCTGCTGCCAAACTGTTCAAAGCTAACAGGACACAGGGTTAACTGGAGGGTAGCTTTCTTCTAAAAGGAAAAACAAACAGTTTAAAACATGTTATAAGTCCTTTTCTGCCAGAGGGTATTCCTTTATGAGGTTTTTGTTTCCTTTCCCTCTGCGGCGTCTTCTTTTCGAAGCAGTGGTTACTTGCTTCTCATCTCCTTCTGCTGTGGCTGGAGTTTTGGGAACAAAAGGTTTAACCCACTTTTGGGGAATCCATCGAGGGCCTGAGGGGGTTGATACACATGCATAGCCCCTTCCCCAGGTTACTAGCTCATAGGGACCCCTGGTTTCCCATGTTTCTGGATCCCTAATCAAAACAGGTGGATGCTGAGACAATTTAAACTGTTTACTGCTGTTAAAATGACGGACCACAGGAGGTGTCATGGTTTCAAACGAACAATTCAAGAAATTGATTGTGAACAGAGCTTTACAGAGCTTTTGCTGGGGAGACATCCACACAGTTGAACTGTTTTGCCTAGCTAGAACCTGTTTGAGTGTCTGGTGCGTGCGTTCAATCACTGCTTGGCCTGTAGGGGAGTGGGGGATGCCTGTTTTATGTCCCAGTCCCCACTGCTGGACAAATTCCAGGAACTCCTTGGATGTGTATGCTGGTCCATTATCTGATTTTATTTCCTTAGGGATCCCCAACACTGAGAAGGCTTGCACTAGGTGTTGTTTTACATGTACAGCCTTTTCCCCTGCATGTGCGGATGCATAAACTGCACCTGAATATGTGTCCATACTCACATGAACATATTTGAGGCGTCCAAAACTAGGAATGTGTGTGATGTCTGTTTGCCACACCTCACAGCTGCCTAGGCCCCGGGGGTTAACCCCCACACCCAGCAATGGCATGGCCTGGAGCTGACAGCTGGGACAGGTGGCTACAATAGCCTTGGCCTGACTCCGTGTTAGCTGGAACTGACGGACCAAACCTGCTGCATTCTGGTGGTACTGCTGGTGGCTCAGCTTTGCCTGTTGGAAAATGTCAGGAAGGCATGCCTTTTCAGCTGGAGCTGCAAGGGTGTCTGCCATCCGGTTCCCTTCTGAGATTTCACCTGGTAGTTCTGTGTGTGACCTCACATGCATCACATAGAAAGGATGTTCTCTGTGTGAAATCAAATAGATTAGTTTTGACAGCAGCCTAAAGAGCTGCTCATTATTGATGTCTTTGAGCACTGCCTGCTCCGCCCTGGATACTACCCCAGCAACATAGGCTGAATCTGTTACCAGGTTGAAAGGCTCTGAAAACTGCTCAAAGGCTCTCACAGCTGCAGCCAGTTCTGCAATCTGGGGTGACCCCTCCACAAACTTAACATCAGCTTCCCAATGCTGAGTCTGAGGATTTCTCCAAGTCATCACCGACTTATGGGAGGCCCCCGATGCATCTGTGAACACTGTGAGTGCCTGAAGCGGTCTCCTGCTTCTCTTTTCATGAGGGATGAGGTGGAATTCCTCATTGAACAACTTATGAGCTGGGCTGTGAACAGATATCTGTCCAGTGTAGCTATCCAGAGATATCTGGAGGCTGGCATTGCTCTGTAACAAATGCTCAAACATTTCCTTTGTTAGCCTTTCAGGAGAGTTTTTTCCCTCCATAGAAAGTTTAATTGGCAGGTGAATGCATGTGAAATCAGACCCAGACAGTTCACGCAGCCTCATTCTTGCTTTTTGGATCAGCTGAGCCATAAGCTCCTGTGGTTGTGTGATAGTTTTGGATCTTTGGTGGGAGAGGAAGACCCATTCTATGATTAAGAGTGAGTCCTTCTGCCCCTCAATCCACTGAAATATTAACCCATGTAAATGTGGTAGTTTTCCCAAAACAATGAATTTGAAAGGTAGTTCAGGCTGGTAGCGGTGAGCCTGCCTTTCAGACAGGGCTTGCTGTACCTTTTCAATTGCAGCTTTTGCCTCAGGTGTCAGCTCTCTGGGAGACAGTAGCTCCCTCTCCCCTTTCAATAAATTAAAAAGGGGTTGTAAGTCCTCATTAGTGAGGCCTAACCAAGGTCTTACCCAGTTCAATGACCCACACAGAGAGTGAAGATCTGCAAGAGTTTTAGGGTTACAATTAATTTCTAATTTCTGTGGAACAATGGTCCTGGCTGTAATCTGTAGGCCCAAATATTTCCAAGGTGGCATCCTTTGAACTTTGTCTTCCTGTAATTGAAATCCAGCAGAGGTTAAAACTTTAACTACTAGGTCAAGCGTGTGTTGGAGTATTGAATTGTCAGGAGCACACACCAGCACATCATCCATGTAGTGTAGGATTATAGCTTCCCTGCTTTGTGCACGCACAGGAGACAACAATGAAGCTACATACCACTGACAGATAGCAGGACTACACTTCATGCCCTGTGGAAGCACTTTCCAGTGGTATCTCTTCATTGGAGCCTCTCTGTTCAATGATGGCACTGAGAATGCAAACCTGGGAGCATCTTCAGGGTGTAATGGGATTTGGAAAAAACAATCTTTGATGTCTAAAACTGCCAATTGCCAGTCTCTAGGTAACATGCTGGGACTAGGCACCCCAAGTTGAGGAGACCCCATGTCCTGAATTACTTTATTTATTTCCCTAAGGTCATGCAACAATCTCCATTTGTCTTTCCCTGGTTTTTTCACTACAAAGATTGGAGAATTCCATGGACTTAGTGTTTCTTCTATATGATTTTTTGCCAATTGTTCCTCTACAAGTTTTTCAAGTGCCAGTAATTTTTCCTTTTTGAGCGGCCACTGTGTTGTCCAAATAGGTGTGTCACTTAGCCATGTTAGTTTCTGGACCTGGCAGTCTACAGTGGCCGCTTCCAAAAATCCTGAGGGGTTTTTGGAATTATCATTTTAACTCCCCACTGTGACATGGAGTCCCTCCCCCACAAGGGACATTTGTAATCAATTACAAATGGACGAACACTAGCTAATTTGCCGTCCGGTCCTTCAATTTGTACCATGCGTTTTGATATTTTTGCCAATTTAACTCCTCCTATACCCTGGAGCTGCCCAGCCACAGGTTGCAATTCCCAATGTGAAGGCCAAAGTTTTTCAGGAATAATGGTCACGTCTGATCCCGTGTCCAGAACACCCTGGACGTGTAGGTGATCTGTTCCATGTGTCATGTTGCATGCTAGAGAAGGTTTTTCCTCCTTTACTGTTTCTGCCCAGTAAACCTCTGGTGACTTATCATCTGCTGTGATGTCTGCTGGAATAGGAAAGGCTTGGGCCAGTACTTGCCCCTCACACAAATAGAAAGGTGCTTGAGAGCAACGGGCTAATATTATAACACTGGATATTTTCCCCTTCATGATCATAGGAGCTATTTCAATTTCTAAAGGTGTGTGTGCAGTGTCTCCCACAACAAAATACTCACTCTCCATGTGGCAAACCGTCATGTCAATTAAGGGGCTTGAGATGTCCACTGTAATGATTGTCCACTCAGGAGATCTGAAATGAAAACCTTTGGTAGTCTGGAGCCTAACACGGCCACAGGACTGCCTGACCTGGTTAAGAGAACATTTAACATTTATATCATCTGTTATCCCCACATTGTCCCTTCCACCCTCCCCCTTTGTTTTTAAGAGAGAGGCTTTTGCTACAGTATAGCCTGCAGAATTTATATCCTGGCGCTCTATGGTGTTTATGGCAGGCCAGCGCCTCAGTTCTAGTTTTTTGGTTCACTGATTTTCTTCTGTTTCCTGTTCTGAGGACAGTCCCTAGCAAAGTGTCCTTCCTGTTGACACAGGAAACAGGTGATCTTCTTTAGCTGCTGTGATGACATGTGCTGCTTCTTCATCTGTGGTGGTTGAGGTGCTGGAGGCTTAGGAGGTTCTGGACTCGGGTTCCTCTCAGGATCACTGAACAGTTCTGCTTTGCGTGTGCATGCTTCGATCATCTGTGCTAGGCTGGGCTCCGGGTAGAGTGGTAAGCTCGAGATGACTCTGCGACATGCTTGATTGGCATTCTTCTCTGCTAATTCCTTAATCAGTTCTGCATGCATGGCTGGATTTTGCACCTGGCGTTCCACCTGTGTCTTTAATCGATCTATAAAACTTAAAAAACTCTCAGAAGAATGCTGTTTAATATGAACATAACTAGTAGTTACTTCAGGTGTTGGCAAACTGATAAAGGCCTTTTCAGCTGCATCACTAACCTTATTCAAAATAAATTTAGATAATAACCGAATTTGTTTTTCAGGGCAGTGAATTTCGCCCTCCCCACATAAATGATCCAATGTAATTTCATTATCATCAGAATCTTTAGAATGCTCAGGGTTTTTGTGAAGCTCTGTTAAAAGACTGCTTAAAGAACGTTTCCAAATATTAAGCCATAATTCATATTCAGCTGGAGTTAGCAAACACATAAAAAGGTCTTTTATATCCTGGGGAACTAATTCATTAGACAAAAGGGTTGTTCTTAGCATCCCTTTAAATATTTCACTTTGCCTCCCAAATTCCCTTTGCACCTTACAAATTTCCTTTTTATCTTGGTATGAGAATGGCTCGTAGCTTCTCCTACCATTCCTTCTACCCACATAACTAACCGGAGCTGTATCAAAGAGTTGAGGAGGGTTAGTCAGCAAGTTAGGGGTTAAGTGGTTCTGTGTCTCTGCCTGCGTTCCTGAAACACGTGCTGCCCCTCCCCCCGTCTCAGCCCTCACGGAGTTCCTATTGTTTTCTGTCCCTGTGTTAGAAAGATAGTTACAAGGTGATATAGGAACAGCAGCTTGGAAATATGGGTTTACATAGCTGGGAAGATATGGAGCAGAAATGGGAGTTGGATGCAGGAATGGGTTATTGGAAGAAAAAGGCATATGGTTTGAAGTTAGTACAGGTTTTCCCCCTTGCACTGAAGAAAGGTGATTTTCTAAATTAGAATTTTCAGGCGGCAACATTGTATAACTGGAGGGATTGTTAGAATTAGTAGTTTCTTGAGGTATTTCTGATTTCTCTTTTAATTCAGGGACAGAAGATTCCGAATTAGGCAAAGAGGATTTTAAGTCAGGGACAGAAGATTCCGAATTTAATTGCGTTAAGTGTTGGTGAATATTTAGAAATATAGGCAAAAATAAAGCAGCCGTGGTATCACCTTTCTGTATTTTAGAAGTTAATAAATTTCCAACATTGTCCCAAAATAAAACTGAAGTGACATCTTGCTTTTCAAATTCTATAACTTCTCGAGACAACAAACTAACAAATTTCTTAATCTGTTTTTTAGAAATTACAAAATCCTGCGTATCTAACATTTCTTTAAGCTGAGAAATAATGCTCTTTTGTTGTGCAGAAAATTTCCCCCCCATTCCGATGTTATAAACACAAAATGCACGATTCCTATACTGTTGCAGAAAGTTACAAATTAGCAGTTCGTTGCAAACCCAGGTGTGGGGGTACTGGGCTTTGTTACCACACGCGGCTGTCGCTACGGCAGCACCGGGCGGTCCCGGGGAAATCCTCCTAAGGGAATTCCCCGCGCCCGTGCTCACGGCAATAGCGCAACACACGTCGGTGGAGCGGCCGAACACGTAAATGCCGGCGGAGTTGCGCAACACCGCCCACGTGTTCACCACTCCACGCGGGACTGCCGCCGCTGCCCCCGCGGGATACAAACCTCCCCCCGCGAATTTGGGGCTACTCCGTCTAAAAACTCCCCCCTCCCCAGTACCTCGGGGCTAGATAGGGGTTCCTGCCTCCCCGAAGGGATATTTTACCTTCCTCAGACGGAGTGCGGTCTCGCCGTAACTCTGCAAAAGCTCCAATCCAGAACCGGCTCCTCCGAGTTCGCGGAGAAGTTATCCGATTCACCCTCCTATGTTCGGGGCTGGCAAAAAGCCGCTCCGACCCACAGAGGTAGTTGAACAGCTCAACGGGCCTTTCTTAGCCAAATGGGGTCTATAACTGAGGCCCCACGTTTGGGCGCCAACTGACGCTGTTACACTGTGTCTATTTCCTAATTACTTAAGATCAGACAAAGTATCGCATCATGGATGGAGAAGGATACAAAAAGAGGCTCTTTCAGTCTTAGTTTATTCCTGGGCGATGGTATGGCCGGAAAGAAAGAGTTTCTCTGGGGAACAGGTAATCAGGAGAGGGGAATGGGAGTGGCCTTGGCTAGCTGCCAATGGGATGAAGACACAGACGGGACAGGGGCCGGAATACCCGACCCCCCGTGGGTACAAGGACACAGGGGAAGGTCACAGGACCGGAAAGGAAGACAGGAACTGGGGTTTGCAGGAAGGGGGTTACAGGATACCTTGATATAATTTCTTATACCTCAAATACTGAATTACAACACAAGATGACAAAATACTCTTGGATTGTTTCTTCTCTTTTGCTGTGTGTAGCTTTGATATCTATTAAAATAGATTGTGGGTTTTATTCACTATTAGTTATGAAGCTTGAAATCTCTACTCCAAGTGTAGTCTAAATTGACTCAACTTTGTCCCTATGGACATAAATAAGTCAGAAACTACTGAAATTAATTGCAAGCCTTAAGCATTTTAATACATTTTTGTTAAATGTATCACTTTGCAGATATCCATTAAGATACATATATTAAACATGCACATACATGCACAGACATGTGTAAAGATTGTAAATAATTGTAAGATTTTCAATAGAACACTATACTTCCCACAGTCAGCTAAAGAAGACTGGAAAAGAAGGTGTTTCTTATATATATATATATATATATATATATATGTATATATATATATGTGTATATATATATATATATATATATATATATATATAAAATTGCTACCAGGGGTTCCTCAAAAGGCTAGCAACAGGAAGAAATTAAACCGCTTGTAGCCAATTTTAATACAACCTGTATTCTTCTGATCCTATGACAGACATGAGTTCTGAGTGAAACAGAAGTAACATTTGTCTGGCTAAAAAATCTTTACAGACAACTCTGCCAACAGACATTACACATTAGCATTGACAATGTCTGATATTCATTGTGCAAACATTCTCCTTGTGTTTCAAGTCGAAGCCAAAAGATATTTTATGGCTTATATAAAATTTAGCGGCAACAGCAGAGGCATATTTTTATGGACAGTAGAGTAAAAGTCCTCCTGCTCCTGAAAAGGCTATTGGGGAACAGCTAGCAGCCACTGCCAGCTGAGAAGTGTAGGTATTGGAATGGAGTATAAAATACACCTGTCACTTACACTTGCAAGGGTGGACACAAGCACTAGCCACCAAATAATTTTCTAGGCATTAATCACATCTTCCAAGAAAACTTTACAAGCTGAGTCAAAAAATAATCAGTTTTCACTGAAACAAAATAGAGGTGGGCTCGGTTGGTTATTTTATGGGTGTGGTTAGGAAGGAAATGAGAAGGAGCCATTCTAAAAATCCTGATTCCTTTGTTAAATAAAGGTCAGCTTCTCACCCAATCTAAAGATCAAAGCTACACAGCTGTATAGGTCAAGAGAAACACAAAAGTTTTTCAAAAGGCACTTTCTGCCTTACTAGACAAAAGGAAGAGAAAAAAACATATTCATAATGAAAATAAAGTCTTCCAAAAAATCCAAATTCACAAAAGTTTGAAACAAAAGGTTAGTTCTAAAATAAAAAGATTACATATATAATTCATAGGAATGTTATTGTTACTATCTTACATAGCTAGGCTTTAATCATTGCTTACAAAAATGTGGTAATATGTGTATTTTAGTGCTTCCTTCCTTCCTTCTTGCAGCTGGCAGGCATGACAGGCAAAAAAAAAAAAAGACTCTGTGCCTCTTAGTGTCTAACTTCTAGAACAGAACGGTAACATCACCATTCCACACTCACAAACTTTATTGTAAATAATTTCAATATAGGATAACCAGAAAAGCTTGACATGCCCTTATAGACCAAGAACTGGAAACAAAGAGGGGCATGAAGCTGTTCTCATTCCTCACTTGCTCAGAAGCATGAGATGTTTTTAAGAAGGACACAGCATTCTGGCCCACTAAGAAAAGTTTGACACTATTTGTATTTCAAGCCAGTAACTTCTCTTGACATACAGACCTCTCTCCATCTCAAAAGAAAACAAAAACAGCAAACCCTTCATAGATACACTACTAGAGAAGTCTGCTTTGCAATTGACATATGATCAGCCTAAAGATGAAACTGGTATTCGTGAAGAGGAAAAAAATAAAAAACCCATGGAAAAAAATCCTACTTTTTGGCTCACATACTGAGTTTGCTTTTGCAATAGGCAAATTATTATGCATCTTCATTAAATAGTATCTATATTTGAAAGGAATGTTCCTGCTCATTACCTGAGAGAGCTTAAGTGTAAAAAGGCTGAAGGCCAAAAAAAAGTGCTCCATATGATTAGCTCTGATTTTCCGTTCTACATAAAATACATTATTAAAATGAAATTACTATTCAGTGCAACCAATATAATTCAGTCCAACTGTTAGAATTAGTGTTTTCTCAAACTCCATTCTGTGAGAATGATCCAATCCTCTCCTCAAATATGTATTTGCTCAGGGACAGAGAAGAGCAGGGTACCAAACTCCCATCACCTTCGGACACAAGCCAGTAGGAGATGGATAGAGAACTTTGCTGAGAGTACTAGCTTCTTTGATCAAAAAGTTATTTAAATATTTTTGTTTAAATTTTAATATTCAAATTAAAAGTTGTAATCCTGTGAGTGAGCACAATAAAAGAAGCTCTGCAAAATATTTAGGAGAATAGTAAGAAAGATCTAAAATATCAGAACATTATAGCATTTTTTTTCTTTCCAGGAAAGCTAATCTATATTTAATAACAGAGTACCAGGAGAGGGTAACTCATAACAGGATGAGAAATATTACAGTGTTTCTCTTGTTAAGCATGAAATATAGCCATTAAATCGTTAAAACCTCTGTAGTGCTTAAATATGACAGAAGAAAATTGGTCCCAATGAGATTATATGATCCTATTACAGTCTTTTAGAATCGTGAATGTGGACAGCAAGATTGGGAACTACACTGCTTTTCAGTGAAATTTCAGGGCATAAACCACCATTGTAGTGAATCAATTTTGACTTCCCAGAGAGATGTACACAGAGATGAAGAATACAGCATATTAATCCCTTCATGTGTCCCCAGAGGGAAAACGTTCTGCATAATTAAAAACTCTTAAAAAAAAATAAAAATTCAGACACATATTTGTTCTCCAAAACCAAAGTTAACTATTTGGATAATAGTAATATTTTTACTGATATAAAAATAAGATCTCCACACATGTACAAGAACACACACGACAATGTGCAGGTTTTGCAGAGGCCTTGCAGCTTGTCATTCTGTATCTGCCTCTGCAGAGCTCTGGGCCTGATGGCACAGATGTGGCCAGAACCCCAGAAATGTTGCTTTAGGGACTGGTTCTTGGAGCCACAAACAGCTTGGCAAAATCTGAAGCAGATTTGAAGCTGTTCAGTGCTGCTCTGGGATGGATGAGGCACAACCAGTCCCTCAATTCCCAAGGCAGGTGTGGTGAAGAAGAATAATGTTTTCAAATATTTCAGAAGCACAAGAGTTTTCTGGGTTGTTTATTTTAATTATTTATTTTAATACCAGTTTGCACCCTGCCAACTGAAGTACCTCCCCCATATTAAAAAAAAAAAAAAAAAAAAAAAGCTCTACCAAAAATCCACAGAACCTGTGAATTCTGTGAGTGTTTAACTGCTCTCTATAAATCAGGGAGGTGTTAGAAGGTCTGTAACCTAGGAGGCACACAGACAGCGTGCCAGCTTCCCTCTGTGCATCTGCTCAGCCAAAGTAAAGCCAAAAGATATTAGCAGACTTCTTTGAAAACAGGAACAGCACCAGTCAAGTACCAGAAGCACTGCAAAATGGTCACAAAGCAAACTTCTGTCAGGTGATTAAAAGGCAGCGTTTCTAAAATTTCAATTTTAATTACCTGCAGACTGTTTACACATACCAGAAAAGCTATTAAGTCTTACCATCCCTTCTCCATTTTTATCCAAAATATATCTTGATAGAAGCAGAATCCTACAATTCTACTCTTTTTTAATTTCCAGCAATCAGCCATTGAAAATAAAACAAATGTCAACAAATAATATTTCCACTCTAATTTTATAGACCCTGACAGCCTTCAGCAGCTTACTGTCTGCTAATTCCTTTAATAACCTTATTTCTCTGTGTCATGTGTTCTAGTTTATGACTTCCTTTTTAAATCAAGTTGTATCACCCCAGAGGAAACAAAGCCTCTACTCCTAGCAGTGTGGTAGAAACAGCACAGCTGGAGAAAACTGGTATCTAATAATGAGGCATTATTGCTTTTCCAGCAATGGTATCACCAGTGGCTCTATAGTGCTTTCCTGAAGCATCAGGCTCCTTCTTTTTTTTATGTTAAGTAACTTGACTATTATTTCATTTTCACTACATGCATCAAAAATAATGTTTATGAAATTGATTGAATTCTAAATCTAAGACTCCTGGGCTAGCACTGATTTTTTTATTTCCTTTTTTTTTTTAGTCTTTTTCGGAAAGGCAATAGGCATGTTTAACATACACCATCCCTGTGGCATCAGTTTGTCAAGGGTATTTTTTCTTCTGGGGAAACAGGCTGAAAATTCCAGGTTAGAAGACAGTGACTTAGTCAGGAAAACCTAAATTTTCATCTTAAAGGTAAGTTCAATTCTACTGCCCCATGCCAAAACTGCATCCTGAAGAACCATAGTGGGGTTGGCTCAAGACTGAAGTACAGACCTGGCTGCAGAGCGAACCCAGGCACCCAACAGGAGCCAATAGCAACAGCTTGGCTGACTGGTGGGATAGTAATGTTCAAATTCATATGGAAATGTGCTAAAAAGTCTGGATAGAGCCAAGGAATGGGATTGTGACACAGCCCAGAGAGCTCAGGTCCCAGCATGCAGACATTAATTAATGTCACAAAAATCTTCCATTTCAATATCTTAGGAAGAAAACAAAAAATCACTAAAGAATTTAAGAATTTGTGAAAGGACAGACAGGAGGCCCATGTGATATTTTACTCATGCCGACTTGTGCTGTGTAAGTAATGGTGAGCTATTTCCAATCACTTTTCTGCATATTACACTACATATGGTGGTAGGAGGACCCATATTTAATTTAGCATTGGAGACAACATAGCTTATTTTTATTCAGAGTGCTTATTTCAGGTTCCTCCCTATGTACTAGGGTGTGAGAAAGGCCTGGCTCAATGACCTTTGCAAAGAAAAGAATTTATAACTTAGATTTTGTAGAACTCAGTCAAAATTACCAATATACCTTCCAAATGCAGTAAAGGAGGTCATAAAACATTAACAGAAGAAAGTGAAATTAAATTATGCTTAAGACTTAATTCAATATCTCTTCTGTCCCAAGTATTTTATTGTTATACTACTGGTCAATTTAAAATTTACTTACATATCTCTTGTCTTTTCACCTTGCTTGCTAATTTGAACATAGGAATGCAAGATCCAAGTAATACAAAATTTTTCAGAGAAACTTTGCAAATTTTACATTTTTTAAATTAAGTTTTGTAAAGTAAATATTTGCTCCTTACTCTAAAGGAGGGGTTCTTATCGCTTCCCCTCTTCAAAATAGAACCAAAAAGATATTTAGGGATTTGGCCAGCTATTTCTTCCATAGAAACAGAGTAATTCTGATATTCAGAAGATATATGTCTCCATATATACAGGAATTAGTGGAACAGAAAAGTCCGTTTAAGCATACAGGATTTAACATTGTGGTTTTTTTGTACTGTTTTCCTTTGTGATTCGCCTACACAAAACCCTCAGTATCATTACAGAATTAATATTGTGAGAAAACTCTTTTTGACTTTATTGAAAAAAAAATATTTTAATCAATATAATCCAAATCAGCTTCTCTGTTCCTTTTTTTTCATTTCAGAACAAAATGAGAACAAACTCTCATGGGTAAAGAATTATTAACTATAGAGGAGAATCAAACAAGATGATTCAAGAGGAGGGAGACTGACACTAGCAGACACCAAATACTCTCTCAGAAACTCAACATAAAAAAAAAAGTAGTTTAATTTTTTTAAGATGAGCGCAAGTTTGGTTTTTTTAAAAGAGAGTAAGTCAATTAAATTACATGAGCTATTAATATTGGGAAATAAAACAGCAAAATGACCAATCTCTATGATTAGCAAGATGACAACTTTTTTTGTTCATCACAGGTATCAGTATTAGTTTTAGATAAATTGAGAATAAGACTTCAGTGGGGTCTAGAATCTCTCATGTGTGCCATCCATTAATGCTATTCAGGTCACCACTGCCAATGGTGAGCACTGCACAAGTTGGATTGGCAACTTGCAATAGTTCACAAATAAGATACATCCCATGCCTTAAATACAGTGGCAGAAGTAGGTCAAATTTAGTTACAGCTGAACCCTGCTTTTCCATTCTGTTACACAATGGCCATCGTGCTAGGAGAAGGGCAAAGACACAAAACTGTGCTCTTTTGTGCAGAAAAATAAATAGTTTATCACACCCTTCTGTATCATAACTGAAAAAGTGCACATCACAGCATGGGGAATCAAGAATCCTTTAAAATGTTCTTTCTGCCCCCTGTGCAGATACAAGGGCAGCTGTTCAAAGCACAGCATCTTATGAACAGACCTAAAGCTCAGACCTGTGAGGAAAGGTCTCCAGCAGTAATGGGCTTGTCTGAGCCCCTGAGCAATTTACAGAAACATGCCGCCTCCAGGTACAAGACTTATTCTGGCACTTTATTCTGAATCTAAGCACCACCTGACCCATTGTACCCCAGTCCACCCCATTCCTGGGCCTTTCTTAACCAATGACACCTCTAATGACCCTGTTAATTATTCTGAGGTCAAGGTGGCAGAATAGTACAGAAGCAACTACCCACACCCTCATCTCTTTCTAGAGGACATATGAGACCCTGTTTCTGAGATTCAGAGATTTATTTCAGGTGGGAAACATCTTTAAGATCAAGCCAAACCATTAAGCCAGCACTGCAAAGTCCACCACTAAGCCACATATGCACCTCTTTTAAATTCCCTCAGATTTAAAACACTTCACTGAAAACGAGTTCCAATGTTTGGCAACTCTTTCTGTGAAGACATTTCTTTTATTGCAGACACTACGTCTGTGATGTGTTCCAGAATACTTGATTAATTTTGGATGCCTATATATAGTTTAACAGAGTAATCACCATCCCCAGAGAATTTCAGATAGCAAAAGCATGTTTTAAAAAAAGTCTCTTTTACTTAGTCTGTTTTGGTGGGTTTTATGTATAGTTTCTAAAATCCTTTAGCAAATGAAGACATTTGAAGTAAGCACTTAGACACTAAGCATAGATACTTTGATTAAAAAAAAAAACAAAAAAACACCCACCAAAATAAAACTCATGTCAGCACAGAAGATAAAGGAAATCTATTGTCAGTCATCACATAAAGCTGTATGACCTGGTTGTTAACCCCACCTTAAGAGAGGTGATATATTCTCTCTATTAAAATTTTAAAAACAGATAAAAAGAAAAAAAAGAAAAAAAGAAAAAAAGAAAAAAAACAAAACCAAAAAACAAAATGAGAGCTCAGCCAGCCCAACAGAAGACATGGGACACAACATTGCAGCTCTTATGTTCTGTATCACAAATGACAGTGCTGGGCGCTCTTTCAGACACCTTTTCATCCTCACCTCTGCCTCTGGCTACCACAGGATATTTTGTGATTTTCTCACATAGCAAGCAGTAGTTCATACCTCAGAATCCCAACCAAGTTGTATAAAATGCCTGGAAGGCTCCCCTCGGGAGGCAGGAGGAAACATAACAAGCTACAGCAGAGAAGCCTGTGTCTCCCTGCTGCATGAAAGCAGGCTGGTCGTGACTGCCAGTGAGGAGAAATCCTAAATGGCTTGGAAGTAACAATTCTAAACATTTAATTTACATTTGCTGTTTCTGTTCCTAATTTTGCCTTTCAGTGAAATGGTGTTTATCCCTTCTTTATTGTTAGCATGCAAATGCTGTCCCCATTTCCTCCACAGTCACGCTATCATTATACTGTAAGACATTGTACATTAATGCTAAATGAAGGTTTATGAACTATTGCAAAATAAACTGATCTGCATCCTCAATCTAGCATGCCACACCACAGGCCTCACTCACAAGAAGATTAAAACATCACTTATATTTTTCTATCTTGACATAGTGGGGGCTTTTATAATCTGACTCTGGAAGATGTGAAATTCATGCACAGGGAGGGAATTTACAGAAGGCACACACTGATTTTGAAATCTGCCTGATTTTTATGCAAGTTGCATAGAAAAATGCTGCATATCTCTAAGCTGAGAGGCAGTCCCAAAGTAAACCTTTTGTCTGCAGCATGAAATTGCCTGCATAATATACTAAGCAATAGCATCTCATGCAAACAAGAATTTATCTGCCATTAAAGGAAATTAGTGTGGAAGCCAGGTGTGCTTAGTAGACAGACCTGGAACTGTCTCTCTTTTCTTGCTAGATATGTGGCAGTTACTAAGATACCAACAAATCTCCCTTTTTTTTTTTTTTTTTTTTTTTTTTTTTTTGTATCAACACACACAAACCTCTGTGTTATTACACAGAAAACACATTATGAAGCATATTCCATTTGGATTCACTTTGATGAACTCTGTGTACTGCAGACCTGAATAACTAAAACATTCTCATCAGGCTTTCAAAATTACATCAAGACAAAAAAATGTGAAGAAAAAATAGGCTATTTAAGTAATTGGAATTAAATTAATTTCATTAGATTTGCTCATTAAAGTGCTTATTTCCTTCCACACCTGACAACAACTGCACAGAAAATACCTCCGAGTTTATCTAAGAGACATTGGGAATGCTTTTTGAGAGCTGCATCCTTCCTTCTTGAATGCAACCTGTATTACCTTATTTATTTGTACTTGAATAATGTGTGGAGCTGCAGACATGGGATCACAATTTGGTTGTTCCTGGTGTTGAATAAACCAGTAACAGGAATAACAATAACAACAACAGCTTCTTTCCTCAAGAGAGGTCATACAACAGACAACACAGGGAGACAGAAAAAACAAAGGGAGCACCAGAACCTCTGAGAACACTCCTCTCAGCAGGGAGGCAATCCTAATACTAAATCACCCACTCCCTCCTTGTCAAGTTTTTGCAGCCTCCTGCACGGGAGATCTTGAAGGGGGCTGTGAAGTAGGATGCTTGCAGATGTTTACAAAGAGCTCATCTTATGCGAGCAAAGCAACAGGGGAAAAAAAATGGGACTGGCTTGTTTAGCAACACACACAGGCAAAAAACCCAGACATTTTTTTAAATTTTGTTGTTGTTTTGGCTTGGTTTTTTTTGTTTTTTACAAAAAAAAACCAAAAAAAACCCAGAAAAAAACAACCTTTTTTGTATTCCTGAGTTGGAGTTCATTCTTAATTAAGTGCAATAACTGTTCTTGGAATCCTCACGTCAGAATGAAACTTTAAAAATCTTTATTACACGAACAATTACCAGAATTGCAGTGGTTTTTATAACAAATGCCTTGTTTTTCTAGAGGGGCAAAGAGACATGAAGGAAAAGGGAAAAGGATTTACCAAGTGGCCTTCTGATGAGCAGCTCTACTAATTCAGGTAGTGCAAGTCATATATTCCTGCACATTCCCCCGGCCCAGATTTAGATGGCAAAATGCATTAACAAAACTGTTATCCATCAGCTATTACAAACCAAGTATCCTAAGAGCTGGATTTGGGGGTGTGTGTGCCCAGAAAATGGGGAGAATATGCCTAGTGAGAACAATCAATATTACTAAAACTTGTGCTCTTTCCAAGATCCATTGCTTTTATACCATCTAAGTGGCCCAAAGGGGCCCTAACCAGACACAAGGTGTCCATCAAGAACAACCTACAAATGGAAACTGCTGTAACATTTGTGTTGGGCCCTGGTCCTACAAATAGCACAAAACAAACTCCTAGAATTTCCCGAGTTGGAAGAGACCCACAAGGATAATTAAAGTCCAGCTCCTGGCCCTGCACAAGATAGCCCCAAGAATCACACCACATGCCTGAGAGTGTTGTCCAAACACTCCTTGCATTCTGCCAGGCTTGGTGTTGCAACCACTTCCTTGAGGAGAAGTTCCAGTGCCCAGCCACCCTCTGGGTGAGGAACCTTTTCTTAACATCTAACCTAAACCTCTCCTGACACACAGGATTCTCTCCAGCCTTTTGTCCCATCTGTTTAAGCCATTTTGAAGTGCCTTTGAACTTCACCAGAAGGCATGGAGAGATGACTGCAATGCCCTCAAGTCTTTGTACACCCAGGAAAGTCAGGTTGCACCAGCTCAAGGGCAAGTCCAAGCCACAGCTGGGCCAGTATCACTGGAACCTGAAACTAATTTTCAATTGTTTCAAACTGTCTGAAACCACACAATCACAGAACGGATGCAGTTGGAAGGATACAGAGTGGGTTGCCTGGTCCTACCTCCCCACTCAAGCAGGATCATCCCAAAGCATGTAGCACAGGATTGTGTCCAGACATCTGTTTGTGCCTTCCTACCACAATTCTGCAAGAATGCAGCAACAATTTATGGTCAACTGTGAAAAAAGTAGCTAGCCACTGAAATTACTTAGGCTTCCAACTTCATTGTTACATGCTTGAGAGGCAGGTATGGAAAGGGCACTTTTTTTCCTTCAATTTCATAATTGTGCCATAAAAAAAAATCAGTCCACTTTTAATGGAAGTTCATACGGAAGTACTAAAAAAATAACTATCAGATAACAGAGGCCTCCGTAAAGTAAGAAAACAGGAGTAGCACTACATTTGTAGCTGGAGAACTCTATAATAAACACAAACTCTGGAATAATAATATAAAAACTAGTCAATGTTTCATTTTTTAATTTCTTTAAAAGTCATTCAGAACTGCTTTATAACAAATCCGTTTTAACCCCATGTGAAGATAATGCTGTTCAGCTCTAGCCAGGATTTATCCTGTCAGCTTTTCCTATACTGTGTTCTGTGTGTATTACTTCCACCAACTGCACATACCTCTTTGCACTTAATATATGGCTCCTGGCAGTTGTCCAGCTTATTTCTATGTCTATGCTCCATCAAAGCTCAATTACCCCGAAAGCTTCAATAAATGTTACCAGGATCTCTGTCACAGCGTCTAGAAGGACATGCAGAAAGAGTGTTTTAAAGTAACAGTATCACAATGCGAAACAGTACCTATAGTGTTGCATATTTTCTAGGGAGGGGGTAAACAAAAAAAATATCCAGGTGATAAAAAAGTATCAAAAGTAGAATTTTAAGTGAATCTTATAATGAGTGTCCTTGTATTTCTATATCTATTCTCTGAACTAATTTCTGGAGTACTTACCTTCTTTTTGGGCTGCTCACCAGCCACATTATAGGTACTTTATAGTTCTACAAATCATTTTCTGTCCTATGAATGTTTAAGCAGAAAAAGTCGAATGTGATACTAGTACAGTTTATTTAAAAATATAAAACAAGGTGAAAGGAGTATAAGTACAAAATACTCCAATGGAATATTATGGTCCCAATGAAAAGTGCTATACACAGGTACACTTCACTTGGTGAAGGTTAGTTTGCACTACTAACACTGAAGGCACAGAAATTGGGTTTTTGCAAACATATTTTTTCAAAGCACAGTACTTTTGAAGACATCTCAACAAGCCTTCTAACACTCCCACTGGGAGTGCAGGGAGACAAGGAAGAGTAGCTCTGAAGCCCAGGACAGAGGAGACACCACAAACAAGCAACCAGGCTGAGGACTCTGCAGTAAACATGAGGAAATGGAATTGCCAGGGACATGGCTGCTGGAAATCCCTAAGGCACCATTTCCAAACCACAGCCATGCAGCCATTTACACATTTTGGTTGTAAAATTTAGAGATGAACATAGGAGTTTAGTTCTATTACAGACAAACTACAAAAGAGAAGCAGCTGTGAGGGAGCAGAACAGAGACTGCAGGAAGAGCTGGGACTCCACAGGACGCACTTAGTGCTGCTGAAGCTTCATAAATGATAACAAATGTTCTCCAATTTTAGATACTGACAGAAACAGCTTCTTAATGATCACACCAATATGAACAGTATCCCATGTGAATATACATTAAAACATTTTGTATTTTCAATTTTTAGATACTGAGTGAATTATGGAAAAGCTTGTAAAGCTTTCTGCCATCTCTACAGATGCCTGCATCATCCAAAATCAAGCAAAAATCTGTTTCCAAACAAAAATTTGTGGTAAAAAGTGCTATCATTGTAATAGTTACTGATGCGCCATAAAATCCAACTTATTTTATACACAAAATTATACACTTGTATTATGCACTATGCAAGATTCTGGATCAAACCACCTACTCTGTTAAACTCATTTTAAATTGTGAGCAAATTGACATCCAAACTGAGGCATTGATCCACAAACCAACAGGATTGCTCAGTGGTGGAAAAATTCTTAGAAAATTGCCATATCCAGAACAAGATAATGTGCCCAGGGCTAACTGCTAATTTCAACTATTCACTTGCATGACTTTGGCATCTGCAGGGCAGGCTTTTCATCTTGGATGAGGAATCTGCCTCTGATGGTAAATTAGATGATGAAATCTGTGCACACATATATCTTCATTTTATTCATATTTTGCATTTGTACATGTTTATGATTCAAAGACACTGTAAGTAGCTCCTAGGCTGGATAAGACCCTTGCAGAAATTTATAAGTAATGGCTTAATATATGGGCTTTAAATTTTGTGGGCTGAAACATCTTTTCCTCTTTGAGAACAAATGTGGCTCTAAATCCTGCAGAAGCCAATGAAGATTAGCAGCTGAAGATTCCCACAAATCGCAAAGGCCATGACATCTTCCAAATTATAGATAAAGAAAAGGACACTTTGCAATAATGTGTTTTTAGCACTGGGGAACTGAAATTCATTGTGCACATTTGCTGAAAGAGTGGGGATTTTTGTTTGTTTGTTTGGGGTGTTTTTTATATATTTTGGTGGGTTTTAATCATAAATAAGAGAACTCCTGGCCTTGAAAATGCAGATTTTAAGATGATCTTAATATCTAGTGCAAGCATCTAAAAATCATAAAATTCTATCAAATGAGCCATCACAGCCCTGAGGGCACTGATACATTTCAATGACCATGACTAAGGTCCCCTGAGCCCCCCACCCAGTCCTGCTCAGGAGCCTGTTCTCGCTCAGCCCAGGGTCCCCACCATGTCTGAGGCTGTTGCTGGATCTTGTCGGCAGTGCCTGGTTCTGTCACCCATCCATGGTGAATCCATCTGGTGCTGCATGACAAGAAGGAGACTGAAGGTGGCTCAGGGTGAAGCTGAAGGAAATGGAGGAACCAGTTTCACGCCCCTTACACTTGCTTGAGTGTGGGGCAGCTGACCCAGCAAACCCAGTCAATTCAGGACAGCTTTGCAGGCTCTGGGCTAAAGGTTTAAACAGAGCTTGAACTGAGTGATATGCTTGAGGTTTTGTTCAGCCTAGTGCTCCCCTGCTGCCCAGTAAGTGTCAGGGACTGGCTGCATGACAAGCAGTTCAGGGGAAAAGATAAAGATTTTGAGAAAGAACAAAAACACAGAAAGAAAAGTAAAAGTAGCTATGGAAAATATGAAATATCAATATCATTAGCTGGAGATGCACAAAACTGACCCATAAAGCCAAGCCAAGATAACTTTTACACACCTTTCACCACAACTGGGTTTGCTTTAGATCAAATTGTTTTTTTGGAAGAACATGTATTAAGAGCTACTTTGAAAATTTTGCACTATACTAGAGAGGGCAGTAATCATTAGGAGTGCTGCAAAAATCACTGCACTTTCAGGTTCATACAGCAATGTGATCAACAAACTGGCAAAGTCAGCTCCTGCTCTGGTCAGAAGGCTAGCAGCAGAAACTTGGCACTCCTGACCTCTCAAGCCCAAAGAAGCAGCAGAGAAGTCAGTGGTGCCGGTGCTGCTGTGCTGAAGAAAGGCAAGTTCCAGCCCTGAAAATCTCCCTTCTGTTGCCCTTAGAGAACACTAGAAAAATTCTGCTTCCCATGCATCCACTGTGATAGGGGTGCACATGGCCCATGCTGCAGGTGCTGGCACAGGTGTGCTATGAGAGGTGACACTACCAGGGTGTCACCACACATCTTACCCTGTATGTGGGCTGGCTCTGCATCAGCCCTGACCCTCAAGGGCATCACCTTGCCAGCCCAAACACATGGTCTGGATGGCAAACCTGCACATCCTGAGCCCCAGAGGGATCTATTATCTTGCTTTTTTCACCTTTACAGTACCCAATATTCTTAGCTTTAAAGAAAAGGTCAGACAACTCACTGGCTCTAATTCAGTTGTATTTACACTGAGCTTTATTTTAAGGATTCTATTGAGAGACCATGGGTAGCTTATCCTATCAATGTGTTCAAGGAAGCAGAGAAGCACAGTTGTTCACATTTTTCTAAATACTTACACCTTGTTTTAACCTACATCTCCCCTCTGAGATCCAAATTCTCCCCTGCATTCCTGCTAGAGCAAGTCCTTTCTGTAACTTTTCCCTATTCATGGGCAAAACCCCCTACTTCCAACAGAACAGCTGGCCAACACCAAAAATACATGAAAATATGAATTATGTAGTTGGTTTTGGGAGCATGAAAACACACATGGAAATACCAAAATACTGCTCTTTACCATGTTTCTTTGAATTAAGTAAAATAACCCAAAGGTGGGTGCAATTAGCGGCAGCTGCTGTCACCCTCTGGAGAGCAGCAGGGCAGCCCCAGCACACAAGGACAGGCTAGGGGCCCTTTTTGGGCTGGTGAGATACAGCACACACAGCTCTGCCTCCCTCCCACACCATCCAACAGCAGCCTGCGAGCAGCTGGTGGAGAAGAAGTGATAAAAATTAAAGTGCTTCCATTGCAGTACATGCAGTACAGTTTAGAATCAGATATATTTGCAGATAGGAAAACTAAAGTCCAAGAGCTTCAGATTTCTGGGTGCCTCACACTGAACCATCGATCAATTAAAAAACCTAATAAAATTCATAAAGGAGTCTAATTATCTATAGATTCTAATCAGTTAAAAACACAAAGGAAAAACCAACAAAATAAAATTGGTGCCTTGTATTTACTGATCGATTCAATGTTGCTATTTGTAAACACTAAATTAATATTTTCCTCTTGAAGATCGCTGGGATGTCTATTCAGGATACCAAGAAAAGCAATCATTATTTAAAGAGAGTAGTGAGAGCCTTAGTAGTGGAGGAAGTTTTTATTTGTTATCCACAAATTCTAAGTATATGGACACATATTTATATACACATTAAATGTCTGCATAAGCACAAATGTTTATACATGTAACATATATAAACATGTTTATACATATTTATATATTTATAAGCTTACACAAACATCTATGTGCATACAGAAAAAAAGGCAGTTATGTTATTTTTTTGGTTGATCATATCTATACAAGATATTAATTAGTGATTAGGATAAGCCACATACTCTCAAACTTTTAATATTAATATCATTATTAGTGTTATTTGATGCAGGCCCAGAGGAGGTTACATCAGAATTTTTAATAAATTGTTAATTAAAGTTTACAGCTTTGGTAGGTTTTTTCCTGACTGAAAATAGTATTGGCCAACTCTATTCTCAGAGGCTTTTGGCCTGTGATTGCCAGATCCTGCCTCTTCCTTAAAAAAAAAAAAAAAAAAAACACACATAAAACATGTTTTTAATGAGTGGTGAGCTACCACAGCTTTCACTAACCACAACTGGATCTGTGATTTCTCACCATTAAGAAAAATATAGTATGTGGTTGATTAGTTGTTGAAGAAGACTTGTATTGTTCCAGTTCATTAGATTTACATGAAGGAGGGTTTTAAAAAAAAGTTGATGCAAAGGCAAATATAACCCCCAGCAGTTTAAATTATCTTCTTTGACTGGTCTTCATTATTTGTGTCTTGTCTATTCTTTAACCACACTGCATCACCACATTAACTTAAATATCAAATAATCCTGCCTGGAAGCAGCAAAATTATATTGAAAATACCAAAATATCTGAACTATACATTACATCTTAGGTCATTCAGAAGTATGTTTTCATAGCTGGAAAACACAGATGAAATACTCTTCTGAGGAGTGGGATTGTTGTTTTCTTTTTTAAATCTTACCTAGAAATTCAATTACTGGAATTACCTACCTAGAAACTCACATTTTAGCTCATGGTGAGCTAATTTTGATGTTACACTCAGAAATCAGCCAGATTTCCAAAGAAGGTATTTGGCTAAAATGCAAATCCTATGCAAAGGGGGAAATTAGCTAAAAAGAAAAATCCCAAA